>NW_023665555.1:0-709166 GCF_014743375.2 Drosophila subpulchrella
AACATAAAACCTCTTAAGCTTGGAAATGACATTTTTATACCCTTGCAGAGGGTGTATTGATTTTAGTCAGAAGTTTGCATCGCAGTGAAGGAGACGTTTCCGACCCCATAAAGTATATATATTTTTGATCAGCATGACTAGACGAGTCGATCTAGCCATGTCCGTCTGTCCGTCCGTTTCTACGCAAACTAGTCTCTCAGTTTTAAAGCTATCGGGCTGAAACTTTCCCAAAAGTCTTATATCTTTTGCAGGTAGTATATAAGTCGGAACCAGCAGGATCGGACAACTATATCTTATAGCTCCCATAAGAATAATCGAAAAAAAAATTTTAAAACATTATATCTTTGGTGTTTTCCAATTTGAATTTCGAATTAAATTTTATCAAAATCGGAAAACTATATCATATAGCTGCCATAGGAACGATCGTAAAATTGGTGGGAAAATATTATGAAACAAATTATAGCTTCGGTGTTCCTTAACATATAACCTCCTACGCTTGGAAATAACATTTTTTAATTAGTTCTGAATTTCGAATTAAATTTTATCAAAATTGGACGACTATATCATATAGCTGCCATAGGAACGATCGTAAAATCGGTGGGAAAATAATATGAAACAAATTATAACTTCGGTGTTTTTTTACATATTACCTCCTACGCTTGGAAATAACATTTTTTAATTCATTCTGAAGTTCGAATTTAATTTTATCAAAATCGGACGACTATATCATATAGCTGCCATAGGAACGATCGTAAAATTGGTGGTAAAATAATTTGAAACAAATTATAGCTTCGGTGTTCCTTAACATATAACCTCCTACGCTTGGAAATAACATTTTTTAATTAGTTCTGAATTTCGAATTTAATTTTATCAAAATCGGACGACTATATCATATAGCTGCCATAGGAACGATCGTAAAATTGGTGGGAAAATAATATGAAACAAATTATAGCTTCGGTGTTTCTTAACATATAACCTCCTACGCTTAGAAATAAATATTTTTAATTAGTTCTGAATTTCGAATTAAATCTTATCAAAATCGGACGACTATATCATATAGCTGCCATAGGAACGATCGGAAAATTGGTGGGAAAATAATGAGAAACAAATTATAGCTTCGGTGTTTTTTATACCCGTTACTCGTAGAGTAAAAGGGTATACTTGATTCGTCGGAAAGTATGTAACAGGCAGAAAGAAGCGTTTCCGACAGGATCACTAGCCGAGTCGATCTAGCCATGTCCGTCTGTCCGTCTGTCCGGATGAACGCTGAGATCTCGGAAACTATGAGAGCTAGGCTATTAAGATTTGGCGTGTAGATTCCTGAGCTTTTTACGCAGCGCAAGTTTGTTTCAGTAGAGTGCCACGCCCACTTTTACGCCCACAAACCGCCCAAAACTGTGGCTCCTACAGTTTTGATGCTAGAACAAAAATTTTAACTGAAAGGTATTGCTCTTATAAACACCTACCGATTGACTTAAAAAAAAAGTTTGCCACGCCCACTTTATCGCCCACAAACCGCCCCCAAACTTAAAGAAATCGTAAATATGAACGTGGATATCTCGGAAACTATCAAAGATAGAGAATCGGGATTTCAGATTTAGATTTCCGTAGCTTTGTACGCAGCGCAATTTTGTTACGCGAATATGCCACGCCCACTCTAACGCCCACAAACCGCTTAAGCCTGTGGCGCCCACAATTTTCATGCTAGATACAAAATTTTAACTGAACTGTATTGGTCTCGTCAAAACCTATCGATTGACCAAAAAAAATTTGCCACGCCCACCCTAACGCCCATAACGCTTAAATCTGTCTACCGCCGGTAGGTGGCGCATTTCAGTCTTGCTTTGCTGCTTGCTTATCTCCATTTCCCTTGGTCCCTTTAGCTGAGTAAGGGGTATCTGATAGTCGAGGCACTCGACTATAGCGTTCTTTCTTGTTTATAATTAGTTTTGAATTTCAAATTAAGTTGTATCAAAATCGGACGACTACATCATATAGCTGCTATATGAACGATCGTAAAATCGGTGGGAAAATAATATGAAACAAATTATAACTTCGGTGTTTCTATACCCTTGCAGAGTGTATAATGATTTCAGTCAGAAGTTTGCAACGCTGTGAAGGAGACGTTTCCGACCCCATAAAGTATATATATTCTTGATCAGCATCACTAGACGAGTCGATCTAGCCATGTCCGTCTGTCCGTCCGTTTCTACGCAAACTAGTCTCTCAGTTTTAAAGCTATCGGGCTGAAACTTTCCCAAAAGTCTTATATCTTTTGCAGGTAGTATATAAGTCGGAACCAGCCGGATCGGACAACTATATCTTATAGCTCCCATAAGAATAATCGGAAAAAAAATTTACAAAAATTATATCTTTGGTGTTTTTTATCTTATTACCTCCTTTCCTTGGAAATAACATTTTTTAATTCATTCTGAGTTTCGAATTTAATTTTATCAAAATCGGACGTCTATTTCATATAGATGCCATAGCGACGATCGGAAAGTTGGTGGGAAAATAATGAGAAACAAATTATAGCTTCGGTGTTTTTTTTTAACATAAAACCTCTTAAGCTTGGAAATGACATTTTTATACCCTTGCAGAGGGTATAATGATTTCAGTCAGAAGTTTGCAACGCAGTGAAGGAGACGTTTCCGACCCCATAAAGTATATATATTCTTGATCAGCATCACTAGACGAGTCGATCTAGCCATGTCCGTCTGTCCGTCTGTCCGTCCGTTTCTACGCAAACTAGTCTCTCAGTTTTAAAGCTATCGGGCTGAAAATTTCCCAAAAGTCTTATATCCTTTGCAGGTAGTATATAAGTCGGAACCAGCCGGATCGGACAACTATATCTTATAGCTCGCATAGGAATAATCGGAAAAGAAATGTTAAAAAATTATATCTCTGGTGTTTTTTAACTTATTACCTCCTTTCCTTGGAAACAACAATTTTTAATTAGTTCTGAATTTCGGATTTAATTTTATCAAAATCGGAAGACTATATCATATAGCTGGAACGATCGTAAAATTGGTGGTAAAATAATATGAAACAAATTAAAGCTTTGGTGTTCCTTAACATATAACCTCCTACGCTTGGAAATAACATTTTTTTATTAGTTCTGAATTTCGAATTTAATTTTATCAAAATCGGACGACCATATCATATAGCTGCCATAGGAACGATCGTAAAATAGGTGGGAAAATAATATGAAACAAATTATAGCTTCGGTGTTTCTTAACATATAACGCCCTACGCTTGGAAATGAAATTTTTTAATTCCTTCTGAATTTCGAATTAAATTTTATCAAAATCGGACGGCTATATCATACAGCTGCCGTAGGAACGATCGTAAAATTGGTGGGAAAATAATATGAAACAAATTATAGCTTCGGTGTTCCTTAACATATAACCTCCTACGCTTGGAAATAACATTTTTTAATTAGCTTTGAATTTCGAATTTAATTTTATCAAAATCGGACGACTATATCATATAGCTGCCATAGGAACGATCGTAAAATTGGTGGGAAAATAATATGAAACAAATTATAACTTCGGTGTTTTTTAACATATTACCTCCTACGCTTGGAAATAACATTTTTTAATTCATTCTGAATTTCGAATTAAACTTTATTAAAATCGGACGACTATATCATATAGCTGCCATAGGAACGATCGTAAAATTGGTGGGAAAATAATATGAAACAAATTATAGCTTCGATGTTCCTTAACATATAACCTCCTACGCTTTGAAATAACATTTTTTAATTAGCTCTGAATTTCGAATTTAATTTTATCAAAATCGGACGACTATATCATATAGCTGCCATAGGAACGATCGTAAAATTGGTGGGAAAATAATATGAAACAAATTATAACTTCGGTTTTTTTTTACATATTACCTCCTACGCTTGGAAATAACATTTTTTAATTCATTCTGAAGTTCGAATTTAATTTTATCAAAACCGGACGACTATATCATATAGCTGCCATAGGAACGATCGTAAAATTGGTGGTAAAATAATTTGAAACAAATTATAGCTTCGGTGTTCCTTAACATATAACCTCCTACGCTTGGAAATAACATTTTTTAATTAGTTCTGAATTTCGAATTTAATTTTATCAAAATCGGACTACTATATCATATAGCTGCCATAGGAACGATCGTAAAATTGGTGGGAAAATAATATGAAAGAAATTATAGCATCGATGTTCCTTAACATATAACCTCCTACGCTTTGAAATAACATTTTTTAATTAGCTCTGAATTTCGAATTTAATTTTATCAAAATCGGACGACTATATCATATAGCTGCCATAGGAACGATCGTAAAATTGGTGGGAAAATAATATGAAACAAATTATAACTTCGGTTTTTTTTTACATATTACCTCCTACGCTTGGAAATAACATTTTTTAATTCATTCTGAAGTTCGAATTTAATTTTATCAAAACCGGACGACTATATCATATAGCTGCCATAGGAACGATCGTAAAATTGGTGGTAAAATAATTTGAAACAAATTATAGCTTCGGTGTTCCTTAACATATAACCTCCTACGCTTGGAAATAACATTTTTTAATTAGTTCTGAATTTCGAATTTAATTTTATCAAAATCGGACTACTATATCATATAGCTGCCATAGGAACGATCGTAAAATTGGTGGGAAAATAATATGAAAGAAATTATAGCATCGGTGTTCCTTAACATATAACCTCCTACGCTTAGAAATAAAATTTTTTAATTAGTTCTGAATTTCGAATTAAATTTTATCAAAATCGGACGACTATATCATATAGCTGCCATAGGAACGATCGGAAAATTGGTGGGAATATAATGAGAAACAAATTATAGCTTCGGTGTTTTTTTGTACCCGTTACTCGTAGAGTAAAAGGGTATACTTGATTCGTCGGAAAGTATGTAACAGGCAGAAGGAAGCGTTTCCGACAGGATCACTAGCCGAGTCGATCTAGCCATGTCCGTCTGTCCGTCTGTCCGGATGAACGCTGAGATCTCGGAAACTATGAGAGCTAGGCTATTAAGACTTGGCGTGTAGATTCCTGAGCTTTTTACGCAGCGCAAGTTTGTTTCAGTAGAGTGCCACGCCCACTTTTACGCCCACAAACCGCCCAAAACTGTGGCTCCTACAGTTTTGATGCTAGAACAAAAATTTTAACTGAAATGTATTGCTCTCATCAACACCTATCGATTGACTTAAAAAAAAGTTTGCCACGCCCACTTTATCGCCCACAAACCGCCCCCAAACTTAAAGAAATCGTAAATATGAACGTGGATATCTCGGAAACTATCAAAGATAGAGAATCGGGATTTCAGATTTAGATTCCGTAGCTTTGTACGCAGCGCAATTTTGTTACGCGAATATGCCACGCCCACTCTAACGCCCACAAACCGCCCAAGCCTGTGGCGCCCACAAATTTCATGCTAGATACAAAATTTTAACTGAACTGTATTGGTCTCGTCAAAACCTATCGATTGGCCAAAAAAAATTTGCCACGCCCACCCTAACGACCATAACGCTTAAATCTGTCTACCGCCGGTAGGTGGCGCATTTCAGTCTTGCTTTGCTGCTTGCTTATCTCCATTTCCCTTGGTCCCTTTAGCTGAGTAACGGGTATCTGATAGTCGAGGCACTCGACTATAGCGTTCTTTCTTGTTTATAATTAGTTTTGAATTTCAAATTAAGTTGTATCAAAATCGGACGACTACATCATATAGCTGCTATATGAACGATCGTAAAATTGGTGGGAAAATAATATGAAACAAATTATAGCTTCGGTGTTCCTTAACATATAACCTCCTTCGCTTGGAAATAAAATTTTTTAATTAGTTCTGAATTTCGAATTAAATTTTATCAAAATCGGACGACTATATCATA
Organism: Drosophila subpulchrella; assembly: GCF_014743375.2. NCBI lineage: Eukaryota > Metazoa > Arthropoda > Insecta > Diptera > Drosophilidae > Drosophila > Drosophila subpulchrella. The sequence continues at coordinate 5,895 of NW_023665555.1, forward strand.
TAGCTGCCAAAGGAACGATCGTAAAATTGGAAATAACATTTTTCATTAGTTCTGAATTTTGAATTTAATTTTATCATAATCGGACGACAATATCATATAGCTGCCATAGGAACGATCGTAAAATCGGTGGGAAAATAATATGAAACAAATTATAACTTCGGTGTTTCTATACCCTTGCAGAGGGTATAATGATTTCAGTCAGAAGTTTGCAACGCTGTGAAGGAGACGTTTCCGACCCCATAAAGTATATATATTCTTGATCAGCATCACTAGACGAGTCGATCTAGCCATGTCCGTCTGTCCGTCCGTTTCTACGCAAGCTAGTCTCTAAGTTTTAAAGCTATCGGGCTGAAACTTTCCCAAAAGTCTTATATCTTTTGCAGGTAGTATATAAGTCGGAACCAGCCGGATCGGACAATTACATCTTATAGCTCCTATAAGAATAATCGGAAAAAAAATTTAAAAAAATTATATCTTTGGTGTTTTTTATCTTATTACCTCCTTTCCTTGGAAATAACATTTTTTAATTCATTCTGAGTTTCGAATTTAATTTTATCAATATCGGACGTCTATATCATATAGATGCCATAGCGACGATCGGAAAGTTGGTGGGAAAATAATGAGAAACAAATTATAGCTTCGGTGTTTTTTTTTTAACATAAAACCTCTTAAGCTTGGAAATGACATTTTTATACCCTTGCAGAGGATATAATGATTTCAGTCAGAAGTTTGCAACGCAGTGAAGGAGACGTTTCCGACCCCATAAAGTATATATATTCTTGATCAGCATCACCAGACGAGTCGATCTAGCCATGTCCGTCTGTCCGTCTGTCCGTCTGTCCGTCCGTTTCTACGCAAACTAGTTTCTCAGTTTTAAAGCTATCGGGCTGAAAATTTCCCAAAAGTCTTATATCCTTTGCAGGTAGTATATAAGTCGGAACCAGCCGGATCGGACAACTATATCTTATAGCTCCCATAGGAATAATCGGAAAAAAAATGTTTAAAAATTATATCTTTGGTGTTTTTTAACTTATTACCTCCTTTCCTTGGAAACAACAATTTTTAATTAGTTCTGAATTTCGGATTTAATTTTATCAAAATCGGAAGACTATATCATATAGCTGGAACGATCGTAAAATTGGTGGTAAAATAATATGAAACAAATTATAGCTTTGGTGTTCCTTAACATATAACCTCCTACGCTTGGAAATAACATTTTTTAATTAGTTCTGAATTTCGAATTTAATTTTATCAAAATCGGACGACCATATCATATAGCTGCCATAAGAACGATCGTAAAATTGGTGGGAAAATAATATGAAACAAATTATAGCTTCGGTGTTTCTTAACATATAACGCCCTACGCTTGGAAATAACATTTTTTAATTCATTCTGAATTTCGAATTAAATTTTATCAAAATCGGACGGCTATATCATACAGCTGCCGTAGGAACGATCGTAAAATTGGTGGGAAAATAATATGAAACAAATTATAGCTTCGGTGTTCCTTAACATATAACCTCCTACGCTTGGAAATAACATTTTTTAATTAGCTCTGAATTTCGAATTTAATTTTATCAAAATCGGACGACTATATCATATAGCTGCCATAGGAACGATCGTAAAATTGGTGGGAAAATAATATGAAACAAATTATAACTTCGGTGTTTTTTTACATATTACCTCCTACGCTTGGAAATAACATTTTTTAATTCATTCTGAAGTTCGAATTTAATTTTATCAAAATCGGACGACTATATCATATAGCTGCCATAGGAACGATCGTAAAATTGGTGGGAAAATAATATGAAACAAATTATAACTTCGGTGTTTTTTACATATTACCTCCTACGCTTGGAAATAACATTTTTTAATTCATTCTGAAGTTCGAATTTAATTTTATCAAAATCGGACGACTATATCATATAGCTGCCATAGGAACGATCGTAAAATTGGTGGGAAAATAATATGAAACAAATTATAACTTCGGTGTTTTTTAACATATTACCTCCTACGCTTGGAAATAACATTTTTTAATTCATTCTGAATTTCGAACTAAATTTTATTAAAATCGGACGACTATATCATATAGCTGCCATAGGAACGATCGTAAAATTGGTGGGAAAATAATATGAAACAAATTATAGCTTCGGTGTTCCTTAACATACAACCTCCTACGCTTGGAAATAACATTTTTTAATTAGTTCTGAATTTTGAATTATATTTTATCAAAATCGGACGACTATATCATATAGCTGCCATAGGAACGATCGTAAAATCGGTGGGAAAATAATATGAAACAAATTATAGCTTCGGTGTTTCTTAACATATAACCCCCTACGCTTGGAAATAACATTTTTTAATTCATTCTGAATTTCGAATTACATTTTATCAAAATCGGAAGACTATATCATATAGCTGCCATAGGAACGATCGTAAAATTGGTGGGAAAATATATGAAAGAAATTATAGCTTCGATGTTCCTTAACATATAACCTCCTACGCTTGGAAATAACATTTTTTAATTAGCTCTGAATTTCGAATTTAATTTTATCAAAATCGGACGACTATATCATATAGCTGCCATAGGAACGATCGTAAAATTGGTGGGAAAATAATATGAAACAAATTATAACTTCGGTGTCTTTTTACATATTACCTCCTACGCTTGGAAATAACATTTTTTAATTCATTCTGAAGTTCGAATTTAATTTTATCAAAACCGGACGACTATATCATATAGCTGCCATAGGAACGATCGTAAAATTGGTGGTAAAATAATTTGAAACAAATTATAGCTTCGGTGTTCCTTAACATATGACCTCCTACGCTTGGAAATAACATTTTTTAATTAGTTCTGAATTTCGAATTTAATTTTATCAAAATCGGACGACTATATCATATAGCTGCCATAGGAACGATCGTAAAATTGGTGGGAAAATAATATGAAACAAATTATAGCTTCGGTGTTCCTTAACATATAACCTCCTACGCTTAGAAATAAAATTTTTTAATTAGTTCTGAATTTCGAATTAAATTTTATCAAAATCGGACGACTATATCATATAGCTGCCATAGGAACGATCGGAAAATTGGTGGGAATATAATGAGAAACAAATTATAGCTTCGGTGTTTTTTTATACCCGTTACTCGTAGAGTAAAAGGGTATACTTGATTCGTCGGAAAGTACGTAACAGGCAGAAGGAAGCGTTTCCGACAGGATCACTAGCCGAGTCGATCTAGCCATGTCCGTCTGTCCGTCTGTCCGGATGAACGCTGAGATCTCGGAAACTATAAGAGCTAGGCTATTAAGATTTGGCGTGTAGATTCCTGAGCTTTTACGCAGCGCAAGTTGGTTTCAGTAGAGTGCCACGCCCACTTTTACGCCCACAAACCGCCCAAAACTGTGGCTCCTACAGTTTTGATGCTAGAACAAAAATTTTAACTGAAATGTATTGCTCTCATCAACACCTATCGATTGACTTAAAAAAAAAGTTTGCCACGCCCACTTTATCGCCCACAAACCGCCCCCAAACTTAAAGAAATCGTAAATATGAACGTGGATATCTCGGAAACTATCAAAGATAGAGAATCGGGATTTCAGATTTAGATTCCGTAGCTTTGTACGCAGCGCAATTTTGTTACGCGAATATGCCACGCCCACTCTAACGCCCACAAACCGCCCAAGCCTGTGGCGCCCACAATTTTCATGCTAGATACAAAATTTTAGCTGAACTGTATTGGTCTCGTCAAAACCTATCGATTGACCAAAAAAAATTTGCCACGCCCACCCTAACGCCCATAACGCTTAAATCTGTCTACCGCCGGTAGGTGGCGCCTTTCAGTCTTGCTTTGCTGCTTGCTTATCTCCAATTCCCTTGGTCCCTTTAGCTGAGTAACGGGTATCTGATAGTCGAGGCACTCGACTATAGCGTTCTTTCTTGTTTATAATTAGTTTTGAATTTCAAATTAAGTTTTATCAAAATCGGACTACTACATCATATAGCTGCTATATGAACGATCGTAAAATTGGTGGGAAAATAATATGAAACAAATTATAGCTTCGGTGTTCCTTAATATATAACCTCCTTCGCTTGGAAATAAAATTTTTTAATTAGTTCTGAATTTCGAATTAAATTTTATCAAAATCGGACGACTATATCATATAGCTGCCAAAGGAACGATCGTAAAATTGGAAATAACATTTTTCATTAGTTCTGAATTTTGAATTTAATTTTATCATAATCGGACGACAATATCATATAGCTGCCATAGGAACGATCGTAAAATCGGTGGGAAAATAATATGAAACATATTATAACTTCGGTGTTTCTATACCCTTGCAGAGGGTATAATGATTTCAGTCAGAAGTTTGCAATGCTGTGAAGGAGACGTTTCCGACCCCATAAAGTATATATATTCTTGATCAGCATCACTAGACGAGTCGATCTAGCCATGTTCGTCTGTCCGTCCGTTTCTACGCAAACTAGTCTCTAAGTTTTAAAGCTATCGGGCTGAAACTTTCACAAAAGTCTTATATCTTTTGCAGGTAGTATATAAGTCGGAACCAGCCGGATCGGACAACTATATCTTATAGCTCCCATAAGAATAATCGGAAAAAAAAATTTAAAAAAATTATATCTTTGGTGTTTTTTATCTTATTACCTCCTTTCCTTGGAAATAACATTTTTTAATTCATTCTGAGTTTCGAATTTAATTTTATCAAAATCGGACGTCTATATCATATAGATGCCATAGCGACGATCGGAAAGCTGGTGGGAAAATAATGAGAAACAAATTATAGCTTCGGTGTTTTTTTTTTAACATAAAACCTCTTAAGCTTGGAAATGACATTTTTATACCCTTGCAGAGGGTATAATGATTTCAGTCAGAAGTTTGCAACGCAGTGAAGGAGACGTTTCCGACCCCATAAAGTATATATATTCTTGATCAGCATCACTAGACGAGTCGATCTAGCCATGTCCGTCTGTCCGTCTGTCCGTCCGTTTCTACGCAAACTAGTCTCTCAGTTTTAAAGCTATCGGGCTGAAAATTTCCCAAAAGTCTTATATCCTTTGCAGGTAGTATATAAGTCGGAACCAGTCGGATCGGACAACTATATCTTATAGCTCCCATAGGAATAATCGGAAAAAAAATGTTAAAAAATTATATCTTTGGTGTTTTTTAACTTATTACCTCCTTTCCTTGGAAATAACAATTTTTAATTAGTTCTGAATTTCGGATTTAATTTTATCAAAATCGGAAGACTATATCATATAGCTGGAACGATCGTAAAATTGGAAATAAAATTTTTAATGAGTTCTGAATTTTGAATTTAATTTTATCATTATCGGACGACTATATCATATAGCTGCCATAGGGACGATCGGAAAATTGGCGGGAAAATAATATGAAACAAATTATAGCTTCGGTGTTTTTTTTATACCCGTTACTCGTAGAGTAAAAGGGTATACTAGATTCGTCGGATAGTATGTAACAGGCAGAAGGAAGAATTTCCGACCCCATAAAGTATATACATTCTTGATCAGGATCACTAGCCGAGTCGATTTAGCCATGTCCGTCTGTCCGTCTGTCTGTCTGTCCGGATGAACGCTGAGATCTCGGAAACTATAAGAGCTAGGCTATTAAGATTTGGCGTGCAGATTCCTGAGCTTCTTACGCAGCGCAAGTTTGTTTCAGTAGAGTGCCACGCCCACTCTAACGCCCACGAACCGCCCAAAACTGTGGCTCCTACAGTTTTGATGCTAGAATAAAAATTTTAACTTAAATCTATTGTTCTCATCAATACCTATCGATTGATAAAAAAAAAGTTTGCCACGCCCACTTTAACGGCCACAAACCGCCCACAAACTTCAAAAAATCGTTTATATGAACGTGGATATCTCGGAAACTATCAATGATAGAGAATTGGGATATCAGATTTAGATTCCGTAGCCTCGAGCGAAGCGCAAGTTTGTTACGAAAATATGCCACGCCCACTCTAACGCCCATAACGCTTAAATCTGTCTACCGCCGAAAGGTGGCGCATTTCAATCTCGCTTTGCTGCTTGCATATCTCCATTTCCCTTTGGTCCCTTTAGCTGAGTAACGGGTATCTGATAGTCGAGGTACTCGACTATAGCGTTCTTCCTTGTTTTAACATAAAACCTCTTAAGCTTGGAAATGACATTTTTATACCCTTGCAGAGGGTATATTGATTTTAGTCAGAAGTTTGCAACACAGTGAAGGAGACGTTTCCGACCACATAAAGTATATATATTTTTGATCAGCATGACTAGACGAGTCGATCTAGCCATGTCTGTCTGTCCGTCTGTCCGTCCGTTTCTACGCAAACTAGTCTCTCAGTTTTAAAGCTATCGGGCTGAAACTTTCCCAAAAGTCTTATATTTTTTGCAGGTAGTATATAAGTCGGAACGAGCCGGATCGGACTACAATATCTTATAGCTCCCATAGGAATAATCGAAAAAACAAATTTAAAAAAATTATATATTTGGTGTTTTTTAGCTTATAACCTCCTAAGCTTGGAAATAACATTTTTTAATTAGCTTTGAATTTTGAATTAAATTTTATCGAAATCGGACGACTATATCATATAGCTGCCATAGGAACGATCGGAAAATTGGTGGAAAAATAATAGGAAACAAATTATAAATTCGGTGTTTTTCAACATATAACCTCCAACGCTTGGAAATAACATTTTTTAATTTGTTCTGAATTTCGAATTTAATTTTATCGAAATCGGACGACTATATCATATAGCTGCCATAGGAACGATCGGAAAATTTGAAGGAAAATAATATGAAACAAATTATAGCTTCGGTGTTTTTTGACATATTATCTTATACTATTGGGAATATCATTTTTTGTGTTTTTAAATTTAATAATTATAGCTGCAAGGGTATATAAGCTTCGGCTTGCCGAAGCTAACTTCCTTTCTTGTTTAACATACCACGTCCTACGCTTTTAATTGAAATGTACTGCTCTCGGCAATACCTATCGATTGACCCAAAAAAAAGTGTGCCACGCCTACTTCAACGCCCACAAACCGCCCACAAACTTCAAAAAATCGTAAATATGAACGAGAATATCTCGGAAACTATTAAAGATAGAGTATTGGGATCTAAGATTTAGATTCCGTAGCCTTGTACGCAGCGCAAGTTTGTTACGCAAATATGCCACGCCCACTCTAACGCCCACAAACCGCCCAAGCCTGTGGCGCTCACAATTTTCATGCTAGATAAAAAATTTTAACTGAAATGTACTGGTCGCGTCAATACCTATCGATTGATCAAAAAAAAATTTGCCACGCCAACTCTAACGCCCATAACGCTTAAATCTATCTTCCGCCGGTAGGTGGCGCATTTCAATCTCGCTTTGCTGCTTGCATATCTCCATTTCCTTTTGGTCCCTTTAGCTGAGTAACGGGTATCTAATAGTCGAGGTACTCGACTATAGCGTTCTTCCTTGTTTTAACATAAAACCTCTTAAGCTTGGAAATGACATTTTTATACCCGTTACTCGTAGAATAAAAGGGTATACTAGATTCGTCGGAAAGTATGTAACAGGCAGAAGGAAGCGTTTCCGACCCCATAAAGTATATATATTCTTGATCAGGATCACTAGCCGAGTCGATCTAGCCATGTCCGTCTGTCCGTCTCTCCGGATGAACGCTGAGATCTCGGGAACTATGAGAGCTAGGCTATTAAGATTTGGCGTGCAGATTCCTGAGCTTCTTACGCAGCGCAAGTTTGTTTTAGTAGAGTGCCACGCCCACTCTAACGCCCACGAACCGCCCAAAACTGTGGCTCCTACAGTTTTGATGCTAGAATAAAAATTTTAACTTAAATCTATTGTTCTCATCAATACCTATCGATTGATAAAAAAAAAATTGCCACGCCCACTTTAACGCCCACAAACCGCCCACAAACTTCAAAAAATTGTTAATATGAACGTGGATATCTAGAAAACTATCAATGATAGAGAATTGGGATCTCAGATTTAGATTCCGTAACCTCGAGCGAAGTGCAAGTATGTTACGAAAATATGCCACGCCACCCTAACGTCCACAAACCGCCCAAGCCTGTGGCGCCCACAATTTTCATGCTAGATACAAAATTTAAGCTGAACTGTATTGGTCTCGTCAATACCTATCGATTGACCCAAAAAAAATTTGACACGCCCACTCTAACGCCCATAACGCTTAAATCTGTCTACCGCCGATAGGTGGCGCATTTCAATCTCGCTTTGCTGCTTGCATATCTCCATTTCCCTTTGGTCCCTTTAGCTGAGTAACGGGTATCTGATAGTCGAGGTACTCGACTATAGCGTTCTTCCTTGTTTTAACATAAAACCTCTTAAGCTTGGAAATGACATTTTTATACCCTTGCAGAGGGTATATTGATTTTAGTCAGAAGTTTGCAACGCAGTGAAGGAGACGTTTCCGACCCCATAAAGTATATATATTCTTGATCAGCATGACTAGACGAGTCGATCTAGCCATGTCCGTCTGTCCGTCTGTCCGTCCGTTTCTACGCAAACTAGTCTCTCAGTTTTAAAGCTATCGGACTGAAACTTTCCCAAAAGTCTTATATCTTTTGCAGGTAGTATATAAGTCGGAACCAGCCGGATCGGACAACAATATCTTATAGCTCCCATAGGAATAATCGAAAAAAAAATTTAAAAAAATTATATATTTGGTGTTTTTTAGCTTATAAACTCCTAAGCTTGGAAATAACATTTTTTAATTAGTTTTGAATTTTGAATTAAATTTTATCGAAAGCGGACGACTATATCATATAGCTGCCATAGGAACGATCGGAAAATTGGTGGAAAAATAATAGGAAACAAATTATAAATTCGGTGTTTTTCAACATATAACCTCCAACGCTTGGAAATAACATTTTTTAATTAGTTCTGAATTTGGAATTTTATTTTATCAAAATCGGACGACTATATCATATAGCTCCCATAGAAACGATCGGAAAATTTGAAGGAAAATAATATGAAACATATTATAGCTTCGGTGTTTTTTGACATATTATCTTATACTATTGGGAATATCATTTTTTGTGTTTTTAAATTTAATAATTATAGCTGCAAGGGTATATAAGCTTCGGCTTGCCGAAGCTAACTTCCTTTCTTGTTTAACATACCACAACCTACGCTTGGAAATAACATTTTTTAATTAGTTCGGAATTTCGAATTTATTTTTGTCAAAATCGGACGACTCTATCATGTAGCTGCCATAGGAACGATCGGAAAATTTGTAGGAAAATAATATGAAACAAATTATAGCTTCGGTGTTTTTTGACATATTATCTTATACTATTGGGAATATCATTTTTTGTGTTTTAAAATTTAATAATTATAGCTGCAAGGGTATATAAGCTTCGGTTTGCCGAAGCTAACTTCCTTTCTTGTTTAACATATAACCTCCTACGCTTGAATATAACATTTTTTAATTCATTCTGAATTTCGAATTTAATTATATCAAAATCGGACGACTATATCATATAGCTGCCAAAGGAACGATCGTAAAATTGGAAATAAAATTTTTAATTAGTTCTGAATTTTCAATTTAATTTTATCATAATCGGACGACTATATCATATAGCTGCCATAGGGACGATCGGAAAATTGGTGGGAAAATAATATGAAACAAATTATAGCTTCGGTGTTTTTTTTTAACATAAATCCTCTTAAGCTTGGAAATGACATTTTTATACCCTGGCAGAGGGTATAATGATTTCAGTCAGAAGTTTGCAACGCAGTGAAGGAGACGTTTCCGACCCCATAAAGTATATATATTCTTGATCAGCATGACTAGACGAGTCGATCTAGCCATGTCCGTCTGTCCGTCTGTCCGTCCGTTTCTACGCAAACTAGTCTCTCAGTTTTAAAGCTATCGGACTGAAACTTTCCCAAAAGTCTTATATCTTTTGCAGGTAGTATATATGTCGGAACCAGCCGGATCGGACAACTATATCTTATAACTCCCATAGGAATAATCGAAAAAAAATTTAAAAAAACTATATATCTGGAGTTTTTTAGCTTATAAGCTCCTAAGCTTGGAAATAACATTTTTTAATTAGTTCTGAATTTGGAATTAAATTTTATAAAATCGGACGACTTTATCATATAGCTGCAATAGGAACGATCGTAAAATCGGTGGGAAAATAATATGAAACAAATTATAACTTCGGTGTTTTTTAACATATAACCACCTACGCTTGGAAATAACATATTTTAATTCATTCTGAATTTCGAATTTAATTTTTATCAAAATCGGACGACTATATAATATAGCTGCCATAGGGACGATCGGAAAATTGGTGGGAAAATAATAAGAAACAAATTATAGCTTCGGTGTTTTTTTAACATAAAACCTCTTAAGCTTGGAAATGACATTTTTATACCCTTGCAGAGGGTATATTGATTTCAGTCAGAGGTTTGCAACGCAGTGAAGCATCATATAGCTGCTATAGGAACGATCGTAAAATTGGTGGGAAAATAATATGAAACAAATTATAGCTTCGGTGTTCCTTAACATATAAGCTCCTACGCTTGGAAATAAAGTTTTTTAATTAGTTCTGAATTTCGAATTAAATTTTATCAAAATCGGACGACTATATCATATAGCTGCCATAGGAACGATCGTAAAATCGGTGGGAAAATAATATGAAACAAATTATAACTTCGGTGTTTTTTAACATATAACCTCCTACGCTTGAAAATAACATTTTTTAATTCATTCTGAAATTCGAATTTAATTTTATCAAAATCGGACGACTATATTAAATAGCTGCCATAGGGACGATCGGAAAATTGGTGGGAAAATAATAAGAAACAAATTATAGCTTCGGTGTTTTTTTTTTTAACATAAAACCTCTTAAGCTTGGAAATGACATTTTTATACCCTGGCAGAGGGTATAATGATTTCAGTCAGAAGTTTGCAACGCAGTGAAGGAGACTTTTCCGACTCCATAAAGTATATATATTCTTGATCAGCATGACTAGACGAGTCGATCTAGCCATGTCCGTCTGTCCGTCCGTTTCTACGCAAACTAGTCTCTCAGTTTTAAAGCTATCGGACTGAAACTTTCCCAAAAGTCTTATATCTTTTGCAGGTAGTATATATGTCGGAACCAGCCGGATCGGACAACTATATCTTATAGCTCCCATAGGAATAATCGAAAAAAAATTTTTAAAAAATTATATATTTGGTGTTTTTTAGCTTATAAACTCCTAAGCTTGGAAATAACATTTTTTAATTAGTTTTGAATTTTGAATTAAATTTTATCGAAATCGGACGACTATATCATATAGCTGCCATAGGAACGATCGGAAAATTGGTGAAAAAATAATAGGAAACAAATTATAGCTTCGGTGTGTAGGGGTATGATATATTCCCCCAAAGTTAAACACCAACACACATATATATGTACTTCTAGTCTTTATTTTATAATTTCGTCTGTTCAGGATCACGGTCGGCGTTCAACTGCTCTCGCTCTCAGCCCACGATCCGCATCAACCCCCGACTCATTGGGAGAGTGTGAGAGCGATGAGAGAGATAGAGAACAGTGAGCGGCATCGTACAACAACAACAACTTATTCTTAGAACTTACACGAATGATCTAGAAGGAATACATTAACATACACATACATACATACTACGACGTAGCAATCCTGCTACAATTCGGCCGTCCTGACATTTTAAGATCCCCTTATCTTGTGTTAATTTACAATTGATTTCGGCTTACATTTATCTTAGTTTCTATAGTTTAGTTTTGTATTTACAAATAGATATATTTACAACTTTATTTTCGTTTTCCAATCCAATGCTTAATATTTTGGCTACTCCAGACACCTTGATAAGGGCAACGCGATAATTGAAAACCTTCAACATCTTTTATCAAGTATCTATCATTTCTCAAAACTTTATCTATAACATAAGGACCCTTGTGTTTGGTATTAGCTTTCTTGCAACTCCTACTGAGCTATCAAAATTTTTTACCATAATATAGTCTCCAACTTTGTACTCCGAACTCTTTGTCCTTTTTTCATTGTATCTCTGTTCGTTGTCTTTTTGTAATTTTCTTTGCGCTTCTGAACCATCTTTTCTAATTTTGTCTAAATCTCTAACATCACTAGCATTATCTAATTCTTCTAACTTTTGTCTCAATTCATCAATAACTTTTCCTTTCTGCTCGATTCCAAACAACATTTTACTTGGCATTTGTGCTATGCTTCTTTGCTTCGTGTTGTTTAATGAAAACTCAACATCTTCCACAACTGTGTCCCAATGCATTTTCTGTTCTGGATCTGCTAATTTAGCTATCATTGGTCCCAAAATTCTATTAATCCTTTCTACTTGTCCATTGGCTTGAGGTGACCCAGTCGCAATTTTGACATGTTTAATATTACATTCTTCCATAAATTTTCCAAAATCTTCCGACGTAAAACAGCTTCCCCTATCCGAAACTTTACAAATTGGTCTGCTGTAAGACCTAAAGTAGTCTTTCAATGCTATAATTACTTCCTTTGTGTTCGTCGTTTTTGTTGCATATAGCCTAACAAATTTAGTAAATCCATCTATAACCACAAAGAGATGTTTCTTTGCTCTTCCATTATCAACCGGTCCATAATGATCAATATGTATAATTTCGAATGGCACATTTCCTTTTGGTATACTGTGCAACAGTCCTTCCCCTTTCCCTGACTTTGGAGAATATGCTACACATCTTATACAATTTTCAATATGTCTAACCACTTTCTCTTTCATATTCGAAAACCAATACGTCCTAACAATAGCATCCATAACTTTATCTCTTCCTAAATGACCTAATTCATTGTGATATTTGTATAAAATCTTTTCCTCCATTTCTTCTGGAACACAAAATAATAACTTTCCATCATTCAACTTTCTATATATAACTCCATTCCTCATCTCAAACATTTTATCTTCCTCATTTTCTAACTTTTTTCTAACATCTTTTAATTTTTCATCTTTCGCTTGACAAATAATTAAATTGTCTTCAAAGCTATTCGTTTCTACTACCATTATGTTTGTATTTCTACTTAACGCGTCAACATGTTGCATAAGTTTTCCCGATTTATGAACTAATTCAAAGTCATATTCTAACAATTCTAATGCCCACCGTGCAATACGGGGGTTTAACTCAATTCTATTTAACGTCAACGTCAGTGAGTTACAATCTGTGACTATTCTAAATCGTCTACCCTGCACATAAATTCTAAATCTTCTAAGAGCGTAAATTATTGCTAAGGTTTCCAGTTCAAAACTATGATACTTTGCTTCGTCTTTTGTTGTTGCTTTCGAAAAATAAAATATTGGATGAAGCTTTTTATCCTCTTTTCTTTGCAGCAAAACTGCTCCAAAACCTTGTGCACTGGCGTCTGTATGCAATTCTACCTCGTCCTTGTAATAATATAATCCTAACACTGGAGCTTCCACTAACTTTTTCTTAAGCATTTCAAAACATTGCAATTCCTTTTCTTCAAATACAAATTCTTTATCCTTTTTTAACAATTCATATAGAGGTTTAGCGATCATCGAAAAATCTTTAATGAACCTTCTAAAATACGAACACAAACCCAGAAAGCTTCTAACACCGTGTACTTTGTCTGGAACGGGAAAATCTCGAACAGCTTCTATTCCTTTGTCATTAGCCTGTATTCCTTTGCTAGTTACCAAAAATCCTAAGTATTGTACACTTGCTTGTAGAAACTCACACTTGTCCATTCTTAATTCTAGTTTGTTCCTTGCTAATCGATCAAAAACTTCTCTAAGAACACTTAAATGTTCTTGCATTTCTTTACTCGCAATCATGATATCGTCCATGTATATAACTACCTTACCATCCCTTATCATGTCTGCAAAAATCTTATTGATAAATCGTTGAAACACCGCTGGTGCATTCTTCAGCCCCATTGGCATCCGCATAAACTCAAATTGTCCTAAAGGCGTCATAAATGAGGTATATTTTATCGATTCACTATCCACAAACACATGAAAGTAGCCATGCTTTAAATCTAATTTCGAAAATATTGTTTTATTTACTAATGTATCTAATAAATCGTCAATCAAAGGTAACGGATAATTATCTTTCACCATAGTCTTGTTAAGCTTTCGGTAATCTACACATAGTCGTAAGTCGCCTGACTTCTTTTTAACTAACACTATTGGAGATGCATACTCAGATTCACTTGGCCTTATAATTCCTTCACTTAAGTATTCGTCTAATATCACCTGTAAGTTTTCTTTCTCTGTGTAAGCTAAACGTCTGCGCGAACAACTGAAAGGTTTTGAGTCCTCTAATCTTAATTTCATTTCGCATCTAGCCTCCGGTTCCTTTGGCCTTTCTTTATTTACATAACAACTTTCTACCATCCTAACAAACTGACACCTAACATTATAATTCACATGATCACCAACTTTGTATTCTACACTTTCATCCGTTAAATTTATATTAAATAATTCCTTTTCCACAAGATTTATTTCCGGCTCAACATAATTTTTATTCGTAACTTCTTCTTCATCTCTGATTTTACTAAAAATTTCTTTAATTGTTTCCCTGCTGTCCCTAATTCCATGATTAACATCGCTAAAAATTGTATTTTTATCCCTAAGATTACTAACAACATCGCTAATTATTTGCTTTTCATCACTAACATCATCGCTAACTATCTGTTTTTCATCACTAACATCATCGCTAACTATCTGCTTTTCATCACTAACATCATCGCTAACTATCAGCTATTTATCACTAACATCATCGCTAACTATCAGCTTTTCATCACTAACATCATCGCTAACTATCTGCTTTTCATCACTAACATCAGAAGGATTTTCAATATTCTCAACTGTAACCATTTTCAAAGTGTCAAGGCTTAAATTTAGATTACAAGCATCCATAAAATCTCGTCCCAAGATTACATCATGACTCATAGATTCGTTTGCCACAATAACTAAATTAAAATGTATTTTATCTAAATTTTTCATAACATAACATAATACTTTTCCATGCGTTTTTAGGTAACTTTTGTTTAAACCGTAATATGAACTTAAAACTGGTAATTTTGAAATGTCTTTGGGTACTTTGGATATTTTGATAAATGAAATCGGACTTCCTGTATCTATGAGGCATTCTGCAATTAACCTGGTATTTGATTCATCTACAAAATTAATTTCAACATATCTTACATAATTATTTTCGCCCTCGTTCATGTTTTTATTGTTCAAGCATTTCGCAACAAAATGTCCCCTCTTACCGCACGCATAGCATGATCCTTTCTCCCGCTTCGACTTCCTGCACTCGTATGCCCAATGCCCTTTTGCATTGCAATTGAAACAGCGAGTCTTCTTGCTGTCCTTGGGACCCGTTGATGTCGTCGGCCTGCCAACTCCATATGATTTTGGCAAGCTTACATCCGCAAACGCTCTCTTAATGTGCCCAATATCCACAAAGCATTGAATATGCGCCTGATTACCTAGCCCTTGATTGGGAATTCCTTCGATGATGCAGCTCAACATTTCATCAGCATCAATAATAATACCTTGGGCAAGCATTATCTTGTCGTCGACATAACTCCCAAAAGTTTCGCTTTGTTTCCATTTGCGACCTTCGAATTTGCGTCTTATCTCCAACTTCGATGATTTTCCGCCAAACGTTGAAATCAGCTCTGCAGACAAGCCATCCAACGGTAGCAACACGCGGTCTGAATTTGCGTGCAGCCACTCATAAGCTTTTCCTTTAATTTTGCTCACCATTAGCATTTTCTCGAATTTTCCACCTATTCCAAAAATCTTCGCGATATTATGCATTTGAGTAGTCCATTTGCAGGCACACGACTCGCCAGCAAACTCTCTCAACACCTGTGTTGCCATACTCAACGAGACGCCGATGCTCTCGTTAAAGTTTTCCACCACCGCAACGTTGCCGTTTTTCACCTTACGTTCGCTGCTCTTTGCATTCCTAGAATTCTCTCCAGCCTGGTTGTGCATGTCGTCTTCTGTATAGGTTTCGTTCCGTTTGCTTCTAATTCTGAGAATGCTCTCAGCAATTTCGTCATTCCTTTCACCATCTTCGCCGTTAATTTCGCCGTCTTCTTCGTCGTAATTCTCAATGCTGCCGTCTTCGCCGTTACTTTTGTCACCGTCTTCTTCGTCGTAACTCTGGATGCCGCCGTCTTTGCCGTTACTTTTGTCGCCGTCTTCTTCGTTGTAACTCTGGATGCCGCCGTCTTTGCCGTTACTTTCGTCTCCGTCTTTGCTGTTACTTTTGTCGCCGCCTACTTTCTGGATAGTTCCGCCGCCGTCTTCGAAATTCTCGTCGCCGCTGTCTTCGCCTTTACTTTTGTCGCCGTCTTTGTCTCCTTTTTGTCTCGCCATTTCGTCAAACTTTTCCCGAATTTCCTTCGGTATATTCATTAATCGCAAGATCAATTGTCTCTTTGTTCCGGTTGTTGATAACTTCAGTACACTCAACCACCTTTTTAATTGTTCAATCGACTCGTTGCTTAAATCCATTTTGATTTTCTTTGTACTAACGAATTAATTACTTGGCTCGTGATCGGCCCACTTCTGATTTTGTAGGGGTATGATATATTCCCCCAAAGTTAAACACCAACACACATATATATGTACTTCTAGTCTTTATTTTATAATTTCGTCTGTTCAGGATCACGGTCGGCGTTCAACTGCTCTCGCTCTCAGCTCACGATCCGCATCAACCCCCGACTCATTGGGAGAGTGTGAGAGCGATGAGAGAGATAGAGAACAGTGAGCGGCATCGTACAACAACAACAACTTATTCTTAGAACTTACACGAATGATCTAGAAGGAATACATTAACATACACATACATACATACTACGACGTAGCAATCCTGCTACAGGTGTTTTTCAACATATAACCTCCAACGCTTGGAAATAACATTGTTTAATTAGTTCTGAATTTCGAATTTAATTTTATCAAAATCGGACGACTATATCATATAGCTGCCATAGGACCGATCGAAAAGTTGGTAGGAAAATAATATGAAACAAATTATAGCTTCGGTGTTTTTTAACATACCACATCCTACGCTTGGAAATAACATTTTTTAATTAGTTCGGAATTTCGAATTTAATTTTGTCAAAATCGGACGACTCTATCATGTAGCTGCCATAGGAACGATCGGAAAATTTGTAAAAAAATAATATGAAACAAATTATAGCTTCGGTGTTTTTTGACATATTATCTGATACTATTGGGAATATCATTTTTTGTGCTTTAAAATTTAATAATTAAAGCTGCAAGGGTATATAAGCTTCGGCTTGCCGAAGCTAACTTCCTTTCTTGTTTTATCATAAAACCTCTTAAGCATGGAAATGACATCTTTTTAAATTAGTTTTGAATTTCGAATTAAGTTTTATCAAAATCGGACGACTACATCATATAGCTGCTATAGGAACAAACGTAAAATTGGTGGGAAAATAATATGAAACAAATTATAGCTTCGGTGTTCCTTAACATATAAGCTCCTACGCTTGGAAATAAAATTTTTTAATTAGTTCTGAATTTCGAATTAAATTTTATCAAAATCGGACGACTATATCATATAGCTGACATAGGAACGATCGTAAAATCGGTGGGAAAATAATATGAAACAAATTATAGCTTCGGTGTTTTTTTAACATAAAACCTCTTAAGCTTGGAAATGACATTTTTATACCCTTGCAGAGGGTATATTGATTTCAGTCAGAGGTTTGCAACGCAGTGAAGCATCATATAGCTGCTATAGGAACGATCGTAAAATTGGTGGGAAAATAATATGAAACAAATTATAGCTTCGGTGTTCCTTAACATATAAGCTCCTACGCTTGGAAATAAAGTTTTTTAATTAGTTCTGAATTTCGAATTAAATTTTATCAAAATCGGACGACTATATCATATAGCTGCCATAGGAACGATCGGAAAATTGGTGGAAAAATAATAGGAAACAAATTATAGCTTCGGTGTTTTTCAACATATAACCTCCAACGCTTGGAAATAACATTTTTTAATTCATTCTAAATTTCGAATTTAATTTTATCAAAATCGGACGACTATATCAGATAGCTGCCAAAGGAACGATCGTAAAATTGGAAATAAAATTTTTAATTAGTTCTGAATTTTAAATATAATTTTATCATAATCGGACGACTATATCATATAGCTGCCATAGGGACGATCGGAAAATTGGTGGGAAAATAATATGAAACAAATTATAGCTTCGGTGTTTTTTTTTAACATAAAACCTCTTAAGCTTGGAAATGACATTTTTTTAAATTAGTTTTGAATTTCGAATTAAGTTTTATCAAAATCGGACGACTACATCATATAGCTGCTATAGGAACGATCGTAACCTTGGTGGGAAAATAATATAAAACAAATTATAGCTTCGGTGTTCCTTAACATATAACCTCCTACGCTTGGAAATAACATTTTTTAACTAGTTCTGAATTTCGAATTAATTTTTATCAAAATCGGACGACTATATCATATAGCTGCCATAGGGACGATCGGAAAATTGGTGGGAAAATAATAAGAAACAAATTATAGCTTCGGTGTTTTTTTTAACATACAACCTCTTAAGCTGGAAATGACATTTTTATACCCTTGCAGAGGGTATATTGATTTCAGTCAGAAGTTTGCAACGCAGTGAAGGAGACGTTTCCGACCCCATGAAGTATATATATTCTTGATCAGCATGACTAGACGAGTCGATCTAGCCATGTCCGTCTGTCCGTCCGTTTCTACGCAAACTAGTCTCTCAGTTTTAAAGCTATCGGGCTGAAACTTTCCCAAAAGTCTTATATCTTTTGCAGGTAGTATATAAGTTGGAACCAGCCGGGTCGGACAACTAAATCTTATAGCTCCCATAGGAATAATCGGAAAAAAAATGTTAAAAAATTATATATTTTGTGTTTTTTAGCTTATAACCTCCTAAGCTTGGAAATATCATTTTTTGATTAGTTTTGAATTTTGAATTAAATTTTATCGAAATCGGACGACTATATCATATAACTGCCATAGGAACGATCGGAAAATTGGTGAAAAAATAATAGGAAATAATAAGAAATAATAGGGTATATTGATTTCAGTCAGAAGTTTGCAACGCAGTGAAGGAGACGATTCCGACCCCATGAAGTATATATATTCTTGATCAGCATGACTAGACGAGTCGATCTAGCCATGTCCGTCTGTCCGTCTGTCCGTCCGTTTCTACGCAAACTAGTCTCTCAGTTTTAAAGCTATCGGGTTGAAACTTTCCCAAAAGTCTTATATCTTTTGCAGGTAGTATATATGTCTGAACCAGCCGGGTCGGACAACTAAATCTTATAGCTCCCATAGGAATAATCGGAAAAAAAAATTTTAAGAAATTATATATTTGGTGTTATTTAGCTTATAACCTCCTAAGCTTGGAAATATCAATATATCAAAAAATAATATGAAACAAATTATAGCTTCGGTGTTCCTTAACATATAAGCTCCTACGCTTGGAAATAAAATTTTTTGATTAGTTTTGAATTTTGAATTAAATTTTATCGAAATCGGACGACCTTATCATATAGCTGCCATAGGAACGATCGGAAAATTGGTGAAAAAATAATAGGAAACAAATTATAGCTTCTGTGTTTTTCAACATATAACCTCCAACGCTTGGAAATAACATTTTTAATTAGTTCTGAATTTCGAATTTAATTTTATCAAAATCGGACGACTATATCATATAGCTGCCATAGGAACGATCGGAAAATTGGTAGGAAAATAATATGAAACAAATTATAGCTTCGGTGCTTTTTAACATACAACATCCTACGCTTGGAAATAACATTTTTTAATTAGTTCTGAATTTCGAATTTAATTTTATCAAAATCGGACGACTATATCATATAGCTGCCATAGGAACGATCGGAAAATTTGTAGGAAAATAATATGAAACATATTATAGCTTCGGTGTTTTTTGATATATTATCTTATACTATTGGGAATATCATTTTTTGTGTTTTTAAATTTAATAATTATAGCTGCAAGGGTATATAAGCTTCGGCTTGCCGAAGCTAACTTCCTTTCTTGTTTTAACATAAAACCTCTTAAGCATGGAAATGACATCTTTTTAAATTAGTTTTGAATTTCGAATTAAGTTTTATCAAAATCGGACGACTACATCATATAGCTGCTATAGGAACAAACGTAAAATTGGTGGGAAAATAATATGAAACAAATTATAGCTTCGGTGTTCCTTAACATATAAGCTCCTACGCTTGGAAATAAAATTTTTTAATTAGTTCTGAATTTCGAATTAAATTTTATCAAAATCGGACGACTATATCATATAGCTGCCATAGGAACGATCGTAAAATCGGTGGGAAAATAATATGAAACAAATTATAGCTTCGGTGTTCCTTAACATATAACCTCCTACGCTTGGAAATAAAATTTTTTAATTAGTTCTGAATTTCGAATTAAATTTTATCAAAATCGGACGACTATATCATATAGCTGCCATAGGAACGATCGTAAAATCGGTGGGAAAATAATTTGAAACAAATTATAACTTCGGTGTTTTTTAACATATAACCTCCTACGCTTGGAAATAACATTTTTTAATTCATTCTGAATTTCGAATTTAATTTTATCAAAATCGGACGACTATATCATATAGCTGCCAAAGGAACGATCGTAAAATTGGAAATAAAATTTTTAATTAGTTCTGAATTTTGAATTAAATTTTATCGTAATCGGACGACTATATCATATAGCTTCCATAGGGACGATCGGAAAATTGGTGGGAAAATAATATGAAACAAATTATAGCTTCGGTGTTCCTTAACATATAACCTCCTACGCTTGGAAATAACATTTTTTAATTAGTTCTGAATTTCGAATATAATTTTATCAAAATCGGACGACTATATCATATAGCTGCCATAGGAACGATCGGAAAATTTGTGGGAAAATAATATGAAACAAATTATAACTTCGGTGTTCTTATACCCTTGCAGAGGGTATAATGATTTCAGTCAGAAGTTTGCAACGCAGTGAAGGAGACGTTTCCGACCCCATAAAGTATATATATTCTTGATCAGCATCACTAGACGAGTCGATCTAGCCATGTCCGTTTGTCCGTCCGTTTCTACGCAAACTAGTCTCTCAGTTTTAAAGCTGTCGGTCTGAAACTTTCCCAAAAGTCTTATATCTTTTGCAGGTAGTATATAAGTCGGAACCAGCCGGATCGGACAACTATATCTTACAGCTCCCATAGGAATAATCGAAAAAAAAAATTTTAAAAAATTATATATTTGGTGTTTTTTAGCTTTTAACCTACTAAGCTTAGAAATAACATTTTATACCCTTGCAGAGGGTATAATGATTTCAGTCAGAAGTTTGCAACGCAGTGAAGGAGACGATTCCGGCCCCATAAAGTATATATATTCTTGATCAGCATCACTAGACGAGTCGATCTAGCCATGTCCGTCTGTCCGTCTGTCCGTCTGTCCGTCTGTCCGTCCGTTTCTACGCAAACTAGTCTCTCAGTTTTAAAGCTATCGGGCTGAAACTTTCCCAAAAGTCTTATATCTTTTGCAGGTAGTATAAAAGTCGGAACCAGCCGGATCGGACAACTATATCTTATAGCTCCCATAGGAATAATCGGAAAAAAAAATTTTAAAAAATTATATCTTTGGTGTTTTTTAACATATTACCTCCTTTCCTTGGAAATAACATTTTTTAATTAGTCTTGAATTTCGAATTAAATTTTATCAAAATCGGAAGACTATATCATATAGCTGCCATAGGAACGATCGTAAAATTGGTGGGAAAATAATATAAAACAAATTATAGCTTCGGTGTTCCTTAACATATATCCTCCTACGCTTGGAAATAACATTTTTTAATTAGTTCTGAGTTTCAAATTTATTTTTATCAAAATCGGACGACTATATCATATAGCTGCCATAGGAACGATCGTAAAATTGGTGGGAAAATAATATGAAACAAATTATAGCTTCGGTGTTCCTTAACATATAACCTCCTACGCTTGGAAATAACATTTTTTAATTAGTTCTGAATTTCGAATTAAATTTTATCAAAATCGGACGACTATATCATATAGCTGCCATAGGAACGATCGTAAAATCGGTGGGAAAATAATATGAAACAAATTATAACTTCTGTGTTTTTTCACATATAACCTCCTACGCTTGTATATAACATTTTTTAATTCATTCTGAATTTCGAATTTAGTTTTATCAAAATCGGACGACTATTTCATATAGCTGCCAAAGGAAAGATCGTAAAATTGGAAATAAAATGTTTAATTAGCTCTGAATTTTTTTATTTGAATATAATTTTATCAAAATCGGACGTCTATATCATATAGCTGCCATAGGGACGATCGGAAAATTGGTGGGAAAATAATATGAAACAAATTATAGCTTCGGTGTTTTTTTATACCCTTGCAGAGGGTATATTGATTTCAGTCAGAAGTTTGCAACGCATTGAAGGAGACGTTTCCGACCCCATAAAGTATATATATTCTTGATCAGCATGACTAGACGAGTCGATCTAGCCATGTCCGTCTGTCCGTCTGTCCGTCTGTCCGTCCGTTTCTACGCAAACTAGTCTCTCAGTTTTAAAGCTATCGGGCTGAAACTTTCCCAAAAGTCTTATATCTTTTGCAGGTAGTATAAAAGTCGGAACCAGCCGGATCGGACAACTATATCTTATAGCTCCCATAGGAATAATCGGAAAAAAAAATTTTAAAAAATTATATCTTTGGTGTTTTTTAACATATTACCTCCTTTCCTTGGAAATAACATTTTTTAATTAGTCTTGAATTTCGAATTAAATTTTATCAAAATCGGAAGACTATATCATATAGCTGCCATAGGAACGATCGTAAAATTGGTGGGAAAATAATATAAAACAAATTATAGCTTCGGTGTTCCTTAACATATATCCTCCTACGCTTGGAAATAACATTTTTTAATTAGTTCTGAGTTTCAAATTTATTTTTATCAAAATCGGACGACTATATCATATAGCTGCCATAGGAACGATCGTAAAATTGGTGGGAAAATAATATGAAACAAATTATAGCTTCGGTGTTCCTTAACATATAACCTCCTACGCTTGGA
The DNA here is from genome assembly GCF_014743375.2 of Drosophila subpulchrella. Classification (NCBI taxonomy): domain Eukaryota; kingdom Metazoa; phylum Arthropoda; class Insecta; order Diptera; family Drosophilidae; genus Drosophila; species Drosophila subpulchrella. Next base: position 29,100 of record NW_023665555.1, read on the forward strand.
AATAACATTTTTTAATTAGTTCTGAATTTCGAATTAAATTTTATCAAAATCGGACGACTATATCATATAGCTGCCATAGGAACGATCGTAAAATCGGTGGGAAAATAATATGAAACAAATTATAACTTCTGTGTTTTTTCACATATAACCTCCTACGCTTGTATATAACATTTTTTAATTCATTCTGAATTTCGAATTTAGTTTTATCAAAATCGGACGACTATTTCATATAGCTGCCAAAGGAAAGATCGTAAAATTGGAAATAAAATGTTTAATTAGCTCTGAATTTTTTTATTTGAATATAATTTTATCAAAATCGGACGTCTATATCATATAGCTGCCATAGGGACGATCGGAAAATTGGTGGGAAAATAATATAAAACAAATTATAGCTTCGGTGTTTTTTTTATACCCTTGCAGAGGGTATATTGATTTCAGTCAGAAGTTTGCAACGCAGTGAAGGAGACGTTTCCGACCCCATAAAGTATATATATTCTTGATCAGCATGACTAGACGAGTCGATCTAGCCATGTCCGTCTGTCCGTCTGTCCGTCTGTCCGTCCGTTTCTACGCAAACTAGTCTCTCAGTTTTAAAGCTATCGGGCTGAAACTTTCCCAAAAGTCTTATATCTTTTGCAGGTAGTATATAAGTCGGAACCAGCCGGATCGGACAACTATATCTTATAGCTCCCATAGGAATATTCGGACAAAAAAATGAAAAACAAGGAAGAACGCTATAGTCGAGTACCTCGACTATCAGATACCCGTTACTCAGCTAAAGGGACCAAAGGGAAATGGAGATATGCAAGCAGCAAAGCGAGATTTAAATGCGCCACCTACCGGCGGAAGACAGATTTAAGCATTGTGGGCGTTAGGGTAGGCGAGGCAAATTTTTTTTTGGATCAATCGATAGGTATTGACGAGACCAATACATTTCAGTTAAAATTTTTTATCTAGCATAAAAATTTTGAGCGCCACAGGCTTGGGCGGTTTGTGGGCGGTAGAGTGGGCGTGGCATATTCGCATAACAAACCTGCGCTGCGTACAAAGCTACGGAATCTAAATCTGAAATCCCAATACTCTATCTTTGATAGTTTCCGAGATATCCGCGTTCATATTTACGATTTTTTGAAGTTTGTGGGCGGTTTGTGGGCGTCCAAGTGGGCGTGGCAAACTTTTTTTGGATCAATCGATAGGTATTGCTTAGAACAATTCATTTCAGTTTAAATTTTTACTCTAGCATCAAAACTGTAGAAGCCACAGTTTTGGGCGGTTTGTGGGCGTTAGAGTGGGCGTGGCACTCTACTGAAACAAACTTGCGCTGCGTAAGAAGCTCAGGAATCTGCTCGCCAAATCTCAATAGCCTAGCTCTCATAGTTTCCAAGATCTCAGCGTTCATCCGGACAGACAGACGGACAGACGGACAGACGGACAGACGGACAGACGGACAGACGGACATGGCTAGATCGACTCGGCTAGTGATCCTGATCAAGAATATATATACTTTATGGGGTCGGAAACGCTTCCTTCTGCCTGTTACATACTTTCCGACGAATCTAGTATACCCTTTTACTCTACGAGTAACGGGTATAAAAATTATATCTTCGGTGTTTTTTAGCATACAAACTCCTAAGCTTGGAAATAACATTTTTTAATTAGTTCTGAATTTCGAATTAAATTTTATCAAAATCGGACGACTATGTCATATAGCTGCCATAGGAACGATCGCAAAATTGGTAGGAAAATAATATGAAACAAATTATAGCTTCGGTGTTTTTTAACATATAACCTCCTACGCTTGGAAATAACATTTTTTAATTAGTTCTGAATTTCGAATTTAATTTTATCAAAATCGGACGACTATATCATATAGCTGCCATAGGAACGATCGGAAAATTGGTAGGAAAATAATATGAAACAAATTATAGCTTCGGTGTTTTTTGACATATTATCTTATACTATTGGGAATATCATTTTTTGTGTTTTTAAATTTAATAATTATAGCTGCAAGGGTATATAAGCTTCGGCTTGCCGAAGCTAACTTCCTTTCTTGTTTTAATTAGTTTTGAATTTTGAATTAAATTTTATCGAAATCGGACGACTATATCATATAGCTGCCATAGGAACGATCGGAAAATTGGTGGAAAAATAATAGGAAACAAATTATAGCTTCGGTGTTTTTCAACATATAACCTCCAACGCTTGGAAATAAAATTTTTTAATTAGTTCTGAATTTCGGATTTAATTTTATCAAAATTGGACGACTATATCATATAGCTGCCATAGGAACGATCGGAAAATTGGTTGGAAAATCTTCAGCTTGGAAATTACATTTTTTATACCCGTTACTCGTAGAGTAAAAGGGTATACTAGATTCGTCGGAAAGTATGTAACAGGCAGAAGGAAGCGTTTCCGACCCCATAAAGTATATATATTCTTGATCAGGATCACTAGCCGAGTCGATCTAGCCATGTCCGTCTGTCCGTCTGTCCGTCTGTCCGTCTGTCTGTCCGGATGAACGCTGAGATCTTGGAAACTATGAGAGCTAGGCTATTGAGATTTGGCGAGCAGATTCCTGAGCTTCTTACGCAGCGCAAGTTTGTTTCAGTAGAGTGCCACGCCCACTCTAACGCCCACAAACCGCCCAAAACTGTGGCTTCTACAGTTTTGATGCTAGAGTAAAAATTTAAACTGAAATGAATTGTTCATAGCAATACCTATCGATTGACCTAAAAAAAAGTTTGCCACGCCCACTTGGACGCCCACAAACCGCCCACAAACTTAAAAAAATCGTAAATATGAACGCGGATATCTCGGAAACTATCAAAGATAGAGTATTGGGATTTCAGATTTAGATTCCGTAGCTTTGTACGCAGCGCAGGTTTGTTATGCGAATATGCCACGCCCACTCTACCGCCCACAAACCGCACAAGCCTGTGGCGCTCAAAATTTTTATGCTAGATAAAAAATTTTAACTGAAATGTATTGATCTCGTCAACACCTATCGATTGATCCAAAAAAAAATTTACCACGCCTACCCTAACGCCCACAATGCTTAAATCTGTCTTCCGCCGGTAGGTGGCGCATTTAAATCTCGCTTTGCTGCTTGCATATCTCCATTTACCTTTGGTCCCTTTAGCTGAGTAACGGGTATCTGATAGACGAGGTACTCGACTATAGCGTTCTTCCTTGTTTTAAATTAGTTTTGAATTTCGAATTAAGTTTTATCAAAATTGGACGACTACATCATATAGCTGGTATAGGAACGATCGTAAAATTGGTGGGAAAATAATATGAAACAAATTATAGCTTCGGTGTTCCTTAACATATAACCTCCTACGCTTGGAAATACAATTTTTTAATTAGTTCTGAATTTCGAATTAAATTTTATCAAAATCGGACGACTATATCATATAGCTGCCATAGGAACGATCGGAAAATTGGTGGGAAAATAATATGAAACAAATTATAGCTTCGGTGTTTTTTTTTAACATAAAACCTCTTAAGCTTGGAAATGACATTTTTATACCCTTGCAGAGGGTATAATGATTTCAGTCAGAAGTTTGCAACGCAGTGAAGGAGACGTTTCCGACCCCATAAAGTATATATATTCTTGATCAGCATCACTAGACGAGTCGATCTAGCCATGTCCGTCTGTCCGTCTGTCCGTCCGTTTCTACGCAAACTAGTCTCTCAGTTTTAAAGCAATTGGACTGAAACTTTCCCAAAGGTCTTATATCTTTTGCAGGTAGTATATAAGTCGGAACCAGCCGGATCGGACAGCTATATCTTATAGCTCCCATAGGAATAATCGGAAAAAAATATGTTAAAATATTATATCTTTGGTGTTTTTTAACTTATTACCTCCTTTCATACGCCGACGATTTTTTTCTCATAATAAATTTCAACAAAAACAAAAACTTTAACTTCAACCTAGACAACTTATTACAAGACATAAACAGCTGGTGCTAATACTCAGGGGCATACCTATCCTTAGCTAAGTGCCAACACCTCCATATTTGCCAAAAGCACAATTGCACCAGCACCATAAGCTGTAGCAACACACCAATACAACAAGTAACTGCACTAAAAATCTTAGGGATAACCATAAACAGTAAATACAAATGGGACACACACATAAAATCACTTCTTCCACCACTACACCAAAAATTAAATATCATTAAATGCCTCTCCAACCCTAAATTCAATTGTAACACAGAAACACTACTTCACGTCGCGAAAGCAACAGTCATAGCAAAATTGGAATATGGACTGTTCCTATACGGACACGCTCCGAAAAGCGTGCTAAACAAATTAAAAACACCCTTTAACACAGCAATTCGACTAGCCCTTGGCGCCTACCGAACCACGCCCATAAATAACTTGCTATACGAAGCCAACATCCTCCCATTAGAGCATAAACGAGACCTCCAAACAGCCAAACTCACAAAAAACCTTATATTTTCGAAAGATACACCAACACACAAACTTGTCAAACAAAGAAAACCAAAAAAAAAAACCCCATCAACCATAGACCGCACAATAAACCTTTGTCAAGCACTAAATCTACCCTATGAACCAGTAAAACTACACAAATACCAGCCACCTTGGGATCTCCCAAATCTCATAGACACAACATTTAGAGCGCACAAGAAACATACCACACCACCGGAGACATACAGGAAACTATACGAACATACCAAAGACAACCATAAAACACACAAATTCATATTTACGGACGGATCAAAAATGAACTCCACTATAGCATATGCAATCACAACAGATACTTATATCATTAAATACACACACATGCACAAGGGGAAAGTTCATGATCTGCTCTGACTCTCTCTCAGCAATTGACGCCATAAGAAACACACACAACAACAATTTTTACTCTAACAAAATCAGATCACTTCTTACAAAACTAGCCCCAAAAATTAAAATATTGTGGATCCCTGGTCATGTAGGCATAGCAGGCAACGAGCTAGCCGACCAAACCGCAAAATCGACAAGCAATATGCCCCTTATTTACACCCCAAACATTAACTTAACAGACATAAACAGGCACTTAAAACTCGAATTCCTAACAAGAATTAAACTAAACATAGAACACTGCAATCAATGGTATAAAAACATTAGCAAATTCAAACATCGACAATTATTGCAGATCCTTCCATCCCAAATCGAGCAGACTCGATCAAATTAAAATAATACGCCTTAGACTAGGCCACACAAGACTTACACACGACCACTACTTTAATCAAAACCAAACTTCACCCTGCCCCTTTTGCCAAGGCGACAATACCATACCCCACCTATTAAATTCATGCCCTTCACTCTTCCCTACAAAACTATCTATCTTCAAAAACACAAACCCAATAAATCTCCTCAATGAACTCAACCCAGATAATTTAGAAAAAATCTTACTTTTCTTAAAAGCTACAAACCTATACCACAAAATTTAATAAAATACCCCAAGTGTACATAAATAAAAATTTACCAACTAAGTAGCCAAAATACAACGAACAATATGTAATCAAACTAATAGACTTAATATCATTAACCTTAAAAGCCGAAGGCCTTGTTGCCAGTGCTTTACCAACTAAGTTAGTCTAGTTTTGTAAACTTCTCTATCTTTAATAATAAATAAATAAAATTACCTCCTTTCCTTGGAAATAACATGTTTTAATTAGTTTTGAACTTCGAATTAAATTTTATTAAAATCGGAAGAATATATCATATAGCTGCCATAGGAACGATCGTAAAATCGGTGGTAAAATAATATGAAACAAATTATAGCTTCGGTGTTCCTTAACATATAACTTCCTACGCTTGGAAATAACATTTTTTAATTAGTTCTGAATTTCGAATTTAATTTTATCAAAATCGGACGACTATATCATATAGCTGCCATAGGAACGATCGTAAAATTGGTGGGAAAATAATATGAAACAAATTATAGCTTCGGTGTTCCTTAACATATAACCTCCTACGCTTGGAAATAACATTTTTTAATTAGTTCTGAATTTCGAATTTAATTTTATCAAAATCGGACGACTATATCATATAGCTGCCATAGGAACGATCGTAAAATTGGTGGGAAAATAATATGAAAAAAAATTATAGCTTCGGTGTTCCTTAACATATAACTTCCTACGCTTGGAAATATCATTTTTTAATTAGTTCTGAATTTCGAATTTAATTTTATCAAAATCGGACGACTATATCATATAGCTGCCATAGGAACGATCGTAAAATTGGTGGGAAAATAATATGAAACAAATTATAGCTTCGGTGTTCCTTAACATATAACCTCCTACGCTTGGAAATAACATTTTTTAATTAGTTCTGAATTTCGAATTAAATTGTATCAAGATCGGACGACTATATCATATAGCTGCCATAGGAACGATCGTAAAATCGGTGGGAAAATAATATGAAACATATTATAACTTCGGTGTTTTTATACCCTTGCAGAGGGTATAATGATTTCAGTCAGAAGTTTGCAACGCAGTGAAGGAGACGTTTCCGACCCCAGAAAATATATATATTCTTGATCAGCATCACTAGACGAGTCGATCTAGCCATGTCCGTCTGTCCGTCCGTTTCTACGCAAACTAGTCTCTCAGTTTTAAAGCTATCGGGCTGAAACTTTCTTAAAAGTCTTATATCTTTTGCACGTAGTATATAAGTCGGAACCAGCCGGATCGGACAACTATATCTTATAGCTCCCATAGGAATAATCGGAAAAAAAAATGTTAAAAAATTATATCTTTGGTGTTTTTTAACTTATTACCTCCTTTCCTTGGAAATAACATTTTTTAATTAGTTCTGAATTTCGAATTTATTTTATCAAAATCGGACGACTATATCATATAGCTGCCATAGCATCGATCGTAAAATTGGTGGAAAAATAATATGAAACAAATTATAGCTTCGGTGTTCCTTAACATATAACCTCCTACGCTTGGAAATAACATTTTTTAATTAGTTCTGAATTTCGAGTTAAATTTTATCATAATCGGAAGACTATATCATATAGCTGCCATAGGAACGATCGTAAAATCGGTGGGAAAATAATATAAAACAAATTATAACTTCGGTGTTTTTTAACATATAACCTCCTACGCTTGGAAATAACATTTTTTAATTCATTCTGAATTTCGAATTTAATTTGATCAAAATCGGACGACTATATCATATAGCTGCCAAAGGGACGATCGGAAAATTGGTGGGAAAATAATATGAAACAAATTATAGCTTCGGTGTTTTTTAACATACAACATCCTACGCTTGGAAATAACATTTTTTAATAAGTTCTGAGTTTCGAATTTAATTTTATCAAAATCGGACGACTATATCATATAGCTGCCATAGGAACGATCGTAAAATTGGTGGTAAAATAATATGAAACAAATTATAGCTTCGGTGTTCCTTAACATATAACCTCCTACGCTTGGAAATAACATTTTTTAATTAGTTCTGAATTTCGAATTAAGTTTTATCAAGATCGGACGACTTATCATATAGCTGCCATAGGAACGATCGTAAAATCGGTGGGAAAATAATATGAAACAAATTATAAATTCGGTGTTTTTATACCCTTGCAGAGGGTATAATGATTTCAGTCAGAAGTTTGCAACGCAGTGAAGGAGACGTTTCCGACCCCAGAAAGTATATATATTCTTGATCAGCATCACTAGACGAGTCGATCTAGCCATGTCCGTCTGTCCGTCTGTCCGTCTGTCCGTCCTTTTCTACGCAAACTAGTCTCTCAGTTTTAAAGCTATCGGGCTGAAACTTTCTTAAAAGTCTATATCTTTTGCAGGTAGTATATAAGTCGGAACCAGCCGGATCGGACAACTATATCTTATAGCTCCCATAGGAATAATCGGGAAAAAAAATGTTAAAAAATTATATCTTTGGTGTTTTTTAACTTATTACCTCCTTTCCTTGGAAATAACATTTTTTAATTAGTTCTGAATTTCGAATTTAATTTTATCAAAATCGGACGACTATATCATATAGCTGCCATAGGATTGATCGTAAAATTGGTGGGAAAATAATATGAAACAAATTATAGCTTCGGTGTTTTTTAACATACAACATCCTACGCTTGGAAATAACATTTTTTAATTAGTTCTGAATTTCGAATTTAATTTTATCAAAATCGGACGACTATATCATATAGCTGCCATAGGAACGATCGTAAAATTGGTGGGAAAATAATATGAAACAAATTATAGCTTCGGTGTTCCTTAACATATAACCTCCTACGCTTGGAAATAACATTTTTTAATTAGTTCTGAATTTCGAATTAAATTTTATCAAGATCGGACGACTATATCATATAGCTGCCATAGGAACGATCGTAAAATCGGTGGGAAAATAATATGAAACAAATTATAACTTCGGTGTTTTTATACCCTTGCAGAGGGTATAATGATTTCAGTCAGAAGTTTGCAACGCAGTGAAGGAGACGTTTCCGACCCCAGAAAGTATATATATTCTTGATCAGCATCACTCGACGAGTCGATCTAGCCATGTCCGTCTGTCCGTCTGTCCGTCCTTTTCTACGCAAACTAGTCTCTCAGTTTTAAAGCTATCGGGCTGAAACTTTCTTAAAAGTCTTATATCTTTTGCAGGTAGTATATAAGTCGGAACCAGCCGGATCGGACAACTATATCTTATAGCTCCCATAGGAATAATCGGAAAAAAAATGTTAAAAAATTATATCTTTGGTGTTTTTTAACTTATTACCTCCTTTCCTTGGAAATAACATTTTTTAATTAGTTCTGAATTTCGAATTTAATTTTATCAAAATCGGACGACTATATCATATAGCTGCCATAGGATCGATCGTAAAATTGGTGGGAAAATAAAATGAAACAAATTATAGCTTCGGTGTTCCTTAACATATAACCTCCTACGCTTGGAAATAACATTTTTAAATTAGTTCTGAATTTCGAGTTAGATTTTATCAAAATCGGACGACTATATCATATAGCTGCCATAGGAACGATCGTAAAATCGGTGGGAAAATAATATGAAACATATTATAACTTCGGTGTTTTTTAGCATATAACCTCCTACGCTTGGAAATAACATTTTTTAATTCATTCTGAATTTCGAATTTAATTTTATCAAAATCGGACGACTATATCATATAGCTGCCAAAGGGACGATCGGAAAATTGGTGGGAAAATAATATGAAACAAATTATAGCTTCGGTGTTTTTTAACATACAACATCCTACGCTTGGAAATAACATTTTTTAATTAGTTCTGAATTTCGAATATTATTTTATCAAAATCGGACGACTATATCATATAGCTGCCATAGGATCGATCGTAAAATTGGTGGGAAAATAATATGAAACAAATTATAGCTTCGGTGTTCCTTAACATATAACCTCCTACGCTTGGAAATAACATTTTTTAATTAGTTCTGAATTTCGAATTTAATTTTATCAAAATCGGACGACTATATCATATAGCTGCCATAGGATCGATCGTAAAATTGGTGGGAAAATAATATGAAACAAATTATAGCTTCGGTGTTCCTTAACATATAACCTCCTACGCTTGGAAATAACATTTTTTAATTAGTTCTGAATTTCGAATTTAATTTTATCAAAATCGGACGACTTTATCATATAGCTGCCATAGGAACGATCGTAAAATCGGTGGGAAAATAATATGAAACAAATTATAGCTTCGGTGTTCCTTAACATATAACCTCCTACGCTTGGAAATAACATTTTTTAATTAGTTCTGAATTTCGAGTTAAATTTTATCAAAATCGGACGACTATATCATATAGCTGCCATAGGAACGATCGTAAAATCGGTGGGAAAATAATATGAAACAAATTATAACTTCGGTGTTTTTTAACATATAACCTCCTACGCTTGGAAATAACATTTTTAATTCATTCTGAATTCCGAATTTAATTTTATCAAAAGCGGACGACTATATCATATAGCTGCCAAAGGGACGATCGGAAAATTGGTGGGAAAATAATAAGAAACAAATTATAGCTTCGGTGTTTTTTTTAACATAAAACCTCTTAAGCTTTGAAATGACATTTTTATACCCTTGCAGAGGGTATATTGATTTCAGTCAGAAGTTTGCAACGCAGTGAAGGAGACTTTTGCGACCCCATAAAGTATATATATTCTTGATCAGCATGACTAGACGAGTCGATCTAGCCATGTCCGTCTGTCCGTCTGTCCGTCCGTTTCTACGCAAGCTAGTCTCTCAGTTTTAAAGCTATCGGGCTAAAACTTTCCCAAAAGTCTTATATCTTTTCAAGGTAGTATATAAGTCGGAACCAGCCAGATCGGACAACTATATCTTATCGCTCCCATAGGAATAATCGAAAAAAAAAATTTAAAAAAATTATATATTTGGTGTTTTTTAGCTTATAAGCTTCTAAGCTTGGAAATAACATTTTTTAATTAGTTTTGAATTTTGAATTAAATTTTATCGAAATCGGACGACTATATCATATAGCTGCCATAGGAACGATCGGAAAATTGGTGGAAAAATAATAGGAAACAAATTATAGCTTCGGTGTTTTTCAACATATAACCTCCAACGCTTGGAAATAACATTTTTTAATAAGTTCTGAGTTTCGAATTTAATTTTATCAAAAGCGGACGACTATATCATATAGCTGCCATAGGAACGATCGGAAAATTTGTAGGAAAACAATATGAAACAAATTAAGCTTCGGTGTTTTTTGACATATTATCTCATACTATTGGGAATATCATTTTTTGTGTTTTTAAATTTAATAATTATAGCTGCAAGGGTATATAAGCTTCGGCTTGCCGAAGCTAACGTCCGTTCTTGTTTTTAATTAGTTTTGAATTTCGAATTAAGTTTTATCAAAATCAGACGACTACATCATATAGCTGCTATAGGAACGATCGGAAAATTAGTGGGAAAATAATATGAAACAAATTATAGCTTCGGTGATTTTTGTTATATTATCTTATACTATTGGAAATAACATTTTGTGTATTTTTAAGAATTTCGAATTATATTTAATACAAATCGGAAGACTCTAACATATAGCTGTCAAAGAAACGGTCAGCGAAATAATGAAATATTTATTATACCCTTGCATTTATTATTATATATATATATATTGATTTCAGTCAGAAGTTTGCAACGCATTGAAGGTGACGTTTCCGACCCCATAAAGTATATATATTCTTGATCAGCATGACTAGACGAGTCGATCTAGCCATGTCCGTCTGCCCGTCCGTTTCTACGCAAGCTAGTCTCCCAGTTTTAAAGCTATCGGGCTAAAACTTTCCCAAAAGTCTTATATCTTTTGCAGGTAGTATATAAGTCGGAACCAGCCGGATCGGACAACTATATATATAGCTCCCATAGGAATAATACAAAAAAAAATTTTTTTTTAATTATATATTTGGTGTTTTTTAGCTTATAACCTCCTAAGCTTTGAAATAACATTTTTTAATTAGTTTTGAGTTTTGTATTATATTTTATCGAAATCGGACGACTTTATCATATAGCTGCCATAGGAACGATCGGAAAATTGGTGGAAAAATAATATGAAACAAATTATAGCTTCGGTGTTTTTTTTTTAACATAAAACCTCTTAAGCTTGGAAATGAAATTTTTTTAAATTAGTTTTGAATTTCGAATTAAGTTTAATAAAAATCGGACGACTACATCATATAGCTGCCATAGGAACGATCGGAAAATTGGTAGGAAAATAATAGGAAACATATTATAGCTTCGGTGTTTTTTGACATATTATCTTATACTATTGGGAATATCATTTTTTGTGTTTTTAAATTTAATAAAAATAGCTGCAAGGGAATATAAGCTTCTGCTTGCCGAAGCTAACTTCCTTTCTTGTTTTTATTTTATTTTATTTTATTTTTATACTTATGTCTACTGGTATTTCAAAAGATCTTTAACTTTATTGAAAAATTGAGTGGCGCTCCTAATTGTTTTGTATTGGTGCGGTAGATTGTTCCATAACCGGATACCATATATGAAAAATTGCCTTTTTGAACACAGTGTTTGTATTCGAGGGCATATGTAATTTTTGGTTCTTACAGATGTGGCAGGGGTAAGTTTATTGAAAAAATATTTTGGTTCTCCACTCGTCACTATTTTGTGAAAGAAGATTAAAGTTCTGAGATCGATCCAGGAGGTCAAATTAAGGTCAAGTATTTTATATGTCAGTTCGGATACATGGTCAAAACGTCTTAAGTTAAGCACATAACGCACAATTGAATTAAAAGCTACAGTTAATGTGCGCAAATCCCGCGCATCACAATTTCCAAAAATTTCTATGCCGTAAAAGAGAGTGGGCAGGAGGATAACTTTGGCGAGTAATAGTCTAACTTCCTCAGCTAGGAACGATTTAGAGAATGAAAATTTTCTCAACAGAGCATATTTCACTATATGGTTGCTCCATGATAAAGTATTGTTAAATGTTATCCCTAGATTAACTGCATTCACTTCATAGCTTATCGGCGTATGGTTTATTTATAATTTTTGGAGTGAAAGTGTTGAATGTTGCTTTTTACCAATTACCAAGCACTCCGATTTTTTAGGATTTATACCCAAGCCATTTTCCATTGCCCATTTTTCAATTAGCCACAACATTTTATTACTTATACGGACACAGGCATGTATTTCAGTTACGGGTCTACTAACATATATTTGGACATCATCAGCATTGAAATGTACTTCACACTCAGACAGGATACTAGGGAGATCATTGACATATATAGAAAACAATAAAGGGCCTAGCACAGATCCCTGTGGTACTCCCCTGGATATGTTCCGGAGAGGAGAAACTTGCGTCCCAGAGACGACTGCTTGATACCTATTCGTTGAGTACGACCTAATAAGCTTCGTCGCATTAGTGGAGAAATAAAACATATTCCTAAGCTTGGTACAGAGAATGTTATGATTCACAGAATCAAAAGCCTTACTGTGGTCAAGGAGCGTCAAAAACGTTACGCAGTTACTGTCCAGTTTTTGTCTTATATCCTCAACAATATTAGTGATTGCAGTAATACAACTCCTTTTCTTACGGAATCCAGATTGTTTTTCATCAAGTAGAGAATTATTAGCTAAGTATAGTTGAATCTGTGAGGACATAAGGTTTTCAAAGACTTTTGATAGAAAAGGAAATATTAAAATAGGTCTATAGTCATTGTTTAGCTTAGGAATTGGGAAAATTTTGGCGTTTTTCCATATTGTCGGAAATGAAGACGTTGTAATAGCCGTGTTAAAAATATATGTAACATGGGGCAACATTAAGGGGAGCAAAAGCTTAACAAATTTTGGACTCATATTATCGAGACCAACAGCATCGGACTTGACATGCAGAATACTAGCTAGGACATCACTTTGGTTTATACATATAAAAAACTATAATCACAGAGGGGTTGAGTATTCAGGTACGGATTGCATGTTGCTTCAGGTACATCTATTTCCAAAAACTTTTTTTTTATTAATTCGACATCCAACTCAGACTCTGTCTGTTGCTTACATTTTCCAATACCTAACCGTTTTAGTTTGTTCCATCTGATTTTTGAGTTAACACAGTTATTAAATTGTATGTTATAATGCTCTTTCTTGCTGATTTTATCTTTTTGTTTACTTTTACCCTAGCCTCTTTGTATTGTGTTCGAAATTCATCAGCTTTGTATCGCTCCCTGACGGGTTAGGTGTTTAATTTCACTACTGAACCATGGATTTTGCATTGGCTTAATCACCTTGGTCCTTAGGGGCACAAACTTGTTGAACAAATACTGGACATTGTTGGTTAAAACCTCTAATTGACAATATACATGACGAAGATGGTATATACATGACCAGTCACAACACAAAAATTCCTTTTTTAATTCATTATAGTTTATATTTTTGTAATCTTTATACGTAAAAGAGTTGATTTTGCTGTCAAAGGTTAAGTCGTATGTTAAAAATATTAAGTCATGTCTGGAGAAGGCTGGTTACAGAAACCTGGTCATAATGTATGATTTTGCTAGGGTCATTGATAAGAAATAAGTCAAGTAATGTATCACAGTGGCTGCTATAGTGCGTGGGAATCGTTTCGTTTACGGAAAACAAACCTAGGGATTTCAAGTTATCTATGAGAGTGCTTTCTGACAATAGGTTGCTGTTGAAATCACCTGCCAATATGATGTCGGTGTACTCCAACGAAATGTCTGAAACAACATTAAGTAATGACCCGTAGTCAATTGTCCGATTCGGTCTATATATGCAACCTAGAAGGGTTCTTCCATGGGTTTTATTGGGAAGTTCTAATAGAATGTATTCAATAGTACTGTCACTTGGCTGTTTAAGTACCTCTTTACATTTCAGCTTCACATTCACGTATATAGCAACACCTCCTGCATGACCAGTACGATCGGACCGATAAACATTAAAGCCTTCACAAACAATAGGCGAATCACATTGATCATTTACAAACCACGTCTCAGACACACATATCACATCGACATTAGACTGAGTGAAAATGAATCTAAACTCATCAATCTTCTTTAGCAAACTTTATGCATTTAAGTGAACGATTTTGAGACCATTTTTATAACTACTTATAGTTTTTATCATGGCACTAGCTATGGAACAAACTTCCTCATCCTGCATTGTTGTTATCAATGATTATTAGGGGCGCAATCTCAATATTCAATGAGTATCTTATACGTTTCTTAAAGTAAACTAGTTTTAAACCAACTTAATTAAGAGGATACGATTTATACGCTTAAGAACGAAAGCTATCAGCTTCAGGTCAAGCCGAAGCGTTAGTGAGAGATGTAGAAAGTGGATCGGGTGAATGATTAATAGACGAAAGTTCCTCCATACTGTTAATGCAACAGACACCCTTTCTTTAAGTGCAGCGTACGTGCACAAGACCGCGTCGTGTAAAGACAGCCGTAAGGATTTTATGTTTTTTCATACGCATAGCCTCTTTAAAGATGAGATAATGCTCTTTAAACAATTGCTCATTAATATAAAGTAACGCTTCTGAATTGAAACCCAGAAACTGCAAGCTAAGTTGTTTCTTGTGCTCGCGCCTGTACATTCCGACTTGACCAAGCAGCTTGATCTTTTCGCGTGGGTTTAGCATTTTAATTATTATTACTGGATCCACATGTGTTTGTTGTGATTTCCTTGCTCGGAAGATATCGCAGACTTTTGGTGGTGGAGTCAGCTGGAGATTAAAGCATAGCTTGTGATAGAGCGCTCTGAGATCTTCATCTTTGACATAGGAAACTCCATGAACCCTCAGATCACACGAGCTAGTCTCCCTGCATTGCATTGCCAGTCTGGCCTCCAGTGCACCCAACCTCTCACCTGCTGCTTGTAGATTTTCTACCTCCCGGTTCAGCGTCTCAACCCGCTCACCCATTCGGTCCCTCATGGAGCGAAGATCGGCAACCTCGCGCTCCAACGTCAGGACACGAGCATCCCTTTGCTTTACTTCCCCGGCCATTATGTCCAAGCGTTCCATAAGGCTTCTGAGCATTCGCTGTTCAGCTTCCCGAACGGCCGACTCAATTTTCTCGGTTTGTTCCTCGAAGCGAGTCTTTAGGAGCTCCAGAAGCTGTGGCGAATTTACATCCGAGATGCGTTGGCTGGCAGTTCCAGCATTGTTGCGGGTACGTTTACTGGGTGGAGCAGAATAACCCATAACATGTATGTATGTTTGTATTGTATTTTTCGGACTTAATCTTTAAGTTTAAGTTGTAGCTTAGCTTGCAACCAATCACTGCTTTACCGACAAACTGCCTTATCGACAATAGTGAATAGCTACCTTATCGGCGATAGCGTAGCTGATGGGGCAACCTTTTTCTCTCTTGCACTCCGAAGATGCTGCCGCACCGATTGTCTCTCACTGAAGGTGCACCCACAACCGCACTTGTTGTTCAGCAAGAATTTATTTTCTGATTTATAGAGTCAACTTTGTTTATGAGCACTATGTTGTGTTGTTCGCGGATAGAGCTGGTGGTATATTATGCGGTTATAGACTTTCTTCAATTTTATAAATGTTATTTTCCGTGGAATATCGTTTATTTTATAGAGCGTTCAATAAAGCGACTGCGACTGACTAACGTGCTCGAGAAACCCACTATTGATAATTCAATAATAAAAAAAGATTATCATAGTTAATTACCTTACTTGCGGTCGTATGAAAACAATGACGAAATTGGGATTGCAATCCAAAATCAAGATTTTTATGTGTTGCCAAGCGAAAGTTTTCACATTAAGGGGCATATCACAAACTGGATGATTCACTCGTAACCACAATAGCTTTAATGAATAATGTTATGGCGTATCTATTTAACGAAATACGATATGAATTGAATGGTATTGAAATTGATCGAAGACGCCATTTGGGTGTAACAAGCGATTTAAAAAACAAAAAAGAGCGCTATAGTCGAGCACCTCGACTATCAGATACCCGTTACTCAGCTAAAGGGACCAAAGGGAAATGGAGATATGCAAGCAGCAAAGCGAGATTGAAATGCGCCACCTACCGGCGGTAGACAGATCTAAGCGTTATGGGAGTTAGAGTGGGCGTGGCAAATTTTTTTTGGATCAATCGATAAGTATTGACGAGACCAATGCATTTCAGTTATAATTTTTTATCTAGCATGCAAAATGTGGGCGCCACAGGTTTTGGCGGCTTGTGGGCGTAGCATATTCGCTTAACAAAATTGCGCTGCGTACAAAGCTACGGAATCCAAATCTGAGATCCCAATTCTCTATCCTTGATAGTATCCGAGATATCCACGTTCATATTTACGATTTTTTGAAGTTTGTGGGCGTTAAAGTGAGCGTGGCAAACTTTTTTTGGGTCGATCGATAGGTATTGATAAGAACAATACATTTCAGTTAAAATTTTTACTCTAGCGTCAAAACTGTATGAGCCACAGTTTCGGCTCATTCGGACGGACAGACAGACGGACAGACGGACATGGCTAGATCGACTCGGCTAGTGATCCTGATCAAGAATATATAAACGCTTCCTCTGCCTGTTACATACTTTCCGACAAATCTAGTATACCCTTTTACTCTGCGAGTAATGGGTATAATTACTTATCAATTAAACAATATTAACAACTTTGCTAGAATATTCTGGATGGTCTCTCGATGATGATTTCAAAATTGAAAAATGAAACTTTAATTTTGCTGTTACTTGGATTTGCTGAAGACTTCCACAAAATATTGCTTAATGGGAAACATGAGCTAATTCTATTAAGAGGAAAAGATAACGACGATGTTTATAACAGCACTACTGCTACTTTAACAATGGTGCAATTGAAAATGACGATTTCTAGCATTTTATGAAAAATGCCCCATGTACAATTGTTTGATGCTTATAACTGTAAACTGTAAGCAAACAAACACCATTACTGATCCCATTCAGGAGTTGGGATATCTTTTATAATCCAGTAGTTCCACAGAGTACTACATTTATATGGAATGTCTAATTTAACATTGAACTGTTGAAACTGAACGCCCCCGCTATATTATTATTGCAATTAAAAGTGACAAGAAGTGTGTTCATTGCGATTTAACCGATGCGCACTGGGCCAGAAATTTAATTTTTTGGCCAAAAATCTGTAATTTCTTCCCTAGGATAGTTAGAAGGATGCAGTTTTTTGGGGTTGTCTCTTAAAATATTGAAATTGGAAAATCTTACATACTTTTCTTTTTTTTATTTTTTAAAAAATAACTTGAAGACGCACTTAATCCATTTTCATACACGGTTAAGTATGAGAGAAAACCAATTCAAACAAGGAAGAACGCTATAGTCGAGTACCTCGACTATCGAATACCCGTTACTCAGCTAAAGGGGCCAAAGGGAAATGGAGATATGCAAGCAGCAAAGCGAGATTGAAATGCGCCACCTACCGGCGGTAGACAAACCTAAGCGTTATGGGCGTTAGAGTGGGCTTGGCAACATTTTTTTGTATTAATCGATAGGTATTGACGAGACCAATACATTTCATATCTTTGATAGTTTTCGAGATATCCGCGTTCATACTAACGATTTTTGTGGGCGGTTTATGGGCGTTAAAGTGGGCGTGGCAAACTTTTTGTTATGTCAATCGATTGGTATTGATGAGAACAATTCATTTCAGTTTTTACTCTAGCATCAAAACTGTAGGAGCCACAGTTTTGGGCGGTTTGTGGGCGTTAGAGTGGGCGTGGCAGTCTACTGAAACAAACTTGCGCTGCGTAAGAAGCTCAGGAATCTGCACGTCAAATCTCAATAGCCTAGTTCTCATAGTTTCCGAGATCTCAGCGTTCATCCGGACAGACGGACAGACGGACATGGCTAGATCGACTCGGCTAGTGATCCTGATCAAGAATATATATACTTAATGGGGTCGGAAAAGCTTCCTTCTGCCTGTTACACACTTTCCGACGAATCTAGTATACCCTTTTACTCTACGAGTAACGGGTATAAAAAGTTAACACCACTTGTTTGTTTTACATGTTAATTTTTGTGCGTAACTTCTTTTCGTTCAAGGGGCAATTCGCGTTTCGAGTGGTTTACTCCCCTACAGCTTAGACGCTTTTCGCCGCACCAGCAGCAAACCGCACCAGCAGCTAACCGCCGAAGCCCAGCGCAGCAGCCCGCCGACGCCGCAAATTTCCCGCCGTCGTCTCCCACGCCATTCTACCAGCGCCGACGTACCCCGCTACCCCCCGGCGTACAACGCTAAATTGGATTACATTTTCACAAGGTTTGAAAATAATAAACCGTTGGAGCACACTTGCGTCATTTTGCCCGATATATCGCACGAATGCTCTCTGTCCATAGTACTATCTTCGGTATGCATGTGTGTACCTGATTTTATTTTTTTACTTGTATATTTCGCTACATGGGAAAAAGGAACATAAATCATAAAAAGTCGAAAAAGGTCCATCACCTAAAATGCTGCTAAAGATTAATCGAAACTATCTGTCGCCATTTTTATGGCAGGATATTGCAATATTTTTAAGTGTATTTTTTTTAGGTTTTTTTTCGAAAACCAATAGGTTTTCGGAAAAAATTATTATATCAAAAAAGATCCGTTTTAAAAAAAATTTGGTTTTTGTCTGAAACATTTATTGATTTTCCTTATATTTTCGGAAAAAACCGCAAATAAACCAAAAATTTTACGGTTTTTACCGTTATTTTGCAAGATTCCGCTATTTGCGCCAACTTTGACTATTTTTCTCGTAATCAGGACCCAAAAACACGTCGATATGGAAAGTTTGAACAAAATCGGGCGTTGGAGCTAAACGGAAGTTTATCCACAAAACCTAACTCTGTTTTTAGCCTGTGCATTTTGTTATTGTAACTTCTGTACGCTGTGGTGCATTTGTTTCAATAGCTTATGTTGTTGTTTCCCATAACTTTCTTGTAATCTCTCTCCCGTTTCTTGTCATCTAAACTGTTGTCGTGTATATTTTGTTTGTGTTTCGCAAGCCACGCTCAGTCGACAGCCACTCTGTTGCGCTCTCTCGCTCTCGCAGTCTCTACGCGCTCTTATACTCTTGTGTTCTTGTGAGTCTACATTTTTATTGTTTGATCCCAGTGTCAAATTAAGTGAGTTTTTTATAATTCTTTTGATTCTTTGGTTTTATAAATAACTTTCTTTCTTACTTACTTAAAAATGGCTCTTTTTTGTTCCAAAAAAGATTGTCAGTTTGGATCGTCACCTAATGACGTTTTTATTTACTGTCGACTCTGCAACATAGTCATACATCCAAAATGTACTGGACTTGTTGGCAGAGTAAAAGATTATATTGATCTGCGTGTTGGTTTTTCGTGGACTTGTGCCTCATGCGTTGAAATAGATCGTGATTTGGATGGCTATGTTGCGCTGACCAATGATCGTTTTGTGAAACTGTTTGATAAACTTATGAGCGTAGTTGATGATTTTAAAGAGTTTAAGGAGGACCTTGATAATAAAAAAATGTCAGTAGGGTCACCTAAACGCAAAAAGATCGCTCCTTCAAAATCTGTTCAAGTAAAGGCATCAGTTCCAAATACCGACTTAGCTTCAAATATTTTTACCCGATCGGTAACGGCAGCAATGTCGGCATCCACTGGGGCTGGGGGACCTGAAGCTTCACTGACAGCAGTACCCATAGGTACCAAAAGCTCTTTAGGAGTGCCTGTTTCTGCTAGTCAGCCTAAGGTTTCAAACCCTACGCAGCTTTCTGTGCGTACAGGTGAAGTTAGCTCTATAGGAGTCCCTAGCCTCTCGGTTGTTTCATAAAGGAAGCAATTATTTGTGTCTCGTTTAACACCTAAAACCACATCTGCAACAGGAATTCGTATGATCCGTCTGAAGTCACGGTATCTAGAATTGACCCACTAGTTGTGCCAGAAGACCGGTATCATCCCACATTAGAACTTACAATTTGTCTTCCCTGCGTTGATACCATCTCTCCTTCTCTTTCTCCAACTAAAAGTAGATGCTTTCGTAAATTTGACTTTAGTAAACTCAACAACTTGATTTCACAATATAACTGGACAAATTTATATAATTGCTTGGATATTGAAAGTGCTACGAAACTATTTTATAGTGTCCTAAACTCTTTTTCTGTGAATGTGTTCCTGATAGTTTTCTTCCTAAGTTAGACAGGCCTACTTGGTTTACCAATCAGTTGCAAGGACTTAGAAACATAAAAACAAACTTCTATAAGAAGTACAAAATGTCGGGTAGGCCATCCGATTTTTCAAGATATGTGGTGGCTCTTACTAATTTTAATGTACTTAACAGTCATTGCTATTCCATGTATTTGAACCGATGTAAATTTGAATTTTCAAAGGATCCGAGGCAGTTTTATAACTTTGTCAATGCTAAGCGAAAGTCTTCAGCATTGCCATGATCTGTACGATTAAACTCCATTGAAGCATCTACGGATCCCGAAATTGCAGATTTATTTGCTGAATTCTTCCAATCTACTTATAGTTCTGTTTCTTGGTCTAATTCTAGCTACCCTATTCACTTAAACAGGGCAAATTGTATTTTTTCTCCTGTAATCACCGAAAGTTCTCTCTTAAGTGACTTAGAAACTATAACGCCAACCCACTCTCCGGGGCCAGATGGACTCCATGGGTGTGTTCTTAAGTTTTGGGCCCGAACTATTTGTAAACCCATTCTTAAACTTTTTCATTTGTCTATCTCATCATCTGTTTTTCCTACTATCAGGAAAGATTCTTTTATTATTCCACTCCACAAAAAGGGTGCGAAGGTTAATGTTCAGAACTATAGAGGAATCTCCAAATTGTCTGCAATTCTTTAAACATTTGAACGCATTATTACCTCTCAGTTGCAACATTTGTGCTCCTCTTTGATATCGCCGTGTCAACATGGTTTTGTTATGCGAAGATCGACCACCACTAACCTTCTCGAATTGACATCTTTTGTAATAGATGGATTTAACAAAAAATTGCAGACAGACGTTATATATATAGGTTTTAGTAAAGCCCTTGACTCTGTAAACCACTCTCTTCTTGTATTCAAATTAGATCAGCTCGGGTTTCCGAATAATCTGTTAACTTGGATTTCAAGTTATTTGAATGGTAGATCTCAGAAAGTTTTATTCAAAAACGCTGTTTCCAAGATGATCAACGTGACATCTGGAGTGCCTCAGGGCAGTCATTTAGGCCCTTTGCTGTTTACTCTGTTTATAAATGATCTTCCCTCTATAGTAACTCACTCTCGTGTACTAATGTATGCTGATGATGTTAAGCTTTGTTTTTCATATAATAATATTGAGTCTGGTTTTTGCTTGCAGTCAGACATTAATAGATTCCAGGAATGGTGTCAGTACAACCTTTTGAATATAAACTATCTTAAATGCAACGTTATGACTTTTTATAGGGGTACGCGAACGTTCATAAGTTACTCTCTTCAGAACATGTCCCTGGACCGAATATACTCAGTAAACGATTTAGGTGTTCTCCTAGATCCTAAACTTAAATTTGACTCCCACATAACCTCTACTGTAAATAAAGCTATGAGTGTTCTTGGGTTTATAAAGCGTTGTTCTAAAGAATTTGATGATCTATACACTGCCAAATTATTATTTACCTCCCTTGTCCGTCCTAATTTAGAATACTGTTCTTCCGTTTGGAGTCCTTAGTATCAAGTGCACATTGACCGTATAGAGTCCGTACAGAAATAATTTCTTCTTTTTGCCTTACGTGGATTGAACTGGGATCAAAACGTCAGGTTGCCTTCTTACTCGAGTAGATTGCTATTAATTAATTTGCCTAGTCAAGTAAGCCGTAGAACTATGCTTGGTACTATTTTTATGAATAATCTTATCAGAGGCGATATTGATTCTGTAGATTTGGTAAGCCGCCTTACTTTCAATGTTCCTGTTAGACTAATGCGAAACTACTGTCCTATCAACTTGCCATGATGTTCATCTAATTTTAGTCAGCATGAGCCCTTTCGCGTTCTTTCAAATAATTATAACAACCTATATCATTTAATTTGTTCCTCAACTTCTATCCCAGTATTAAAAACTAAAATCTTAGCTCATTGGCTTTAGTCTTGTTGATCTATGTTTTGTCCTGTCTTTGTTTGTTCTATGTACCTTCCTCGCGAACCGTATTTGCCCAAAATGAAAATGGGCCCGCTCGTAGAGTAAATATATTCTTGATCAGCTTGATCGATGTAGCCATGTCCGTCTATCTGTCCATCCGTCTGTCTGTTTGTACTCAAAAGCGAATAACAAAATGTAAGGGAAAAAATAATAGGTGTTCCAACTTACAGACCTCTGCCCAATCCCATTAATTTGTAAGTATTCGTATATGCACTCAAAAAAAATTTTTTTCTTAAACATAGAATACTTAAACTTTTTAATGAATGGTCCAATTTGAGTATTTTTTGCTAAGTAAATGGGTAATGATAAGAAAAAAATCTTAAAATTCAGGGCTTTAGCGTTATGGGCATTTGTGGACGTTAGAGTGGGCGTGCATGCTTAGTAGCAACATCCTAATAAAAAATTCTTGGAAAGTATAAAAAAATGTGGGTGTTAAACGAGTTATAGCGTACAGGGCGATTGTAAGCGTAAGAGTCGGCGTGGCACGCTGATGACACAAGCTTTCGCTACGAAGGAAGCCGAAGAATCTACATGCCAAGTCCCAACATTCTAGCTCTTTAATTTCCGAGATCTCAGCGTTCATACGGACAGACGGACATAGCTAGATCGACTCGGCTAGTGGTGGTGATCAGGAATACATATACTACACATGTTACATACTTTCTGTCGAATAAGTATACCCTTTTACTCTACGAGGTATAACAAGGAAGAACGGTATAGTCGAGTTTCTTGACTATCAGATAACCATCACTCTCCTCTTATATTTAAAAATGATTAAAGCTAATAACGTTACTCAGCTAAAGAGAGCAAAAGGGAGATGACGATATACAAGCAGCAAAGCGAGTTTGTAAATCGCTCCATATACGCGATAGACGGACAGACAGACTCTAGGGGATTATGGGGTCGGGGGTTCTTCCCACCTGTTACATACTTTTCCCCGAATACAATATACCCTTTTACTCTACGAGTAACGGGAGATAACGCTATAGTCGAATGTCTCGACTATCAGATAACCATCACTCTGATTTTATATTTAAAAATGATTAAAGCTAATAACGTTAAGATGATCGCTTTAAAATTGGAATACGCTTGAAAAATTTTCAAAAAAACGCATTTGGCATACAGGTTTCGCTATACGAAAGTTAGTCATAGACTAATGGGAAATCAGAAATGTTGGCATATAAGATTTTGCCCGTCAATTTTCCGTGCACGGATTTTCGGTCCTTTTACTGCCTTCCAGTGATTTTCAACACTGGGTAAACGATCTTTCGTCACTTTCGTTTTCGCTTATGTGAATGCACTGCAGGTCAGAATGGAAAGAGGGGTAATGCATAGAGCGAGAGGCTAGTCTCCCGCGCCCTACCATTGTCTTTCAAGAATTTAAATTTTACATTAACCTAAGCAAAATTTTATACTTCAAATTGGTAATGACTTTAATGGAGATTTGCAGACAAATCGGAAAAATAGTTTCAATTGTATTAATTCAATAGAACAAATAAGCTACGCATTCTGTTCTCTCCTAGCGACGGCAGCGCTCTTTGCACATTCTTATATTTCTGGAAGCGCTAAGAATGGAGAGAAGCACATAAAATAAACAAGAAACATTTATATGAATGTATGTTTGATAAACATTAACTAACTTAGAACGTTTTAGGTACATATATTTAAATCTAAATGCTGGCATTATTTGTCCAATAAAATATTTGCTCAAACATCTTTGTTTGAAAGAGTTAGCAGCTCGGTTTGCAACTACCCTGCAGCTTCACAATTGAGCACAAGAGCTTAATTATAACGAAGTCAACTGCGGCGTCGGCAGAGCTAAACGCAACGGCGGCAAAGCAGACCCGCTCTTAGTCGGGGTCCGCAAAGAGAACGCACAAAAAGTTTTTGTCTCTCTCCCTCACCATCTCTCCGCTGGAAAAATGCGGGTGAATGCAAAGAGGACCAATAAAAATAGGTATATGGAAAAGATGGCTTCTGTGACCCAGCAAGCACCCAGTATTGTTTCCGCCCCAGTACGTTTAACTGGTAAATTGTCTAAGATTCTCTCCTTTCCACAAACTGACCATAAACATGTCATAAAAGGGATTCAAGAAAGAGCTACCCGAACATGCGCACATGTCCATTACCTGACCGCAATAAAAGGGACACATACAAAACCCTGAAGGCCATGGGCCTCACGCCAACGACCTCACGGATAACTGCCCTGCAAGCAAAAGGGCGATATTTCTATCGCCTGTCGTCCAGAAGTCACTTCTTAGTAATTTCTGCGCGATAGAATCACGATAGAACACATTTTACAAAACAAAAAGAGTCGGGATCACGAAGAAGTAACTTCTGAGACACTTCTGCGCGATAGAAAGAAAGATAGTGGATAAAACACGCGATAAAAAGAGGTCGCGGTAATTTTCCGTTACCCTTTTTTCGGAAAATTTCTCGTGTCTTTCTTTTCACCCACGCTATTATTTTTCGCCGGGCCGTCATTTCGTTGCGCGATTTGTCTGTGGACAGTGCGGTTTTGCATCAAATTTGTCCGTTTACAAAATATAGCTTCGTTTTTTCTAAATTTTTTTAATTGCTTAACATATTTAAGTGTTACTCTCAACAAAGGATGCGAAATTCCGTGCTTATCGTGAGCTGTACGATTATTACTTGGCGTGTAAGTGCAACGATTCTTAACATATTTCATTGTAAAAGGTAATGCATTCTAGTTTATTTTTATTTTACTGAACAAAAAACAATTTTTGTTTCTGTTTCTTTTAGAAATGGTTATTAGTAAATTTCTTATGTCGGAGATGGACCTAAATAACATTGTTCAGCAAAATTTCCTACACGCCAAGGATCTTGTATAAATTAAATAATTAATTAATCCGTGTGCCGGCTGGCCGTCCGTCTGTAGAGGGGGTGAAGCTGGCTGGCAGAACGTCTGTAGCAGGAGGTCGGTTGACCGTAGTTGTAGCTGGTAATATCAGCCGCTGTGTGTGTTGTAGTTGGCCGGTTGGCCTGCGTCATCAACAGTAAATATATGACGATTAGGTTGAGAGGGTAACTGCCCTCTTTTAGCCCGCTGGCCTAGAGACTCAGACTGGGTGTAATTTCAATAAATCAAATACGGCGATGGCCGGAGTTTCAATTCGTGAGCGTTAGCTCTTTATTCTTTCAAATCAAAATGAGAACTAAACTTAAAGCTAACATAAAAAGGGACTCATAGCGGCCACTCCAATGGGTAGTGCTTGCCGGCTATGCACGGGCTTCCGGCCAGACGCTGTGTCAGCAATTTGGCCGGAGCGAGCTTTCGGACGATCGGTCATTGCCGTCGCCCGGTTAACTTACTTAGTTAACTACTCCCCCCTCAGAATTAAGGCCGTCCTCGGCCGACCCTATTTGGGCGATCATATCTGCTATTTGGGCCGTAGTTCTCCTGGCCTGGATGACTCGCCGATAGGTGAAACCGATGCAGATCAACGCGCAGCATATTGCCGCTGCCACCAGTACTATCTGATGTGAATGATAGTCGTTGATATTCTCCCCGACTCTCTTTATGTGTTCCAGATTACGTTCACTCAAGCGGTGAAGGTATGGAAGACTGAGGATGTTGTGCTCCATAGTGATATTCAGGGAGGGCGAGCTGGCTACTCCTGGGACCCTCTTCTGGGCCCTGTCATTATTGACATATCGGGTTTCATTAACCACGGCACTCTCAATAAAGGTAATGAGATGCGTGCCTCGTATGTGGATGTAAGTGCCATTATCTACACTCACACGTGCCGGACGATCGTTTACAATTATGATGCCTTCATCTACGCGAGTAATTGGATGTAGATCGCTGTGCTGGATGTCACAGTGCGCTATGCCTCCAGCGTGGAGCTCTTGTGCGCACGACCTTCTTAACGCCAGCTGGCAAAATGTGGCTCCAGATGTTGTGGAGCAATTGTTGACCGTATGAATTGCTCCATTGCAATCAGCTATTATTTTGTCCTCCAGCCTGAGCATCGTGTCATGATGGGACACGGGAAAAACAGTGATTTTAATACAGGATGATTTGATTATTGGAAATTTTATGACAAAATACAAAAGGTTATCGGACTGTAATATTTTAACGGAAGCAACGGACAATAGGTCTTTGATGGGGGTATCTGTGGGCTCTTCTATCCATATATCTTCTAGGTCTGCATGATCTAGTATACTAGGGCTCACAATGTTGGCCTTAGCTAAAGCAATCGCTAGCAATAAGTTTTGCAGCTCCATACTAATCATTCTATTTCGGGATAATAACATCTCATAAAGATGCCCCGTGTCAACTTGGGTTCCCTTGGCTGACCTCAGAAGTTGGTTGACGGTGGAAGTAATATTATTAATTTGGTCTTGTACTTTACTATTGATGTTTATCTGCCTATTGTTTGCATTTATTAACTGGAATTCATTAAATTTAATTTTTTCGAAATCCTCTGCATCTGGCGTTCCCGCCACTACTTTTAACGCCGCTCCTAGAAAATCCAAACTCCTAGCTACTCTGTGGTGGATGCTCAACGAGTCGAGCAGGTCACGCAGATGAGCAACATCGACAATCAAAAGTTTCTGCATGTGTGACTGGGGAAACATGCTGATCATGCCATTTGTTTCTTCCACCACGCGCCTATATTCTGAGAGATTCGCCGAGTGTGTGACGAACGCGAATTCTTCCCAAACTAAAATTCTACCATCAATGATGGGAATATATTTGGCCTGCGAGTAGTCCGAGACGTGCCCCGATGTTACGGTAAGCAGGACTAACAGGGATACGAATGCGAACCTGTAATATTGGATGTATTGTAGTGTTTGTTTAGAATATTGTAGCCCACCACCAAAGCATAAAGAAAAAAGCACAATTATAACAAAAACTTATACCGAGTGGATAGGGGTGAGAAAATATGGAAAAAAAACTTATGCCAAGTGGCTAGGGGTAGACATTAGAAAAAATGAATTATTATCTAATGTTGTTCCTTGTGGAAAAGAAAACTTACGCCAAGTGGCTAGGTGTAAACGTTAGAAAAAATGAATTATTATCTAATGTTGTCCTTGTGGACCACCCTCCCCTTAATGAGGACCGTGGTCCCCAGGTCCGCTTCAACAGCTTTTTCCTCACACAGTGGTGTGAGTTTATTGCCAAGCCTTCGGTTTGACTTAACCAAAACTTTCTCGCCGACTTCGAATGTTCTGCATTGTCGGGAGGCATTTTCCCTAGCCCTGAGCGTGTTTTGCGCCCTAACGATCTTATTCTGGACGTCCGTCTGTGGGTCGTTTGGATGCTTTTGCATGATGTCGACTGGCCGTTTGTCGACGACAGAGTGAATTGATTTATTATATTTGGCGGTTGCCAATAAAATAATTTCCACAGTATCGGTTATCTTCTTGTCGATTTTTAGGCAACGAGCAAGCTCCAAGAGGGTGCTGTGGAAGCGCTCTACTTGCCCGTTTGAAACGCTATGAAGTGGTGGGGCATTTGCAATGCTGACGCCAAAATGGTTGTCAAGCATGGCTGAGATAGTGTGCGAGTTTAACGAAGGTTCATTATCGCAATAGACTACTTTAGCCCTAGGGAAAAAGTTCATGATTTGGAGTATGGCCGGTTTAAGATCCTCGATTGTCCTAGAGTGGACATGTTGCACAACTGCAAACTTCGAAAACTTGTCGATGCAAGTGAGGAAGTATTTCTTGTCTGTGGAAAAGATGTCGATATGTAGCAGTTCTCCCACATGAGAGGGGATCGGAGTCTCGCCTAACTCATGCTTCTTTGGGTGCCTATCGTACTTGGCTTTCGCACATGTTTTGCAGTTTGCTACAATCTCAGTGGCTAGCTTGGCCATCCTTGGAAAGTAGTACTCGGAGAGTATCTGCTTAACATTTTCTTGGGCCGATCTGTGAGCCCTGTTGTGCTCGACGGTGAGGATTTCCCGTCTTTCAGGAACTGCAAAAATATCCGTTACACGGTTTTTGCAATGCCAAAATTTGGTGGCTGGAAACTGCCGAACCAATTCGTCCTGTATCATTGCCAGCGTGGGCAAGTCACAATGAATGGCGTTTACGCCCTTAGGAACGATTATATCTGCGAGTTCATCAAGTAATGACTCTTTGCAGGAGAAGCTAATCACATGCCGTCTCTTGTTTCCAAAGAGGACGAAGCTGCGTTTTAACGGAAAGCGTGCCTCCTCCAGAGTTATCTGGTTCTGGAAGCAATTCAAAGGCTTGTCCGTGGTTTCAATGGTATAGGTTAGCGACAGCTCACTGTGAATTGTGGCCGCGCTAGAAAAAGCCTCTTCCTCTTCCACAACGTTAAGTTGCTGTCTTGAGAGGGCATCCGCAACAAGGTTATCTTTGCCAGGTTTGTAAAAAATTTTAGCGCCGGACTCGTCGATGCGGGCTTTCCACCTCTTGATTTTCGCGTTCGGATTAGATTCCGACACTGCGAAGGTCAACGGTTGGTGGTCAGTAAAGATATTTATATCTTTGACTGCATACAAATAGTGGCGTAATTTGGCCAGTGCCCAAACTATAGCTAATAGCTCCCTTTCATTGGTAGCGTAGTTAACTTCCCTGTCCTTCAAGGTCCTAGAGATCATTGTTATGGGTCTCCCTTCTTGGGATAGGACTGCGCCAATGCCGTACGCTGAGGCATCCGTCGTTAGATCAAACGCCTTTTGGTAGTCGGGGTATCTGAGGATGACATCCTCGGAAGCCAGAATGTTACGCAGTTTTTGGAAAGCCTGCCGTTGGGGCTCGTTGAACTGCACCTGGATGTTCCTGGATCTGTGTCTACTGACACTTCCAAGTTCCCCTTTCAAAATGTCAGTGATCGGCCGAGCTATGGACGCAAAATCTTTTATGAAGCATCTATAATAGCTGGCCAAGCCAAGGAATGACCTGACCTCGAATATGTTCTTAGGCTCTGGGAATTCCTGAATGGCTTTTATTTTCTCTGGGTCTGTGGTAGCCCCGTTATTGGTGACTATGAACCCTAAAAAGCTGACGCTTTTCTTGAAAAATCGTGACTTTTCTGTTGATACCCTCATATTTGCATCGTGTAGGCTCTTGAGAACCCAATCCACGTGCCGGATGTGGGAGTTTTCGTCCTCCGAAAAGACGATAACATCATCAACATAGACATAGCAAAATTTGCCAATCTGCTCTCGCAGTATGTCATCAATTGTTCTTTGGAAAATGCTGGCTGCATTTTTTAATCCAAATGGCATTCTACGAAACTCGTACTTTCCTCCGTTAACGGAAAAGGAAGTTTTTTCACGGTCGCATTCTGCCAGCGTGATCTGATGATATCCGGACTTCAAGTCCAGTGTTGTAAAATACTTGGCCTTGCCTAAGTTTCCTAATATCATCGAGATGTTCGGCATGGGGTATCGATCGGGTATTGTTTTCTCGTTTAGTTTGCGAAAATCCAATACCAAACGCATTTTTCGCCTGCCAGTTTCGTCGGTGCCCTTTTTGTCTACAACCCATATTGGGTTATTGTATGGGGATTTCGACTTTTGGATGATGCCATTTTTAAGCAGATCTTGGATTTCGCCATTTACAAAATCAGCTGCCCCCATTGGATATGGGTAAAGTTTGGCATAAATGGGCGTCTCATCAATGGTTCTGATGGTGGCAACCACCGACGTGTTGTAGGACAAGGCCTCATTGGGGTCTGCGAAGGTTTTTTTCCTGTCGCTGAGCATTTTTAAAAATGCTTTTCTGACCAAAGGTGGTGCATCTGAGCAGTCCACCTCAGTAAAATTTACATCGGGACATGTATGAAAGTCGATGCTCTCTACTTCCGTGCCCCATTTGAGCTGACCGGAGGCCAAACAAAGTGACACCCCTGCCTGTTTTAAAAGGTCAAGTCCGATGATTCCATCGAAAGAGGACAAATCTGGTAAAAGGAAGAATGTGGCTTTTAAGTTGAAAATTGACACGAAGCATTTCTTCGTGATATTGGTGACTCCATGGATCGAATGAGCTTTGAATGGAGCTTCTACCGGGCGGACACCTTTCAAACCTTCATATGGTCGGATGAAATTTTTGGACGCGCCCGTATCAACTAGAAATCTCATGTCAATCCCCGCTACTCTTCGTCTGATGACGGGTAGCAGGGATCTTCCCCTAAAAAATTTATGGCATCCGAGTCGTACTCGTTGATAGCGTCATCATCGATTTCTTGTGCCGCGCTAGAGGCCGCTGCGGTGTACGTGTCACCAGTTTTGTCAGCGCTCTGGGCAATGTGGTTTACTCTTTGCCTTTTTTGTGGGTTGGTTTTATCGGACGCCGCCGGCTTCCTGTTCTGGTATGCCGGGGCTTGTGATGGTTTAAGCATTCTAGCCAATGATGGATCCACTTCCATGGGTTCTGGAGTGTCTCCCTGGTGCCTCTCGCTGCGTAGAGCAGGGTGCACCTGTGCCTTGTGCTGCTTAGTGAAATGGGGATTTTTACCGCCACTATATTGGGAATTAGCCTGAGCGGTGGCCTGCTGACGCTCTTGCGCCTTAGGAAATTGTTTTTTCTCCCTATCCTCCTGGCTTTTTGCAAATGACGACGCAAAGGTGTACCTATCATGGTTCGCCTCGACCTCTTGAGCCAAGGCAAGTGCTGATGGCATGTCCTTGGGCTTCGCCGCGAAGAGGACGTCAGTGAGGCTGCGTTTTAACCCAGAGATAAATACGCGAAGGGCATCATCCCGGAATTTTTCGCATAAAACTTGTGCAGCGGAGGCTTCATATGTCATGGTCGCCTTGTTGGTGAGGAGGGTGAGCTTCCTTTCAACCTCATCATAATATTGTAGAAGCGAGAGACTCCCCTGTCTGAGGGTGCCCATCTCCTGCTCTATGACATGCATTGTCCGCTTGTCACTATAAGTAAAGTCGAGTCGATTTATAATCGCTTCGAAATTAAGCACTGTGCCAAATGAGGATAGCACTGCATCGGCCGGGCCCCTTATTTTGCTCCTAATTATAATAACTGCCTGATAATGGCGTGAACTTCCTACGAAATCTTTAAAAATATAGTATGCGCCTACTGCCGCCTGCCGCCAGGAGACGTATGTTTCCTGGGCACCCGAAAATTCGGGCAGGCATTTGACGGCGTCTAGTGGCTCATTACAAATGACGGCGTTATTAATGTCTATGGGTGCATAAACTTTAATCTGAGGAGTTACTGTTGGGGCGGGTGCGACCTGCATCGCCGCCACCTGGTTGGCTAGTTGCTGGATAGTCTGGCGCAATTCATTTTCCCTGCGCTGGCTGTCCTGTAGGGCATGGTTGACGGCAGCCTCTACTACCGCCTTTATTTGGTCTGGGTTAAATGCCATGTTTCTGTCTGAGGGAGTGCCGACGCTTACACTTTTCGGTGTAGAAGTTCTTGCCGGCCCTTCGGTCTCGGATTCAGAGTCACTGGGGACCTGCTTGCTGTTCCTATATTGTTGGAATGGGTTGCTCATATGGAGCTGTGCAAGCTAAATCGGCCCAGCGATTTAATGCATGCTCAAGCGGTCTTGCCCACGGATATGGCGAGGGGGCCGCGGGGGCTGAGATGCCGCTCGGTAACAATGGACGAGAGCTCGTTGGAAAACTGAGCTGTTGCCTTGCCAAGCAGTGACAAGGGGAAGGGGATCGCGGGGACTGGGTCTCCGCTATGGCAAACGAAAATATAAACAACAAAAATTGACACAGTAAAGATTCGTGGTGGCTAAGCTGCCGTTCTGAAAGACAAAGAATCGAAGCTAAACAAAGTCGGAACACAAACGTCGCGGTGTCAAGTTCGAGTGTCGTAGTGGAGTGGGTAAGCGATGGAAACAAAAACAAACCCAAGACTGTTGCGAAGCTAACACAAAGAATTTCGGTGTAAGCAAAAAGACGACTACATATAAGGGGTAAATTAAATGCACAAATTTAAATGAGACAGTATCCGTCGCCAATAAAAATATATCAATAAATGCACAATTAATAAATTTATTTCCCGGCGGCGCCTTTGCGTCCAGGCTGGGTATTAAATATTAAATATGTAAATATATGTAAATATATTAATTATGTAATCTGGTAGTTATATTGGCGATAATATTCGGCACCGAGATATTTATTGAAAGAATTTTAAAAAATGCAAACAATGAAAAACACAAATAATGTCACTTGTGATTACAGCAATAAAATTGTCAACCAATTAGTGAGTATGTTTATTTGACACAAATTTATAGAAGCGGAGCCGCAGAAAATATTCTGGCCGCGGTTTATTTTTATTTATCAAAAGTTACACAATGCAGATGAAGAAGGGTATGAATTGAATTGCTCACTTACATAATCCCTCCTATACCGCTGTGGGTACTTTTACGTTGAGCGCCAATTAAATAATTAATTAATCCGTGTGCCGGCTGGCCGTCCGTCTGTAGAGGGGGTGAAGCTGGCTGGCAGAACGTCTGTAGCAGGAGGTCGGTTGACCGTAGTTGTAGCTGGTAATATCAGCCGCTGTGTGTGTTGTAGTTGGCCGGTTGGCCTGCGTCATCAACAGTAAATATATGACGATTAGGTTGAGAGGGTAACTGCCCTCTTTTAGCCCGCTGGCCTAGAGACTCAGACTGGGTGTAATTTCAATAAATCAAATACGGCGATGGCCGGAGTTTCAATTCGTGAGCGTTAGCTCTTTATTCTTTCAAATCAAAATGAGAACTAAACTTAAAGCTAACATAAAAAGGGACTCATAGCGGCCACTCCAATGGGTAGTGCTTGCCGGCTATGCACGGGCTTCCGGCCAGACGCTGTGTCAGCAATTTGGCCGGAGCGAGCTTTCGGACGATCGGTCATTGCCGTCGCCCGGTTAACTTACTTAGTTAACTTATACAAGCGGACATGGCCCTTATACAAAAATAAATGCAAAATATTGAAAGTATAAAAAATATGTTGTTATTTAAGATTTTGCAATTGGGAAAGACTCTTCTAGGTATCTTTTAGAGGCATATGTAAAGTCACTTCGAAGTGACTTCCAGAAGTTACTTCGTCGTTATCGCATTCGGATCGCGGAAGTGAATCCCGTCGGGAAGAAATGTGCTACTTCGGCGACACTTCTAGGAGTGACTTCGGCGACACTTTCAGAAGTTACTTCGGCGATATCGCATTCAGATCGCGGAAGTGACTCCCGTCGGGAGGAAGTAATATTTTTGTACAGTGTTTGAAAGTAAAATGAAAAATAATAATTATACTTTTTACAAACTCAAAATAGTTTTTATTTATATATTCCGAAGTCTCGATCATAATAAAACATCTCCAATTCAACTGATTTATAAAATAGTTTTTTTTTCAATAGGTTCCTTTTGAAATTTAAGGCTATCTAGTGAATCTCCATCGTTCACATAAATATTTTGTATCATCTCACACAAGGAAAATGAACTTGACCTTAGCCATTCACCATGATGATTTATTGAGCATTGCCATGATCTGTACGATTAAACTCCATTGAAGCATCTACGGATCCCGAAATTGCAGATTTATTTGCTGAATTCTTCCAATCTACTTATAGTTCTGTTTCTTGGTCTAATTCTAGCTACCCTATTCACTTAAACAGGGCAAATTGTATTTTTTCTCCTGTAATCACCGAAAGTTCTCTCTTAAGTGACTTAGAAACTATAACGCCAACCCATTCTCCGGGGCCAGATGGACTCCCTGGGTGTGTTCTTAAGTTTTGGGCCCGAACTATTTGTAAACCCATTCTTAAACTTTTTCATTTGTCTATCTCATCATCTGTTTTTCCTACTATCAGAAAAGATTCTTTTATTATTCCACTCCACAAAAAGGGTGCGAAGG
This sequence comes from Drosophila subpulchrella, assembly GCF_014743375.2. Lineage (NCBI taxonomy): Eukaryota > Metazoa > Arthropoda > Insecta > Diptera > Drosophilidae > Drosophila > Drosophila subpulchrella. The sequence goes on from NW_023665555.1 coordinate 63,568, forward strand.
TTAATGTTCAGAACTATAGAGGAATCTCCAAATTGTCTGCAATTCCTTAAACATTTGAACGTATTATTACCTCTCAGTTGCAACATTTGTGCTCCTCTTTGATATCGCCGTGTCAACATGGTTTTGGGTAATATTATTTGTCCAATAAAATATTTGCTCAAACATCTTTGTTTGAAAGAGTTATATTTGCCACGCAGCTCGGTTTGCAACTACCCTGCAGCTTCACAATTGAGCACAAGAGCTTAATTATAACGAAGTCAACTGCGGCGTCGGCAGAGCTAAACGCAACGGCGGCAAAGCAGACCCGCTCTTAGTCGGGGTCCGCAAAGAGAACGCACAAAAAGTTTTTGTCTCTCTCCCTCACCATCTCTCCGCTTGAAAAATGCGGGTGAATGCAAAGAGGACCAATAAAAATAGGTAGACTTTTGTGCACCTTTGCCTTTTAAAAGTATATGGAAAAGATGGCTTCTGTGACCCAGCAAGCACCCAGTATTGTTTCCGCCCCAGTACGTTTAACTGGTAAATTGTCTAAGATTCTCTCCTTTCCACAAACTGACCATAAACATGTCATAAAAGGGATTCAAGAAAGAGCTACCCGAACATGCGCACATGTCCATTACCTGACCGCAATAAAAGGGACACATACAAAACCCTGAAGGCCATGGGCCTCACGCCAACGACCTCACGGATAACTGCCCTGCAAGCAAAAGGGCGATATTTCTATCGCCTGTCGTCCAGAAGTCACTTCTTAGTAATTTCTGCGCGATAGAATCACGATAGAACACATTTTACAAAACAAAAAGAGTCGGGATCACGAAGAAGTAACTTCTGAGACACTTCTGCGCGATAGAAAGAAAGATAGTGGATAAAACACGCGATAAAAAGAGGTCGCGGTAATTTTCCGTTACCCCTTTTTTCGGAAAATTTCTCGTGTCTTTCTTTTCACCCACGCTATTATTTTTCGCCGGGCCGTCATTTCGTTGCGCGATTTGTCTGTGGACAGTGCGGTTTTGCATCAAATTTGTCCGTTTACAAAATATAGCTTCGTTTTTTCTAAATTTTTTTAATTGCTTAACATATTTAAGTGTTACTCTCAACAAAGGGTGCGAAATTCCGTGCTTATCGTGAGCTGTACGATTATTACTTGGCGTGTAAGTGCAACGATTCTTAACATATTTCATTGTAAAAGGTAATGCATTCTAGTTTATTTTTATTTTACTGAACAAAAAACAATTTTTGTTTCTGTTTCTTTTAGAAATGGTTATTAGTAAATTTCTTATGTCGGAGATGGACCTAAATAACATTGTTCAGCAAAATTTCCTACACGCCAAGGATCTTGTATACAAGCGGACATGGCCCTTATACAAAAATAAATGCAAAATATTGAAAGTATAAAAAATATGTTGTTATTTAAGATTTTGCAATTGGGAAAGACTCTTCTAGGTATCTTTTAGAGGCATATGTAAAGTCACTTCGAAGTGACTTCCAGAAGTTACTTCGTCGTTATCGCATTCGGATCGCGGAAGTGAATCCCGTCGGGAAGAAATGTGCCACTTCGGCGACACTTCTAGGAGTGACTTCGGCGACACTTTCAGAAGTTACTTCGGCGATATCGCATTCAGATCGCGGAAGTGACTCCCGTCGGGAGGAAGTAATATTTTTGTACAGTGTTTGAAAGTAAAATGAAAAATAATAATTATACTTTTTACAAACTCAAAATAGTTTTTATTTATATATTCCGAAGTCTCGATCATAATAAAACATCTCCAATTCAACTGATTTATAAAATAGTTTTTTTTTCAATAGGTTCCTTTTGAAATTTAAGGCTATCTAGTGAATCTCCATCGTTCACATAAATATTTTGTATCATCTCACACAAGGAAAATGAACTTGACCTTAGCCATTCAACATGATGATTTATTGATGTAGTACCATGGTCTTCATTACTTAGCTTTAAAAATTGTGTTTCGTTAACATTAAGTTTTCTTTTGTTATCTTTGCCACAAAGAATTTTTTATTAACTTTAATTGTAGTTATTGTGTGTGCTTTTCATCTAAACATTGTTCTATTACCATAGAGTGAGGCCCCAGGTAATAAAACGTTTTTATAGTGTTCAATTGTGAGATTTCGTGAACTCACTCCCATTGCCTTATAGTGTGAAGATTCAACTTGATCTATTCTATAACAATAAACCTTTGATCACAGACCTAAGAATTCTGCCAAGAGTTTACCGTTAGGCTCATCTTTAAAAAACACTAAACTTTTTTTTGTTAACTCCTTTGAAGTTATACAGATTAATTCTTTCATATGAATAGTCTGATGTATCAAATTTTGCTTCAAGATCATTTTGAATATCTTTATAAAAATCCTCAGTTTTTATTGTATAGATAAATGCCAGTATCCATATAATTTAAGAGTATATTTTGATGAAACTTTGGCTTCATATATTAATAATTAAAATCATATTTTTTCATATCATGTCATATTTTATTGAATAGAACGGACAATTTTTTCATTTGAATTGCAGAGAAATTATCATTAAATATAGTGGCACCTTGAAAATGGGGTTTTGAAATCAACATTTTGGCACAACGTGCTTTTCGTCCAGTCTTGGTGCTACTCGGAGCTTACCATGTACTAACTAACAAGCTTAATATCGACCCTGCGCTCGGAATCTTCCATTGTTTTTCCATACACAGAATTATTCATTAATTTAAAAATATCTTTTTCAAATTTATATTTTCTTTTTTCCTATGTAAAGTATTTAGATCAATGTAATTCTTTAACCAAGGCTTTTGTAAGAACTGAACACCTCTATGGATCTTTTTCAATACTAACCCATTCTGTATACATTGTTGCAAATTCCGATAATTAATTTTATTACCTGATCCTCTTTTGAGGCCAGACAATTTGACAAAATGGAAGATCATTATGAAGATCATGTAAACGGTATTTGCTATCAACTGGAATATTATGAATATCAAAATCGCCTATGTCTGTGGTAGACATCCACATAAAATCTTTATATGGTAAAGGTTGTGACATTGCCCAACTATACAAGTTATTCGCATCCACATACCAGGAAGAACGCTATTGTCGAGTACCTCGACTATCAGATACCCGTTACTCAGCTAAATGGACAAAAGGGAAATGGAGATATGCAAGCTGACTGAAATGCGCAACCTAACCCTGATCTCAATATATGGCTATGTGGGCTGTAAACAGATTTAAGCGTTATAGGCGTTAGAGTGGGCGTGGCAAAATTTTTTTTAGGTCAATCGATAGGTATTGACGAGACTAATACATTTCAGTTAAAGTTTTTTTCTAGCATGAAAATTGTGGGCGCCACAGGTTTCGGCGGCTTGTGGGCGTTAGAGTGGGCGTGGCAAACTTTTTTTTAGATCAATCGATAGGTATTGACAAGACTAATACATTTCAGGTACACATTTTTATCTAGAGTGAGCGTGGTATATTCGCGTAGCAAACTTGCGCTCAAGGCTACGGAATCTAAATCTGAAATCCCAATTCTTTATCTTTAATAGTTTCCGAGGTATCGGTTGATTTTACAGTGTTCAATTGATCATCAACTAAATTAGAAGCTAGGGTATCTAAAATTGATGGCATAAATCTATATGTATCGAGAAAACGAATTTCAAAACTATTCCCACTTAAACATTTTATTTTTATTTTGAGGCAGAAATATACTTTTCCTTATTTATTGGTATTACGGTAATTTCACAGGCAATCTTTCCTAACTCTTGAATAAATGAATGACAGTCGTTTTTCGAAAAAATTATGAAAAAATACTGGAATACATTTGTTTAAGGAAAATAAAAAACAAAAGATTTCTAATGTAAAAGATAGTATAAAAGTAAAGCGTGAAATGAAGCAAATTAAGAAATACGATGATGATGAGAGAGAGCTTGACGATTTCTACTTTACAACTAATGAGAAAGATCCGCAGTCTAATCGAAACATAACTCCACCAAGGTCTTTCGATGATAGTGATTCCTATAATCAATTCTTTTCACAAACGAACATAGAGGAAGATATAGAAGAAGAGAAAAAGGAGAAAAGTGAAGAAGAAGGGACAACACCTTTACCAATGTATAGAGGAGAGGCCGATATGGGTGTGGATGCAGAGCTAAAAGATAATAACACTAGTTATAATTATGATTTTAATATCAGTAATTTGACCAGAGGAAATGTGTTGGATAAGGGTTATGGACCTAAAAAAAGCGCAAACAATTCATTAACTTTGGGAGATAAAGAATTAAAAATTAAAAATAATAAAATAACATTTTCTAGTGGAATGAGTTGTGATCTGACTCCTGGTCTGTACTCTCTAATTTTTCTTAGTAAACCTGAAAACTATGATGATCAAGACTTGAAAATGTATAAAAAAATTATTTTAGAAACGAATATACATAGAGTAGGCTTTAAACCTAATAACAGAATCAAGGGTACACGAGCATACAAATATAGCCATATTATTAAGAAGTTGATAGACAAAGATTTCAGTCCTACAACGTCTACTCCACTTCGCTCAAAAACAGGCTTTGGTTACATGACTCTTCAGAAATCAAATCCAAACTATGTATATTGGAATGATGTAAATGAGTTAGTCGAACGATTGGAAATTTTAGTAGCATCAAAAGGAGCGGGTAACACCAGCCACAATAACGAAATTTTTTCAATATTAGAGGAATTGCGTGAAGAAAGGATTATATATTAATGAGTATAAATAGGAAGGACAAATATGTTTTACATTTATAAACATCATGTCTGTCGACAAGTTTGGACATTTTTCTGTTGATAAGGAACGATCAGAAAATTTGAAAAGACGTGTTAATTCTACTGAGGGATTATTCATCGATGAGGACGGTAATCTAAATGCTCAAAATAAACGTATCAAAAACGGATCTAAGCCTTTAGACAACAATGATCTAGCAACGAAACAATATACTGATGAGATCATCGGAAAGTTGGGAGAAGATTTAAGAAAAATTATAACTCAAAATGTTAATCGTCGACTCACAAAAATTTCAAGCTTAGAAAATAAAATTGAATTGAATAGTAAGAGGGCAGACAGCGCTGACCAAATTTTTGCCAAAATTCTGGAAAAGATTAAAACCATTGAGGACTATATATTTAAATATGTAACAAAACCGGTATCATTACCGAAAAAAACCACAATTGAGTTAGAAGGTGTCGCTTTTCAGCCTATTAGAAGAATATGATTAAACGAGAAATCGTAAATGAGTTGCACGGACCATCTCGAAAAAACTTTCAACGAAGACGAGTCATTACAAGGGGTATAAACGATCTGTGGCAAGCAGATTTGGTTGAAATGGGAGCCTTTTCAAAATCTAATGATGGGTACCGATACTTGTTGACTGTTATAGACACATTTTCGAAATATGCTTGGGGTGAGGCATTAAAATCAAAAAATGCAAATGATGTTTCCCAAGCCATGGAGAGAATATTTAAATCGGGTCATGGAACACCAAGAAACCTGCAAACTGATGATGGCACTGAATTCTTTAATTCCAAATTTAAGGTGTTAATGAAAAGTTATAGGATAAATCATTATTCAACCTTCAGTACTCTAAAAGCATCAATAGTTGAACGTTTCAATAGAACTCTTAAAGAGTTAATGTGGCGTGAGTTTAGTTTCAATGGAAAATATAAGTGGACAGATATGTATAAACAATTAATTAATAAATATAATAATAGAGAGCATAGAACAATAAAAATGAGTCCAAGTAAAGTCAATTCTTCCAATGAAAAACAAATATTACAAACATCGTATAATCACCTGAAAATATTTGTTGCAAGTAAATTCCGTAAGGGGGACCACGTTCGTATCAGTAAATACAAACATGTCTTTGAGAAAGGGTATACACCGAACTATACAACTAAAATCTTTAAAATTAGAAAGGTGAAGAATACATACCCTAAAACATACTTACTTGAAGATTTAGATGGTAGCCCGATTCAGGGCGGATTCTATAAAGAAGAACTGAAAAAAACACGATTTCCCCACACATACCTAGTTGAAAAAATTGTAAGGCGAAAAGGAAATAAAGTTTTGGTTAAGTGGCTTGGGTTTTCAAAGACTAGCTGGATAAACAAGGAAGACATTTTGTAGTATAATAAATCATTTATTTAATTAATTTTTATTTACATATTATCTTATCTTATATTAAGTTTAATATTAATATTTTTGTACAATGTTTTAAATTAAAATTAAATATAATAAAAATACTTTTTACAAACTCAAAATCATTTTCATTTATATTTTCCAAAGTCTCGATCATAATAAAACATCTCCAATTCAACTGATTTATAAAATAGTTCTTTTTCAATATGTTCCTTTTGAAATTTAAGGCTATCTAATGATTCTCCATCGTTCACATAATTATTTTGTATCATCTCACCCAAGCAAAATGAATTTGATTCTAGCCATTCAACATTTTCTAAAATATCTTTTTCAATTAATCTCTGATGTTTTATTGATGTCGTACCATGGTCTTCATTACTTAACTCTAAAAATTGTGTTTCATTAACATTACGTTTTCTTTTGTTATCTTTGCCACAAAGAATTTTTTTATTTACTTTAACTGTAGTTATTTTATGTGCTTTTGATCTAAACATTGTTCTATTACCATATAGTGAGGCCCCAGTTAATAAAACGTTTTTATAGTCTTCGATTGTAAGATTTCGTGAACTCACTCCCTTTGCTTTATTATGTGAAGATTTAACTTGATCTATTCTATAACAATAAACCTTTGAGCACAGACCTACAAATTCTGTCATGAGTTTACCGTTAAGCTCATCTTTAAAAAACCCTAAACTTTTTTTGTTAACTCTTTTAAAGTTATATAGATTAATTCTTTCATCTGAATAGTCCGATGTATCAAATTTTGCTTCAAGATCATTACGAATATCTTTATAAAAATCTTCAGTTTTTATTGTATAGATAAATGAATCAGTATCCATATAATTTAAGAGTAACTTTTCCTGAAACTTTGGCTTCATATATTGATAGTGAAAATCGTACATTTTCCATTTCGATAAGTCTAATACTGCAAATCCTAAATACATTGGCTTATTAAATAGAACGGACAATCTTTTCATTTGAATTGCATAGAAATTATCATTAATTTTAGTTGCACTATGAAAATTGGATTTTGAAATTAAAGTTTTGGCACAATGTGCTTTTCGTCCAGTCTTGGAGTTATCCGGAGCTTCCCATGAACTAATAAGCTTAATATCGACCCTGCGCTCGGGATCTTCCATTGTTTTTCCGTAAACAGAATTATTCATGAATTAAAAAAAATCTTTTTCAAATTTATTTTTTGCATTTTGTCTATGTAAAGTGTTTAGATCAATGTAATTTTTTAACCAAGGCTTTTGTAAAAACTGAACACCTCTATGGATCTTTTTCAATACTAACCCATTCTGTATACATTGTTGCAAATTCCGATAATGTATTACATAATTTTTCTTATTTCCCAGGTCAGCAATTAATTTTTTTACCTTATCCTCTTTTGAGGCTAGACAATTTGACGGACAAAATGGAAGATCATTATGAAGATCATGTAAACGGTATGGATATATTAAGTCCACTTCCAAAAAATAACCGTATTTGCTATCGATTGGAATATTATTAATATCAAAATTGTCTATGTCTGTGGTAGACATCCACTTAAAATCTTTATATGGTAAAGGTTGTGACATTGCCCAACCATACAAGTTATTCGCATCTACATACATTAAAAATGAAGACTCCTTCGAGGAATCATAATCTGACAAATATTTGTTATTTGCTTTTGTATATCTATGACAACATTGAACTAAACCACCTCGAATGCTACTTTGAATAAATCTATACATATCTATATCTGTCAGCAATTCAAGTTGAATATTTGTAGATTTCAACATTGCCTCCCAAAATAGACCTGGTGTCGTAAAATACTGAGCTGGGTCAAGTGAATAAATTTGCATACAAATTTTTCGGAAGTTTTCAAAAATGTCGGTTAAAAGAAATACATCTGTTTTTAAATATAATTCTAAATAATCTTTAAGAGTGGAACAAGAGAAATGCGACCAAACTTTAAGAGCTTGATCATAATCTTCCTGAGAGCATTCCCTTTCCGTTAAATTACTATAGAATGCTTCCCTTGGTGGGAGGGAAGTTTCCTCGAGTCTACTGGCGGAATCTAAATATTCATAGGGAAATATACCCTTCTTACGCATTAGTCGAAATTCTATATCATTACTGAAAAACGATTTTACAGTGTTCAATTGATCGTCAACTAAATTAGAAGCTAGGGAATCTAAACTTGATGGCATAAATCTATATGTATCGAGAAAACGAATTTCAAAACTATTTCCACTTAAACTTTTTATTTTCTTCGAGACAGAAATATAGTTTTCCTTATTTATTGGTATTACGGAAATTTCACCGGGAATCTTTCCCAACTCTTGAATAAACAAATGGCAGTCGTATTTTGAAAAATTATGAAAAAATACTGGTATGAATTTGTTAACTTTATAATCCAAGTTACATTTAGAGTGGGCTGCACCTCTAAAGCGACCTGTGAAATGACAATGATCTCTAACCCTATCAGTCCCTAAACCTTTCTGACAAATAGAACAATTCAATGAATTATCAAGTATTTGTTGGTTATCCAAAGTCATTCTCATAGGAACTATTTTGTGTAAGTACTCATCACTCAATTTAGTTACATTTTTTATCAATGAATTTCAAATCATATTTCTGCATTTTTTCCTCTGTTTAAAACAAATTTATCTAGTCTAGAATCAAAAGCACACTTTATATAATAAGCATATGATATTGGAATGTGCTCATTAATATTAAATAATTTGGAGCTCCCTTCAAGATTTGTCTGTTTCAGACTGCATTCAAAATCCGCGTAGACAACGAATGAAACTTGAAGCTGATGTTGAACTTGGGTAAATTCCATTGTACTATTTTGGGGGTGTCGCATCTTTGAGACCTTCCTACTACAGAGCGTCTTGTGTTTCAATGCAGCTTCCTCAGTTTTGGAAAAATGTAAACATACATTGCAGAAACATTGGGCCCTCTTCTGATTTTCTCTTTGAGCAGTCATTAGTCTTTGAAACAGAAGTATATACAAATTATTTAATTGCTTAAAAGAGATAAAAATTAATAAAGGAATTTACCTTGAAATGTTTTTAATGTACATATAATGTCCTTTCCACCGTCTTCCAAAAACAACATATTAATATGAAGAGGTTTTTCCACTTCCGATTCAAAAAGTGGTCCAATTATTTCCTTCGTATCTTCATTATATCCAAAAACGCTTAAGCTCATATGGGTATTATTTTTAAGAAATGTTTTATACATTTTATTTCAAGGGGGAAAGTCAACCTTGTGAAATCTAATTTTATTTCATCACTTAAACGAAATATTTCCAGCGATTTGTCAATATTATATGCCGAACATCTTTGCGGCCTGTTAAAAATTTTTAAGGCAGTAAACAGGGCCCATTGAAAATAAAATTGATAATTTTCGTTACAAACGTCAACTATTGCTTTTTTCATTAAAAGGAAACGAGGTAGTGGTATGAAAGATGAACCAGCCTTCAGTGTATAATGATTCACATTCATTTCCAAGCGAATCAATTTTATAAGAGACCATCCACTGTCTCTCTCTTGAAATTCTTGAGATTTTGAAATTATTTCCATGGTATATTCATGGAAGATATATTCTAAGTCACAATTTTTATTCATGATCGTCATTATACCCGTTACTCGTAGAGTAAAAGGGTATACTAGATTCGTCGGAAAGTATGTAACAGGCAGACGGAAGCGTTTCCGACCCCATAAAGTATATATATTCTTGATCAGGATCACTAGCCGAGTCGATCTAGCCATGTCCGTCTGTCCGTCTGTCCGTATGAACGCTGAGATCTCGGAAACTATAAGAGCTACAATACTGGGATTAGGCATGCAGATTCCTGAGATTCCTGCGCAGTGCAAGTTTGCTTCAGCAGAGTGCCACGCCCACTCTAACGCCCACAAACCGCCCAAGCCTGTGGCGCCCACAATTTTCATGCTAGATAAAATACTTTAACTGAAATGTATTAGTCTCGTCAATACCTATCGATTGATCCAAAAAATTTGCCACCCCTACTCTAACTCCCACAACGCTTAAATCTGTCTTCCGCCGGTAGGTGGCGTATTTAAATCTCGCTTTGCTGCTTGCATATCTCCATTTCCCTTTGGTATCTGATAGTCGAGGTACTCGACTATAGCGTTCTCCCTTGTTTTATTTTGATAACTTTTCATTTCAATTTCTTCAGATTCATCTTTAAAATATACTCTGCAAACAGTTCAAAGTTGACTTTTGCTGAAGTATAACTTTCTAATAGAATGCTGAGATGAGGTAGCAGTGACAATCCACCTTCACTCAAGAAATTCTCAGGTAAGATCAAGTCCGATCCATCATTTAGGTGCATGTATTGGAGTATTCTTCCCTAGAATCCTTCAGAAATTTTTTTGACTCTTCCGTCAGGGGTTGAATTGAATTTAGCTTATGCAACGCCGAACGGACCTGATTTGCCCACCTATTTTTTTGCAAGAAACACTTGCAGGACTGAGAAAACAGATTTTGATTATTCATTTCATTTTTTTCTTTTTGTTTAAATTCTTTTTTCACGATCACTTTTTCACTTTTACTTAAGTTGTGTTTGACGAAGCAGAGTATCACAATTCAAGACTATTTTTGGTATACTAACTATTGTCCTCGATCATTTATAGTGTTTGAAGTGGGCGTGTACGATAATATTGAAGATGAGAAGTGCATATTTAAGATTTTTGTAAATTCGAAAACGATATAGATAATTCTAGTAGGTTACATCGACTATTCATTGGTTAGAAGAGATGAGAAGTATTTATTTTGAAAAATAATTGATACATATTGATTTGTAACAATAAAGGAGACACCAAATTATAGAATAAAGGAGAGTGTTGGTTAGAAGAGGTCGCACATACTTTGCTTGCAGGTGGGAAAGAAAAGATCATTTTTTATACATACCATATTACTCAGGTAGCCAATAGGGGACAGTTTGGAAAAATCATTTGGGAAAATTCCAAGATTTTCATTTGTTGAATTTCGAGAATGCACATCTTTGGGTAAAAGAAGATGAAGAAATGTATTATTTTGCTACAAAGTAAACTTTTGACTTTTTATTTCGAGTTAAAATTACAGGTATGGAGAATGGAAAGTATTTCCTTAAATAAGATATGTCGGCTACTTGCGAGTTGTTGCGCGGTCGTGATTTCAACCTCTATTATGGGACGTATTAGAGCTAGCAGTCAGCCGTGAGGTCGTTGGCGTGAGGCCCATGATCTTGTCAATAAGCGTGCGCCTCAGGCTTTTGCATGTGTCCCTTTTATTGCGGTCAGGTAATGGACAGGTGCGCATGTTCGGGTAGCTCTTGCTTGAATCGCTTTTATGACATGTTTATGACGCATTTGTCGAAAGGAGAGAATCTTAAATAATATACCAGTTAAACGTTCTGGGGCGGAAACAAAAATGTATGTTTGAAAATATCCCACATCTGAGAATAATTAACTTGTGAGACTTATTTTATTGGGGTTCTTTTGATTTCTAAATTAGTTTTACAATCATTCCCCAACATGATCGGACATGTTCCCCTAAGATAACCATATTTGAATACTTTGGGTGTGCGACCTTTCTTACATGCACAGCAATAACAGTGATAATGAGGCAAAAGGGTACGTGATCACACCTTTCCCAACATGATCGGATATGTTCCTCTAAGATAACAACCTTTGGATACTATGGTTGTGCGACCTTTCTCACGTGCACCTTTCTCACTATACAAGATATATGATCACTATTGTTACATGGGGATGTGGGGGCGATGGGGGCAATTAAGTATACTCCTTATGTCTTGTCCATAAGGACAATTTTATGACTTCAAAGCTCATTAAAATCAGTTATTTTATTAAATTATGCTCATTGTTCTAGAACCTGCGTACGTAAATGAGGGGGTATGGGGGCCGGGGGCCATTATTATGTTAAGTGTCCCAGAACTTGTCTTTTCATACTACTGAATAAGTAAGTATAAACATGTATTTGAAAAAATCTATACTCCAAACTGGACAATTGAGATATTCAAAATTAAACTGATACAAAATACTAATCCTATTACGTATATACTGGAAGATTATCAAGGAAATGATATTAAAGGAGGATTTTATGAATATGAGTTGATGAAAACTAAATTTCCCGACACATATCTAGTGGAGAAGGTTATTAGACGCCGAAATGGTAGAGCATTAGTTAAATGGTTAGGATTCTCATCAGAGCAAAATTCTTGGATTGATTTGTAAACATACGCATATTTGTGCATGTGTTAAGTCAATTCATTCCCTCCCGAGCCGTTAAGATGTCGATAACATTAACACTAACAGGCAATACGTCAGTACTTGTCGGTGATTATTTTCCTCCAGTTGAAACGGTATCAGTGCGGCTTAAGAAGTCTGGACACTTACAACTCGATTCCAAACGTTGATGTAGAAAATAATCTATTTCATATTGGTAAACATGAGATAAGAGTCCCCGTAGGTTCTTATAAAATCAGTGATATTAGTGAACTTTTGTCGGGAGAATATGCGAATTTAACGCAGCGAACCCGTTGGAAGTCATAAATTTTATCTAGTTCCAAACTACAACACTTTGGAATCGGAAATTTTCTCTTCAACTGACCCAATATATTTCAATAAGAATCAATCAATCGGATCATTATTGGGATTCACTTCGAAAATATTAAAACCTAATACAAGACATACTTCTGATAAGACAATTGATATCACAAAAATGAATAGCATTTTATTTACTTATTTATTTATATCCTAGCGCTACAAGTGCACACTTATAATTATCGCGCTAGTCACATTGAGTTGATATTTTACATTATTATTATTTTTAAATTATTAAAACAATTTCTCTCGCTCTCTTTTTTAATATTAATGACTAACATCAAATTTTCGTAGAGTCTTATTTACTATTATTTTTGTTTTTAATATATACATTTCTTTTTATTTTATTTCATTTTATTATACCCGTTACTCGTAGAGTAAAAGGGTATACTAGATTCGTCGGAAAGTATGTAACAGGCGGAAGGAAGCGTTTCCGACCCCATAAAGTATATATATTCTTGATCAGGATCACTAGCCGAGTCGATCTAGCCATGTCCGTCTGTCCGTCTGTCCGTCTGTCTGTCTGTCCGGATGAACGCTGAGATCTCGGAAACTATGAGAGATAGGCTATTGAGACTTGGCGTGCAGATTCCTGAGCTTCTTACGCAGCGCAAGTTTGTTTCAGTAGAGTGCCACGCCCACTCTAACGCCCACAAACCGCCCAAAATTGTGGCTCCTACAGTTTTGATGCTAGAATAAAAATTTTAACTGAAATGTATTGTTCTCATCAATACCTATCGATTGATAAAAAAGTTTGCCACGCCCACTTTTACGCCCACAAACTTCAAAAAATCGTAAGTATGAACGTTGATATCTCGGAAACTATCAAGGATAGAGAATTAGGATCTCAGATTTAGATTCCGTAGCCTTGTGCGGAGCGCAAGTTTGTTACGCAAATATGCCACGCCCACTTTAACGCCCACAAACCGCCCAAGCCTGTGGCGCCCACAATTTTCATGCTAGATACAAAATTTTAACTGAAATGTATTGGTCTCGTCAATACCTATCGATTAACCCAAAAAACCCTTTGCCACGCCCACTATAACGCCCATAACGCTTAGATTTGCCGATAGGTGGCGCATTTCAATCTCGCTTTGCTGCTTGCATATCTCCATTTCTCTTTGGTCTCTTTAGCTGAGTAACGGGTATCTGATAGTCGAGGTACTCGACTATAGCGTTCTTCCTTGATTTTATACTTATGTCTACTGGTATTTCAAAAGATCTTAAACTTTATTGAAAAATTGAGTTGCGCTCCTAATTGTTTTGTATTGGTGCGGTAGATTGTTCCATAACCGAATACCATTTATGAAAAATTGCCTTCTCGAACACAGTGTTTGTATTCGAGGGCATATGTAATTTTTGGTTCTTAAAGATGTGGCAGGGGTAAGTTTATTGAAAAGATATTTTGGTTCTCCACTCGTCACTATTTTGTGAAAGAAGATTAAAGTTCTGAGATCGATCCAGGAGGTCAAATTAAGGTCAAGTATTTTATATGTCAGTTCTGATACATGGTCAAAACGTCTTAAGCTAAGCACATAACGCAAAATTGAATTAAAAGCTACAGTTAATGTGCGCAAATCCCGCGCATCACAATTTCCAAAAATTTCTATGCCGTAAAAGAGAGAGGGCAGGAGGATAACTTTGGCGATTAATAGTCTAATCTCAGTTAGGAACGATTTAGAGAATGAAAATTTTCTCAACAGAGCATATTTGACTATATGGTTGCTCCATGATAAAGTATTGTTAAATGTTATCCCTAGATTAACTGCATTCACTTCATAGCTTATCGGCTTATGGTTTATTTATAATTTTTGGAGTGAAAGTGTTGAATGTTGCTTTTTACCAATTACCAAGCACTCCGATTTTTTAGGATTTATACCCAAGCCATTTTCCATTGCCCATTTTTCAATTAGCCACAACATTTTATTACTTATACGGACACAGGCATGTATTTCAGTTACGGGTCTACTAACATATATTTGGACATCATCAGCATTGAAATGTACTTCACACTCAGACAGGATACTAGGGAGATCATTGACATATATAGAAAACAATAAAGGGCCTAGCACAGATCCCTGTGGTAGTCCCCTGGATACGTTCCGGAGAGCAGAAACTTGCGTCCCAGAGACGACTGCTTGATACCTATTCGTTGAGTACGACCTAATAAGCTTCGTCGCATCAGTGGAGAAATTAAACATATTCCTAAGCTTGGTACAGAGAATGTTATGATTCACAGAATCAAAAGCCTTACTGTGGTCAAGGAGCGTCAAAAACGTTACGCAGTTACTGTCCAGTTTTTGTCTTATATCCTCAACAATATTAGTGATTGCAGTAATACAACTACTTTTCTTACGGAATCCAGATTGTTTTTCATCAAGTAGAGAATTATTAGCTAAGTATAGTTGAATCTGTGAGGACATAAGGTTTTCAAAGACTATTGATAGAAAAGGAAATTATGAAATAAGTCTATAGTCATTGTTTAGCTTAGGAATTTGGAAGATTTTGTCGTTTTTCCATATTGTCGGAAATTAAGACGTTGTAATAGCCGTGTTAAAAATATATGTAACATGGGGCAACATTAAGGGGAGCAAAAGCTTAACAAATTTTGGACTCATATTATCGAGACCAACAGCATCGGACTTGACATGCAGAATACTAGCTAGGACATCACTTTGGTTTATACATATAAAAAACTATAATCACAGAGGGGTTGAGTATTCAGGTACGGATTGCATGTTGCTTCAGGTACATCTATTTCCAAAAACTTTTTTTTTATTAATTCGACATCCAACTCAGACTCTGTCTGTTGCTTACATTTTCCAATACCTAACCGTTTTAGTTTGTTCCATCTGATTTTTGAGTTAACACAGTTATTAAATTGTATGTTATAATGCTCTTTCTTTGCTGATTTTATCTTTTTGTTTACTTTTACCCTAGCCTCTTTGTATTGTGTTCGAAATTCATCAGCTTTGTATCGCTCCCTGACGGGTTAGGTGTTTAATTTCACTACTGAACCATGGATTTTGCATTGGCTTAATCACCTTGGTCCTTAGGGGCACAAACTTGTTGAACAAATACTGGACATTGTTGGTTAAAACCTCTAATTGACAATCTACATGACGAAGATGGTATATACATGACCAGTCACAACACAAAAATTCCTTTTTTAATTCATTATAGTTTATATTTTTGTAATCATTATACGTAAAAGAGTTGATTTTGCTGTCAAAGGTCAAGTCGTATGTTAAAAATATTAAGTCATGTCTGGAGAAGGCTGGTTACAGAAACCTGGTCATAATGTATGATTTTGCTAGGGTCATTGATAAGAAATAAGTCAAGTAATGTATCACAGTGGCTGCTATAGTGCGTGGGAATCGTTTCGTTTACGGAAAACAAACCAATGGATTTCAAGTTATCTATGAGATGGCTTTCTGACAATAGGTTGCTGTTGAAATCACCTGCCAATATGATGTCGGTGTACTCCAACGAAATGTCTGAAACAACATTAAGTAATGACCCGTAGTCAATTGTCCGATTCGGTCTATATATGCAACCTAGAAGGGTTCTTCCATGGGTTTTATTGGGAAGTTCTAATAGAATGTATTCAATAGTACTGTCACTTGGCTGTTTAAGTACCTCTTTACATTTCAGCTTCACATTCACGTATATAGCAACACCTCCTGCATGACCAGTACGATCGGACCGATAAACATTAAAGCCTTCACAAACAATAGACGAATCACATTGATCATTTACAAACCACGTCTCAGACACACATATCACATCGACATTAGACTGAGTGAAAAGGAATCTAAACTCATCAATCTTCTTTAGCAAACTTTATGCATTTAAGTGAACGATTTTGAGACCATTTTTATAACTACTTATAGTTTTTATCATGGCACTAGCTATGGAACAAACTTCCTCATCCTGCATTGTTGTTATCAATGATTATTAGGGGCGCAATCTCAATATTCAATGAGTATCTTATACGTTTCTTAAAGTAAACTAGTTTTAAACATATCTTAATTAAGAGGATACGATTTATACGCTTAAGAACGAAAGCTATCAGCTTCAGGTCAAGCCGAAGCGTTAGTGAGAGATGTAGAAAGTGGATCGGGTGAATGATTAATAGACGAAAGTTCCTCCATACTGTTAATGCAACAGACACCCTCTCTTCGAGTGCAGCGTACGTGCACAAGACCGCGTCGTGTAAAGACAGCCGTAAGGATTTTATGTTTTTTCATACGCATAGCCTCTTTAAAGATGAGATAATGCTCTTTAAACAATTGCTCATTAATATAAAGTAACGCTTCTGAATTGAAACCCAGAAACTGCAAGCTAAGTTGTTTCTTGTGCTCGCGCCTGTACATTCCGACTTGACCAAGCAGCTTGATCTTTTCGCGTGGGTTTAGCATTTTAATTATTATTACTGGATCCACATGTGTTTGTTGTGATTTCCTTGCTCGGAAGATATCGCAGACTTTTGGTGGTGGAGTCAGCTGGAGATTAAAGCATAGCTTGTGATAGAGCGCTCTGAGATCTTCACCTTCGACATAGGGAACTCCATGAACCCTCAGATCACACGAGCTAGTCTCCCTGCATTGCATTGCCAGTCTGGCCTCCAGTGCACCCAACCTCTCACCTGCTGCTTGTAGATTTTCTACCTCCCGGTTCAGCGTCTCAACCCGCTCACCCATTCGGTCCCTCATGGAGCGAAGATCGGCAACCTCGCGCTCCAACGTCAGGACACGAGCATCCCTTTGCTTTACTTCCCCGGCCATTATGTCCAAGCGTTCCATAAGGCTTCTGAGCATTCGCTGTTCAGCTTCCCGAACGGCCGACTCAATTTTCTCGGTTTGTTCCTCGAAGCGAGTCTTTAGGAGCTCCAGAAGCTGTGGCGAATTTACATCCGAGATGCGTTGGCTGGCAGTTCCAGCATTGTTGCGCGTACGTTTAGTTGGTGGAGCAGAAGAACCCATGACTTGTATGTATTTATGTTTGATTTGATTAAAGTTAGGTGTATTTGTCGGTTGTGTTTGTATTGTATTTTTCGGACTTAATCTTTAAGTTTAAGTTGTAGCTTGGCTTGCAACCAATCACTGCTTTACCGACAAACTGCCTTATCGACAATAGTGAATAGCTACCTTATCGGCGATAGCGTAGCTGATGGGGCAACCTTTTTCTCTCTTGCACTCCGAAGATGCTGCCGCACCGATTGTCTCTCACTGAAGGTGCACGCACAACCGCACTTGTTGTTCAGCAAGAATTTATTTTCTGATTTATAGAGTCAACTTTGTTTATGAGCACTATGTTGTGTTGTTCGCGGATAGAGCTGGTGGTATTTTAGGCGGTTATAGACTTTCTTCAATTTTATAAATGTTACTTTCCGTGGAATATCGTTTATTTTATAGAGCGTTCAATAAAGCGACTGCGATTGATTAACGTGCTCGAGAAACCCACTATTGATAATTCAATAATAAAGAAAGATTATCATAGTTAATTACCTTACTTGCGGTCGTATGAAAACAATGACGAAATTGGGATTGCAATCCAAAATCAAGATTTTTATGTGTTGCCAAGCGAAAGTTTTCTTCAAATTCAAGGGCATATCACAAAACTTGATGATTCACTCGTAACCACAACAGCTTTAATGAATAATTTTATGGCGTATCTATTTAATGAAATACGATATGAATTGAATGGTATTGAAATTGATCGAACACGGCATTTGGGTGTAACAAGCGATTTAAAAAACAAGAAAGAGCGCTATAGTCGAGTACCTCGAATATCAGATACCCGTTACTCAGCTATAGGGACCAAAGGGAAATGGAGATATGCAAGCAGCAAAGCGAGATTGAAATGCGCTACCTACCGGCGGTAGACAGATCTAAGTTAGAGTGGGCTTGGCAAATTTTATTTTGGATCAATCGATAAGTATTGACGAGACCAATGCATTTCAGTTAAAATTTTTTATCTAGCATGCAAAATGTGGGCGCCACAGGTTTTGGCGGCTTGTGGGCGTAGCATATTCGCTTAACAAAATTGCGCTGCGTACAAAGCTACGGAATCCAAATCTGAGATCCCAATTCTCTATCCTTGATAGTATCCGAGATATCCACGTTCATATTTACGATTTTTTTAAGTTTGTGGGCGTTAAAGTGAGCGTGGCAAATTTTTTTTTGGGTCGATCGATAGGTATTGATAAGAACAATACATTTCAGTTAACATTTTTACTCTAGCGTCAGAACTGTAGGAGCCACAGTTTCGGCTCATTCGGACGGACAGACAGACGGACATGGCTAGATCGACTCGGCTAGTGATCCTGATCAAGAATATATAAAAGCTTCCTCTGCCTCTTACATACTTTCCGACAAATCTAGTATACCCTTTTACTCTACGAGTAATGGGTATAATTACTTATCAATTAAAAAATACTAACAACTTTGCTAGAATATTCTGGATGGTCTCTCGATGATGATTTGAAAATTGAAACTTTAATTTTTGTGTTCTGTTCCTTGGATTTGCTGAAGACTTCCACAAAATATTGCTTAATGGGAAACATGAGCTAATTCTATTAAGAGGAAAAGATAACGACGATGTTTATAAAAGCACTACTGCTACTTTAACAATGGCGCAATTGAAAATGACGATTTCTAGCATTTTATGAAAAATGCCCCATGTACAATTGTTTGATGCTTATAAACTGTAAATGTGTAATGTAGTAAGCAAACAAACACCATTATTGATCACATTCAGGAGTTGGGATATCTTTTATAATCCAGTAGTTCCACAGAGTACTACATTTATATGGAATGTCTAATTTAACATTGAACTGTTGAAACTGAACGCCCCCGCTATATAATTATTGCAATTAAAAGTGACAAGAAGTGTGTTCATTGCGATTTAACCGATTTAATTTTTTGGCCAAAAATCTGTAATTTCTTCCCAAGGATAGTTAGAAGGATGCAGTTTTTTGGGGTCGTCTCTTAAAATATTGAAATCGGAAAATCTTACATACTTTTCTGTTTTTTATTTTTTTTTAAATAACTAGAAGACGCACTTTATCCATTTTCATACACGATTAAGTATGAGAGAAAACCAATTCAAACAAGGAAGAACGCTATAGTCGAGTACCTCGACTATCGAATACCCGTTACTCAGCTAAAGGGACCAAAGGGAAATGGGGATATGCAAGCAGCAAAGCGAGATTAAAATGCGCCACCTACCGGCGGTAGACAAACCTAAGCGTTATGGGCGTTAGAGTGGGCTTGGCAAAATTTTTTTGGATTAATCGATAGGTATTGACGAGACCAATACATTTCAGTTAAAATTTTTGATCTAGCATTGAAATAGTGGGCGCCACAGGTTTGGGCGGTTTGTGGGCGTTTGAGTGGGCGTGGCATATTCGCATGACAAACTTGCGCTGCGTACAAGGCTACGGAATCTAAATCTGAAATCCCAATTCTCTATCTTTGATAGTTTTCGAGATATCCGCGTTCATACTTACGATTTTTTTAACTTTGTGGGCGGTTTATGGACGTTAAAGTGGGCGTGGCAAACTTTTTGTTTTGCCAATCGATTGGTATTGATGAAAACAATTCATTTCAGTTTACATTTTTACTCTAGCATCAAAACTGTAGGAGCCACGGTTTTGGGCGGCTTGTGGGCGTTAGAGTGGGCGTGGCAGTCTACTGAAACAAACTTGCGCTGCGTAAGAAGCTCAGGAATCTGCACGTCAAATCTCAATAGCCTAGTTCTCATAGTTTCCGAGATCTCAGCGTTGATCCGGACAGACGGACAGACGGACATGGCTAGATCGACTCGGCTAGTGATCCTGATCAAGAATATATGTACTTTATGGGGTCGGAAAAGCTTCCTTCTGCCTGTTACATACTTTCCGACGAATCTAGTATACCCTTTTACTCTACGAGTAACGGGTATAAAAAGTTAACACCACTTGTTTGTTATACCCGTTACTCGTAGAGTAAAAGGGTATACTAGATTCGTCGGAAAGTATGTAACAGGCAGAAGGAAGCGTTTCCGACCCCATAAAGTATATATATTCTTGATCAGGATCACTAGCCGAGTCGATCTAGCCATGTGCGTCTGTCCGTCTGTCCGTATGAACGCTGAGATCTCGGAAACTATAAGAGCTTCAACACTGGGATTAGGCATGCAGATTCCTGAGATTCCTGCGCAGCGCAAGTTTGTTTCAGAAGAGTGCCAAGCCCACTCTAACGCCCACAAACCGCCAAAAACTGTGGCTCCTACAGTTTTGATGCTAGAACAAAAATTTAACTGAAATGTATTGTTCTCATCAATACCTACCGATTGACCTAAAAAAGTTTGCCACGCCCATTTTAAAGCCCACAAGCCGCCCACAAACTTCAAAAAATCGTAAGTATGAACGCGGATATCTCAGAAAATATCAAAGATAGAGAAACGGGATTTCAGATTTAGATTCCCTAGGCTTGAGCGCAGCGCAAGTTTGTTACGCGAATATGCCACGCCCACTTTAACGCCCACAAACCGCTCAAATCTGTGGCGCCCACAATTTTCATGCTAGATACAAATTTTTAACTGAAATGTATTGGTCTCGTCAATACCTATCGATTGATTTAAAAAAAAACTTTGCCACGCCCACTCTAACGCCCACAACGCTTAAATCTGTCTACCGCCGGTAGGTGGCGCATTTGCTGCTTGCATATCTCCATTTTCCTTTGGTCCCTTTAGCTGAGTAACGGGTATCTGATAGTCGAGGTACTCGACTATACCGTTCTTCCTTGTTTTTTTTATACCCGTTACTCGTAGAGTAAAAGGGTATACTACGTCGGAAAGTATGTAACAGGCAGAAGGAAGCGTTTCTGACCCCATAAAGTATATATATTCTTGATCAGGATCACTAGCCGAGTCGATCTAGCCATTTCCGTCTGTCCGTCTGTCCGTATGAACGCTGAGATCTCGGAAACTATAAGAGCTACAATACTGGGATTAGGCATGCAGATTCCTGAGATTCCTGCGCAGCGCAAGCTTATTTCAAAAGAGTGCCACGCCCACTTTAACGCCCACAAACCGCCTACAAACTTCAAAAAATCGTAAATATGAACGCGGATACCTCGGAAAATATCAAAGATAGAGAAACGGGATATCAGATTTAGACTCCGTAGGCTTGAGCGCAGCGCAAGTTTGTTACGCGAATATGCCACGCCCACTCTGACGCCCAAAAACCGCCCAAGCCTGTGGCGCCCACAATTTTCGTGCTATATATTGTATTGGTCTGTATTGGTCTGGTCAATACCAATCGATTGATCTAAAAAAACTTTGCCACGCCCACTCTAACGCCCACAACGCTTAAATCTGTCTACCGCCGGTAGGTGGCGCATTTGTTGCTCTCGATTTTCCTTTGGTCCCTTTAGCTGAGTAACGGGTATTCGATAGTCGAGGTACTTGACTATAGCGTTCTTCCTTGTTTTTTTTGTTATCTTTTAAGATTTTTATAATCAAATTTTTTTTTTTAATTTGTTTAATGTTAATTTTAAGTCATCACAAAAGTATGCTTCATTTATTTATTTATTTATTTATTAAAGATCATAGTAAAGTTTACAAAACTAATACTAACATAGGGGGTGTAGTGCTAGCTACATTTATATTTGTATCATTCGAAGGAAGTGCAAGAAATGGAGCATACCTGTAGGCATACTTAAGGCCTCCCTTATGAATGACAGAAATTGTGAACATTTTTTTGAGACCAGCCAAAAAAGTTGATATTTCTCTTTTCGATATATCGATATTACATTCGATTGTTTGATTTCAGAAATAACAAGGAAGAACGCTATAGTCGATCACCTCGACTATCAGATACCTGTTACTCAGCTAAAGGAAAATGGAGATAGGCAAGCAGCATAGCGTGATTGAAATGCGCCACCTACCGGCGGTAGACAGATTTAAGCGTTATGGGCGTTAGAGTGGGCGTAGCAAATTTTTTTTTTGGTCAATCGATGAGTATTGATGAGAACAATACATTTCAGTTAAAATCTTTATTCTAGCATCGAAACAGTTTTGGGCGGTTTGTGGGCGTTAGAGTGGGCGTGGCACTCTGCTGATATAAACTTGCGCTGCGTAAGAAGCTCAGGAATCTGCACGCCAAATCTCAATAGCCTAACTCTTATAGTTTCCGAGATCTCAGCGTTCATCCGGACGGACGGACAAACGGACAGACGGATATGGCTAGATCTAATCGGCTAGTGATCTTGATCAAGAATGTATATACTTTATGGGGTCGGCCTGTTACATACTTCCAACAAATCTAGTATACCCTTTTACTCTACGAGTAACGGGTATAAAAACGTACATTAAAACCTGAAGAAAGAAAAATACGGTATAAGTAGCTATTAAAAGCGGTTGCGTAGGTTTTTTAGGCGGTTTTAAATGTATTTTGTATGAGTTGTTTTTAATTGCAAGCGTATACTCATCCCATAATCAGTGTGTTTGGTATTCCACGGAACCCTCCCGTTTTATTGCATTTCAAATATTGTGACCCCTCGTTATCTTCTGAGAATGAGCAGGAGAAAGTGAACGTGTGTACCCATGAACCCGAATCTCACCCCCTACCCTCGAGTCCTTGCTCATGACTGCATGTGCGCGAAGGTGTGAAATTTCAATTTTGTGAGTTTTGTTCAAAATGTGCAGTTTTTATTTTAAAACAGAAAATTATACCATTGGAAAGGGCTTGAAAAATGCTTTCCAATGACACAAAATTTTTTTTTTTTTTTAGTGAGGGGGAATACTAATTACGGTATCGACGGTCATCGTCGTTTTTTGCCTTTTTCAGTGTAGTAGTGGGAAATTACGGTAGCGAAGGTTTTCGCAGCGGCGGTTTGGACGCTGCCGAGACTGCCGTTGCGATGACCGCCGCTGCGGTCTTATACTCTAGTTTTTCTTATATGTTATACGATTCCTTTTGAGGAGTGTGTCTAGGAAAAATGAGCTGAAGAATCACTTTAATGTTCAAGTTGTATAAGACTTATAGGATTACTTTTCAGGGCTGAGGATATACAAAATTGTTTGTGTCTACGATAAAGTTAGACGGGTGTGTATAGAAAATTAGGTAGTGGGATCACTTTAAGGTTTGTGTTTTAAATTTCTTATTGAGAACACTTTTCAGGGTTTATATCTAGAGGTCACCCAATAATATTTATGTATAGGATAAGAAGTTTAGTTTTAAGAATTTCTTAAAACGAAGCATTCTCCGCTACCGTAATTTCCCACTACTACACTGAAAAAGGCAAAAAACGACGATGACCGTCGATACCGTAATTAGTATACCCCGTCACTAAAAAAAAAAAAAAAAAAATTTGGTGTCATTGGAAAGCATTTTTCAAGCCCTTTCCAATGGTATAATTTTCTCTGTTCTAAAATAAAAACTGCACATTTTGAACAAAACTCACAAAATTGAAATTTCACACCTTCGCGCACAAGCAGTCATGAGCAAGGCCTCGAGGGTAGGGGGTGAGATTCGGGTTCGTGGGTACACACGTTCACTTTCTCCTGCTCATTCTCAGAAGATAACGAGGGGTCACAATATTTGAAATGCAATAAAACGGGAGGGTTCCGTGGAATACCAAACACACTGATTATGGGATGAGTATACGCTTGCAATTAAAAACAACTCATACAAAATACATTTAAAACCGCCTAAAAACCTACGCAACCGCTTTTAATAGCTACTCTTAGCTTAAGGCTTAGGAAATTCGAATGTTTGCATCGCGACATCTTATGCCAATGCTGGCCCGACCTTAACTGACCATTTATTCATATCTTGCTTACACAGAGATTGCCTTTCCTTAACCTATGTCAAAGTTGTACACCTTCGATATTTACCTATATCCTAACCCCTCCTACACCACGTTCACCCCCGGTAACTTGCTATCAATACTTGTGTTCGTTTTCCTTCTAATAACCATTCTACTGGGGTATTGGGCTGCTCCTTATATTCGAGAACCAATCGGATTGGTTCTAGGAGTACAACATGCCTGTATGCACTCCCTGTAGATGTCAACCTGTTAAGTGAACATTCTAGACTATAAAAATGACACCACTCAAATTGCTCAGGATCAGTTCTTCAAATGCCTCAGTACTGCATACCTATGGATCTAACCGTAGAATTTGTCGATTCGGAAAACGAGGTTGAAATAATTGAAAACTGGGATCTGGACCTTGTGCAGGTTTCCGAAGCAGAAGATTCGGTTGATCGCCTCCTACAAAGCGTATTTCAACCGGTTGCATCGTCGACCCAAAATAGGGACCCAGGATTGGAGTCTCTGGAGTGGAGCCAGTTTCCATTAGGGACTACTACGCAGGCTTTTTTGGAATTCCTTATCACACACGATGAAGGTGAAGATGTATATCAGTGTGCACAGGAATTTCAATTGGACGACGACCTATCCAGGCCAGAAGATGAGGTTTTTCCTAACGACGACCACATCTTTGAAGAACTTATGGGACCTCAACCGCCACCGACTAACCATTATTTAACTTTGCTGGATGATGGAGATGACAGCGCGTTACTAGATGTTTTATTTGATCTAGACTCTTAACTTTTAATTATAAATACACATTACATATGGAAAATAAAGTAAAAACTATTTTTTAAATTGAGATCTTATAATTGTTTTTTATTTATTGGACAATTTTTCTTTGGTTTAAAAATACTTTTTAGCTCTGCGTTGTGAACCAACAGACGATGCATATTAAAGTCGTATCGCAACCAAATTTTCCGTACTTTAGGACAGAAATAACAATAATAAAAGGAAGATTTAGATTTCTGATAGGCGAAGTTGTGTATCTTTAAGGTATGCGCTTTTAGGCCGCTGCGAGTAGTAAAGGATTTTGTTTCTGAGCACAACTCGCAATGATACTTCACCATTTCGATGTTTTTAAAAATAAACTGACTTTTCTATAAAAAATGTATCTTATATAGCATCTGAGAGACAATTCTTATGTTATATACACTAACTTTATTTTAACGCTATTGAAAGATTTATATAAATATAAAAAGAGATAGACATACTGATATGTATTTCTGACTTTATTCTCAAGTATTACATAGTTTGAATAAGTATTTTGATATGTATAATGAAGACATATTGTTATCTCATTTACTCCACATGAATTGATAGAAATATATAGTTTTTGACGAGTATAAAAGACCATGTAATTTCGGGTTAAAGAATTAGTATACAACAGTTAGGTACTAGTGCACAACGAATCCAATCTTACGAGGATCAAAAATGGTATGCATATAAATTAAAAGTAAATACATTATCAACTAATTCTGTTGAATTTGATAGGATTTCTTAGAGACCTTAAATGATGTGAAGCCTGTGATTGGCTACACAAAAATTGAAAATCTATGTATTGGATTTGAGTATAAGATCACTGGGTGTAAGCTGAAAAAGACACCATATGGAACTAAAATAGCTCTGTATTTAACTGACAAGGACGACAAAGATGTTTGGATATTTCTACCTAAAAGTTATGTGAACAAATATTCTACAAAGACACCATTTAGGAAATTAAATGAGAATGGAATAACTCATATGGTATATAAAGGAAAAGATCCGAACAGATATAGTTGTGCTCAAATTGAATTTTTATCAGTAAATAAGTAAAGTAAATTAAATTCTTCAATATAAAGAGCTGAGTTTTTAAATCCAACAACAGTCTTAAATCAGTCTGAAAAAGAAAAAGTTTTCCTTAAAAATGTACGCTCAACAGATTGAACTATTCTTGTTGCAATTTGAAGGCATGCTTTTCGAGCAACACCTACAAAGGATGGAGTTCCTAAAAGCCACTTTGGAGGATTTAGAGGAAAAAGAGTTGATCCATTCGAAGTTTGGATTCCATTATAAGCTTTGTCCCTGGAGCGACGATGATGCCTCATCTGGACCAGACACATGTCAGTGTCATATGCTGCCTGCACTGAAAGAGAAAGCCCTTAGTCTAATGATTAAATATTATAAGTTAAACAAACGTATTGCTCCAAAACCATGAATAAAACGAATTAATTTTACTTAAATATATATGTTTTTTATTTTTTAAAATGGTTCTTAAACATTTTTATTATTAATTTATCATTAAATAAATAGACGTTTTTCTTAAATTTTCTTAAAAAAAAATCTAATGTTTTCTTTTTACTTTTAAAAAGACCGTACAGCATACAATAATGTCCGCAAGTGTTAGAAAAGTATCCCTGTAGTTGTTGCTTATTAAAAAAAAATTTATGAGCGTTAGATTTTAAAAATTTTAAAAATTCTTTTTTCTGGGGATATTGACCGTACGAATCGAAAAATTCTGCTGACCTACGACTATCAAAATAAAATGCAATCCAATGAGTTCCAGGTTGATCTGAAGTGTCGGTATTCGCAATTATTAGTGCGGGATACTTTAAAATAGTTTTTGGTAGCCTATCCGAAGGAAAAACTCCTTTAAAAATAGATTTTTCTTTGGATGCTTAGAAAGAAAATGTTCAATTTGTAAAGTATTCATTTTAAAAGAGCGTACGAATATTTCTATGCTTATCAATATCAATCATTGAATCGTATTCACAGTATACCAAGCAAGTAACTGCTTCAGCAAGTGGTTCCGAAAATCTTCCTTCGATTCTTATAGTACCTTGAGAGATTAAATTTGAACATATAGTTGAATTTGATTGATCCGCAGTTAAGTCAAAGCCTAATATAAAACTGTTTGAATCAAACATTTCCTTGGTAATTTGTAGTCCACGATCGTAATGTTTAATTCCACATGATCTAAAAAGCATATTATAACCTCTTGAGCTTTGAACCTTTTCAGCGTTCGAGTAATCGAACTCCAGAGCCTGGGAAGGAACTTGAACTCCATTAACCAATAGGTTAAAGCGTTGAATTTTAAAATGTTCAAATTGAAATGGGTCTAAGGCTCGGTTTCCTGAGTATGAGCGGTTTTTAACCATACAAAAGGCCAGAAAATTTGGTATTTGACCAATAACTGCGTTGTCTATCGACAGTGTATTGTTTCCTGGATATATTGTAAATGATTTGACTTCAACCTTGCTGAATGGGTACAGAGCATTTTTTGTTTGTAAAACATGATGATGAGCCAATAAAATGCTTGGGTTAACTGTTATATGGTTCATAAAAAGTTGTGCTTCTAGTATCTTTAAATTTGATTCAGTACCAGTTTCCATTAAATAAAACGCTGTTTTTTCAATATTGAAATTAATTCTTAAATCAACATTGTTAACAAGCAGTTTGGTTTGATTAAAAATATCTCCATGAACTTTTCCGAATAACTCAACCTTGTTACTATTTTGAAACATATTTTTAAGGGTCTCATTCGAGTCCGCATAAACATATTTTCCTGCTGTTATTCTCCCAAAATTTGGAAAATAACCTTGGGAGACCAAGTGACTTTCAGAGGCGTCACTCCCATAGTTTAAAATTGTTTGCAAATACGCTCTATAGTGATAATTATTATCACTTTGCGATACCAGTATATTATTTAAATAAACTGATGAACTTCTAAATATTGAATGTAGAATATTGTTTACAACACCAACAGCATTTCCTTCAATGCTGTTGTTATCATTTTTTTTAAGTTGCACAACAAGTCGTAAATAAACACTTGACAGATCTCGATACGTTTCACCATTTCCCAAGCAAACAAATTCGATTGAAGAGGCGCCGTCCAAAGAAGCAATTGGATTGTATGAGACTTCTTCAGTTCTTAGAATAGAACTTTGCGTGGGGTGTGCCGCAAACAAATCTAATTCACTTTTCATACATTCGATATGCGTACTCATTTTGCTTTAGAAAAAATATCTTTAATATTTAATTTTCTTGTTGATTTTTTTTTTTATGTTGCGTTTGGGTATGTT
Organism: Drosophila subpulchrella; assembly: GCF_014743375.2. Classification (NCBI taxonomy): domain Eukaryota; kingdom Metazoa; phylum Arthropoda; class Insecta; order Diptera; family Drosophilidae; genus Drosophila; species Drosophila subpulchrella. Next base: position 92,273 of record NW_023665555.1, read on the forward strand.
TACGTTGTCGTTTAGATGTATAATGAAGACGTTTTTTCCTATTACCTAGCCTTTTATTTCTTTTTCCACTTCCACTTTGAAAACGGGTAATTTTATCAATTGCTTTATTTGAAAGATTTTGTAAAGCAATTTTACTTTGTTCTTGAATTATATTTCTTAAAGGCTTTCTCCCAAATTCATTGATTACAGCCTTTCCAGTCTCAGCAGCCTGATTTTTTATAGCAGTTATGCCCGAAAGAAAAAGAGGTTTTATGTAATTAAAAAGACCGCTAAAAAAGTTTCCGATTCCTCGTCCTTGTTGCACTATATGCGGAGATATGTAAAGACTTCCGATGTTGCTTAAGCCCCCACCACACTGATTTACATAATAATCCTGATAAGATTTCACCATGATGACTATTTTAGTTGTAAATAAATAATATTTGGGTATGCATTATTTATAGTCCTGACCTTCTCCTTCTTCTAAAGTGAAGAGTAACGAAAATCGGAACAGCTGAAGTTTCAAATGGTACCTTATATCCATTGGAATCAGTAATAAGTATTGAGATTTCATTTGGTGACCATATGTCCAAAGGATAATATTCAATATTATTAAATTGAATATTTTGTTCCTTTCCATTATAATGCAATACACGAAGGCATCGCGGTCTTTTACTACCTACTGACCTTGGTTTTATTATGTCAGTGTAAATAAAAATCAATCCATTTTCAGGTATATTCGTTTGAATGGATACGTTTTTATATCTAAATGTTTCAGCATTTACAAGACTAACAAATTCGGTTTCTTCAACGACATTTTATCTTGGTTAGGTGTATATTTAATGTAATTATTCAAATATATATCTGTAATACCGACTTCCCAATCATCGTTCATGTCTTCTGGAATGTTTACAATGTTTGTAAATGCACACTTTACGTTGTCAGGAAAAACATTCATTGAGTCATTACTTAACAATGTGATAAAAATCTCATTTAAATAACCCATGTTTGATTTTTTATGGAAGTTAATGATACGAAATCCAATTTAATTTATTTTTACCGGTTTGTACTGGGTTGTTTGTTCTGACCGATCGCATTAACCTTTCACGTCCTGTTACATATTTAAAATTTTGATAAGGTAAAGTTTCCGTTTTTAATTTTTGTAGTTTTCCTTTTAATTTACGTTGTCGTTTATTAAGCTTCACTTTGAGCAATGGTTTCTCTAATCCTATTTTCTTTTTAACTGTTTGACTATCTAAAAAAGAGGTATCACTCACTTTTCGATTATCTGATACTACATTTTCTTTTTTATTTGAACTAAAATCCTCATCATCACTTTCAGGCGGTAAATCGGGGAACTCAAATTTTTCCTGACGTGAGTGTTCGTGCTTTGATGTTGATTTTGATGTGCTGGGTTTTATATCAATCCAATCAGTGGTTTGGGATTCACTTGTTCTGGTTGTAATAGGATTCGCTTTTTGTTCATTTTGAAGATTCCATGATTTATTACGTTTTTTATTTTGATAGTAACTTAATTCTTGGCGAATTTTGAGCCATTTATCGAAATCACTTATTTTGTTATTATTCAAAATTGGTAAAAATTTTATATTTATTAATTCATTTCCTCTATCATTGTTTAACAATTTCTGATAGCTGTTAGGATGCATTAAAATTACTTTGCTTAAATTATGTTTATTTTTAATCATTTTTTAAAAGTTTTCCAAAAATCCCAGAAAGCAATGAAGTTGTTAGAATCGGTAGAAATCCCCCTTTTTGAATAAGGACTTTTCTCTTAGAGTTTAATGTACGCTTTGGGCACGAAAGATAGCGCAATGCATTTTTATACTTTTTTAGAGCATTAAGATGGGATTTAGTAACTTTATGGTTTCCCTGTAATGTGTTCAATACAATCTCTACTATTGTTTTTACCAGGTCACTATTACTATTGCTTATAATTGCCTTACGTAGTCTATTGTCGGCCTTTTTGAGCACATACAATAAATGTTTGTTCACTTTCAAGCGATTTAGGCTCTTTTTGTAAACCATTTTCATTTGAATAGCACACAGAATATTCTGAATTAAAAATGTCAGATCTAAATCTTAAGAGATCGTTAATGCCGTGAGTGAGATCAATAAGTAAATATCCGTGAGGTTGTTCCGTTACTTCTTTATATATTCTAAATAACTCCGTTGGGTTTTCTGGGTATATTTGTCTTGCTAAACATTGAAATTGAAGCTTACCACGAGGATTTTTGAAAGCAACAATGTATTTGGTATTAAGTGAAATATCTCTGGTGTGCGAAGATTTATGAAATATGTTCTGAGTTACCACTATTACTGATAAATTCCTATGGTGTGATCCCTTTGTAAACAGCTCACACACATTTTTATTAAAAGCTCCCATCATCAAGTCATCCAATATTAAAAGAATTGGTTCATTCGTTTCATTTTCAACTGTTTCAGGGACTCCTTTAAAATATTCAATTTTTTCGAAATTGGGCTTGGCACTCTCCTCTGCATAACACCAAATAATTCGATCTATTGAAATATTAAAAAGATCATTCTTTTTGGTGATTAGATTTTCTAAAAAGGTTGTTTTTCCCGATCCTGAGGGTCCACAAATAAGCATTGTAAAAGGATGTATAAATTGTGTAAACATTTTTTTATTAAAAAAATTTATTTTCTTCGGAATGAATTTTAATATATTATATTATTACTAATTGCTTATATAATGTTTTAAAGTTATACTAGGTTTTATTAATACTCTCTTGATCGCGTTTCTTGGAGCAGTTCTTCTCGAAATGAGTATCAGATCCGCAATAATTACAATAAATAAGTTGCGTGTATCCATTTTTACGGGGATCATTTCCAAAAAATCTCTTAAAAGAAGTAGTTGAGTTAAACTTCTTCCAATATCTATATCGATAATGTTTGTTGATAAATACTTGATTAAAAAATTCTTTTTAATTTCACCACGAACAAGAACTGTGTGATACTTATTGAGTGGTGTTAGTATTTCTTCAAGACTTGTGTATGGAATATCTCCAGCTGACCAATCCAATCCGTTTACGTTCTGCTGGTTAAGGTGCTGCTGCTTAAGAGCTCCATTATCCAATTCTTTTATGTTGTATGGCGGTTTGAAATGGAAAAAATTAGGTATAACAGTTCCAGCAGGCATAAACGCCAGCTCTTTAACGAAAACTTGTTTGTTGTTACCAAGTACATATTGAAAATCTACTATAATGCTTGAATTACGATCGACTGTGTTCATCATTGGTTGAGATTTTTTAATCAACTGAGGGTGTGCCTGCTAGGGCTTTCTTCTTTATATACCGGTAAGACTAGAACATATTTACAGTTTATTTAAAGTAGTCTTACCTGATGGACATGTGTGTAACTAAAAGAAATAAAACTTCTCGAAAGAAACAGGATCACGAAGTCATTTTTGGATTCGAGTATTATGTTGTTCATAACTTAAAATTGAAATGTGGTCTGTCAACTACTCGAAAATTTTTGCCAATGGTTTGGATGCAGCAAAGTAAAAATAATTTCATTGGATTTGACAAAGACGAATGGATGCAACTGCTTACGTATAAGGAATTTATTCAGTTGAAACTGGACCAGTATGACTTCTTGATGCCTGATACAATTATTGATCATCCGTGCTTGCATTCCATAAAATGTAACTTTAGATTTAGGAAATCAGATAATCAGTACGTTTTTGTGATTAATCAGTATGGTAACAAAATTGAGTTTGATTCAGAGTCCTGGAGATCATTACTAAGATTAGGAATATTTTTACTACATTTTTATGTTGGAACTCCATATTACGACAGCAAGTAATATATCTTTACAATAATCATATTATTCCTAAGTGTGTATCTTTACAAAAATTCGATATTCAACTATCTGATTTAGAAGGTAGCTATGATAAAGATGTGCAAATAGATTTAACCCGATTATGTTTTGAAATTTCCAAAAAGATGCGTACAGAAATAAAAAGAGATGTTCTTGTATATAAGCAAGCATTATTGACTAAGCAACCATCTTCATCAAATAAAAAATAACACTAATAAATCAACACCTTAAGATGAGCAAACAAGTTGTCGATGAAATTCATAAGGCAGCGCGAAAAATCTTTATACGGCGAAAGTTCGTTCAAAAAGGGATAAATGACACATGGCAAATTGATTTAGTTGAAATGATACCGTTTTGGAAAGAAAATAAGGGTTTTAGATATTTACTGACCGTTATTGACACGTTCTCAAAGTATGCATACGCCGAGGCAGTTAAGACAAAGTCTGCCCTGGATGTAGCAGAGGCAATGAAATCTGTTTTTAAAAAGAGCAAAAGTATACCCAAGAATATTCAGTCAGATCAAGGGAAAGAATTTTTTAATTCCACTTTTAGGAAATTAATGGATAAATTTGATATAAATCATTATCATACTTATACGCATCTCAAGGCTTCTATATGTGAACGCTTTAATCGAACATTAAAAAATCGTATGTGGAAAATGTTTAGTATGCAGGGTAAATATAAGTGGATTCATAACATCAATTATCTCATACATCAATACAATAATTCTTATCACCGAACAATTAAAATGAAGCCTATAGATGTCTGTTTGAAAAATGAAGAGTTTATTTTAAAATCAGTATATAATTTACCAAAAATATTTCCAAAACATAAATTTTTAGTAGGTGATTTTGTTAGAATAAGTAAATACAAGGGAGCATTTATGAAGGGGTACGAACCAAATTGGACCACAGAAGTTTTTAAAGTTTTAAAAGTCAAGTCTACATACCCCGTAACATATGAAATACAAGATTACATGGGTACCCCTATTAATGGGTCATTTTATGAAGAGGAACTTCAAAAAGTGAAAGACAAAAATGCTTTCCTAGTAGAGAAAATACTAAAAAGGAAAAATAATCAAGTGCTTGTAAAATGGAGCGGTTTCGATTCCAGCCACAACTCATGGATATCTGTAAATGACCTGCTAAAGTAATAAAACGCAACAATAGCAAGTTTAATTTTTATCTATTTATTTACAAATTTTTATTCTTATAATATAAATATATAAACATTTATTTTATAATGGGTTTAATTTTGGATACTACTTAATATATGTTCAATATTATAATGACCATGAGCCAATGTATTACAATTATCTGGTAAAATATATCTCTTATCATCCTTATAATTAAGACTTATTTTGTTCATAATTTCAGTATAGAGGATGTGCGACCTACTTCGAATAACTCGCTGGGATCCATAAAATGTTTTTTTATATTTTATACATTCTATATAATCTTCATGATTCAGTTTTTTAATAACTGATTTCTTAACTCCTTTAATTTTTTTTATACATTCGTTTTCGTTTCCTTCCTTATCAACTAAACAAGAGTATGCCTTAGCCTTAAGTCCAGCAAAAGAAGTCATAATTCTACCTGCATGTTCATCCTTCATTTTTCCAGGTTCCCTATTATTAGCTTGAACTATATTAAATTGGTTGTCTAGTTTATAATTTGAGGTATCGAACCGTTCGGGATTTTCTTTTATAGTTTCGTAAAAGTCTTCCTCTGAAGATAAAATAAATGAATCTGTATCCATATAAATTATTTTCGAAGAAGGACTTTTAAGTAATAGAAAATTATAATAAAATTCATACATTAACCATTTAGATAATTCTAAAACAGCAACTCCTATGTATATTGGTTTATCATACATAATTTTTGATGGTGTTGATTCCATCGCTGCAAGATCTGTACCGAATATCTCAACGCTATGGAAATCATGTCTAGCTATGCGTTGCCTGAAGCCTGGCGAATTTTGCCTTGATTTATAATGTTTTACTAATACTATATTTCTTCGCTTGGCGACATTTTTCATTGTTTTGCCGTATACTGCATTATTCATTAACTTGAAAAAATTTTTTTCAAAATCATTTTCGGCTAGTTTTCTTTGATCAGTGTTTAAATCAATATAAGGCTTTAACCAGCATGATTGTGTTAAAGACAAAACCCTATGTATTTTTTTTACAATTAAACCATGCTGTATACAAAGTTGAAGCTGTTTTAAGTGGATAATGTATTCGCTTTTGTTCGTTAAATCAGCTATAAGTTTTTTCTGCTTACCTCCTGGAGGAACTTTGTTTTCTGGACAGAAAGGCAAGTAGTTATGTGAGTCATGCCGATCAGTAGGATATTCTAAATCAACTTCTAATATATATCCAACATTTCCCTCCACAGAAATATTTTTATAATCGAACGATTCTAATTGATCATTACTTAAAAATTTAAATCCTGAAAGCGGTAAGGGTTGACTCATTGCCCAACCATATAAATTATTTGCATCAATATAGCTCAGATAGTTATTTGGTTTACTTGAATCAAAGTTAGTTATATATTTATTATTAGCTATAGAAATTCTTTGGGTACATTGAGTTAACCCACCCCTTATCGCTCTTTTTAAAAAATTGTACATGTCTCCGTCGCTAATAAGTTCTAAATTTACATTAGTATACTTGAGCATAGCATCCCAAGATATTGACGGTGCTGTAACATAGTTAATAGGGTCTAGCTTATAAATTTTCTGACAAATTTTTCTAAAGTTTTCGAAAACATCGGTCAAAATTAAAACATCACTTTCTAAATAAAGTTTTATATAATCTTTTATAGTATTACAATTGAAAGTTTTCCAAACCTTTTGGGCAAAATTGTAATCATCTATACTACAATTTTCTTCGCTGAGAGAATTGTAAAAACTATCAATGTCAGGAAGCTGGGTATCCTCAAATTTTTCAAAACTATCTAAATAGTCATAAGGGAAGACACCCTTCCTACGCATTTGCTTAAATTTTTCTCCCTGAAATTTAGTACTTAGAATTTTAAAATCTTTGTCCTCCAAGTAGCTCGATAGTTTTTCTAAGCTCGAATTTAAAAATCTAATCGAATCGATGTATCTTATTTTGAATCTATTTGAGGCATTTATTTTAATTGTCTGCGTTAGCGCTATATAAAGCTCTTTATTACATGGTATGGGGCTTAAGTCTCCTTCTAATTCAGTAATGAATAAATGTATGTCATATTTAGATAAGTTATGAAATACTACAGGGAAGAAGGGATCACTTAATTTGTACTTTGGCTTACAATTTTTATGAATGGGACCCACGTATTTTCCAGAAAATTGATCAAAATATTTGTCCAGGTCGGCAGCGTTGATTTCCTTTTCACAGGCACAGCAGTTGCCTTCCTGTTCATGGATTGTGCTAGCAATCGGGTTTTTGGGGGTCGACCAGTACATATAAAACAAGCTCGTAGTTTTTTCCTTTAGTGATTTGCAGAATTTTTGTATGCAGTCAGCGCCTATAAAATTATACAAATTTTGAATTAGTTTTTAAAATAGTAATAAATTAATTTTGATGTTTTTTACATACCTTCATATGTCCACAATTCGTTAAGATCAGGATTATATTTATGTGCTACATAAAATGATTCGGCACATGCAGTATGCTTCTGCACTTTTGTTGTTGACGAAGTTGAAGACGAATTTAGGCATGTTCTATAGTTTTCAAGAACAGCCTCAATATCGGCATATATCACCACCGGAGGAGATAATTTTTTGTGAAAGCCCTTGAATGAAGTTGTAGTATTTGGTTCAGGGTAAAACGAGGCCACTTTTCCGCATTCAAATTTGTTGTGGGTAGTATTATTAACCGTGAAAAACTGTAGACAGTTATCACAAAAATATCCTAGTAGTAGGGAAAGATGGGTTCTGGGACAATTAGCATATTAATGGCCCCCGGCCCCCCCTCCCCCCCTCATTAACGTATGCGGGTTCTGGGACAATTAGCATAATCCAATAAATTAACTGATTTTAATGGGCTTTGAAGTCATAAAAATGTCGCGATCATGTCTATAAAGAGTATACTTAATTGCCCCCATCGCCCCCACATCCCCATGTGACAATATTGATCATGTATCCTTCCCCTCATTATGTGCAATTAATAGTCAGGTGAGAAAGGTGCACGTGAGAAAGGTCGCACAACCATAGTATCCAAAGGTTGTTCCTTTTGCCTCATTATCACAGGTGTTGCTGTGCACGTGTGAAAGGTCGCACACCCAAAGTATTCAAAGATGGTTATCTTAGAGGAACATGTCCGATCATGTTGGGGAATAATGTTTCCTATGATTATAAAACTAATTTAGAAATCAAAAGAACCCCAATAAAATAAATCTCACAAGTTAATGATTCTCAGATGTGGAATATTTTCAAATACACATTTTTGTTTCCGCCCCAGAACGTTTAACTGGTAAATTGTCTATGATTCTCTCCTTTCCACAAATGGGTCATAAACATGTCATAAAAGGGATTCAAGCAAGAGCTACCCGAACATGCGCACCTGTCAATTACCTGACCGCAATAAAAGGGACACATGCACAACCCAGAAGGCGCACGCTCATTGACAAGCGCAATAAAAGGGACACATGCACAACCCAGAAGGCGCACGCTCATTGACAAGATCATGGGCCTCACGCCAACGACCTCATACGAGCTCATACGACGTTCCCATAATAGGGGTTGAAATCACGACCGCGCAACAGCTCGCAAGTAGCCGACATATCTCAGTCAAGGAAATATTTTCCATTCTCCGTACCTGTAATTTTAACTCGAAATAAAAAGTCAGAAGTTTATTTTGGTACTGCGAACATGTTTTATTATGTTATTTAATCATTTTCATTCTTTTTTCTAGATTATAGTATTTATTCATAATGTTGAGTGCTTCCTTTTTGTAATCCGAAATTCGATGGCATACACAAGTATCAACTCCCTCAGTGGCTGCATCATTGCTCCACACGCAGGTGTCCATATGATTTCCATGAATAGATGTTTTTATATTACCTCGTTCACATTCAAGGAGTTTTGATTGTATGAACTGGAGCCGTACATAGTGTGCATTGAACAGAATTCCGTCAAATACATTCAAAAAGTTATTTATTTTAACTGAATGCATGTTGTCTATCTAAGTCAACAATCTCGTCTTACCCTTTTAAATATGCTTACACGATTTATAAGGAAACTTCTACAGGTTTTCATCTTCTTCTTTTACCCAAAAATATGCATTCTCGAAATTCAACAAATGAAAATCTTTGATTTTTTCTCTTCTTTTACCCTAAAATGTGCATTCTCGAAATTCAACAAATGAAAATCTTTGTTTTTTCCCTAACTCGAAATGATTTTTTCCAAACTGTCCCCTATTGGCTACCTGAGTATGATGGTGTGTCTAAAAAATGACCTTTCCTTTCCCACCTGCAGCAAAGTATGTGCGACCTCTTCTAACCAACACTCTCCTTTATTCTATGATTTTGTGTCTCCTTTATCGATTTGATGGTGTCCTATTGGTTACACTTGTATCAAATATTTTTCAAAATCAATACTTCTCATCTCTTCTAACCAATGAATAGTCGATGTAACCTACTAGAATTGCCTATATTGTTTTCAAATTTAAAAAAAATCTTAAGTATGCATCTCTCATCTTCAATATTATCGTTCACGCCCACTTCAAACACTATAAATGATCGAGGACAATACTTAGTCTACCAAAAATAGTCTTGAAGTGGGATACTCTGCTACGTCAAACACAACTTGAGTAAAAGTGAAAAAAGTGATCGTGAAAAAAGAATTTTACCAAAACGAATAAAATAAAAATGAATAACCAAAACCAGTTTTGTCAACCCTGCAAGTGTTTCTTGCTAAAGAATAAGTGGGCAAATCATGTCCGTTCGGAGTTGCATAAGCGAAATGCAATTCAACCCCTTGACGGAAGAGTCAAAAAAATTTCTGAGGGATTCAAGGGAAGAATACTACATTACATGTATGTAAACGATGGATCAGACTTGATCTTACCAGAGAGTTTCTTGAGTGAAGCTGGATTGTCCCTGCTACCTCATCTCAGCATTCTGATAGAAAGTTATACTTCAGCAAAAGTCAACTTTGAACTGTTTGCAGAGTATATACTTTTTAAAGATGAATCTGAAGAAATTGATATGAAAAGTTTTCAAAGTAAAATGACGATCATGAACAAAGATTCTGACTTAGAAAATATCTTCCATGAACATACCATGGAAATAATTTCAAAAACACAAGAATTTCAAGAGAGAGATAGTGGATGGTCTCTTATAAAATTGATTCGCTTGGAAATGAATGTGAATCATTATACACCGATGGCTGGTTCATCTTTCATACCACTACCTCGTTTCCTTTTAACGAAAAAAGCAATAGTTAACGTTTGTAACGAAAATGACCACTATTGTTTTAAATGGGCTTTGATTTCTGCCTTGAAAATTGTTAATAGACCGCAAAGATGTTCGGCATATAATATTGATATATCGCTGGAGATAATTCGAATAAGTGATGAAATAATATTAGATTTCACAGGGTTGACTTTCCCCCTTGAAATAAAATGTATAAAAAATTTTTTAAAGAAGAATACTCATATGAGTTTAAATGTATTCGGATATAATGAAGAGACGAGGGAAATAATTGGACCACTTTTTCAATCGGAAGTGGAAAAGCCTCTTCATATCAATATGATGTTTTTGGAAGAAGGTGGAAATGGACATTACATGTACATTAAAAATATTTCAAGGTAAATTCTTTTATTCATTTTTATCTCTTTTAAGCAATTAAATAATTTGTATATATTTCTCTTTCAAAGACTAATGACTGCTCAGAGAGGAAATCAGAAGAGGGCGCAATATTTCTGCAATGTGTGTTTAAATTTTTCCAAAACTGAGGAAGCTGCATTGAAACACAAAACGCTCTGCAGTAAAAAGGTCTCAAAGATGCCACACCCCCAGAATAATACATTGGAATTTACCCAGGTTCAACATCAGCTTCAAGTTCCATTCGTTGTCTACGCGGATTTTGAATGCATTCTGGAACCGAAAAATCTTGAAGTGAGCCCTAAATTATTTAATATTAATGAACATATTCCAATATCATATGCGTATTATATAAAGTGTGCTTTTGATTCTAGACTAGATAAATTTGTTTTAGAAACAGGAAAAAATTCGGGAGTAAGTTTCGTAGATTCATTGATAAAAAATCTAACTAAATTGAGTGATGACTACTTAAATAAAATAGTTCCTATGAGAATGACTTTGGATGACCAGAAAATATTTGATAATTCATTGAATTGTTCTATTTGTCAGAAAGATTTAGGGACTGATAGGGTTAGAGATCATTGTCATTTCACAGGTCGCTTTAGAGGTGCAGCCCACTCTAAGTGTAACTTGGATTATAAAGTTAACAAATTCATACCAGTATTTTTTCATAATTTTTCAAAATACGACTGCCATTTGTTTCTTCAAGAGTTGGGAAAGATTCCCGGTGAAATTTCCGTAATACCAATAAATAAGGAAAACTATATTTCTGTCTCGAAGAAAATAAAAAGTTTAAGTGGAAATAGTTTTGAAATTCGTTTTCTCGATACATATAGATTTATGCCATCAAGTTTAGATTCCCTAGCTTCTAATTTAGTTGACGATCAATTGAACACTGTAAAATCGTTTTTCAGTAATGATATAGAATTTCGACTAATGCGTAAAAAGGGTATATTTCCCTATGAATATTTAGATTCCGCCAGTAGACTCGAGGAAACTTCCCTCCCACCAAGGGAAGCATTCTATAGTAATTTAACGGAAAGGGAATGCTCTCAGGAAGATTATGATCAAGCTCTTAAAGTTTGGTCGCATTTCTCTTGTTCCACTCTTAAAGATTATTTAGAATTATATTTAAAAACAGATGTATTTCTTTTAACCGACATTTTTGAAAACTTCCGAAAAATTTGTATGCAGATTTATTCACTTGACCCAGCTCAGTATTTTACGACACCAGGTCTATCTTGGGAGGCAATGTTGAAATCTACAAATATTCAACTTGAATTGCTGACAGATATAGATATGTATAGATTTATTCAAAGTAGCATTCGAGGTGGTTTAGTTCAATGTTGTCATAGATATACAAAAGCAAATAACAAATATTTGTCAGATTATGATTCCTCGAAGGAGTCTTCATTTTTAATGTATGTAGATGCGAATAACTTGTATGGTTGGGCAATGTCACAACCTTTACCATATAAAGATTTTAAGTGGATGTCTACCACAGACATAGACAATTTTGATATTAATAATATTCCAATCGATAGCAAATACGGTTATTTTTTGGAAGTGGACTTAATATATCCATACCGTTTACATGATCTTCATAATGATCTTCCATTTTGTCCGTCAAATTGTCTAGCCTCAAAAGAGGATAAGGTAAAAAAATTAATTGCTGACCTGGGAAATAAGAAAAATTATGTAATACATTATCGGAATTTGCAACAATGTATACAGAATGGGTTAGTATTGAAAAAGATCCATAGAGGTGTTCAGTTTTTACAAAAGCCTTGGTTAAAGAATTACATTGATCTAAACACTTTACATAGACAAAATGCAAAAAATAAATTTGAAAAAGATTTTTTTTAATTCATGAATAATTCTGTTTACGGAAAAACAATGGAAGATCCCGAGCGCAGGGTCGATATTAAGCTTATTAGTTCATGGGAAGCTCCGGATAACTCCAAGACTGGACGAAAAGCACATTGTGCCAAAACTTTAATTTCAAAATCCAATTTTCATAGTGCAACTAAAATTAATGATAATTTCTATGCAATTCAAATGAAAAGATTGTCCGTTCTATTTAATAAGCCAATGTATTTAGGATTTGCAGTATTAGACTTATCGAAATGGAAAATGTACGATTTTCACTATCAATATATGAAGCCAAAGTTTCAGGAAAAGTTACTCTTAAATTATATGGATACTGATTCCATTTATCTATACAATAAAAACTGAAGATTTTTATAAAGATATTCGTAATGATCTTGAAGCAAAATTTGATACATCGGACTATTCAGATGAAAGAATTAATCTATATAACTTTAAAAGAGTTAACAAAAAAAGTTTAGGGTTTTTTAAAGATGAGCTTAACGGTAAACTCATGACAGAATTTGTAGGTCTGTGCTCAAAGGTTTATTGTTATAGAATAGATCAAGTTAAATCTTCACATAATAAAGCAAAGGGAGTGAGTTCACGAAATCTTACAATCGAAGACTATAAAAACGTTTTATTAACTGGGGCCTCACTATATGGTAATAGAACAATGTTTAGATCAAAAGCACATAAAATAACTACAGTAAAAGTAAATAAAAAAATTCTTTGTGGCAAAGATAACAAAAGAAAACGTAATGTTAATGAAACACAATTTTTAGAGTTAAGTAATGAAGACCATGGTACGACATCAATAAAACATCAGATATTAATTGAAAAAGATATTTTAGAAAATGTTGAATGGCTAGAATCAAATTCATTTTGCTTGGGTGAGATGATACAAAATAATTATGTGAACGATGGAGAATCATTAGATAGCCTTAAATTTCAAAAGGAACATATTGAAAAAGAACTATTTTATAAATCAGTTGAATTGGAGATGTTTTATTATGATCGAGACTTTGGAAAATATAAATGAAAATGATTTTGAGTTTGTAAAAAGTATTTTTATTATATTTAATTTTAATTTAAAACATTGTACAAAAATATTAATATTAAACTTAATATAAGATAAGATAATATGTAAATAAAAATTAATTAAATAAATGATTTATTATACTACAAAATGTCTTCCTTGTTTATCCAGCTAGTCTTTGAAAACCCAAGCCACTTAACCAAAACTTTATTTCCTTTTCGCCTTACAATTTTTTCAACTAGGTATGTGTGGGGAAATCGTGTTTTTTTCAGTTCTTCTTTATAGAATCCGCCCTGAATCGGGCTACCATCTAAATCTTCAAGTAAGTATGTTTTAGGGTATGTATTCTTCACCTTTCTAATTTTAAAGATTTCAGTTGTATAGTTCGGTGTATACCCTTTCTCAAAGACATGTTTGTATTTACTGATACGAACGTGGTCCCCCTTACGGAATTTACTTGCAACAAATATTTTCAGGTGATTATACGATGTTTGTAATATTTGTTTTTCATTGGAAGAATTGACTTTACTTGGACTCATTTTTATTGTTCTATGCTCTCTATTATTATATTTATTAATTAATTGTTTATACATATCTGTCCACTTATATTTTCCATTGAAACTAAACTCACGCCACATTAACTCTTTAAGAGTTCTATTGAAACGTTCAACTATTGATGCTTTTAGAGTACTGAAGGTTGAATAATGATTTATCCTATAACTTTTCATTAATACCTTAAATTTGGAATTAAAGAATTCAGTGCCATCATCAGTTTGCAGGTTTCTTGGTGTTCCATGACCCGATTTAAATATTCTCTCCATGGCTTGGGAAACATCATTTGCATTTTTTGATTTTAATGCCTCACCCCAAGCATATTTCGAAAATGTGTCTATAACAGTCAACAAGTATCGGTACCCATCATTAGATTTTGAAAAGGCTCCCATTTCAACCAAATCTGCTTGCCACAGATCGTTTATACCCCTTGTAATGACTCGTCTTCGTTGAACGTTTTTTCGAGATGGTCCGTGCAACTCATTTACGATTTCTCGTTTAATCATATTCTTCTAATAGGCTGAAAAGCGACACCTTCTAACTCAATTGTGGTTTTTTTCGGTAATGATACCGGTTTTGTTACATATTTAAATATATAGTCCTCAATGGTTTTAATCTTTTCCAGAATTTTGGCAAAAATTTGGTCAGCGCTGTCTGCCCTCTTACTATTCAATTCAATTTTATTTTCTAAGCTTGAAATTTTTGTGAGTCGACGATTAACATTTTGAGTTATAATTTTTCTTAAATCTTCTCCCAACTTTCCGAGGATCTCATCAGTATATTGTTTCGTTGCTAGATCATTGTTGTCTAAAGGCTTAGATCCGTTTTTGATACGTTTATTTTGAGCATTTAGATTACCGTCCTCATCGATGAATAATCCCTCAGTAGAATTAACACGTCTTTTCAAATTTTCTGATCGTTCCTTATCAACAGAAAAATGTCCAAACTTGTCGACAGACATGATGTTTATAAATGTAAAACATATTTGTCCTTCCTATTTATACTCATTAATATATAATCCTTTCTTCACGCAATTCCTCTAATATTGAAAAAATTTCGTTATTGTGGCTGGTGTTACCCGCTCCTTTTGATGCTACTAAAATTTCCAATCGTTCGACTAACTCATTTACATCATTCCAATATACATAGTTTGGATTTGATTTCTGAAGAGTCATGTAACCAAAGCCTGTTTTTGAGCGAAGTGGAGTAGACGTTGTAGGACTGAAATCTTTGTCTATCAACTTCTTAATAATATGGCTATATTTGTATGCTCGTGTACCCTTGATTCTGTTATTAGGTTTAAAGCCTACTCTATGTATATTCGTTTCTAAAATAATTTTTTTATACATTTTCAAGTCTTGATCATCATAGTTTTCAGGTTTACTAAGAAAAATTAGAGAGTACAGACCAGGAGTCAGATCACAACTCATTCCACTAGAAAATGTTATTTTATTATTTTTAATTCTTTATCTCCCAAAGTTAATGAATTGTTTGCGCTTTTTTTAGGTCCATAACCCTTATCCAACACATTTCCTCTGGTCAAATTACTGATATTAAAATCATAACTATAACTAGTGTTATTATCTTCTAGCTCTGCATTCACACCCATATCGGCCTCTCCTCTATACATTGGTAAAGGTGTTGTCCCTTCTTCTTCACTTTTCTCCTTTTTCTCTTCTTCTATATCTTCCTCTATGTTCGTTTGTGAAAAGAATTGATTATAGGAATCACTATCATCGAAAGACCTTGGTGGAGTTATGTTTCGATTAGACTGCGGATCTTTCTCATTAGTTGTAAAGTAGAAATCGTCAAGCTCTCTCTCATCATCATCGTATTTCTTAATTTGCTTCATTTCACGCTTTACTTTTATACTATCTTTTACATTAGAAATCTTTTGTTTTTTATTTTCCTTAACAAGTTCATGTAAGGGTTCAGTAATAGGCTTAAAAGTTTCCTCCAATTGTAAATTCGTATGATTTTTGACTTGTTTGAGATCATCGAATTTTCGCTTCAAAGCAAATCTAGCTTTGGTTAACTGTGACAAAATATTCATTGTAGTATATTGTTCAAACTTTATAGGTGAAAGATTTAAAATTTCCGAAATTCATGTAGTCACTCCTCAGTTACTAAACAAATACTGTTTAGGGAACGCCAAGATCTGTAATATTTATATACCATTTCCGAATAAAAAAAAAAAAGATTCGATACATTTTCTTCATTATATTTTAAAAAGTGTATTTATTGTTATATTCTTAAAATCTCAATCTTTTTAATGATTACTGACTTATTTCTAAATACAAATTGTCATTACTTTTATAAATATTAAATTTTCCATCAACCATTTCATTGATGATATCATCTTGAAGAGAGGTGTACCTTTCCGGCATGTACAGAATGTGCTCCTCCAACTCGAGAGCAATAGATTCTCCAACCTTTGTTGTTTTGCGCTCCGCCTTGAGGATCGGGAATCTTACATTTTCAGGCATCCTTGTCTTCGATAGCAGTGTCTTTTTATTAAATTTATTGAACTCTTTAACTACAATGTTCATCTGGTTTTCCTGATTCATGATGGTTGTTGAGTTTTTTGGACTTGATACAGTTGTTCCACGTTGTTTTTAACTGTATTTTGATGTTTACTACCTGTTTAGCAGTTGTTCAGTACTTGTTTCGTAGTTGCTTACTACTTGTTTTAGCTGGTTAATAGCTGTTATTAGATGGTTATTATCTGTTTAGTAGCTGTTAACTAGTTGTTTACTAGTTGTTATAAGCTGGTCACCAACTGTTTTGAGCTGTTATGAGCAGTTATAGGCTTTTTTTGTTAAGAATGATCAAAAATTCTTGTCCTCTAGATGACGTTTGATGTGAAGTAGAAACTTAGACTGTGAATTTGAACGCGTGCAGGTCCACTTTTTATACCATACAGAGTTCACACATACACGTACCCATACATTGATTTTCAACCCCCCAAATGTAAATTAACCATTTAAATATACCGGTTTTGACTCCACATTTTCTATGAAAGAAAGTAGAAAAGCGAGGCACAGGTGTCCACAGTTGTATGTATCAAAGTCTTGAACTCTATCGTAGTTGTATTGTATTCTATGTCCCAAGTATTTCACAACTTCTCTAGGTGGCTGAAGATTTCCAAAACTGTCGAAATAATGTATATTATTTTTATTTTTATTATATGCAACCCAATGTGTACCACTTGATCGGGAATTATCTAAGTTTACTATACCACACTCCCTACTTTTTGGTGCTTCTGGGAGTAGATCTCTCATAAACACCCCTCTAAAATGTGGGATATATTTCCTAGCAAAATGTATAATGTCGATATTTGATAGTGGTCTATTGGGTAGCAGAGAAATTAGTTTTTTCGCTTCTTAATTCCTTTCCCCTTACTATAGGGCTTAAGAAAGAAACCATAACCCTTTCTATAGGGCTTGAGATATAATCCTTCTCCTACACCAACACTTTCAATTTTCCTATTGTGACGTTTTTTCTCCTCCATATCTTCCTTAGCCATTCTCGCATTGTTAATTGTTTTTGCAATTGCTGCACTACCACTTGCTAAACTACCAAGAGCGCTGAGGGCTGTCAAGATCGGCACGATTGGTAGAAAACCTCCAATTTTGGGTACATTAATTACACGAGGTACTTTAACATTTTTCTTAGAACCCATTGATTGATGAATTGATTTACGTGCAACTTTAATTGCACTCATAATGTCTAATGGTTTTTGTTTTTTTAATGTCTTAGTAGCAGCATTAATTACAGTCGAAAGGTTTGTCTTCTTCATTTTATTCTTCAATATCTTTTTCCTTCCTTTCTTTTCCGTTTTATTCAATCCCATACCAAATTTTTTCTTGGCTTTCATTATATTTGTAACAAAGTATGCTGCTGCTCTTTCACCAAGACTGCTATCTGGTGCCTTGACACGCGACCAGGCTTTGTCAATTAATATGGAGTCTGCCCTATGTCGTTCACTCAATGCCTTGTTTTGAGAATATGTGATATCGTGCTCTTTGCAAGCTTCATCCAATGGGTTTATTCCTTGATCACCACGTTCCAACCGTTTCTGTAACTTTGTACCCGGTCCACAAAAATTATATCCCGGAATATGGGCTTCAAACGGTAATGTATTAATTAGCTTATCGACAAGACCACCACCGTGTTTACAATTAAAAATACGACTGATGCGATTATAAAAACGTTTCCCCATTTTATTGATGTTTAATCATCAAAGATTTCTCATTGAATGAGGTACATTAGGTTAAAAGATGCGTTTAATAAGTCAGAAACAAAAAATTGTAGTTAGAAATATTAACGATGAAAACGAGAAAAATCTACCGCCACGACATAGTGCTCTCTTACCGAACACAATAAGGGCTCTAATTGTTGGGCCTTCGAATTGTGGTAAAACTAATATTATGTTAAGTCTAATAGAGAGTCCTTGGTTAGATACTTACAATCCCACAGTTTATCAAGAGATTTCAATATGTCTAGATCACTTGCATTATCCTTGAATGGAAATAGTTCCATTATAAATACAAACTTTTTTCCACCTATCGAATTGAATGGTCAATATGAGTGCGCTCTTATCGATTTTAATATGTATAATTCGATTCCAAATATTGATGAAAAAAATAACCTCTTCCACATCGGTGACAAGGTTATTACAATTCCAACTGGATCATATGAATTGAATGATATCACCGATTTCATTTACAATAAACTAAAAGACTATAACCTGGAAAATACATTTAAAATTCAAAGTAATAATAATACACTTCAAGTTGAAATAACTACCATGCGAGAGTCAGTTTACTTTAATAAGGAAAGATCGGTTGGACAGCTGTTTGGTTTCCATCAAAAAGTACTAGAACCACATCCTACAAAAACCTATCGATCAGATCAGACCGTGAACATATTAAAAATTAATACAATGCGTTTGGAATGTAATATAATCAGCGGTTCATATGTAGATAATACACCGAATCATACATTACATGAGTTTGGCATTAATGTTCCGCCTGGGTATAAAATGACAGTGACACCACATAACCTAATTTATTTACCAATCAACTGTGACGAAATAAGCACACTATCTATACGCATAGTTGATCAAAACGGTGATTTGGTGAATTTACGTGGTGAAAACGTTTCGATTCGCATGCACATTCGGTTAATAGAATGATTATTTATAATAAAAGACGTAGCTTAAGTCCTCAGCCAAGCATTACTAATTGTAAAGCTATAGAAAGAGGATCAAAAGTAAAAAGAAGCTCACTTACTTTGAAAAATAAACTATTTTTAAAGTCGTTAGGCTTGAAGCTTCGAGTATAATATAAAAGGTGGAAAGGAAAACAATGAACGAAATTTTAAATGTTCGAGAAAAGGTTTACTCAGATGAGAGTATTTCGAAGAAAGAGTTTCATACTTATTCATCGTATAATCAAACATTTAAGCCAAACGATGAAATTCGAATTACTATTCAAAATCAAGACTTGTACGTGCTTCCTCACGAAAGTTACCTTAATTTTCAAGGAATTATTAGAAAAGATTCACCGAATGGACCTACAACTGATAATGTTACCACTTTTTTTAAAAATAATTGTATGGCTTACTTTTTGGATGAAATTAAGTACGAAATAAATGGATGTGAGATTGATAAAACACGATTTGTCGGTATGACTACAACCCTAAAAAATTATATATCTCTGGATAATCTTCAAAGTCAAAATCTATTAAATTCCGGATGGAGCAGTGGGGACGAAATATCTACGGGAGCCCACTTTAACTTTTCTGTACCATTAAAAAATTTATTGGGATTTGCTGAGGATTATAAAAAAGTTTTGTTAAATTGTAAACACGAACTAGTGTTGATGCTAACTAAGAATCTTGGTGATGTGTTTGAACAAACCAGAAATGAACAAACTTTTAAGTTGGAAATGACGAATATAACCTGGAAAATTCCCCATGTAACTCCGAGCGATTTTGCAAAAATTAAGATGTACGATATTATTAAAAGTGGTGTAAACCTACCAATCGCATTCCGGAGTTGGGATTCATATGTTAACCCCAAATTGGGGTATGGAAGTCAACACAGCTGGAATGTGAAATTGTCGGCTAACCGCGAAAAACCAAGATTTGCTATAATTGGATTTACACTAAATGGAGAACTTATCACAAATAACTTATCAAACTTGAAAGTTCACTTGAATTCAGAGTCATATCCATATGATAATCTGAATGTTGATTTTAGTAAGAATCAGTATGCTCACCTATATGAAATGTATACAAGATTTCAGTCTAGTTACTATAATCGTGAATCACAACCATTTTTGACCCCAAATGAATTTAAATTGAAGGCCCCTATTATTGTGGTTGATCTTTCATATCAAAACGAATCAGTGAAAACTGGTCCTATTGATGTGAGAATTTCAATAGAACTGAAGACACCAAGTCATGAAAATACCCAAGCTTACTGTCTCCTCATACATGACCGTTTAGTTGAATATAACCCATTAAACGGACTAGTACAACGAGTTGTTTAACATTAGAAAAATGTTGAATGATACTGTTTCGATTGATGTTCAAGGTTTCTTTGATAATAATAATAATTTTATTTTAAAGGAAATTGGAATTGTATTCGAAAAAGATCCAAACTTGAATAATAGTATTTTAATAGAACCACCATATGATTTTACTTTGCTAAATACAAAATCTCGAAAGACTGCAATTTGGTTAACCAATACACATCACAAAATTTTTTGGAACGATGGAGAGAACAGTTTTCCACAAACTCGAAAGTATCTAAGGACAATTACAAGCGGAAAACAAATTATTTGTAAAGGTGTGGAAAAAAAACGATTTCTACAGAAGTTTTTTGGGAGTCGTCAGCTCATTAATATCGAGGAAATGGGCTGTCCGTCATTAAACAGGTTTAAAGGAAACCGGTTTCCCTATTGTGAAACACACCTTAAGGGCGGGGTTTGTGCTCTAAACAATGCATACATTATTTTGACATTTTTTAAAAGTAGCTCCAAAACAATAAAATAATTGTTATACATCATTTTAAAGTTGAGACTAGATGTGTAAAGACCTACAAGAAAATAGAATTAACAAAATGAAATTTCATGAGGAAATTGACCAATTTATTGAACAATTTAAAGGAGAGATAACTGGTCAGCATTTTCAATATCTTCTAAACACAAAATCTATGTTCATGAATCGAGGTGGACATGATCTCAAAAGTGAACACTTTACATTTTGTAATCCAGAAATGACGTCGGAAACGTGCGCCTGCTTCTTCTATGTAAATCGCCGGAATCAAGGCAGAAAATTAATTTCTATGTATAACAAAAATGTTCGCAATATCAAAATAAATGAATAAATGTATTATTATGCTACAAAATAAACTTCTGACTTTTTATTTCAAGTTAAAATTACAGGTACGGAGAATGGAAAATATTTCCTTGACTGAGATATGTCGGCTACTTGCGAGCTGTTGCGCGGTCGTGATTTCAACCCCTATTATGGGAACGTCGTATGAGCTCGTATGAGGTCGTTGGCGTGAGGCCCATGATCTTGTCAATGAGCGTGCGCCTTCTGGGTTGTGCATGTGTCCCTTTTATTGAGCTTGTCAATGAGCGTGCGCCTTCTGGGTTGTGCATGTGTCCCTTTTATTGCGGTCAGGTAATTGACAGGTGCGCATGTTCGGGTAGCTCTTGCTTGAATCCCTTTTATGACATGTTTATGACCCATTTGTGGAAAGGAGAGAATCTTAGACAATTTACCAGTTAAACGTTCTGGGGCGGAAACAAAAATGTGTATTTGAAAATATTCCACATCTGAGAATCATTAACTTGTGAGATTTATTTTATTGGGGTTCTTTTGATTTCTAAATTAGTTTTACAATCATAGGAAACATTATTCCCCAACATGATCGGACATGTTCCTCTAAGATAACCATCTTTGAATACTTTGGGTGTGCGACCTTTCACACGTGCACAGCAACACCTGTGATAATGAGGCAAAAGGGTACGTGATCACACCTTTCCCCAACATGATCGGATATGTTCCTCTAAGATAACAACCTTTGGATACTATGGTTGTGCGACCTTTCTCACGTGCACCTTTCTCACCTGACTATTAATTGCACATAATGAGGGGAAGGATACATGATCAATATTGTCACATGGTGATGTGGGGGCGATGGGGGCAATTAAGTATACTCTTTATAGACATGATCGCGACATTTTTATGACTTCAAAGCCCATTAAAATCAGTTAATTTATTGGATTATGCTAATTGTCCCAGAACCCGCATACGTTAATGAGGGGGGGGGAGGGGGGGCCGGGGGCCATTAATATGCTAATTGTCCCAGAACCCGTCTTTCCCTACTACTTATCCTCCTGATTTGGCCTTGGAATGCTGTGAGTAGCATAATCTTTTTACACTTGTAATATAAGCGTAATGCATACTTTCTTGGTTAACGTTATTTATTCCCAATATATTTATGTGGTTACTTCGAATACATTTAGTTCTAAACGTTGGACCGATAATTTTGTCACCATCAGCATCGATCTCATAAATATTTATACTAAAATCTTTATTATTTTTCTCGAAATGAATAATTCCTTTATTCGTGATTGGAAACTCGATTCCTGAAAAATCCAATCTTATACCATCATATACAATTATTTCATTATTAATATTAATGTGGTAAGTTGTGGGCTTTGTCATTTTCTCTCGTGAATACTTTCTTTGCTGTGCTGTTGCAAAGGTAGCACTCTCATGAGTTTTATTTGCTATGAATGCCAGTATGCACCATTTGAAACAAAATACGTCAGTATTCTGTACGTTTATAAGTGCATTTCGGGCTCTTATATTCTTCGGGGCCTGTATGTATCCGCTAGCAGGAATGTTTTCTAGCTTGATTATTGTAATTTCAAAATAATTGAAATTTTTTATTGCCCAACCAGAGTCTTTTTCTTGAAACTCACTGCTCGATGCTAATAAGCTATCTACTGCCATATTTAGCTCATCGATAATGTTTTCATTTTGGTATACAGATTTATATGCAGTCCCAAAATGTTTTGTTGTTTCAACAGTAACTCCTTCGTCTGTTTGTTTAATATAGGTACCATAAACTCTTAGGTTGAATTTAATGGCTCTATATTCTATCATGCAATGCTTTATAATTTCAATTATATTTTTTTGGCAATGCTGATAAAAATCTTTTAAATCAATAGTGTTTTGGACTGTACTATTGATTCGATATGATTTTACAGGAAAAACAGTTTGTGAGTTAAGAAGAATTATATTTTCATTATTTTTTACTTCTCTGGCTGATGCATTTTTATGCTTATCGGTCAATATGTGTTGACGTTCCCTTGATGCAAGATATTTGTCACCACAAGTAGGGCATAAAAGTTCTAATTATAAATCCTTTTTATTTTCGCTAATCTTAGCTTTTTTTTCTTGAATGCTTACTTCCTTACCCTCATCCATTCTCATCCGTTTGAGAGCATTTGATGATGTTGTAGGATGATCGTCCAGATGATTTTGCCTTATGTTTTGGGGTTGCCGTTTTTCAACATTCATTAAAATATTGAATGCATTTTTTGGTCCATTACAATTTTGATAGTGCTCGTCGAATTCATAATTATGAACTAAGGTAGAGCATAAGTCACACCTTATTTTCGATTTACACATTAAAACCTCGAAGGCATTCCGAGACTTTGAGCACTGAGCATAATGAGCTTCAAACTCACTCAACTCCACATTTTTGGTGCACAAATCACAAGCAATGAACGACTCCATTTTTAGGGTTTTAGTTTTAATTTTTTTTTATTCAAAAAATATATTGTTATATGTTGTAATGTTGTTAACAATTTTCACCCACTCGTTAAAAAGGTAAAAAGCACGATTCGAATTGTTAGGCGCGATTACAAGGACAGATGTGGATCTAATTATTTTATTAGAATACAGTACTGAGGCATTTGAAGAACTGATCCTGAGCAATTTGAGTGGTGTCATTTTTATAGTATAGAATGTTCACTTAACAGGTTGACATCTACAGGGAGTGCATACAGGCATGTTGTACTCCTAGAACCAATCCGATTGGTTCTCGAATATAAGGAGCAGCCCAACACCCCAGTATAATGGTTATTAGAAGGAAAACGAACACAAGTATTGATAACAAGTTACCGGGGGTGAACGTGGTGTAGGAGGGGTTAGGATGTAGGTAAATATCGAAGGTGTACAACTTTGACATAGGTTAAGGAAAGGCAATCTCTGTGTAAGCAATATATGAATAAATGGTCAGTTAAGGTCGGGCCAGCATTGGCATAAGATGTCGCGATGAACCATTCGAATTTCCTAAGCCTTAAGCTAAGAGTAGCTATTAAAAGCGGTTGCGTAGGTTTTTAGGCGGTTTTAAATGTATTTTGTATGAGTTGTTTTTAATTGCAAGCGTATACTCATCCCATAATCAGTGTGTTTGGTATTCCACGGAACCCTCCCGTTTTATTGCATTTCAAATATTGTGACCCCTCGTTATCTTCTGAGAATGAGCAGGAGAAAGTGAACGTGTGTACCCACGAACCCGAATCTCACCCCCTACCCTCGAGTCCTTGCTCATGACTGCTTGTGCGCGAAGGTGTGAAATTTCAATTTTGTGAGTTTTGTTCAAAATGTGCAGTTTTTATTTTAGAACAGAGAAAATTATACCATTGGTAAGGGCTTGAAAAATGCTTTCCAATGACACCAAATTTTTTTTTTTTTTTTAGTGAGGGGGTATACTAATTACGGTATCGACGGTCATCGTCGTTTTTTGCCTTCTTCAGTGTAGTAGTGGGAAATTACGGTAGCGGAGAATGCTTCGTTTTAAGAAATTCTTAAAACTAAACTTCTTATCCTATACATAAATATTATTGGGTGACCTCTAGATATAAACCCTGAAAAGTGTTCTCAATAAGAAATTTAAAACACAAACCTTAAAGTGATCCCACTACCTAATTTTCTATACACACCCGTCTAACTTTATCGTAGACACAAACAATTTTGTATATCCTCAGCCCTGAAAAGTGATCCTATAAGTCTTATACAAGTTGAACATTAAAGTGATTCTTCAGCTCATTTTTCCTAGACACACTCCTCAAAAGGAATCGTATAACATATAAGAAAAACTAGAGTATAAGACCGCAGCGGCGGTCATCGCAGCGGCAGTCTCGGCAGCGTCCAAACCGCCGCTGCGAAAACCTTCGCTACCGTAATTTCCCACTACTACACTGAAAAAGGCAAAAAACGACGATGACCGTCGATACCGTAATTAGTATACCCCCTCACTAAAAAAAAAAAAAAAAAAATTTGGTGTCATTGGAAAGCATTTTGCAAGCCCTTTCCAATGGTATAATTTTCTCTGTTCTAAAATAAAAACTTCACATTTTGAACAAAACTCACAAAATTGAAATTTCACACCTTCGCGCACAAGCAGTCATGAGCAAGGACTCGAGGGTAGGGGGTGAGATTCGGGTTCGTGGGTACACACGTTCACTTTCTCCTGCTCATTCTCAGAAGATAACGAGGGTTCACAATATTTGAAATGCAATAAAACGGGAGGGTTCCGTGGAATACCAAACACACTGATTATGGGATGAGTATACGCTTGCAATTAAAAACAACTCATACAAAATACATTTAAAACCGCCTAAAAAACCTACGCAACCGCTTTTAATAGCTACTGGTATACTTGTGGGCATTCTTAGTAAAGCTCATCAAAATGGTTCGACTTTGAATTAAGCCATCAATTAAAACTAAAATTACTGAAAACTAAGGCTAAACCGCATCGAGTCGGCCATGAGCGATTTTAGTAAATTAATCAAAGAATTTATTTTTGATGTAATGACTAAATTCGGGGATAGCACTCAAAAGCACTCAAAAGGCAAAGTACTCATATGCTAAAAAAAAGCCGTAAGAATCACCGAATAAATTTCTTTTAGGAAACATACGAGCTATCTTATATTTTTTACTTGTTGAAAATAATGACTTCTAAAAGTTTTGTGAAGAAGTTAAACAGCTGCATCAGCATGTTTGACTTATAAATTTTTTTAAGTTTCCATCAATATTTGATGATTTTTTGCATTTTGAAAATACGGTAAAGGAAAACTACCTGCCCGTATTCTTTGAAACTTAGGCATAAATTACTTTAATGTGATATAAAAACAAGGAAGAACGCTATAGTCGAGTACCTCGACTATCAGATACCCGTTACTCAGCTAAAGGGACCAAAGGGAAATGGAGATATGCAAGCAGCAAAGCGAGATTTAAATGCGCCACCTACCGGCGGAAGACATATTTAAGCATTGTGGGCGTTAGGGTAGGCGTGGATTTTTTTGGATCAATCGATAGGCATTGACGAGACCAATACATTTCAGTTAAAATTTTTAATCTAGCATAAAAATTGTGGGCGCCACAGGCTTGGGCGGTTTGTGGGCGTTAGAGTGGGCGTGGCATATTCGCATAACAAACTTGCGCTGCGTACAAGCCTACGGAATCTAAATCTGAAATCCCAATACTCTATCTTTGATAGTTTCCGAGATATCCGCGTTCATATTTACGATTTTTTGAAGTTTGTAGGCGGTTTGTGGGCGTTAAAGTGGGCGTGGTAAACTTTTTTTTGGGTCAATCGATAGGTATTGATGAGAACAATTCATTTCAGTTTAAATTTTTACTCTAGCATCAAAACTGTAGAAGCCACAGTTTTGGGCGGTTTGTGGGCGTTAGAGTGGGCGTGGCACTCTACTGAAACAAACTTGCGCTGCGTAAGAAGCTCAGGAATCTGCTCGCCAAATCTCAATAGCCTAGCTCTCATAGTTTCCAAGATCTCAGCGTTCATCCGGACAGACGGACAGACGGACAGACGGACATGGCTAGATCGACTCGGCTAGTGATCCTGATCAAGAATATATATACTTTATGGGGTCGGAAACGCTTCCTTCTGCCTGTTACATACTTTCCGACGAATCTAGTATACCCTTTTACTCTACAAGTAACGGGTATAACAAGAGAGAACGCTATAGTCAATGCCATCGACTATCAAATACCCGTTATTCAGCTAAAAGAGTGCGAGGGAGATAAAGATAAACAGCAAAGCGTCTGGTCCGAAGATTTATACGGACAGACGGACACATTTAGCTCGACTCGTTTAGTGATCCTGATCAAGAATATATGTACTGTATGGGATCGAAAACGCTTCCTTCTACCTGTGTTTACGCCAAAATGGTGTTCAAAGTTTGGGGTCAGTGTCGGGCGGCAATTTTCTCCAGATGTCTACATGTTGATCCACGCACTGGCCTCCTCTCTTCGTCTCTATCTCTCTCCTTAGTCTCCGCTTCGCTATGGAGCTCTTTAGTTAGGCAAGGCGCACCTCGCGCAACAATCCGAATGTTCTCCCGAGTTCTTTTTTTCCAGTTTCCCTGGGATTTGGACCTTCGAGCCATATTTTAAAATCTTTGGATTTTCCTCTCCTGGAGTTTACTTGGATTTTTCTCAGCAGCAGCGGTGGCCATGTATTGTCTACATCCAAAAAAGATTTATCTGACGCAACGGAATGCAATATATGTATTTCTAGTTTCTTTTGCCCACATTTGAACACTTAAAACAATTCCAGTGACTTACAAAATATATTTCAAAGCTACTTTTCAACCAGCGACGGCGGCGTAAGAACGACAGCACAGCGACAGGACGTCAGCGGGAGAATTGCAACGGCAGCAGCGCGACAGTGGAAGAGCGCAGACCTCCTGCTAGCTGCCTCAGCTATAGTCGCCGCTACCCCTACCCGTCGCTGCGCCCTAACGGAAATGCAGCGTTAGCATATGGAGCTTAGCAACACATTGGGCAAAATACCCAAAACCGCTGCCGTCGGCTTCGGGTTTCGCAGCCGCTATGTCAGCAATATGCTGACGGGCAGTTCTGTTTAAGCCAACCAGCGACTCCAAGGACGATTTTAGATTTACTTCAACTTGTACCGCCGACTAGAGAAGACTACTTTATCTTAAGCTATAAAACCATTGTAACGTATTGAAACGCTTACTGTTTTATTTTAACGTAAATTCGTAAAGATTAAATACAAAGTCATAGAAGGAAGAGACGAAGAAATTAAAAGACGGATGGAACCACGATGCAGCTAACACTGACTAGGTAATATCGGGGAGAATACTCCCCCCTCTGGCCATGTGTGGCCATAACTTATATGTATAGATATAAAGATTATAATTTTTTTTGTAGTCTCTCTGGCTCCGGCTCTGATTATCGGTTATTGTCTGCGTCTGTTGTTTTCATCGACCTCTCGCTCTCTCTCTCTCTCTCTCTCAAGTAATTGACATCTGATCAGTTTGCACATAGTTGTTGATGTCATCGTTGAGGATAACTTGTTGCTGGGTGTCGGGTCTGTTTGCTCAATCTCACCGTTTGCCAATACACGTTCAATTATTGTTGTCTCTAAATATTGGGTGTATTTCCGAGATATCCACGTTCATATTTACGATTTTTTGAAGTTTGGGGGCGGTATGTGGTCGATAAAGTGGGCGTGGCAATTTGGGTCAATCAATAGGTATTAATGAGAACAATACATTTCAGTTAAAATTTTTATTCTAGCATCAGAACTGTAGGAGCCACAGTTTTGGGCGGTTTGTGGGCGAAAAAGTGGGCGTGTCACTCGACTGAAACAAACTTGCGCTGCGTAAGAAGCTCAGGAATCCGCACGCCAAATCTCAATAGCCTAGCTCTCATAGTTTCCAAGATCTCATCGTTCATCCGGACAGACGGAGAGCCCTCCCTCCCGCGCCGATGCTAGTGCTTTTCAGCAATTTAAATCTAACAATAATCAGAATGAGGTAATTGAAATTAATAGACCAATGAATTGGTGTTAGGGTAGAGAACAGGAGTAAATTGTTAATTATTCAATAGAATAAGTTAGCCGCGCACTGTACGCTTTTATCGTTGGCAGCGCTTTTCGTTCTCTTTTTTTTTTACCTGCTCTCTCTTAGCGTTGGCAGCGCTGTAACTGTCATTGTTAGCATTTGTTACAGCCTGCGCCAAGAAAGAGAGAGCAAAACATAAAATAGAATAAAAACATTTTTATTAATATATGTTTGTTGAACATAAGCAATCAACAAAATTACAGCAATAAGTAAAGTGGTTAGAGGACAAGGGAAAAAAAGGACAAATAGTTTATTTTTTTGTTCATTATTTAATTGAATAAGTTAGCCGCGCACTTTGTTCTCTCTCCCTTGCTCTCATTTTTCGGCTCTGCTTTTGTTTCAGCCAGCGCCAAGAATGAGAAAGCAACACATAAAATAGACAAAAAACATTTATATTTACGTATGCTTGCTAAACATACACAATTTTAAGGCACATTCTGTATTTCAAAATATTTGGTTGAATAGCTTTGTTTGAAAGAATTCTATTTGCCGCGGATATTAGTTTGCAATTTTTTACACCCACACACATGCATAAATACATATGTATGTATGTATGTCGTTTTCTGGCTCTAGTCCTGGCTTGTCCTAACTACTTTGGTTTGAGAGCATTGGACTGAAAACGGAAAAGTGTTTTTGGGACAATCTATAGGTATTTATTCAGCTAATACATATTCATTGAAAGAGATAAATAAAGATGTACAGATCTTTAAAGGTTTTTGCCCGTCAATGGGACAAATGGATAAAGGGTTCATTATTCTATAGAATAAATTAGCCGCGCACTTTGCTCTCTCTGAGCGCCGGCAGGGCTTTTTTCTTTGCCGCTAAGTTCGGCTGGCAACTATTTACATACACGCGTAAAAACATTTCGCATTGTCTGTCTCTGAAGTCATAGCTTTTTTTCTTGGGAGGTTTGTGGGCGTTAGAGTGGGCGTAGCAAAATTTCAATCGATAGGTATTGACAAGACTAATACATTTCAGTTCAAATTTTCTATCTACCATCAAATCTGTAGGAGCCACAGTTTTGGGCGGTTTGTGGGCGCTAGAGTGGGCGTGGCACTCTACTGAGACAAACTTGCGCTGCGTAAGAAGCTCAGGAATCGGCACGCCAAATCTCAATAGCCTAGCTCTCATAGTTTCCAAGATCTCCGCGTTCATCCGAACAGACGGACAGACGGACATTGACTTTTGCGCCTGCGTCGATGCATTTAGGCAAATCCTTTGTAACAACTATTTGTGTTGTTGGTAACAGTTATAAATGGTTCGCAAATAAAAAATACTTTCCTAATTATTTTTTTTATGACCTTTGCGCCTGCGTCGAGGCATTTTAGCAATCCTTTACACCACCACCTGTGTTTATTGTAGGTAACCAACTTGACTCTGGGGTTATGGTACGGTTAGCAATGGGTGGTTTGCTTAATGGGATTTAAATTATCGGTGACAAATTTATAAGTGAAAGTCACAGACATTTTTGGACAAAGGATACAATTGGTCATTTAGGTGTGGGTATACACATTTGTTATGGTGATTGAAAATGGGATAATCACAGTGGCTTTTGTTTCTTACTGTATTACGCCGGATCGATTTCAATTACTTTCACAATTATAGTTAGTTTTAAATCGATTTTTGACATTCATATATTTTATTCTTTCTAGACATTTTATATATACAATATACTAGTTAAAGTAGATGATATTAATATATATTCTTAGTATCTGTCATTATGAATTAAAATTGTTTATCAAAACAGCTTCTAAACAGCTTTTAGACAGCTTGTGAACAAATTATTTCTTAATTAGTAAGTAAGCAATATACTAGTTAAAGTGGATGATATTAATATATGTTCTTAGTATCTGTCAATAAGAATTAATATTGTTTATCAAAACAGCTTCTAAACAGCTTTTAGACAGCTTGTGAACAAATTATTTCTTAATTAGTTTTACAATCACAGGATACATCTTCCCCCAACAAATTCGGATATGTAATTAGTAAACATCAAGTAAACAGATACTAAACAAATATAAACCAGATACTAAACAGCTAGAAAACAACTTGTATACATCTACTAAACAACTTGTATACATCTACTAAACATATAGAAACCAGATACTAAACAACTTGTATACATATACTAAACATATAGTAACCAGCTAATAAAAACTAGTAAGAAACTAATAGACATCTACCAAGCAGATAGTAACCATCTAATAATAGCTCATAACAGTTAATAACAGCTAGTAATCAAA
The DNA here is from genome assembly GCF_014743375.2 of Drosophila subpulchrella. Lineage (NCBI taxonomy): Eukaryota > Metazoa > Arthropoda > Insecta > Diptera > Drosophilidae > Drosophila > Drosophila subpulchrella. Next base: position 123,612 of record NW_023665555.1, read on the forward strand.
ATGTGAGCTTAACAAGCAGCTTAACCGCCATCATGAATCACGAAAACCAGATGAGTATTGTAATTAAAGAGTTTATTAAACTTATTCAGAATCTTAGACAATGATGCCTTACTCATACAAATAGTATACAAATAGAATAGAGCTAGAAAACTAGAACAAGAAAAATAGTTCACAACAAAAACCGATATTAGCAGGTCCCAACTCCTCTATCATAAACTTGAATCAGAAATTAAATTGAAAGACGCTCCTATGCTAGCTAATGAGGCTTTCGAAATATGTTATAATATTACTATGGGTTAGAACAAATGAATGCTTTAAAAATAATCCAACATCTGAGAAAGATTACACTGTGAGAACTATTTAACATCTATCTATGGGAACCAAGCGAAAATCTGCGTTTGGAACGAAGATTAATAACCGACATGTTTCTTACAGAGGTATGGAGTAAGAAAATTAATTATATATAAATTTACATGAAATATAATTAATTATGAACTTAATGAAATATGTTTACAATAATAAAATATATAAAAAAATATTAGATGATCCTACAAATTTTGTTTCTGACTGTATTTAAAACTACAGGTACAAATGAAGGGGAAGTATTTTATTCAATATCCTTGGGTCTTGGGCCTGTGACTTTGATGACGGTCAAGTAATGATAGTTCACTGCAAGTGTGTTTGGCTAACACATCTTAGAAACTTTAACTTGTGTACTTTGATAATTCTTAATAAGAGACTATAGCAACTCATAATACTTGTTAACATTTAGTTACCATCTAAAATTAAGTACTTTACAGATACTATACAGGTAGTAACCATCCAAAACCAAGTACTGTACAGGTACTATACAAAAGTAACCATCCAAAAACAAGTCTAAACAGAACGTAACCATCAATATACTGCTAGGTAACAACTAAATACAACGTATCCAACGTGTCAAGTCCATGTCAATATGAATACTACCCTAAAAAATTATATATCTCTGGATAATCTTCAAAGTCAATACCTATACAGTGGAGACGAAATTTCTACGGGACCCCACTTCAACTTTTCTGTACCAATAAAATTTTGTTGGGATTGGCTGAGGATTATAAAAAAGTTTTGTTAAATTTGTTAAATTGATGCTAACTAAGAATCTTGTTGAATCTTGAACAACCAGAAATGAACAAACTTTTAAACTGGAAATTACGAATAAAACCTGGAAAATTCCCCATGTAACTCTGAGCGATTTTACAAAAATTAAGATGTGCGATATTATTAAAAGTTGTGTAAGCCTACCAATCGCATTCCAGAGTTAGGATTTATATGTTAACCCCAAATTGGGGTATGGGAGTCAACAGAGCTGAAATGTGAAATTGTCGGCTAACCGCGAAAAAACCAAGATTTGCTATAATTGGATTTACACAAAATGGACAACTTATCACAAATAACATATCAAACTTGAAAGTTCACTTGAATTCTGAGTCATATCCATAATAATCTGAATGTTGATTTTAGTTAGAATTAGTATGCTCACCTATAAGAAATGTATACAAGATTTCAATCTAGTTACTATAATCGTGAATCACAACCATTTTTGACCCCAAATGAATTTAAATTGAAGGCCCCTATTATTGTGGTTGATCTTTCATATCAAAACGAATCAGTGAAAACTGGTCCTATTGATGTGAGAATTTCAATAGAACTGAAGACACCAAGTCATGAAAATACCCAAGCTTACTGTCTCCTCATACATGACCGTTTAGTTGAATATAACCCACTAAACGACTAGAACAATGAGTTGCTTAACATTAGAAAAATGTTGAAAGGTACTGTTTCGATTGATGTTCAAGGTTTCTTTGATAATAATAATAATTTTATTTTAAAGGAAATTGGAATTGTATTCGAAAAAGATCCAAACTTGAATAATAGTATTTTAATAGAACCACCATATGATTTTACTTTGCTAAATACAAAATCTCGAAAGACTGCAATTTGGTTAACCAATACACATCACAAAATTTTTTGGAACGATGGAGAGAACAGTTTTCCACAAACTCGAAAGTATCTAAGGACAATTACAAGCGGAAAACAAATTCTTTTTAAAGGTGTGGAAAAGAAACGATTTCTAAAGACGTTTTTTGGGAGTCGTCAGCTCATAAATATCGAGGAAATGGGCTGTCCGTCATTAAACAGACTTAAAGGAAACCGGTTTCTCTATTGTGAAACACATAAAATAATTTTTATACATTTTTTTTTAAAGTTGAGACTAGATGTGTATGGACCTACAAGAAAACAAAATTAAAACAAGGAAGAACGCTATAGTCGAGTACCTCGACTATCAGATGCCCGTTACTCAGCTAAAGGGACCAAAGGAAAATGGAGATATGCAAGCAGCAAATGCGCCACCTACCGGCGGTAGACAGATTTAAGCGTTGTGGGCGTTAGAGTGGGCGTGGCAAAGTTTTTTTTAGATGAATCGAAAGGTATTGACGAGACCAATACATTTCAGTTAAAATTTTGTATCTAGCACGAAAATTGTGTGCGCCACAGGCTTGGGCGGTTTTTGGGCGTCAGAGTGGGCGTGGCATATTCGCGTAACAAACTTGCGCTGCGCTCAAGCCTACGGAATCTAAATCTGATATCCCGTTTCTCTATCTTTGATATTTTCTGAGATATCCGCGTTCATATTTCCGATTTTTTGAAGTTTGTAGGCGGTTTGTGGGCGTGCCAAACTTTTTTTTAAGTCAATCGGTAGGTATTGATGAGAACAATACATATCAGTTAAAATTTGTATTCTAGCATCAAAACTGTAGGAGGCGTTAGAGTGGGCGTGGCACTCTTTTGAAATAAACTTGAGCTGCGCAGGAATCTCAGGAATCTGCATGCCTAATCCCAGTATTGTAGCTCTTATAGTTTCCGAGATCTCAGCGTTCATACGGACAGACGGATAGACGGACATGGCTAGATCGACTCGGCTAGTGATCCTGATCAAGAATATATATACTTTATGGGGTCAGAAACGCTTTCTTCTGCCTGTTACATACTTTCCGACGAATCTAGTATACCCTTTTACTCTACGAGTAACGGGTATAAAAATGAAGTTTCATGAGGAAATTGACCAATTTATTAAACAACTTTAAGGACAGATAATTGGTCAGCATTTTCAATACCTTCTAAACACAAAAACTATGTTCATGAATCGAGGTGGACATGATCTCAAAACTACGAATTATGGTGAAAACTTTACATTTTGTAATCCTGAACTGACGTCGGAAACGTGCGCCTGCCTCTTCTATGCAAATCGCCGGAACGAAGCCAGAAAATTTATTTCAATATATAATAAAACATGTTCGCAATACCAAAATAAATGAATAAATGTATTATTATGCTACAAAATAAACTTCTGCCCTTTTATTTCGAGTTAAAATTACAGGTACGGAGAATGGAAAATATTTCCTTGACTGAGATATGTCGGCTACTTGCGAATTGTTGCGCGGTCGTGATTAGTAAGGGGGCGGGGGCCATTAATATGCAAATTGTCCCAGAACCCATCTTTCCCAACTACTATCTTCAAATTGTACGGTAGGAATGATATCTTCCTTATCCAATCCTTGAAGAAGATGGTTACTTTTTGCGCACCATTTTCTTAATTTAAATCCGGAACTTAATAGTATGTGATTAAGCTCCTTTTGAATTTGAAGGGCCTCTGGAATTGTACCAGCTCCGGTGATACAGTCGTCGACGTAAAAATCATTTTTAAGAGCAGACGATCCTATAGGATATTTCTGCATATTCTTATATTAAAACTTAAGCCTTTCTGACGGATCATTTCTCCAGACGATCATTTCATATTGTTGATCATTTGAATTTATCCAAATCTGCCTATACATTTTTTCAATGTCAGCAGTGAATACATATTCATGCATTCGAAATCGAAGCAGTATTGACATTGCACTGTAGGACCTTTGTGCATTAAATGGTTCAGTGATTTTCCGGAAGACGTCACTTCAGATGCGTCAAATAGAACTCTTAATTTGGTTGTCTGACTGTCAAGTTTGAGAACACAATGATGCGGTATAAAGTAATGGGACTTCGGAAGATGTATATGGGGTACTTCCTTCATGTGCCCAAGAGCTTCTTACTCCTTCATGAACTCTATGTATCCTTTTTTTATTGCCTCATCTTTTTGCAATCGTTTCTCCAACGATAAAAACCGTCTCGTGGCAATGTCACGACTCTCCCCCAGCGCTGAAGTATGCTCCAAAAAGGGTAACTTAACAATTAGTCTAGAGTCCTGACCCTTCTGAATGTTCTGAAGGAAGTGATCTTCACACTGTTTCTCCATTGGTGAATAGCATTTTGTCTCTGGTTGAAATTTATCCAATTCCCAGAATTTAGCGAGTTGCTCATCAACCTTTTCTCCTTCCGTGAGTACAGCACATACTGATGATGTATGAGTTCTCTCAGAAATTTTCCCGGCTACAATCCATCCAAGTTTGGTATTCTGTAGCTTGGGGAGTCCATTCCTTAAGCTCATGCACTCGGCTTGCATTATATTGAAGTAATGCTCGGCTCCAAGAAGAATATCAATTTTTCCAGGTTTTCCAAATTGAGGGTCAGCCAACATTATATTTTTTGGTATTTTCCAATTATCAGTCGAAATTGTATATGGTGGTTGATCAGGGACTATATGAGGCAAAACCATTGCTCCAAGCCGTGAACTAAAATCGCCTTGTTTTGACTTTAGCTGAACGTTGATCCTTGCATTGGAAGTCTGAGATTTTCTACCAGTGCCATTTATTTTCAGCATCGAATTTGTGGTTTTCAGTAAGAGCATTTTAATTGCTCTTTTGCAAATGGCATTAATCTGGGATCCAGAGTCAAGCAGGGCTCTGAATTCAGCCTTTTGTCCATTTACTCCTTGAATAATTACTCGGGCAGTCGCTAGAAGAATATAACTGGATTGCTTTCCACTTGCTGATGCGACCGTAATACCGTTGTTTCCAAATGCAACAAGGTACGCAGTTGAATAATTTGCCTCAGTTAGCGATAAATGGCGAATTAGGCGCTCTGCCTCTCCATTTACGTTAGTCTTTAAGTACCACATTTTTTGTATAGTGGGTAACGTTGATTCATGAATCATTTTTTTGAATATATCATGAAACTGTTGCCATTTTAAATAATCCCCATCAAATTTGGGTATGGCTACCTTTGGATAATGTAATGCATTTTGAACAGCATTTGTTGGAGAACTATTTGTTGTTTCCTTTTTTACATACATTTCTGTTTGTACCTTTATGACTGCATCTTCTGCTGCCATGTATCTGAAGTCGTCATATCTATTTTCCTTAAATTTTTTATAAATTTGGACATGAATATTTTTTATTTCATTCCAGTTTTGTGTAATGACGGGGGTAAAATTTTGTTATGTTTCTTCAGTAATTTTATCCATGATGCGCTCTAAACTATCAAGCAACACCCTTTGTTCTCTGAACATCGATTCTATTTCAATGTCCTCTGCTGATGATGCGATGGATGTAACATACGCTTCCCAGAGAGACAACTGATTGTTGAATTCTGTCTTATAATCCTAAACCAGTTGCTTAATTTTATTAAAAAATTCATTGCTAAAATAGTCGTGTTCTAACGAGACTCCTTTAAGGAAATTATTTATTTGATTATCTCCGGAGTTAACTTTATCCCACAGCGATTCTAACGTTAATAAAAGTTCTCTGTAGTAGGCTGGCTTAGGCTTCCTGTCGACGGAGTCCTTTTTGTAATTCCGAATGACATTCCGAATTTGCTCTCCTATAGATAACTGTCCTGTCAACAACTGATGAATGCTGTTCGGTGCCAAATTTACCTTTCTTTATATAATCCGATTAAAAGGTATTTTGTAATGATGTGCCTCGACTCACACTGTTGGATATATATATGTAAATTGGCTTTGAACAGATCGATCAGTGGAACAGCAGTTTATCTGGTTCAAATTGCCTGGTTGATCAGTACCTGTCCTTTTCCAACGTAGATCCTTAGTGCTTGATCGCCTAGTTGATCGCACACCTAAAGTGGTTGAATTTACAGTCTTTTGGTCGCCTTGTTGAAAAATTAAAATTATAAAATATTACAAAAAAAGCAAAAATATGGGGTTGTGCCTGCACTTGTAAAATTTTGAAAAAATACAAAAAATGAAAATACGAGAATTTTTTGCGAAACACAGTTACCCGCCGCGGGGGGATGCTGCCGTTCAGAGCTGACATTCCCACGGGCGCAAACAAAATTGTGATTAACTTTATATGACGGTAAACCTTCCGCGGCGATTTGTCCACGCACCCTGTGGCGCGGCATATTTTCGGGCACAAAATACCGATATAATAAAAAAAAACAATAGTCCGCTGCGGCGATAAGTCCATACCAATGGGAAGTTTATTCGCGAGCGTAAAAATTGCAATTCTAAATAAATAAACTCAGATAACCGATGCGGCAAATAATTTGCGAGCGATGATTTTTTAAAAATTCTTTTTGCAGTTACTATTGTTTTTGTTTAAAGAACTTTTTTGCATCAAAAAATTTAAGTTTTCAAGTCGAGGAAAAAAGTTCAAAGATTTTTACACAAATTCGACCTTTTCAATAAGTACTGAATGGATTAAGAAATGTATTGTATCATTCAAACGGCATTTTAATTACCTTTCCATTGATGCCAAAGTTAACAAGATGTAAGTTCAAATTTTGAGTAAATTAAACTTTTGTTTTGTCAAAATACTTTTGACCACCCCTGTATGTAAGCAACTTACTGTTTTTACATTTTTAAAAAATATTGATTTTTGGGTAAGCTAAATTAATCTTATCTTATTAATCCATCTAATTTTAGTCAGCACGAACCCTGTCGCGTTCTTTCTAATAATTATAACAACCTATATCATTTAATTTGTTCCTCAACTTCTATCCAGACAGACGGACATGTCTAGCTCAACTCGTTTAGTGATCCTGATCAAGAATATATGTACTGTATGGGATCGAAAACGCTTCCTTCTACCTGTGTTTACGCCAAAATGGTGTTTAAAGTTTGGGGTCAGTGTCGGGCGGCAATTTTCTCCAGATGTCTACATGTTGATCCACGCACTGGCCTCCTCTCTTCGTCTCTATCTCTCTCCTTAGTCTCCGCTTCGCTCTGGAGCTCTTTAATTAGGCAAGGCGCACCTCGCGCAACAATCCGAATGTTCTCCCGAGTTCTTTTTTTCCAGTTTCCCTGGGATTTGGACCTTCGAGCCGGATTTTAAAATCTTTGGATTTTCCTCTCCTGGAGTTTACTTGTATTTTTCTCAGCAGCAGCGGTGGCCATGTATTGTCTACATCCAAAAGTGATTTATCTGACGCAACGGAATGCAATATATGTATTTCTAGTTTCTTTTGCCCACATTTGCACACTTAAAACAATTCCAGTGACTTACAAAATATATTTCAGTGCTACTTTTCAACCAGCGACGGCGGCGTAAGAACGACAGCACAGCGACAGGACGTCAGCGGGAGAATTGCAACGGCAGCAGCGCGACAGTGGAAGAGCGCAGACCTCCTGCTAGCTGCCTCAGCTATAGCCGCCGCTACCCCTACCCATCGCTGCGCCCTAACGGAAATGCCGCGTTAGCATATGGAGCTTAGCAACACATTGGGCAAAATACCCAAAACCGCTGCCGTCGGCTTCGGGTTTCCGCAGCCGCTATGTCAGCATTATGCTGACGGGCAGTTCTGTTTAAGCCAACCAGCGACTCCAAGGACGATTTTTGATTTACTTCAACTTGTACCCCCGACTAGAGAAGACTACTTTATCTTAAGCTATAAAACCATTGTAACGTATTGAAACGCGTACTGTTTTATTTTAACGTAAATTCGCAAAGATTGAATACAAAGTCATAGAAGGAAGAGACGAAGAAATTAAAAGACGGATGGAACCACGATGCAGCTAACCCTGACTAGGTAATATCGGGGAGAATACTCCCCCCTCTGGCCATAACTTATATGTATAGATATAAAGATTATAATTTTTTTTGTAGTCTCTCTGGCTCCGGCTCTGATTATCGGTTATTGTCTGCGTCTGTTGTTTTCATCGACCTCTCGCTCTCTCTCTCTCTCTCTCTCAAGTAATTGACATCTGATCAGTTTCCACATAGTTGTTGATGTCATCGTTGAGGATAACTTGTTGCTGGGTGTCGGGTCTGTTTGCTCAATCTCACCGTTTGCCAATACACGTTCAATTATTGTTGTCTCAAAATATTGGGTGTATTTCCGAGATATCCACGTTCATATTTACGATTTTTTGAAGTTTGGGGGCGGTTTGTGGGCGATAAAGTGGGCGTGGCAATTTGGGTCAATCAATAGGTATTAATGAGAACAATACATTTCAGTTAAAATTTTTATTCTAGCATCAGAACTGTAGGAGCCACAGTATTGGGCGGTTTGTGGGCGAAAAAGTGGGCGTGTCACTCGACTGAAACAAACTTGCGCTGCGTAAGAAGCTCAGGAATCCGCACGCCAAATCTCAATAGCCTAGCTCTCATAGTTTCCAAGATATCATCGTTCATCCGGACAGACGGAGAGCCCTCCCTCCCGCGCCCATGCTGTTGCTTTTCAGCAATTTAAATCTAACAATAATCAGAATTAGGTAACTGAAATTAATAGACCAATGAATTGGTGTTAGGGTAGAGAACAGGAGTAAATTGTTAATTATTCAATAGAATAAGTTAGCCGCGCACTGTACGCTTTTATCGTTGGCAGCGCTTTTCGTTCTCTTTTTTTTTACCTGCTCTCTCTTAGCGTTGGCAGCGCTGTAACTGTCATTGTTAGCATTTGTTACAGCCTGCGCCAAGAAAGAGAGAGCAAAACATAAAATAGAATAAAAACATTTTTATTAATATATGTTTGTTGAACATAAGCAATCAACAAAATTACAGCAATAAGTAAAGTGGTTAGAGGACAAGGGAAAAAAAGGACAAATAGTTTATTTTTTTGTTCATTATTTAATTGAATAAGTTAGCCGCGCACTTTGTTCTCTCTCCCTTGCTCTCATTTTTCGGCTCTGCTTTTGTTTCAGCCAGCGCCAAGAATGAGAAAGCAACACATAAAATAGACAAAAAACATTTATATTTACGTATGCTTGCTAAACATACACAATTTTAAGGCACATTCTGTATTTCAAAATATTTGGTTGAATAGCTTTGTTTGAAAGAATTCTATTTGCCGCGGATATTAGTTTGCAATTTTTTACACCCACACACATGCATAAATACATATGTATGTATGTATGTCGTTTTCTGGTTCTAGTTTCAAGGCTTGTCCTAACTACTTTGGTTTGAGAGCATTGGACTGAAAACGGAAAAGTGTTTTTGGGACAATCTATAGGTATTTATTCAGCTAATACATATTCATTGAAAGAGATTAATAAAGATGTACAGATCTTTAAAGGTTTTTGCCCGTCAATGGGACAAATGGATAAAGGGTTCATTATTCAATAGAATAAATTAGCCGCGCACTTTGCTCTCTCTGAGCGCCGGCAGGGCTTTTTTCTTTGCCGCTAAGCTCGGCCGGCAACTATTTACATACGCGTAAAAACATTTCGCATTGTCTGGCTCTGACGTCATACCTTTTTATATTGGGAGGTTTGTGGGCGTTAGAGTGGGCGTGGCACTTTACTGAAACAAACTTGCGCTGCGTAAGAAGCTCAGGAACCTGCACGCCAAATCTCAATAGCCTAGCTCTTATAGTTTCCGAGATCTCCGCGTTCATCCGGACGGACAGACGGACGGACAGACGGACAGACGGACATGGCTAGATCGACTCGGCTAGTGATCCTGATCAAGAATATATATACTTTATTGGGTCGGAAACGCTTTCTTCTGCCTGTTACATACTTTCCGACGAATCTAGTATACCCTTTTACTCTACGAGTAACGGGTATAATTATAATCTTTATATCTATACATATAAGTTATGGCCAGACATGGCCAGAGGGGGGAGTATTCTCCCCGATATTACCTAGTCAGGGTTAGCTGCATCGTGGTTCCATCCGTCTTTTAATTTCTTCGTCTCTTCCTTCTATGACTTTGTATTCTATCTTTGCGAATTTACGTTAAAATAAAACAGTAAGCGTTTCAATACGTTACAATGGTTTTATAGCTTAAGATAAAGTAGTCTTCTCTAGTCGGGGGTACAAGTTGAAGTAAATCAAAAATCGTCCTTGGAGTCGCTGGTTGGCTTAAACAGAACTGCCCGTCAGCATAATGCTGACATAGCGGCTGCGAAACTCGAAGCCGACGGCAGCGGTTTTGGGTATTTTGCCCAATGTGTTGCTAAGCTCCATATGCTAACGCGGCATTTCCGTTAGGGCGCAGCGATGGGTAGGGGTAGCGGCGGCTATAGCTGAGGCAGCTAGCAGGAGGTCTGCGCTCTTCCACTGTCGCGCTGCTGCCGTTGCAATTCTCCCGCTGACGTCCTGTCGCTGTGCTGTCGTTCTTACGCCGCCGTCGCTGGTTGAAAAGTAGCACTGAAATATATTTTGTAAGTCACTGGAATTGTTTTAAGTGTGCAAATGTGGGCAAAAGAAACTAGAAATACATATATTGCATTCCGTTGCGTCAGATAAATCTTTTTTGGATGTAGACAACACATGGCCACCGCTGCTGCTGAGAAAAATCCAAGTAAACTCCAGGAGAGGAAAATCCAAAGATTTTAAAATATGGCTCGAAGGTCCAAATCCCAGGGAAACTGGAAAAAAAGAACTCGGGAGAACATTCGGATTGTTGCGCGAGGTGCGCCTTGCCTAACTAAAGAGCTCCAGAGCGAAGCGGAGACTAAGGAGAGAGATAGAGACGAAGAGAGGAGGCCAGTGCGTGGATCAACATGTAGACATCTGGAGAAAATTGCCGCCCGACACTGACCCCAAACTTTAAACACCATTTTGGCGTAAACACAGGTAGAAGGAAGCGTTTTCGATCCCATACAGTACATATATTCTTGATCAGGATCACTAAACGAGTCGAGCTAGACATGTCCGTCTGTCCGTATAAATCTTCGGACCAGACGCTTTGCTGTTCGCACTCTCTTAGCTGAATAACGGGTATTTGATACTCGATGGCATTGACTATAGCGTTCTCTCTTGTTTTTATTTGCGAACAATTTATAACTGTTACCAGCAACACAAATAGTTTTTACAAAGGATTGCTATAATGCCTTGATGCAGGCGCAAAGGTCAAGGTAATGGAAAAGTTCATGAAATATTATCCCTTGACCAAAAACGAAAATTTCATCTATTTGGATAATAAAAAAATATATATTAATTCAATACTTTGATTTTTTCCATCAAAATGCTTGATCAATCTAGTTGTTTGATATTCTCTAACTAATTGAGTAATAAGTTTTCATGTGTCTATTTAATTTACCAAAAACTGTCTTAGTCTTCCCTCATAAAATTGATCTTTTGGATCATTCTAATTCCCCACCGGTGAAATATATGTTCCTCATATTTAATAATGATGGTTTGTCAACCATTTGCCTTTTCCAATGGCTGCCCCAGCTACCTAAACTGTACATTTCTTTTGATTTTCTCTTTTCCTTTCTAAGCAATGTACACAATTTTTAAACTGGTTCTGACCTCCCTCTTTAATGGCATCCTCTACTTTATTTTCGTTATATTTCTGATCTTTTCCTAACAGTAGGTTGTTGCTCTTTTATCATTTTATGGGATTATTGAGCACCCGAAATCCCAGATATTAACTCATAACATGTAACTAGCAGAATATAGTCAAAGATATCCGACTCTACAAAGACAAGATTTACCTACAATTCAATTTACCATCTACAATCCCTGGAGAAGAGTTTAGTATTTGCAGTTTAATTTTCTAATTTATTGATTTCACAGATTCCCGCTGGTGAATACCAATTTTTAACAAATGGCTGCCAACTCCATACCATTCAGACACTGGTTTACAACCTCATAGAACTGACTCTCAAGGTATCTGTAATGCACAATATATTTCCGTCTCTTTTCTTCTAATCAATATTAAAAAATTTCAAAAACTGGTTTTGGAGTTCATTTTATTCTTAGAATTAAATTATTAAAAATTATTAAGCCAACAGAGATAATAATGTTTTTGTGATAATATGCCATGAGTAATACACTAATCTTATTTGTATATTTTCAAAATTATTTATTTCAGAAAAAATCAATATTAAAAAATTTCAAAACTGGTTTTGGAGTTCATTTTATTCTTAGAATTAAATTATTAAAAATTATTAAGCCAACAGAGATAATAATGTTTTTGTGATAATATCCCATGAATATTACATTATACTTATTTGAATATTTTCAAAATTATTTATTTCAGAAAATTATTCATTAATCGCATTCAAATAATATTCATAATATATCTTACAATTTTTTAGATTTATCAATAGTTTCCCAATTATTAATATTAAATGATATTGCATCTTATCTATTTTTAAGATTAAATATTAAGAATAACAAGGGAGAACGCTATAGTCGAGTACCTCGACTATCAGATACCCGTTACTCAGCTTAAGGGACCAAAAGGAAATGGAGATATGCCAGCAGCAAAGCGAGATTTAAATGCACCACCTACCGGTGGAAGACAGACTTAAGCGCTGTGGGCGGTAGGGTAGTCTTGGCAAATTTTTTTTTTTTATCAATCGATAGGTATTGACGAGACCAATAAATTGTGGGCGCCACAGTTTTGTGCGGTTTGTGGGCGTTATAGTAGGCGTGGCATATTCGCGTAACAAAATTGCGCTAAGTACAAAGCTACGGAATCTAAATCTGAGATCCCGATTCTCTATCTTTGATATTTACCGAGATATCCACGTTCATACTTACGATTTTTTGAAGTTTGTGGGCGGTTTGTGGGCGTTTAAGTGGGCGTGGCAAACTTTTTTTTGGTTCAATCGATAGGTATTGATGAGAACAATACATTTCAGCTAAAATTTTTATTCTAGCATCAAAACTGTAGGAGCCACAGTTTTGGGCGGTTTGTGGGCGTTAGAGTGTGCGTGGCACTCTGTTGAATCAAACTTGCGCTGCGCAGGAATTTCAGGAATCTGCATGCCTAATCCCAGTATTGTTTTTCTTATAGTTTCCGAGATGTCAGCGTTCATACGGACAGGAGGACATGGCTAGATCGACTCGGCTAGTGATCCTTATAAAAAATATATATACTTTATGGGGTCGGAAACGCTTCCTTCTGCCTGTTACATACTTTCCGACGAATCTAGTATACCCTTTTACTCTACGAGTAACGGGTATAAAAATTCTGTACCTCCTACTTAATGATAACCATTATAAAATTATAATTATCAACAACTATTATATTAAAACAAGGAAGAACGCTATAGTCGAGTACCTCGACTATCAGATACCCGTTACTCAGGTAAAGGGACCAAAGGAAAATGGAGATATGCAAGCAGCAAATGCGCCACATACCGGCGGTAGACAGATTTAAGCGTTGTGGGCGTTAGAGTGGGCGTGGCAAACTTTTTTTTAGATCAATCGATAGGTATTGACAAGACCAATACATTTCAGTTAAAATTTTTTATCTAGCATGAAAATTGTGGGCGCCACAGATTTGGGCGGTTTGTGGGCGTTAGAGTGGGCGTGGCATATTCGCGTAACAAACTTGCGCTGCGCTCAAGCCTACGGAATCTAAATCTGAAATCCCGTTTCTCTATCTTTGATATTTTGCGAGATATCCGCGTTCATATTTACGATTTTTTGAAGTTTGTGGGCGTTAAAGTGGGCGTGGCAAACTTTTTTTTAGGTCAATCGGTAGGTATTGATGAGAACAACACATTTCAGTTAAAATTTTTGTTCTAGCATCAAAATTGTAGGAGCCACAGTTTTGCGCGGTTTGTGGGCGTTAGAGTGGGCGTGGCACTCTACTGAAACAAACTTGCGCTGCGCAGGAATCTCAGGAATCTGCATGCCTAATCCCAGTATTGTAGCTCTTATAGTTTCCGAGATCTCAGCGTTCATACGGACAGACGGACAGACGGACAGACGGACATGGCTAGATCGACTCGGCTAGTGATCCTGATCAAGAATATATATACTTTATGGGGTCGGAAACGCTTCCTTCTGCCTGTTACATACTTTTCGACGAATCTAGTATACCCTTTTACTCTACGAGTAACGGGTATAAAAATTAAATATACGCATACTCATATAACAACAGTTCCCAATATCGATATGTATTGGCCTACAATCTTACTTTGCCTTTGATTTCCGGTTTCTTATGTATTCTTCTTCTCACTTTGACACAGTGTGGAATGGTTTTACTTAAGCCAATCGCATGGGATGGTGGTTTGATTCTTGGGGAAGGGGTTTGATCCTTGGATATAAAGTACCTGCTTGATTCTACGTTCTGTCTTTTCCTGGTTGATGAGATTACAAAACCTAAAACAGTACAAAATTTAAATCGAAAGACCAAAGATGACTGAAATCAACAGCCAAATCAATCATTGTGACTTTAAAATAAATGAAGATTTGTTGATTGAAATAAGAATCTTTAAGGAAATTTTAAAGGTTTCCAAGGAGTCGCGACGGGAATTCGGTAGTATCTATTACCATACTATAGAAGAGTTGGACATCCTGAAATGGCGCTTGGTGGATTTGCAGAGCGAAAACAATATCGATTCCCATCTCTTTGATATTGAAAACGTGGAAAATCGAATCACTGAGCTGATGATGGAGACAACCAAGTTACAACACCAAATTGATCTTCACGATGCGGAAATCGAAAATAATCCGCTGTCACGACTGCTACTGGAAGTTAAGGAGATGATTTTTCGTATAAGGGATTCAATATCAGACTTAGAATGTCTTAAATTTAATGGTGAGGCAGACCAATGTGAGTTGGTCAGCGCTATGTCTCGCGAGGACGACCCTATCTTAGTATTTAATCTTAAAAATAGATATGATGCAATATCATTTAATATTAATAATTGGGAAACTCTATTGATAAATCTAAAAAATTGTAAGATATATTATGATTACTATTTGAATGCGATTAATGAATAATTTTCTGAAATAAATAATTTTGAAAATATACAAATAAGAATTATGTATTATTCATAGGATAATATTATCACAAAAACATTATTATCTCTGTTGGCTTAATAATTTTTAATAATTTAATTCTAAGAATAAAATGAACTCCAAAACCAGATTTTGAAATTTTTTAATATTGATTTATTCTGAAATAAATAATTTTGAAAATATACAAATAAGAATTATGTAATATTCATGGGATATTATCACAAAAACATTATTATCTCTGTTGGCTTAATAATTTTTAATAATTAAATTCTAAGAATAAAATGAACTCCAAAACCAGTTTTAAAATTTTTTAATATTGATTTTTTCTGAAAAAAATAATAATGAAAATATACAAATAAGAATGATTTATTATTCATGGGATATTTTCACAAAAACATTATTATTTCTGTTGGCTTAATAATTTTTAATAATTTAATTCTAAGAATAAAATGAACTCCAAAACCAGTTTTTGAAATTTTTTAATATTGATTAGAAGAAAAGAGACGGAAATATATTGTGCATTACAGATACCTTGAGAGTCAGTTCTATGAGGTTGTAAACCAGTGTCTGAATGGTATGGAGTTGGCAGCCATTTGTTAAAAATTGGTATTCGCCAGCGGGAATCTGTGAAATCAATAAATTAGAAAATTAAACTGCAAATACTAAACTCTTCTCCAGGGATTGTAGATGGTAAATGGAATTGTAGGTAAATCTTGTCTTTGTAGTCTGATATCTTTGACTATATTCTGCTAGTTACATGTTATGAGTTAATATCTGGGATTTCGGGTGCTAAATAATCCCATAAAATGATAAAAGAGCAACAACCTACTGTTAGGAAAAGATCAGAAATATAACGAAAATAAAGTAGAGGATGCCATAATAGAGGGAGGTCAGAATCAGTTTAAAAATTGTGTACATTGCTTAGAAAGGAAAAGAGAAAATCAAAAGAAATGTACAGTTTAGGTAGCTGGGGCAGCCATTGGAAAAGTCAAATCTGTTACAGTGGTGGGTGTGGCTAGGGGTTGAAGCATGCAATACAATTCTAAACCTGTTTACATGATGGATAAAAGGATATTAGTTAGAGAAGGATGGAAATATCTTAAATATGAATTACAAGTACCCATCTATGTTGCGGAGGTTGGTCGGGGTTGACAAACCATCATTATTAAATATGAGGAACATATATTTCACCGGTGGGGAATTAGAGGGATCCAAAAGATCAATTTTATGAGAGAATACTAATACTGTTTTTGGTAAATTAAATAGACACATGAAAACTTATTACTCAATTAGTTAGAGAATATCAAACAACTAGATTTATCAAGCATTTTGATGGAACAAATCAAAGTATTGAATTAATATATATTTTTTTATTATCCAAATAGAAGAAATTTTCGTTTTTGGTCAATGAATTTTTCCATTACCTTGACCTTTGCGCCTGCATCAAGGCATTTTAGCAATCCTTTGGTAACAGTTATAAATTGTTCGCAAATAAAAAATACTTTCCTAATTATATATTTTATGACCTCTTTTATGAAGGGATAATATTCAATTAATTTTTTCCAATACCTTGACCTTTGCGCCTGCGTCGAGGCATTTTAGCAATCCTTTACACCACCACCTATGTTTATTGTAGGTAACCAACTTGACTCTGGGGTTATGGTACGGTTAGCAATGGGTGGTTTGCTTAATGGGATTTAAATTATCGGTGACAAATTTATAAGTGAAAGTCACAGACATTTTTGGACAAAGGATACAATTGGTAATTTAGGTGTGGGTATACACATTTGTTATGGTGATAGAAAATGGGATAATCACAGTGGTTTTTGTTTTTTACTGTATTACGCCGGAGTGATTCCAATTACTTTCACAATTATAGTTAGTTTTAAATCGATTTTTGACATTCATATATTTTATTCCTTCTAGACATTTTATTGTAGCTAATAACTATAGTTATGGGATGTAAGGCCAGCTATCATAGTTAAGATTACATTTATTATACCTACATAACATGAAAAATGAAAATGTTTTATTTTAGCAATATACTAGTTATAGTGGATGATATTAATATATATTCTTAGTATCTGTCATTATGAATTAAAATTGTTTATCAAAACAGCTTCTAAACAGCTTTTAGACAGCTTGTGAACAAATTATTTCTTAATTAGTAAGTGAGCAATATACTAGTTAAAGTGGATGATATTAATATATATTCTTAGTATCTGTCATTATGAATTAAAATTGTTTATCAAAACAGCTTCTAAACAGCTTTTAGACAGCTTGTGAACAAATTATTTCCTAATTAGTTTTACAATCACAGGATACATCTTCCCCCAACATAATCGGATATGTTCCTCTAAGATTTATATATCAATCTTGAGATATTTTGGCTTTGCGTTCTTTCTCACGTACATAGCAAACACATTGAAAATCAGAGTGTAAGTTTTTACTTCACATCGAAAGCCGTCTAGTGATCAAGAAATTTTTATCATTCTTAACAAAAGACTATAACTCGTAGACGTTAATAACAACTAGTAACCAGCTAATAATAATTAGTAAACATCAAGTAAACAGATACTATACAAATACTACCCAGATACTAAACAGCTAGTAAACAACTTGTATACATCTACTAAACAACTTGTATACATCTACTAAACATATAGAAACCAAATACTAAACAGCTAGTAAACAACTTGTATACATCTACTAAACATATAGAAACCAGATACTAAACAACTTGTATACATATACTAAACATATAGTAACCAGCTAATAAAAACTAGTAAGAAACTAATAGACATCTACCAAGCAGATAGTAACCATCTAATAATAGCTCATAACAGTTAATAACAGCTAGTAATCAAAATGTGAGCTTAACAAGCAGCTTAACCGCCATCATGAATCACGAAAACCAGATGAGTATTGTAATTTAAGAGTTTATTAAACTTATTCAGAATCTTAGACAATGATGCCTTACTCATACAGATAGTATACAAATAGAATAGAACTAGAAAACTAGAACTAGAAAAATAGTTGACAATAAAAACCGATATTACCAGGTCCCAACACCTCTATCATAAACTTGAACCAGAAATTAAATTGAAAGACGCTCCTATGCTAGCTAATGATGCTTTCGAAATATGTTATAATATTACTATGGGTTAGAACAAATTAATGCTTTAAAAATAATCCAACATCTGAGAAAGATTACACTGTGAGAACTATTTAACATCTATCTATGGGAACCAAGCGAAAATCTGCGTTTGGAACGAAGATTAATAACCGACATGTTTCTTACAGAGGTATGGAGTAAGAAAATTAATTATATATAAATTTACATGAAATATAATTAATTATGAACTTAATGAAATATGTTTACAATAATAAAATATATAAAAAAATATTAGATGATCCTACAAATTTTGTTTCTGACTGTAATTAAAACTACAGGTACAAATGAAGGGGAAGTATTTTATTCAATATCCTTGGGTCTTGGGCCTGTGACTTTGATGACGGTCAAGTAATGATAGTTCACTGCAAGTGTGTTTGGCTAACACATCTTAGAAACTTTAACTTGTGTACTTTGATAATTCTTAATAAGAGACTATAGCAACTCATAATACTTGTTAACATTTAGTTACCATCTAAAATTAAGTACTTTACAGATACTATACAGGTAGTAACCATCCAAAACCAAGTACTGTACAGGTACTATACAAAAGTAACCATCCAAAAACAAGTCTAAACAGAAAGTAACCATCAATATACTGCTAGGTAACAACTAAATACAACGTATCCAACGTGTCAAGTCCATGTCAATATGAGTACTACCCTAAAAAATTATATATCTCTGGATAATCTTCAAAGTCAATACCTATACAGTGGAGACGAGACCAGAAATGAACAAACTTTTAAACTGGAAATTACGAATAAAACCTGGAAAATTCCCCATGTAACTCTGAGCGATTTTACAAAAATTAAGATGTACGATATTATTAAAAGTTGTGTAAGCCTACCAATCGCATTCCAGAGTTAGGATTTATATGTTAACCCCAAATTGGGGTATGGGAGTCAACAGAGCTGAAATGTGAAATTGTCGGCTAACCGCGAAAAAACCAAGATTTGCTATAATTGGATTTACACAAAATGGACAACTTATCACAAATAACTTATCAAACTTGAAAGTTCACTTGAATTCTGAGTCATATCCATAATAATCTGAATGTTGATTTTAGTTAGAATTAGTATGCTCACCTATAAGAAATGTATACAAGATTTCAATCTAGTTACTATAATCGTGAATCACAACCATTTTTGACCCCAAATGAATTTAAATTGAAGACCCTTATTATTGTGGTTGATCTTTCATATCAAAACGAATCAGTAAAAATTAGGCCTATTGATGTGAGAGTTTCAATAGAACTAAAGACACCAAGTCATATAAATACCAATGCTTACTGTCTCCTCATACATGACCGTTTAGTTGAATATAACCCACTAAACGACTAGAACAATGAGTTGCTTAACATTAGAAAAATGTTGAAAGGTACTGTTTCGATTGATGTTCAAGGTTTCTTTAATAATAATAATAATTTTATTCTGAAGGAAATTGGAGTTGTATTCGAAAAAGATCCAAACTTGAATTAAAGTTTTTTAATAGAACCACCATATGATTTTACTTTGCTAAATACAAAATCTCGAAAGACTGCAATTTGGTTAACCCATACACATCACAAAATTTTTTGGAACGATGGAGAAAATAGTTTTCCACAAATCGAAAGTATCTAAGGACAATTACAAGCGGAAAACAAATTCTTTTTAAAGGTGTGGAAAAGAAACGATTTCTAAAGACGTTTTTTGGGAGTCGTCAGCTCATAAATATCGAGGAAATGGGCTGTCCGTCATTAAACAGACTTAAAGGAAACCGGTTTCTCTATTGTGAAACACATAAAATAATTTTTATACATTTTTTTTTAAAGTTGAGACTAGATGTGTATGGACCTACAAGAAAACAAAATTAAAACAAGGAAGAACGCTATAGTCGAGTACCTCGACTATCAGATGCCCGTTACTCAGCTAAAGGGACCAAAGGAAAATGGAGATATGCAAGCAGCAAATGCGCCACCTACCGGCGGTAGACAGATTTAAGCGTTGTGGGCGTTAGAGTGGGCGTGGCAAAGTTTTTTTTAGATGAATCGAAAGGTATTGACGAGACCAATACATTTCAGTTAAAATTTTGTATCTAGCACGAAAATTGTGTGCGCCACAGGCTTGGGCGGTTTTTGGGCGTCAGAGTGGGCGTGGCATATTCGCGTAACAAACTTGCGCTGCGCTCAAGCCTACGGAATCTAAATCTGATATCCCGTTTCTCTATCTTTGATATTTTCTGAGATATCCGCGTTCATATTTCCGATTTTTTGAAGTTTGTAGGCGGTTTGTGGGCGTGCCAAACTTTTTTTTAAGTCAATCGGTAGGTATTGATGAGAACAATACATATCAGTTAAAATTTGTATTCTAGCATCAAAACTGTAGGAGGCGTTAGAGTGGGCGTGGCACTCTTTTGAAATAAACTTGAGCTGCGCAGGAATCTCAGGAATCTGCATGCCTAATCCCAGTATTGTAGCTCTTATAGTTTCCGAGATCTCAGCGTTCATACGGACAGACGGATAGACGGACATGGCTAGATCGACTCGGCTAGTGATCCTGATCAAGAATATATATACTTTATGGGGTCAGAAACGCTTTCTTCTGCCTGTTACATACTTTCCGACGAATCTAGTATACCCTTTTACTCTACGAGTAACGGGTATAAAAATGAAGTTTCATGAGGAAATTGACCAATTTATTAAACAACTTTAAGGACAGATAATTGGTCAGCATTTTCAATACCTTCTAAACACAAAAACTATGTTCATGAATCGAGGTGGACATGATCTCAAAACTACGAATTATGGTGAAAACTTTACATTTTGTAATCTTGAACTGACGTCGGAAACGTGCGCCTGCTCCTTCTATGCAAATCGCTGGAACGAAGCCAGAAAATTAATTTCAATATATAATTAAACATGTTCGCAATACCAAAATAAATGAATAAATGTATTTTTATGCTACAAAATAAACTTCTGACCTTTTATTTCGAGTTAAAATTACAGTTAAACGTTCTGGGGCGGAAACAAAAATATCTGTTTGAAAATATTCCACATCTGAGAATTATTAACTTGTGAGATTCATTTTTTTGGGGTTCTTTTGATTTCTAAATTAATTTTACAATCATAGGAAACGTTATGATCGTGACATTTTTATGACATCTAAACCTTTTAAAATCAGATAATATATTGGATTATGCTAATTGTCCCAGAACCCGCATACATTAATGAAGAGGCGGGGGCCATTATTATGTTAATTAGTGAGAGGCGGAGGTCATTAATATGCTAATTAGTAAGGGGGCGGGGGCCATTAATATGCAAATTGTCCCAGAACCCATCTTCCCAACTACTGAAGATGCTGCCTTTGAGGACTGCAGCATTAAAACCTTGGGAATCACTTGGAATCCTACGATTGACAAACTCTGTGGAAAAGCACAAACTGTGACCACAGAGAAAACAACAAGACGCGATGTGGTTTCAGAAATATTCAAAATATTCGATCCTCTCGGACTATTTTCTCCAGTAGTCATAAAGGCCAAAGTATTTATGCAAGGCTTAACAAAGGATAAATTTGAATATAACAAAGAATTGCCAACGCAGTTACAATCGGAATGGAAGCAATTCCGGGAAGATTTAAAAATGTAAAGTGACATTAAAATTCCCCGTCATGTGTTTGATGGAAAGATTCCGGTATCAAATGAGATACATACGTTCGTCGACGCTTCAGAAAATGCGTATGCTGCAGCCATTTATCTTTAAGGCAGCAGTTTTAGGTGCTCAATTAACAGCGACCACAAAGGAACAATTGTCGCTGCAAGGAACTGCAACATATTTTTTGGCAGATTCCGAAATTGTGTTGTCCTGGATAAATAGCCCAAAGACAATAAAGGACATATTTGTGGCTACTAGAATTACCACCATTCAAGAAGCGTCGTTGCAAAGGGAATGGCGCCATGCTCCATCGGAAAACAATGCTGCAGACATAGCGTCAAGAGGAATAAGTGGTTCCATTTTCACCAATTTCAGTTTTTGGTTCTATGGTCCACTGTTCTTGAGTGGTCCATCATCATTGTTGCGGCAAAATCAGAACGCCATGCAATTCCCCAGGAGAACCCAGAAATCTTGGTAGCTACCACGCAAAGTCCGAATTGGCTATATGGCATAAACCACGGGAATTCATTTGATAAATTACTAAGAATAGTAGCCTACATCATGCGTTTCAAAAGGAAATCTTCAGACGCAACGACAATGGTGAAATTTGAAGAGCTGGAACAATCTCGAAAGATAGTTCTCCGATTAATTCAGCACAATAATTTTTGCGCCGAAATCAAAGAATTAAAGAAATGCCGGGAAGTCGGACGAGGCAGTAATCTCAGCGCCCTAACGCCTTTCTTGGATCAGGATGATCTCATTCGAGTTGGAGGAAGATTGGAAGCATCTGAGCTTTCATTCGATACAAAACATCCTGTACTATTGCCATATAATGATCAATCAAATTTATATTTGAAAAAATCCACAAAGAAAATATGCATTGTGGTGCCCAAACTCTAGTAGCCACATCAAGGCAAATATATTTGGTAATAAAGGCAAAAACAATAGCTCGAAATGTCATTTTAAAATGTGTCAAAGCTAAACCAAAACAAGGAAGAACGCTATAGTCGAGTACCTCGACTATCAGATACCCGTTACTCAGCTAAAGGGACCAAAGAAAAATGGAGATATGCAAGCAGCAAATGCGCCACCTAGCGGCGGCAGACAGATTATAGCGTTGTGGGCGTTAGAGTGGGCGTGGCAAAGTTTTTTTTAAATCAATCGATAGGTATTGACGAGACCAATACATTTCAGTTAAAATTTTTTATCTAGCACAAAAATTGTGGGCGCCACAGGCTTGGCCGGTTTGTGGGCGTTAGAGTGGGCGTGACAAAGTTTTTTTTGGATCAATCGATAGGTATTGACGAAACCAATACATTTCAGTTAAAATTTTTTATCTAGCATGAAAATTGTGGGCGCCACAGATTTGGGCGGTTTGTGGGCGTTAGAGTGGGCGTGGCATATTCGCGTGACAAACTTGCGCTGCGCTCAAGCCTACGAAATCTAAATCTAAAATCCCGTTTCTCCATCTTTGATATTTTCCGAGATATCCGCGTTCATACTTACGATTTTTTGAAGTTTGTGGGCGGTTTGTGGGCGTTAAAGTTTGCGTGGCAAACTTTTTTTTAGGTCAATCGGTAGGTCTTGATGAGAACAATACATTTCAGTTAACATTTTTGTTCTAGCATCAAAACTGTAGAAGCCACAGTTTTGGGCGGTTTGTGGGCGTTATAGTGGGCGTGGCACTCTTCTGAAACAAACTTGCGCTGCGCAGGAATCTCAGGAATCTGCATGCCTAATTCCAGTATTGTAGCTCTTATAGTTTCCGAGATCTCAGCGTTCATACGGACAGACGGACAGAAGGACAGACGGACAGACGGACAGACGGACATGGCTAGATCGACTCGGCTAGTGATCCTGATCAAGAATATATATACTTTATGGGGTCGGAAACGCTTCCTTCTGCCTGTTTCATACTTTCCGACGAATCTAGTATACCCTTTTACTCTACGAGTAATGGGTATAATTAGTATCTCATTGATTGTAATTTGTGGTCCTGAAAAGGACCGATTTGTACAAAGTATGTTAGCGCATTGGCAGCACGCACACTTAAGCACGCTCGCCGCGAATGCGACGGGCCAACTGGATGTCTTTGGGCATGATGGTGACACGCTTGGCATGAATGGCGCACAAGTTGGTATCTTCAAAGAGGCCAACCAGATAGGCCTCGCTAGCTTCCTGCAGAGCCATCACTGCCGAGCTCTGGAATCGCAGGTCAGTCTTGAAGTCCTGAGCGATTTCACACACCAGACGCTGGAAAGGCAGCTCGAGGATCAGGAGCTCGGTACTCTTCTGGTATCGACGGATCTTACGCAGGGAAACAGTTCCAGGGCGATACCGATGGGGCTTCTTCACGCCTCCGGTGGCTGGTGCGCTCTTGCGAGCGGCCTTAGTAGCCAGTTGTTTGCGTGGCGCCTTGCCACCAGTCGATTTCCGAGCGGATTGCTTGGTACGGGCCATTTTCGAGTTCACGTTCACTTCACGTTTCAAAACACAATAAACGATAGCTGCATTTGCTACCTACTTATATAGCAAAACGAGGATGGTTGAAAAGAGAGGGAAGCAGAGGCCATCTCACTTGTCGAGCAGAGAGCGGTGAGCGAAGAGCGGGACGCACATATCGTTCGGACTCGCTCGTGTTTCTGGGGTTTTAGGTATAAATAAGAGTGCGTCGAAAATCAGGAATTAGTTCTTCAGTGACTTTCGTTTCGTGCAGTGTGTTAACAGTACAAAATAGTGAAATATGACTGGTCGCGGTAAAGGAGGCAAAGGCTTGGGAAAAGGAGGCGCCAAGCGTCACACTATAGGCTGGCTGACCACTTTTTGTGGCCAAAAATCCATTTTTCGAAAGTCGTTAATATTAAAATCTAATGACGTCAAAGTGTTGGGAAAACTTCAATGTTACGTAACAGAAATTTTAACAGAGCCACGATCTGTTAAAGTATTTGCTGTTAAAACAGCTGTTCGGTGTCACGGACGCACGAAATCTACTTTGTGAAAAAAAGAGTCGGTTTAAGATTATAAAAATAAGGCACCAAACAAAGATTTTACCAAACAAGTTATAATGGCATCGAAAGGTAGCGGTTTGTACTTTATGTTTATGGTCGTCACAAGTTGGATTTGTTTGTGTTGTCCCTGTAATTGAGTGTTTTTTATAGTCGCTTTACGTGTATAAACTTACAATAAAAACTAACTTTAAATAGAGATATACAGTGAGTTTCACCTAGTTTCACCTTAATATTTACACTGTGTTGTCGGTAGTTCAGTTCGTGTTCATATGAATGCTATCCTAAAGTGCACTTTTGCGCACTTTCGTCGCAATTTACCTTTTTAGGTCACAACCTCAGATTGGCCAATACAAAATTGTTTGGGATTTGGAGTTCTGGAGAGACAAAGCAGGCAATATTTGACAGATTTAGACCTTCGATATCTGGTTCAGATGCTTATGAGGATGTTTTAAAAAAACAAAGCGAGGCTTTTTGTCATAGATTGTCCCGTAAATAGACATCTTGCAAAATAAATTTGAGTCATTTCAAAAGAAAGTACTTAACTTGGCTTACATCCCACATTGAGGCTTTCATAAATGGCAGGCCAAAATTGCTTTATTTGTTGCCGGGAGCAAGGGCTCAGAGAAGAGCAGCTTCAAATTTTATCAAACCCACGGCTGGGAATATTAAATTATTAATAAATCCACCTAGTGGGGCTGCGCGTAAGGGCGGTAACATGTAAAAAATGGGCGATGCCACACCTTTTTTCTAAATATATGTTCATTATATCAATATAAATCCAAATCAAAACAAGAAAGAACGCTATAGTCGAGTGCCTCGACTATCAGATACCCGTTACTCAGCTAAAGGGACCAAAGGGAAATGGAAATAAGCAAGCAGCAAAGCAAGACTGAAATGCGCCACCTACCGGCGGTAGACAGATTTTAGCGTTATGGGCGTTAGGGTGGGCGTGGAAAAATTTTTTTTTGGTCAATCGATAGGTATTGACGAGACCGATACAGTTCAGTTAAAATTTTGTATCTAGCATGAAAATTGTGGGCGCCACAGGCTTGGGCGGTTTGTGGGCGTTTGAGTGGGCGTGGCATACTCGCGTATCGAAATTGCGCTGCGTACAAAGGTTCGGAATCTAAATCTGAAATCCTGATTCTATATCTTTGATAGTTTCCGAGATATCCACGTTCATATTTACGATTTTTTGAAGTTTGGGGGCGGTTTGTGGGCGATAAAGTGGGCGTGGCAAACTTTTTTTTAAGTCAATCGATAGGTATTGATGAGAACAATACATTTCAGTTAAAATTTTTATTCTAGCATCAAAACTGTAGGAGCAACAGTTTTGGGCGGTTTGTGGGCGTAAAAGTGGGCGTGGCACTCTACTGAAACAAACTTGCGCTGCGTAAGAAGCTCAGGAATCTGCACGCCAAATCTCAATAGCCTAGCTCTCATAGTTTCCAAGATCTCAGCGTTCATCCGGACAGACAGACGGACAGACGGACAGACGGACAGACGGACATGGCTAGATCGACTCGGCTAGTGATCCTGATCAAGAATATATATACTTTATGGGGTCGGAAACGCTTCCTTCTGCCTGTTACATACTTTCCGACGAATCTAGTATACCCTTTTACTCTACGAGTAACGGGTATAATTAATGGAACAAATAATGGGACAGTTACCACCCTTAAGAGTCACACAAGCTCGACCGTTTCTTAATTCTGGAGTTGACTATTGTGGACCATTTAAGATTCACTACAAAATTCGTGGAAAGAAACCACATACTGCCTACATAGCAATCTTTTGTTGCGATTTAACCACAGAAGCATTCTTGGCAGCACTTCGTCGATTCATAAGTCGACGAGAAAAATGTCAGACTCTACACTGCGACAACGCTACGAATTTTGTTGGAGCAAGGAATATGCTTCAGGAATTGGAAGAAGCCATCTTCTCAGAAAAGGCCAAGAGGTCAATAGCGGAGACCTGCAATAATAAAGGCGTCAACTTTAAGTTTATCCCACCAAGAGCACCGCATGTTGGAGGACTTTGGGAAGCGGCGTTAAAATCGGCAAAACATTTATTGCTAAAGAATGTTTCTACAGCGGATCTGACCTTTGAGGAATAAGAAACTGTGATAGTGGAAATCGAAGCTATCATGAATTTAAGACCCTTGGTTCCGATATCGAGTGATCCAAATGATGTAACGGCACTTACCGCGTGTCATTTTCTAATTGGAGAACCATTAACCGCACAAGCAGATAGTGAGCCATCTCAGCAACCACAATCATTGGGACAGCGATGGCAAGCCGTTTCCAAGTTAACGCATGCGTTTTGGACTCAATGGTCAACTGATTATCTGCAACAACTTCAGCATCGTCAAAAATGGAGAAGATCCTCGGCGAACGTAAAGGAAGGAGCATTAGTGTTGATAAAGGAAGATAATACTCCAGTTCTGCGAAAGCCATTGGGAGGAATAATTAAGGTAATTCATGGCAAGGATAATTTTGTCAGAGTTGTAGAAGTCAAAACGAGTAAAGGAATATTTAAGCGAGATATTCAACATATCGCCCCACTATTCTCAGAAGAGGAGCCTGTTCATAAGCATACAGCTGCCGAAGAGGAAGAGGGGAATTCACCTGATGAGAGACAGACGAAAAGGTCGAAGAAATCAGCAATGCCTTCGCTGACAATGGCGTTAGTTGTTATGCTTCTTCTATTACCGTTAGTAGCAGCACAATCAATTAACGTTACTCAATTTGCATCGAAACCTGGAATATTTATATAAATTTAAGAGGTTCAGGATTAATGGTTGCAAAACCTGGATGCCCCATTCGAAATACCTTAATGACAATTACAAGTCAAGACATATTGGAAACCACATTAAGTACATCGTATGCTCGCTTTGGAGAAGGAGAACTCACGGAGAATTTACGACCTAATTCAACAAGATTGTAACGAGTCGCCACATTCAAATTAACTTCAGGCGGAGGTGGTACCGTAGTGGTCAAGCGCACGCGGGTCTACTCGGCTGGCTGCTTGTCGGCTGTGGAAGTGGATGAAAAATGCCTAACCCCATGAAGTGCCTATTTGTTAACGATAATTGAAATCTAACTTCGCGTGCTAGACAAGCTGAATTCGGAAATGAGCAACAACATATAAAATCAAAAGGAAAGTCTAAAATTCCCCTAATACCCTAACCGAGTCTCACTTTCACCTCGTTCGATGTTTCCGAGGCTCTATCATGCCCACCCAACCATTGGCCGTTCTCTCCCACACGTCCGAACGACCCCATCTATACGAGCTACCCTATCGAGGAATCATTCTAGCTGCGGCAACAGATTGATAATTTAGCACATTACAAAAATTTATTAACAGCTAAAAAAAAAGAGTAAACAAAGCGAATACATATCTTAAATCTAAGCATGCGAGAATATATAATGATACGATTTAGTTAAATGAGCATAATTTTAAATGAAATTGTGATTATGCGGCGGAAATTCAATTTAAATTTACTTTATGACTTTATAATGCAAAGGGGTAAGAAACAAATAATCAAGAAAAATAAAACTGTCAATAAAAAATCGCAAGGAGAGGATTTGTCATCACGATTTTCTGACTGCAGGCCAATTGGGTAAAGTGTAATTTACTTTTTTTTTCTTTTCTCTTTACATCGTCTTGAGTTTGTTTTCCGTTCTTTTAAATATAAAAATTTAGGCACTCACCGCTCACAGGAACATCCAACGAAGAAAGCGCTTTCACCGAAGATGCTAGTGGCTAGCTGCAGGAAAATATATGGATAATGATAAACTCAAAATAATTTAATTTACACGACCAGAATGCACTGCACAAAAAAAAAACGGACGCCGACTCTGCCTCCTTGCACGATTTTAAATCGCTTCGCCATCAATCAACAAACGAATTCTTTTACATTAAACATTACACTTAAACTAACGTGCTGCATAACAATCTTTTTCCCTTGGCAGGTCTTTAACAAATTTTCATACTCTCTGGAGGTTAGGTCCGAAAGTAAGGGATCGCAAATTCTCTCAAAACTGCTTCACCCGGGCGAGGTCACAAAACCGATGGAGGGCTTAACTCTTTAGATTTCCCCCTTTGAACTTTATTTTAGTTCTACGGCATTTTACGGTGCAAATTCACGGCTCTTGAAGAAAAACTCCGCCGCGGTTCCGCGACGGACCGAACGTCTTACAGCGCGATCGAAATACTGCCCTTGGCTCTCGCTTAAACGACGAACGATGCCCAAGCAAAAGCTTTTATTTATAAGCTAGAAGACGAAAATGGTGATGTAGGTCGGGACTTCTCCTATCGCCCCAAAGGTAATGCTGCTGGCGGGGCCCGGAACTGGGCCTTTTTTTCCGCTCCTCGACGTAGGCTTCTGAGCAGCTTGTCCGGCTCCAAATACAATAGGGGATGACCTCCACCGGTCTGAGCGAATACACGGCGGCCGCGCAGGCCGGCTAGTAGCTGCCGAATAAGCTCAACATTACTTACTCGACCTCAAACCTTGCGATCACGGCTAGAACTCACCCCAATTCGTAATTAATTTCCTAAATATGTATTTCCTTTTCTTTTTTCCCCTTCCGGTGGCTCGGCAATATGAACAGGCTGATCAAATCACTCGCGCTAAACTTTTGCGGATTACACTTGTAAAGAAAATTTAACTTCTGCTTGCTTAGGCTGCCGAAACGGAAAAGACCGACTTTGACGCCACAATTCAGGCGGTAACCCAAATCCCGGAGTATGAGGTGAAAAACTAGTCTTGAAAAAGCCTGACATTTGCCCCTGTTGCTCTCACTCATTCCGAAAACTGCAGCAGAACCTTTCTGCGCACGAATGCTAGATGGCGCCACCCCTGTGTCTCTATGAAACACAGATGGAGCCGCTTCTGCTAAAGCAAGCGCTACAAAAATGCCCCCTCTTAAGATCATACTTGGGAGTCAGATTCCCAAGAATGAGCCTACCAGCGATTGCTGTGGATACGCTATTGTTTCATGTCCTTCGCATGATACCTTCCTATGTATCTGCCCTGCAAATCCTCTAGATCGTAATAGGCCTGCCCGATTTTCCTTTTGACCCGAGCTTTAATAAATGCTGGTCCCAATTTGGCGTTGTAGCCGGCCTGGAAATTGCTTTGCTTGAAATTCCTCCTGAATATTTCCTGGCCCTCTTCATAGGATACCGGCCTCGAGCGCAGATTATACTGTCGTTCATTTTTCTCGAACTGCTTTTTCATCACTTCCAACGCCTTATTGCGTACCAACTCAAATGAATCCTTCCGCGAAAAAGCCATGGTCCTGTCCTCTAGTAAGTTCAAGGCCCTCAGCAATTTAAAGGTTGCCCCTGACGCAATGAAGTGCTGGCCAAACACCATATAGTACGGAGTGGTCCCCAGGCTGGAATGGATCGCCGATCTGAGCGCACAGCAGATGCTGCTAAGTTGTTCATCCCAGTCTTTCTGATCGCTCCGTACATATGACCTAATGGCTGCAATGACAGACCGATTAACCCGTTCTGAAGCATTCGCTTGCGGTGAGTATACCGCCGTAAGGGTGTGAGAAATTCGGTATTCTCTAAGCAGCTTCTGAAACGCTTCAGACTTGAATTGCGACCCGTTGTCGGACACAATGGTCTCAGGAACCCCAAAAGTATGGAAAAGGTCTTGCTGCAAATACTTTACCACCACATCGGCTGTCAACTTCTTCACGGCTTTTAGGAACACGAACTTGCTATAATGATCCAAAACTATGAAAATTCCGATATTGCCACTCCTCGAGCGAGGATAGGGCCCTAGAAAATCCACGTACAACTTCTGAAAAGGTCTACTAGATTCTGGCTGCGCACCCATAGGTGGACGTAATGTCTTATTCGGTGCCTTTGTCGTTTTGCAAGTGATGCACCCTTCAATGTACCGTTTGACGTCCCTTACCAGCCCTGGCCAATAATAATATCGCCTCAATCTTTCTAGCGTTTTGTGAACACCCCCATGAGATGCCAAGGGGTCATTATGGGCCTTCCTCAAAGCCTCTGGAACCAAACCTTGAGGTACCCACAATTTCCAACAGAAGGTATCGTGAATAGCATCTCCTGAAGTGTATTCCCCTCTCCGATACACTAGACCGTCTGATACTTTTAGATCCGGAAGCTTGTCAGCGTTGGCCTCTACTCTCAAAATCAGCTCTAAGTAATCTGCATCCTTAAAATGCGGTGAATCCAAGTCCACCAGTAACCCGTGACTAGCATCTAATGCTGCTACCTCTTCCTCATTTACCCTCGACAAAGCTTCCGGGACGACATTGAGCTTACCGCTTCGGTGTTCAATTGTGAAGTTAAAAGCCTGCAACTTTAACGCCCATCGTGCTAATTTTTCTGCGCCTTATTCAGCTTTTTAGACACAAAGGCTATGGGGAATTCGTCTCCATTCTCGGATTTCTGTACTAGAACACCGCCCACACCTGTCTTGCTCGCATCGCAATGGATGTAAAAAGGTTGGCTGAAATCCGGGCTGCGCAATACTGGAGCTAAACTCAACATCTCTTTCAATTTTTCGAAAGCCTGCTGTCCTTCTGGTGTCATCGAAAACTTCCTTTTCGGCTTCAACAGGTCAGTAAGGGGTGCTGAAACCGCAGCGAAATTGTTTACAAACTTTCGATACCATCCCACCATTCCCAAAAACCTTCTAAGAGCTTTTAACGACTTGGGCAATGGAAATTCCGTCATAGCAGCTATTTTCTCTGGGTCAGTACGTACAACACCTTCACCTACAATATGCCCAAGGTACTTCACGCTCTTCATGCAGAACTTGCTTTTCTCCACATTCAGAGTTAGACCCGCTGATTTGATGCATCCTGCCACTTCACTTAACACTTTTAAATGCTCCTCCAAACTATCGGACACAATAAGCAAATCGTCCAAATAGACGAAGACTGCATTTCTGAGATGAGCAGGTATCACCTTATCCATGAGTCTTGTCATGGTCTGCGAAGCGTTGGTCAAGCCAAATGGCATAACCTTGTACTGATAGAGGGGTTTTCCCGGTATCGTGAATGCAGTTTTATCACGCGAAGCGGGATCCAAAGGTATCTGCCAATAGGCATCCTTCAGATCCAGACTGGATATAAAATTTGCCTTAGGTAATCTACTTAGAATGCCATCTATCTGTGGGAGAGGGTAAGCATCTTTTGTGGTAACCATGTTCACTTTCCTGCTATCCAGACATAACCGTACCTTTCCTGGTTTCTGAACTAATACCACCGGCGATGACCATGCACTATCTGACTCTTCGATGACCCCGAGCTTGAGCATTCTATCCACCTCAGCGTATAAGAGTTTTTCCACCGCTGGAGATACAGGGAAATGCCGCTGCTTAACCGGCCTTGCATCGCCAATGTCGATCGAGTGCGATATGAGGCTCGTCTTTCCCAAACCAGAAATTGCGAAGGACGGAAATTTGTTGATCACTGCCTTCAACTCATCGCTCTGCTGGTCAGACAAGGCATGAGAATTGTCTGCTAGTTCAGCTATATTCATATCGGGTGGCAGGAGGTCGAAAGCCTTCCAAAAGTCGATACCTAAATACAGCTCCTGACTAAGAGATGGGATTAGGTGTAGATCCAACTCCTTGACAACGTCATCATATTGGACTATTGTCTTTAAACGGCCAACCACGTCCTGCTTCCTACCATCTGCAGTACTAGCAGATCCCAGAACCTTTTTAAACTTTATCCGGTTTCTAATGACCTGTTCGGCCAATTTTCCTCCTATGGCACTTATCGCTGCCCCCGTGTCTAAGAGACCTAACACCCATTGACCCAACAAGCGAACTTCCGCGTACGGCCGCTTATCGTAGCTCTTATGTCTTATGGCTTCTATTGTTTTGGTTGCTTGCCAAAATGTTCTAATTCTGTTTGCATTTCTGGAACAGCGCTTTCTTTGACCTGGATCCATACTAGTCTGCCTTTCCTGTACAAGCTGTGGCCAGAACCGAATGGGTTTAACAACTGCTTCGCATTCGTTTGTCTTAGCTAGTGTCGATGAATCTATGTTGGTTATTGAGTTATCTCGGAAATTGTCGACTTTTGGCGAGGAACACACGACTGTTGACGTGGCCGTGTGCTCGTCATCCCGTTTTTTTGACATTTAGAGCGTGAGGGCTTATAAATATTCGGAAGACCACAACCATAACAAAATATTTTCTTCTTTTCGCCACAATCGACATAACGGTGGCCTTCTCTCCTGCAATTCCAACAAACCAATGCTAGGGCTTCGACCTCGACTGTTAATTCGCCATCGGAAAACTCTGTTGCGTCCTCTCCAAGGCTCTCCTGCACCAACTCTGATACCTGCCGACGGAATGGTGTGGGTTTCTGGTAACCATAACTTCGCCTCACATCCTCGAGAAAGCTCTCTCTGCGTCGACAAATATCCCGAAGTTTTGCTATGGAATCTACGCTCACGTTCAGTAGTTCATGCCTAATCTCTGGCCTGAGATTCCTGCGAAGCGTCTCTACCAAGTCCTTCTCCGGCATAGGTACCTCTAGACAATCAGCTATCTGAACAACCGCATCATAAAAGCTATCGAAATTTTCTCTTTCCTGTTGTTTTCGATCTCGGATCGCTTCTCTGAAGTCTACATCGGTTCGAGTATCTCTAAACTGCTTGCGCAAAGCTTCACACAAAGAGATCCACCCCAAACTCCTCGAAGATTTGTGATACCTCCAATAGAACTCCCGTGCCTTGCCGTCGAACAATATACTAGCATTGCTGCACAACACCGAAAAATTTCCCTCTAGAGTTTGGTGAGTTAACGCCTCTACTCTATATATGAAGTTATCAACTCTTAACCCATCGTGACCATTAAATCTCAGCTTCCATCCATTAATAATATGGCCAACTTTATCAGGCCTCTGTCCTAAGTCCGAACCCACTGCTGAATGCGGTCTCAAGGACTGAAATTCCTGCACTTGTCTTCCGGGACATTCTGCGCAGATACTTGGGGAAAAAGTGCGCCAATATTAGTTTCGATTAATTGCGCCATTTTTTCCGAAAGCTGTGTCAACAAACTATTACTCATGTTTTTCACATGCTGCTCAACAATTTTGCTTACATTTTGCATGGTAATTCCCGATGCCTCTGACGCTGTTTGACCCACTGGTGGGGTTTGCATCCTACCCTGCTGACCCCTTGTTACAGGAGGCACCTTCTCGAAACAAATTGCTTTACAAGTCGGGCAAGTGCTGTGGGTCTTACCATAGTTCCCTATGCATATTTTGTGGAACTCATGTCCACAATTAGTCCTGGCCTGCTGTGCAGACGCTAAAGGCTTTTCACAGAGAACGCACTTGGGCGAAGGAGACGCATCCATGCTTTCTTCTGAGCTCATCATTAATTAAATGGGATTAAAACGAATAAACCTTTTAATATAAAGGAAACAAAGTGAATGAATTTTAAATCGGAAACTAACTACAAATTAACTCTTTGAAATAATACGATAATTTTACGATACAATAATTCCTAATTTGGAACTCGACAAATGAAACAATAATATAAAAATAATAATAATATAGTAATTAGAATTACCTAAATATAAAAAAAAGATAAAAGATTAACTCAGATTAACTTATAGAATCAATATCTCTATGAACTTTCAGCTGTGCCTAAGCCCGAGACCGATTTATAAAACCAATGTCTTTGGGAAATGTCAGCTGATAATAATGCCAGAGAGTGTAAAGCTACTAAGCTTTCCCTTTCTGTTTGGGGTTAACGACCTTGCTTGCGATCAGCTGTTCAATCGTTGTGCTCCCTTTTATCGCGTCAACTCTTTCTACTGATCTGCCAATCAGAACTCCTACAAGTTTCAAAAACATGCGATCAAACCTAATTAAGCTCGGCTGGTCGTAACGTACACCGAGAGAAATCTTGCTGCCTAAAATAGAATTTTGTATTTGACCCCAGCGGCTGACGTGTATATGACGGCTCGCCGATTTGAGAAAATGTAACCAAAAGGTTTTAAATCGTAAATTTTAAATTTAAAAGCAAACTTACAAACATAAAATTTAAAATAAACAACAATTAAATTGAATAAATAAGATAGATATATATCGGCACCAAATAAAATCTTCTACAAAATGTCATAAAATAATTTGGCCTGCACGCATAGTCTGATTCCCTCAAAAATAACTCGCTTTCCTTTTGAGACATAGTTTCGGCAAGAGCAAAAGAGAACGAAAAGTAAATGCAATGCAATGCAGCTGCAATTGCACTTGCATAACAAACACGAGCTATTGCCAGCTGTGGCCAGCGGAAAGCTCCACGCTGTTCTCCAAACGTCTGACGATGTTCTCTATGTTTGCCGTCGGGCATATGACACCTGCTATCATACGTGGCCTGCGCTTCCTTTCATATAAGAGAAGCACAGTAATCCTAAGCGGATGAATAACAATAGTTTACGCCAACTTTGTTTTTTTTTCTGCCACCTTCCGCTTTAGAGATCACCCGTGGCCATGGGTTTCCTTGTGAAAGTGAATCCCCATGTACGTCCTATGCGTTTGATCTCCAACGCTTTGGGTTGCTATGCTGTAGGGTATACAAAAGTTGGTTTGTGTCGTTTCTTAAGTTCCTCAAAGTGGTCGGTTAACCAAATTACTGATAATTAGTTCTTCCGTCTTCCTATTCTTTGACAACTAAAAAAAACTAACAAACAATATGTTGGTTTGCTAAATATCAGCAGCAACTTGAAACAGATAATCCTACTGCACCAGAATTGGATTAAATATTCCGCCGCTTGACTTTTGGCCAAACCGGAATTGATTAAATAAACTAAATCCAATCGAATTTATTGGTGTATATGAGTCACATAATGTTTATGTGGCCCTTGAAGTTGGGCGCCAAGACTTATTATCATTATTATTGGAATTAATTATTTATAAATGTAACGAGTCGCCACATTCAAATTAACTTCAGGCGGAGGTGGTACCGTGGTGGTCAAGCGCACGCGGGTCTACTCGGCTGGCTGCTTGTCGGCTGTGGAAGTGGATGAAAAATGCCTAACCCCATGAAGTGCCTATTTGTTAACGATAATTGAAATCTAACTTCGCGTGCTAGACAAGCTGAATTCGGAAATGAGCAACAACATATAAAATCGAAAGGAAAGTCTAAAATTCCCCTAATACCCTAACCGAGTCTCACTTTCACCTCGTTAGATGTTTCCGAGGCTCTATCATGCCCACCCAACCATTGGCCGTTCTCTCCCACACGTCCGAACGACCCCATCTATACGAGCTACCCTATCGAGGAATCATTCTAGCTGCGGCAACAGATTGATAATTTAGCACATTACAAAAATTTCTTAACAGCTAAAGAAAAAGATTAAACAAAGCGAATACATATCTTAAATCTAAGCATGCGAGAATATATAATGATACGATTTAGTTAAATGAGCATAATTTTAAATGAAATTGTGATTATGCGGCGGAAATTCAATTTAAATTTACTTTATGACTTTATAATGCAAAGGGGTAAGAAACAAATAATCAAGAAAAATAAAACTGTCAATAAAAAATCGCAAGGAGAGGATTTGTCATCACGATTTTCTGACTGCAGGCCAATTGGGTAAAGTGTAATTTACTTTTTTTTTCTTTTCTCTTTACATCGTCTTGAGTTTGTTTTCCGTTCTTTTAAATATAAAAATTTAGGCACTCACCGCTCACAGGAACATCCAACGAAGAAAGCGCTTTCACCGAAGATGCTAGTGGCTAGCTGCAGGAAAATATATGGATAATGATAAACTCAAAATAATTTAATTTACACGACCAGAATGCACTGCACAAAAAAAAAACGGACGCCGACTCTGCCTCCTTGCACGATTTTAAATCGCTTCGCCATCAATCAACAAACGAATTCTTTTACATTACATTACACTTAAACTAACGTGCTGCATAACAATCTTTTTCCCTTGGCAGGTCTTTAACAAATTTTCATACTCTCTGGAGGTTAGGTCCGAAAGTAAGGGATCGCAAATTCTCTCAAAACTGCTTCACCCGGGCGAGGTCACAAAACCGATGGAGGGCTTAACTCTTTAGATTTCCCCCTTTGAACTTTATTTTAGTTCTACGGCATTTTACGGTGCAAATTCACGGCTCTTGAAGAAAAACTCCGCCGCGGTTCCGCGACGGACCGAACGTCTTACAGCGCGATCGAAATACTGCCCTTGGCTCTCGCTTAAACGACGAACGATGCCCAAGCAAAAGCTTTTATTTATAAGCTAGAAGACGAAAATGGTGATGTAGGTCGGGACTTCTCCTATCGCCCCAAAGGTAATGCTGCTGGCGGGGCCCGGAACTGGGCCTTTTTTTCCGCTCCTCGACGTAGGCTTCTGAGCAGCTTGTCCGGCTCCAAATACAATAGGGGATGACCTCCACCGGTCTGAGCGAATACACGGCGGCCGCGCAGGCCGGCTAGTAGCTGCCGAATAAGCTCAACATTACTTACTTGACCTCAAACCTTGCGATCACGGCTAGAACTCACCCCAATCCGTAATTAATTTCCTAAATATGTATTTCCTTTTCTTTTTTCCCCTTCCGGTGGCTCGGCAATATGAATCCCGGAGTATGAGGTGAAAAACTAGTCTTGAGAAAGCCTGACATTTGCCCCTGTTGCTCTCACTCATTCCGAAAACTGCAGCAGAACCTTTCTGCGCACGAATGCTAGATGGCGCCACCCCTGTGTCTCTATGAAACACAGATGGAGCCGCTTCTGCTAAAGCAAGCGCTACAAGATCTACCTCCACAAGTTTGATGGAAGACCCGAACCTTAAATACAAGGAGTTGTATCAACGAGAGGCTCAACTCTTGCCTCCCAATAGTTTTAAATTTCCACATAATCTTGATACTATTGAACATCATCATATTGCTTTTTATATTGCATTAGTTTTTATAATATTCATTGTTGTAATTCACTAAATGAAGAAATGGCGAAAGCCTAGAAACACCCTTCAGCTAAATCAAATGCCGCCCACGCCTGTAAATAGAGACACGATCAACATTAACGATTGTTGAACATTAGTTCAACGGCCGGGAGTGTGTGCGATTTTGAAATTCGTTCGTTGCTGATAGCTACTTTAACCTAAATAAACAGGGTCATAAACGGGTCATAAACCATATGCATCCAGTCGACGGACGTGTCTTCACACCATTTGGTAGATATAATTGTTAATTTAGGCTATTTTCCTGTAATCTGATAATAAACCATGTTGTCCATTTGTATCTAGACTAGACCTAAGTAAATATCCTTGCAACCCCAAATCATGTATATAAACCCGGATCCATGCTCAATAAAATCAGTACGAAAAGAAATCTTGATGTATTCACTTCTCCGCAGCCCAATTTGTTCTGTACTTATTGCGGCGACTACTGCCACTGGTTCTGTACTTGAGGCACGCAAAAAAAACCTTTTCAGCAAAACCAGATTTCGGTAGAAATCCTACAAATGGTTTTATTGCTTAAGATAAAGTACTCTTCTCTAGTCGGGGGTACAAATTTAAGTAAATCTTAAATCGTTCTTGGAGTCGCTGGTTGGCTTAAACAGAACTGCCCGTCAGCATAATGCTGGCAGAGGGGCTGCGGAAACTCGAAGCCGACGGCAGCGGTTTTGGGTATTTTGCTCAACGTGTTGCTAAGCTCCATATGCTAACGCGGCATTTCCGTTAGGGCGCAGCGATGGTCCCATAACTAAGCGGCTGCATATTTGTAGCCACTTGAATATTTGGTGTCGTTGCGTGCCCGAGAGGGGTGAAGGCAATGGGCCCTAGTTTGTGGGTGGCCGAGAGGGGTGATGAGAGAGGTGCTGTGTCCGGTATCTGTGTCGAGAGGGGGTGAAGGGAAGGGGGCGCTTGGCCGGTGTTAACTTATATATATATATACATACTTTATTCATGCATATACTTAAGCACAATTCTGTAAAACTAGTTGTTAATCAATCGCCCAAGGGAAAAGTATAAAGTCACTATAAATTAATAAAATAAAAACAAATGGAAATAATTTCGGTTTTACTATTACTTGTACATGGGTTCGGAATAGCGCAAGTAAGAAGTGAATATTATATTAAAATTCCCTATCAAACTTAAATTAAATACTCTAGATTTGATCTCGTTGTAAACGAAACATTGACTTTCAAAGTAAATTTAAATTTTGAACTAAATACCGCATTTGTTGAAATGATCCAACAACAACAACATGGCAATAGATTTAAACGAGATGTGGTATACGAGCGAATGCCACATTCTTTCCGCACGGTCGATGATGCAGCTGAAAATTTTCGCCTACATTTAATTAAAAAAGAACAGGACATTGGTAGAATAATTGATGCGCCCACTGTGGTTTGTTGATATTTCAAATTACATTAATCGAGAAGTGTCAATATTCGATGCATTTATCATAGCGATTTAATGTCATTACTATAATGCTGCAAGCAATGTCAATCAGCGAAACCTATTAGAGAAAAGGTATTTGTTTGAACGGGACTTTAACAATTATGATGAAACCAACCCCACATCCCAAAACTTTCAGTCACAGAGTATGATTATGAACAGGTTTTGCATATGAATATTCTATAAATACGAGAACAATAACACCAACAACGCAAAAATATGATGTTTAAAAAAAAAATTATTGTTTTCATTCAAAAATATCTACACATTCTGTCGCCTGAGGACTAGGAAAAACTTCAAAGTATACGTATGCGATTATGACATATTAAAAATTTTAATATTACCTTTAATCAAATTGAAACGAATAAAGAAATGAACACAACTGATGCTGATGATGATGATGATGAAGTAGATTGTGAAAAAGAACTACAACAACATTCTAGTACATTCAACAAAAATTGATTGATGAACACGACGCATTACAAATTATGACTTCCTATCAAATTTTGTAAGTATATCAATAATATATACTATACTCTACATATGTCTTACATTTATTTTCTTTGTTTTATTTTAGGTCGACATCATCTATCTGAATAATAGGAGTCTTCCTGTTGTGTATTAGAGAGAGGGTATGATTCATTTTCAGTTAGATTAATTTTTCTTTGTTCAATTTATTAATTTCCTGTGCGCTCTTTGTATTACTTTGTATGCCAAGGTAATTGATAGATTAACCAAAGAAAATGCAATCTCTATAGTATAGATTCAGCTATAAAATTGGTTCTATGTTTGACATTCGATTTTGTGTGTCAGAAATTATTCAAACATTTCACAGCATTTAAGCAAAGAGAAAAAAATGAATTTTTGCGTATTGTTATTGCTATTATGTGGAGCCGTTAGAATTAGTTCAAATCAAACAACGGCAGCAACAACCTCGGCAACAACAACAACAACCTCATCAACAACCTCGGCAACAACAACCTCGGCAACAACAACAGCCGCAAAAGAAACTACCTCGGCAACAACAACAGAAAAATGGGAAGTTGGTGTGATCACAAACGATGATACTGAATTTGACAATGATAACATTTTTTAAACGCCTATTGTACCCCAATATGTGTGGGATTGGTCTGGCAACGCAGAGCAGCTGGTGGTAAAGAAGAAATGGAAAACAAAACGACGTGGCAAGCCTGCCAAACTGAAAGACGAGAGAAGCATAAAGAATTCGCGAGACGAACGGAGAAGACGTGAAAAACGACGCATTTGGTGACAAGAGAAGACGAACACAAAAAGACGCAGACTAATCAGTTTAATCAAACCAATTTATAATACAAAAACTCATTCTAATTAATATATAATAAATATAATAAATATAAAAAATATAATAACACAAGTGGGATCGCGTTTAAGTTATTTGGAAAGTAATTTCACAAGTCCCACATAATTTGGGGGCTCAACCAATAAAACGGAAAAGTGTGAGAAATAAAGTGAAACAAAGAGCGGAAAAACTGATCAGCAAAACAGTTCACCTCCGCAAAACTAAAAATTCAGAAATTTTGGCAAACCGGATAAAAAAAAAAAATAATAAAATCGCAGCATACAATCACGCGTCTGCGAATACATACATATGTAATTTCGGATATCTGGGAGTATACGTGATACTGTAAGATGCCGAAATTGAAAGATTTTGAAGGTATTAGCGCGATGCTTCGAGACGAAAAGAAGCAAAATATTCTCCTTTTGCACAAGTTCGCTTTTGAAGAAGAGGGAGATAGAAACAATAGAAAACGATTGCGCGAGTTTCAAGGCTACGAATATAACGAATCAAACAGACTTTATTCCAAAAAAGTAAGCTATTTCGCTGACCATTTGTCTGATATGGATCTGGCCATAGTTTGTAACTTGCTCAAACTTCCCCATAATAAAGACGATCTAACAAAGCACATATTTTACAACTTGAAAAAAGATTCCTTGCTGAACGACGCGGATTTTAATGAGAACGATAACGACGAAAGCGAAGGTGATGAATCTGAAAACGAAAGCGAAGGAAATAAAGCCGAAGATGACGCCATAAGCATTCCAAGCAGTAACGGTGCCAAAAACGACCGCGAAACGGCAAACAGTTTGTCAGAAATACCGAGGTTCGC
Source organism: Drosophila subpulchrella (assembly GCF_014743375.2). Classification (NCBI taxonomy): domain Eukaryota; kingdom Metazoa; phylum Arthropoda; class Insecta; order Diptera; family Drosophilidae; genus Drosophila; species Drosophila subpulchrella. The sequence goes on from NW_023665555.1 coordinate 165,083, forward strand.
TCTAAACTTTCGTGACATAGAAGACTCAGTCCGAGCATTCAGTGGCGAAGACAATTTGTCGGTCGAAGTGTGGGTCAAGGAATTTGAGGACATGGCTACTATAATGTTTTGGAACGAATTACAAAAGTTCATTTTTGCCAAGCGATCGCTACAAGGCCTTGCAAAAATGTTTGCGAATAGTGAGCGCGAATTAACGAGTTGGGCGAAACTAAAGCAAGCCTTATTAGCCGAGTTCAAAACCGCGACAAACAGTGCTCAATTACACAAATTAATGGCTGACAGAAAAATGAGAAAAAGTGAAAGTCTGCAGGAGTATTTTTTACAAATGAAAGAACTTGCTCCAATACGTAATCGATGGAATTGACGATACCTGTGCTAATAAACTTGTGCTCTACAACGCAAAAAGTCTGATCGAGTTTAAGGACAAACTAAAATGCTACGAAGTAATCCGCGGAAAATCAAAAAGTGAGAATAAAAACCAAGTCATGTATTCAAAAGCGAACCATACGGAGGCAAAAAGTGATTACAAAAAGCAAGCAGTGCCTAACAGAAATGCTAGCAGGGACCTGAAATGTTAAAATTGCGGCGCAAAAGGTCACACATCCGCGAATTGCGAAAACAAAACGAAAGGAAGAAAGTGTTTTCAGTGTAACAATTTCGGGCACATCGCAAAAGAATGCCCAGAAAAGGGTTTATGTGAAAAAGTGGAAGCAACCAACATGTGTAAGTTCTCATCTGCTCACGTGATTATGTGCATAACAGTGGAGGCTACAAACATTACATTCACCGCTCTAATCGACACCGGAAGCAAATACAATTTGGTTACCGATACCACGTTTAAAAATCTAAACAAGACAAAGCTAAGTGAGTGTAATATCTATCTCATCGGGTTCGGAAAATCAGACCAAAACAAGATCAAACCGTCGGGCTCGTTTGAACATAAAATAACAATTGATGGTGAACATTTCGTAACAAATTTTCTGGTGGTGGAGTCGCAGTTCCTGGACAAGGAGATGGTTCTTGGTGAAGAATTTTGCAAACAAGCTCAATTGACAATATCCAGTGAGGGCGTGAAAGTAACCAAACCTACCAGTGCCGAGGCAGATATCAGTTCGATTTATAAAATTGATACTGAAGACTGCAACCAAATAGTAACGGACATCGAACCAGCAGCAAGCGCGAAGGCTAAAGAGGTAGTACACAATGTTGTCCAAAACTATCAAGCGGTAAGCACAAAATCCACAAACATTCAAATGCGTTTGACTCTTAATGACGATAAGCCGATACATTCACGACCTTGCAGATTTTCGTATTCTGAGCGATGCATCATAGATAAACAAACCGACCAATGGCTGAAAGACGCTGTAATTGAAACCTCAGAGTCAGAATACAGCAGCCCAGTCGTACTTGTTAACAAACGTGACGGATCTCATCGTTTATGCATCGATTACAGGCGAATCAATAAAGTCATTATCAGAGACCATTTTCCATTTCCATTGATCGAGGATCAACTTGACAGATTGCAGGACGAGCGTATTTTTAGCTCGATTGATTTAAAAAACCGATTCTTCCACGTCGGTATAGAAGAAGGGAGCCGAAAGTATACGTCTTTCGTCACACACAATGGACAATTCCAGTTTCTTCGGGTTCCTTTCGGGCTCTCCAATTCGCCGAGCGTATTCCAGCGACATGTAAATGCTATTTTCAGAGACCTGACTTGTAAAGGTGTAGCCATACCATACGTCGACGACATTATAATACCAGCGAAAACCGAAAAAGAGGCTGTAGAAAACATCATCGAAGTTCTGAAAAGATGCTCAGAATATGGACTGTTAATTAACTTCAAAAAGTGTCATTTTCTAAAAACCAAAATCGAGTACTTGGGTCACATAATTGAAAATCAGAAAATAAGTCCGTCTCCATCCAAAACACATGCTGTGACATCGTTTCCAATTCCGACTAACCTAAAGCAGCTACAGAGTTTCCTTGGCTTGGTGGGTTATTTTCGCAAGTTCATCGCCAATTTCTCGCAGATAGCAAAACCCCTATCTGATATGACCAAACAAGACGCGAAAATTCAATTCGGTGACCAACAGCTAGGTGCATTTAACAGGCTAAAGATTCTCATCACGCAAAAGCCAGTCCTAAAAATGTTCCATCAGCAACACGAGACTGAGCTACATACGGACGCTTCAATCGACGGTTTCGGCGCAGTTTTGTTACAAAAGAGTCCAGACGATAAGCAGTGGCATCCGGTATATTACATGAGCAAAAAAACGATCGATGCTGAAAGGAAGTTCACAAGCTACGAGCTCGAAATCTTAGCTGTAGTGGAAGCCTTTAAAAAGTTCAGGGTCTACTTACTGGGTTTGCGATTTCGACTTGTAACAGATTGTAATGCTCTAGCCAAAACCGTAGAAAAAAAAGACTTGTGCTCACGAATAGCCCGCTGGATCCTCCAATTGCAAGAATTCGAATACGTCGTCGAACACCGAGCTGGCACACGAATTCACCACGCTGACGCCCTGAGCCGTGCACACATGATGATGATTACAGAGGCTTCATTGCATAGTAGAATCAAAAACATTCAGGCTCAAGGCGACCAACTAAAAGCTATCATAGACATTCTGGCAGATAAGACAACCCATAACAACTACTTCTTGAAATCTGGGCTCCTACACAAAGTAGTTGACGACTGTGAACTTATAGTTGTGCCTTCGGGTATGCAACGAGAAATCATTAAACAAGCACATGAGCATGGTCACTTCTCTGTCAAAAAATGTAAAGAGATTATTGGAAAAGAATTCTACATACCAAAGCTGGAGGAGAAAATTCAGAAGTGTATAAGCTGCTGCATACCTTGTATTGTCAGCAACCGTAAGCAAGGAAAGCAAGAGGGCGAACTTCATCCACTCAGCAAAGACGAAAAGCCGCTGCAGACGTATCACATCGATTTTCTTGGCCCTTTGGAATCTACTCACAAACAGTATAAGCACATACTAGCAGTAATCGATAGTTTCACCAAATTTTGTTGGCTCTATCCGACCAAGACGACCTCTACCAAAGATGCTGTATCGAGACCTAACGAGCAAAGCAAAATCTTCGGCAATCCTAGTCACATCATTTCTGATAGAGGATCTGCGTTCACGACTTTCAACTGTACTGCAACAGCGAAGGTATCAAGCATCATCTTATCACAACGGGCCTTCCACGGGCCAACGGTCAGGTCGAGAGGCTTAATACAACGATAATTGCTGTTCTTTCAAAACTTTCAATAGATGATCCACGACAATGGTTTAAGTATGTCAGCAGCGTACAACAGGTCATCAACTCAACATTTTGCAGAAGCACGAAAACAACGCCTTTTGAGTTACTAACGGGAACCAAGATGCGTCTAAAAGCCGATACACAGATCCAGCAAATGTTAAAAGCAGAAATGATTCAGCTCTTCAACGACGATCGGGATGAACTTCGAAAACAAGCCAAGCAACAAATTCTTAAAGTCCAGGAGGAAAATAAAAGAAGATATAACCTACGACGAAAACCAGCATCAAAGTACAGAGTCGGCGACTTAGTTGCTATTAAAAGGACTCAGCTTGGTCCAGGCCTAAAGTTAAAGCCGAAGTATCTTGGCCCATACCGTATTGTAAGGGTGAAATTGAATGATACCTATGACGTAACCAAAGACTCAGTATTCAGCGAAGGCCCAAGGCAGACGAGCACTTGCGCTGAGTATCTAAAGCCGTGGATTCCTTATGACGACAATGAAGACGACGGCGAATGCAGTGTAGGATGGCCGATTTGTGGGATTGGTCTGGCAACGCAGAGCAGCTGGTGGTAAAGAAGAAATGGAAAACAAAACGACGTGGCAAGCCTGCCAAACTGAAAGACGAGAGAAGCATAAAGAATTCGCGAGACGAACGGAGAAGACGTGAAAAACGACGCATTTGGTGAAAAGAGAAGACGAACACAAAAAGACGCAGACTAATCAGTTTAATCAAACCAATTTATAATACAAAAACTAATTCCAATTAATCTATAATAAATATAATAAATATAAAAAATATAATAACACAAGTGGGATCGCGTTTAAGTTATTTGGAAAGTAATTTCACAACCCAGTCCCACATATGTAACATAGCTTTTTTATTGTTAATATTGTTTATGTTAATCTATGTTGCATTTGCAATATTTCAATTAATATTTTCATGTTATTCTGATTGTATCGATGCTAACGGTACAAATAGAAATAATAACGAACTTTATGATGTTTATTATCAAAATTAATGAATAATATTTAATATTGTGATGAAATAAATAAATCGTATTTTATATTGGGGTGAAATAAATATTGTTGTGAAATAAATAGGTCTTAATTTAAATCAAATCGCAAGCACACATCTAGGGCTAAGAAGCATACGGGGGGACTAACAAAAGTTCGCTTAATAGAGTAAAAAAAATTAAACAAATATTTTTTAAATTTTAGATTTTTATTCTTCATCTCTTTGTATTTTTTCAACGTAATCGCCACTTATTTCGATACATTTTTGAAGTCGATAAGTCCACCTTGAAAAACAGTCTTCAAAATCGGCTTTTTGGAGTTTCGAAAGTTCATCATTGACCGCATTTATTATTTCCTCATTGCTGTTGATGACTCTTCCTCTCAGATTTTTTTTTGTTTTTGGAGTCACAAGGTGCTTGTCGGATTTCTTCGATGCCTGACTGCGCAATAAAATCGCTTGTTTTTCCAGCAGTGTGGCAGGCGCATTGTCATGATGTAAAAAGTAGCGGCGAAGTTCCTTTTTTGGCGTTTTCCCAATAATTTTTGGAATACTTCTGGTAAGCAAGTTTCAGTATACCATTTAGCAGTTACAGTCTGAGCTTTTTCCAAAGGAATAGCAGCTATAACTTTATCTCTAGTGAAGAAAACTGAAATCATTACTTTTGTTGCTGACTTTTGCTGCTTTGCTTTAACAGGTGGATTTGCACCTTCTGGGCTCCATACCATGGACTGTTGTTTGCTTTCAGGGTCTTACTTGTGAAACCATGCTTCATCACTTGTTACAATTTTCTTGAAAGTGCTAGACCCACCGTTTTTAAATTTGTTAAGGAAAAAATGAGCAAAACGCACGCGTGCCTCTTTTTGAGCCTCAGTTAAAATTCTGGGAACCCATCTTGCAGATTTTTTCGTGTATCCAAGATAATTTTTAAATACTCGCGATACAGCCATGGCATTCAAGCCCAGTTCTTCAGGAATCATTTCCTGGGTTAATCATGGATCTTCGTCAATTTTAGTCTTAACCAGCGCTACACTTACATCGTCAGTCGAAGATTTTAGACGGCTTTCTCGAGGTTCGTCCTCCACAGAATAATGACCTGTTTGGAATCGCCGGAACCACTTTAAAATAGTCACAAGGGATGGAGCATACACCCCAAACGCTGATTGGCATTCACTAAGAATTTCCACAGACTTGAGTTTGCGTCGAAATCCGAAAAGAATAGCAAACCGAATCTCTTGCTGCGTTGGCACAAGAATTTCCACTGACACTGTTTCACTGATTTTACGTTTTCTTGTCTCCTTTTCAACTAATTTTTCTGAAAATTACAGAGGTATATCGTAAGACTATGACAAATAAGATATACATTTTGATTTAATAAAAACTTACAACATGACACCGACTAAGCGAACTTTGTTAACCGGAGGACAACGTTGATGAAAGCACCCATGTAGGTTACCATAACCATACCTGCTGCGCCAGAACAGAATAAAGTCAAAAACTCGCAAGATTTTTAAATAACAATTTTATTGAAAAAAATGTATATGTAAAATTACAATTTATTATTCATATCCTTTTTAATCACATTTTATTAAAAAGCAAGAGTCAATAATGACTAAATCTAACATTGTTTGTGATGATGATGCTGATGGCGAGGTTGACGAACTAAAAAAAGAAATGACTAGATCTACCATTATTGAACGAACTAAAAAAAGAAATAGAGACATTTTGCAAGGAGTTTGAAGATATACTTTCTGACACTGATTTGAGGGCCTTACGCACCATCAGAAAACTGTTAACAGTGGGAGCACTACTTTCTGCCAGTGATTTGAAGGCCTTACGCACCATTAGAAAACTGTTCATGGTGGGAGCTTTTAATATAATGCAACGTTATCGCTATTTGAGAGAGAATGACAAAACCTCTCGACAAAATGTAAACATATACACATATATGTAAGACGGCTTAGTAAGATAATGGAAGAAAATCAGTAGTCGAGAAGAATGTAGAACAGAAGGAGAAAACGTAGTTAACCAGCTGAACTAAAGCAGAGATCAGCAGTAGAAGCGACAAGGGAGAACAGAGGCAGAGCAACAGCAGATTAAGTCAAAGGAGTTCAAGCGCATTTGGGAACTGACAGTCAGCCGAGAGAGACGATTTTCAGCAGCAGAGTGACAAGAAAACCGAACGATACATTCAGAAAAGCCGAAACGCGGAAGTTATCCTACAATTATCATTGTTAACCATAATACTTAATATATATTATAATAATAAACGTCATGTGAGAGTATTTCTCATCTTACATTTGGGGGCTCGTTCTAACGCAAAAATTGCAAGTGACGCCGTTCCGAGAAGTTTTAACGCCTTCCCAAAAAGAGGAGGTCGCAAAAGAGGAATGAGTGTAGGCGAAAAGGAAATAAAGAAAGAACCTTCGAGGATACCAATTTCAAAAGGAAAACATCCGTATTACACAAGATCAGTGGCTGCAGCAGACAAAATGAATAACATAAGTGAGCCGGCAAAATGCGTTTGCGAAACAAGTGCAGGTGGAAATCCAAAAGAAATTAAAGGAGTGCAAGAACCTTCAGAAATCAGCGGAGAGGAAAGTGGCGCAGCCGGTTTAATTGAAATCAGCTCGATCGACGAAAATACAAGAACGCTGAAAGACCTGGTTCAGCTGCTTGCTATTAAGATTGGAGCCGATGAGCGAAACAACGGTTGCTCGATGACGGCGGAAAGCTTTGCGAAGATCATTCCAGAGTTTGACGGAGAGTCTATACCGGTAAAGAATTGGTTTGACAATTTTGAGCTGAATGCTGCGGCCTACGGTCTAAACATAAAACAGATTTATGTGCAGGCTCGTTCCAAAATGACGAACACAGCAAAGTTGTTTATTGGATTCTACGTACGTACATGTGCATGAGCAGCTCCGCGATCGCAAGAAACTCAAGCAGGAATCTTTTCACGAGTACCAGAGTGCAGATGAAAAAGATTGCTTCGCTTGGCAACATTGATGCACGCTCGGTTATCCGCTATGTTGTGGAAGACCTAAACATGAGAAGAGATTTCAGATACTCTCTCTACAGTTGCAAGTCCTACAAAGAGCTACAGGAGCAGTATGAGGTGTTCGACCGCGTGGTCGACAAGCCTTACAAGCAGAACGATGGAAAGTGGGCGTCGAACCAGAGGAAGCAGCACGACTTCAACGACAGGAAGAGTCACTGCTTTGTGGGGCAGTAGATCATCTCCGCAAGGATTGCAAGTCTGCCGTGAAATGCTTCAGTTGCAACAAAGAGGGGCACATGTCAAGAGATTGCCCTGGGTCAGTTGCTGGAAACCAAGTCGTACGCAGTGCAAGTCGTATGAAAAAGGTTAGCATCAATCACGTGGAAATGGAAACGTAGATACGGGAGCCGATGTATCTATTCTGCGCAAGTACATCTTCAACAAAATAAAAAATGTTATTTTGGAGAGATGTGCGTCCAAGCTTCGTGGGCTGGGAAAGAAGATTACGAGCCCAGTTGGCTACTTTTTGGCTGAGGTTGCAGTAGACCAGGAAATGACGCCACACAAGTTCGTCGTAGTTGAGGATGAGGACATCGAGTATGACGCGCTGCTCGGATTCGATTTCGTCTCGAAGTTTGACTTTTCGCTGTCGGCCGACGGATACAAGTTTTCTTCTCCGCTGGGGTAGAAAGCTTGTGAGGAACTAAACCAGATGAGTATTTATAACATAATTAATACAGATGATGAAATTGATGTTCCTTCGCAGTATGCTAAGGAGGTGTCTCAGCTGATCATGAACTACAAGGCGGCGGATCCGGTAGTAGAAGTCCCAGTCAAGCTGCGAATCGTCCCGGATGGGGAAATAGTCACATTTCGTTAATCCCCAAGTAGATTTGCGATTGCCAAGGAGAAGGATGTCCAAAAGCAGATCGACCAATGGTTAGATGCTGGAATCATTCGCCCATCTACATCTAACTTTGCCAGCCGTCTTGTAATGGCTAAGCTGCACTGTGAGGTACTGTACTGTATGCTGAAAGTGAGGTTTTTAACTGCGATGGACTTGGAGAATGGTTTCTTCCACGTGGCTATTGAGGAGGATATCAAGAAATTTATAACATTCATCACTAAATACGTATTATACGAATTCAATAGAACCCCGTTTGAATTTGGAAACTCGCCAGCAGTTTTTATTCGCTACGTAAATTATGTATTCCAAGAGCTGATGAACAGGGATGTACTAGACTTGTACATAGATGACATAATAATTCACGCCGAAACTGCAGAGAATTGTTTGGAGAAGATGAAACTGTTATTTAACACAGCTGGAGCGATTGGCCTGAAGATAAAGTGGCGAAAATGTCACTTTTTGCAGAAGAAAATTTATTTCTTAGGCCACAACATTGAGGACGGAAACGTATGGCCTGGGCAAGAACAGACAGCTGCGGTCAGCATATTTTCGGTGCCGAAAAACGTCACAGCGGTTCAAGCGTTTTTGGGGCTGACTGGAATTTTTTAGAAAATTCGTACTGAATTATTCGCAGATTACACGCCCATTGACTGACCTGCTGCGAAAAGATGTTTGCTTTCGAATGGCCGAGCCGCAGATGAACGCATTCCAAAGCTTGAAGGATGCCTTGACGAAAGATCCCGTTTTAAAGTTGTATATCAGAGGGGCCAAAACAGAGTTATACACTGTAATACTCCAGTGATAACACGCGTATAGTAGTTTTAATAACTTTTATTAAACAGTCGCTATTGCTCGCTACCGCTCGCTTTCGTTGCTTATCGTCGACTCCTTCTTGAACTCAACATACGACGCGATCCACCACGCGTCGTGGTGAGTTTATGTATCCCGTGTTGGGCTCGAATCTCGATCAGCTGACACGGGTTCCCACATCTCTCCTTTTTTTTCAGACGCAGTTTTAGACCTCCCTGTGGCATCTGTGAGGTGAGCTCCGCGTCAATTGGTTTGGCCGGGAATGATACATCAGTCCTTTTCGGGGATTGGCCCTTCTCCGGCTGAACTGCAGCAGAGGATTCGACTTTCTTGAGGTAACTGGCGTTCCTGGTATCCGACTTCCCATTTCCGGTTACCTGGACCACATCACCGTCTCTGCTGGTCACCTCGTAAACCGTTGGATCGAACGTTGGTGTTAGCTTGTGGGGGAAAATAACATTTTTAATTAGAACCCTGTCACCTACAGTTAATTGAATATCTTTTGCTCCTCTAGCTGCATCTGCTACCTTCTTCACTTTTTCTTTCTGGCACATGTCCCTATCTCTTTCCTACGAGTCCACATCCTGATCCGAAATATCCTCAATTCCGGGAATTTTATCTCGAATCGTCCGATTGTACATCAGCTGGGTTGGAGCTGCACCCGTTGTACTATGCGGTGTTACATTATACATAAGAACGAACTTTTGCAACTCCTTCTTATTGTTACTTCTACTCGCATATGCGATTTTGAGACGTTTAACCAGCGATTTATTCATATTCTCCACCTCGCCGTTCGCTTGTGGCCAATATGGAGGAGTTGTACGCAACTCGATCCCGTTTGTTGTACAAAATTCTTTGAATTCCGCGCTTATAAACTGGCGACCGTTGTCCGCTGTTAATGTTTGGGGAAAACCTAGCCTTGCGAAAATTTCCTCCATCTCGTTTATTATATTTTTTGATGTGATGCTCCTCGTTATTTTGTACTCCATATATCGAGAGTAATAATCGATTAGTACCAAAATGTATTCTCCGTTTGGTAGCGGGCCTAACAGATCGGTTGCCAAACACTTCCATGGGCCATTTGGAAACGAGTGCCTCTTCATTGGGGCCGGACGTACCGGAGCAGACACCAAAATGCAGCTACGACAGGTTTTAACGAACTCTTCAGCTTCTCTGTCCATTCGTGGCCACCATACTTTCGATCGGAGTCGCCGCTTCATTGCAGTCTCACCTGGGTGACCCTCATGTGCTAACTCCAACACTTTCCGTCGCAGATTTTTCGGAATCACTATCTTTGTTCCTCTTAGCAGCAAATTACCGAGCGTCGACACTTCAAATGGACTCGATGTAGCTAGCTTCCACGAATCCTCCTTTAGGCACGTCATTGCATCCATTATCCCCTCATCATGAGTACTACTTTCTGCTATCTCTGAGATTGATAACGAAACTGGAATTGAATTTGAGACGATATGAAAAATGTTTTTCTCCCCTGCCAATCGAATGAGTTTGACTCGGTTTCCTGGGACAGTCTCGACAATGAGTCTGCGATGTTTTCTTTTCCTGGCTTATACACGACTCGGAAACGGTAAGATTGTAGGCGTAGAAGCCACCTTTCGATGCGGGCTGGAGGTCTGGAAGTGGGCTTAAATATAGCCTCCAGAGGTTTGTGGTCTGTTACTAGGTCAAATTCTAATCCGATCAAATAAAAATAAAACTTTTCTACCGCCCAGACTAACGCGAGACTTTCCTTTTCTGTTTAAGAGTACCTTTTTTCTACCTCCGATAAACTCTTGCTGGCGAACGAGATAATACGGGGAATTTTATCTTTGTCTAGTTGCACCAATACCGCTCCTAACGCTACCGGACTAGCGTCCGCAATCAACTTAGTCCGATCAGTCAAGGTAAAATAGGACAGCATGGGGACTACCGAAACCTTTTCCTTTAATTGTTTAAAAGCTAACTTCTGCGCCTCACCCCATATGAATTTCTCGTTCAATTTGAGCAATCCTCTCAATGGCTCTGTCGTATCCGCCAAGTCTGGTATAAACTTTCCAACATACGTGACCAAACCCAAAAAGCTGCGGACCTCTTCCTTATTTTTGGGTTCTCTAAAGTTTTGTATTACCTCAATCTTGCCTGGATCCGCCTCAATCCCCTTGTCAGAGAGGATATGACCAAGAAATTTCAGCTTAGTTGTCCGCCAAACACACTTCTCCTCGTTGAGCACCACATTACGGCCCACAAAAACATCTTTCACCGCGCTCAGCGCCATGTCGTGCTCCTCGAGGGTATTGCCAAAAACTATAACATCGTCAATATAGTTTATGGCATTTGGGCACTGTGCCAGCATCTCCTCCATAAGCCTCTGGAAAATCTCCGGAGCTGAGTTCACTCCAAATAGCAACCTCTTATACCTGAACAGCCCACGATGTGTAATGAATGTCGTTATCTCCCGGCTCGCAACGTCAAGCTCAAGTTGATGATAGGCGTTCTTTAGATCAAGCCGAGAAAAGTATTTAGCGTTCTTCAATTTGGTCATCAATGAGTCGAACGTCGGAAGAGGATAATTTTCCCTTTTTATGGCCTTATTGGCTCTGCGCATGTCCAAACACATTCGAATATCTCCACATTCTTTAAACACGATGACCACTGGCGATATCCAAGCGCTCGGCCCAGTTACCGGCTCTTTAATATCAAATTTTAGGGCTTCCTCTAGTTTTGCGTTTACCTTGTGCTCCAGCGCCGTCGGGACTCGCCTCATGGGTTGTTTGACAGGCACCACCGTTGGATCAATTGAAAGCCTTATCTGAACATCTTTTCATTTGGGGAACGCACCAATTTGCTCAACTCGATCTATGTTTAACCCTAGTTTTAAAACATTGAGTTGTATCGCAGTGTCACATCCTAGTAGTGATTGTCTGCTGTTTTCTATGACGTAAAACGTAGCAATTACCTCCGGGTCCCTTTTTACGCTTATCGGAGCTTCAAATACTCTTAATATTTTGAGAGGTTGATCAGAAGCATAAGAACGGAACTGGTTCGATGATTTAGTGCGCATGTTGAAAATGGTTGCCTGGTCGTCGATAAGATTACATACAACTACACATCGCATGTACATTTCGCACATACATGAGCGCTGCACGTGCAGGAATATATACATACATATATGTATGTATCTCTATTCCCCTTTCCAGCTTATGCACTTTTTTTTCTTTACCTGCATTCGTTGGCAGCGGTCGTTTATTTTATTAATACTCAGTAGTCTTTCTTATCCGTCAGTAATAGATTTTAATCCTCGTCGCCAATGTAATACTCCAGTAATAACACGCGTATAGTAGTTTTAATAACTTTTATTAAACAGTCGCTATTGCTCGCTACCGCTCGCTTTCGTTGCTTATCGTCGACTCCTTCTTGAACTCAACATACGACGCGATCCACCACGCGTCGTGGTGAGTTTATGTATCCCGTGTTGGGCTCGAATCCCGATCAGCTGACACGGGTTCCCACATACACGGTCTTAACGCAGTGGTTCGACGGCAGACTCCATCCGGTTCAATATTAGAGCAAGAAGTCATCAGAAGCTGAGTCCCACCAGCACAGTTATATCTTTGAAGCAAGTGCCGTTTATCTAGCTGTAAAGAAATTAAGACATTACCTGCTGGGATCGCCATTTAAGCTGGTAACGGATTGCTCTGCATTTAAGGAAACCCTACAGAAGGCGGATGTGCCAAGAGCAATCACGCAGTGGATTGTTTATCTACAGGATTTCGAGTTTGCAGTGGAGCATCGCCCTGGAGAACGGTTGAAGCATGTTGACTGTCTTAGTCGCTATGCCGACCGTGTGATGCTCGTATCCTCGGAGATCACTGCTCGGATCAAAGTCGCACAAGGAAAAGACGAGATGCCAAAGGCAATTATGGAAATTCTGACCAGCTGTCCATATGAAGGCTACAAGATGAAAGCTGGACTTGTCTATAGGGAGGTGAAAGGCAACAAACTCCTCGTGATCCCGAAAGCGATGGAAAAATAAGTTATAGTCGACGCCCACAGTGCAGGTCATTTTGCACCACAGAAAACTGTTCACGCTGTTCAACAATTGTATTGGATTCCTCACTTAGAACAGAAAGTTCAGCAGGTGGTGAACAACTGTGTGAAATGCATAATTTTCAACAAAAAACTTGACAAGAAAGAAGGATTCTTAAGCTGAATTGATAAAAGTTATCAACCCCTTCACACGCTGCAAGTTGATCATCTAGGCCTCATGAATGCCACTGGAAACAGTATAAGTACATATTTGCGATGGAGGATTCATTTACAAAATTTATTTGGCTGTTCCCAACAAAAACTACAAGCTGCGAGGAAACGTTGAAGAAGTTAAGGATTTGGTCGGACATTTTTGGCAACCCTGTGCGGATAGTTTCGGACAGAGGCTCCGCTTTCACGGCCAACTCGTTTGCAGCACATATGAAGGAAAACGGAATCGAGCACGTTTGGAGCACAACCGGAGTTCCCCGTGGAAATGGTCAAATTGAAAGGATGAATCGCACAGATTTATCCATTATTTCAAAGATTTCGGCAGATGAACCAGCCTAGTGGTTTAAAGCAGTGCCGGAGGTCCAGAGAGCGGTTAATTCCCACGTACATGCGTCAACTAAAAAGTCACCATTTGAGCTGCTGTTTGGCGTAAAGATGAACAATAAATCAATGGATCGTATTCTACAGCTTTTGGAGGAGGAGATGTACTTAAATTTTGACGAGCAACGACAGCAACTGAGAAAAGATGCAAAGATTAAGATTCAACGCGCACAGGAATCATATAAAAAGAACTTTGACCTAAAGCGGAAGCCGGAAGTCGATTATAAAGTTGGAGACCTAGTCGCTTTACGCCGCACACAGTTTGTTGCAGAAAATAAGTTGGCGGGAGAATATATGGGACCGTACGAAGTTTCAAGTGTCAAGAGGAATGGCAGATACGAGGTTCGAAATGCATCAGATTTTGAAGGCCCATCTATCACGTTCACCAGTTGTGATTATATGAAGCTGTGGCGGTATGTCCAGGACAATGAGGATGATTGGTCATCTGGGACAGATGATTGGTCAGGAATGGCCGAATTTAAGACGGTTTAGTAAGATAATGGAAGAAAATCAGTAGTCGAGCAGAATGTAGAACAGAAGGAGAAAACGTAGTTAACCAGCAGAACTAAATCAGAGATCAGCCGTAGAAGGGACAAGAGAGAACAGAGGCAGAACAACAGCAGAAAAAGTCAGAGGAGTTCAAGCGCATTCGGGAAGTGACAATCAGCCGAGAGAGACGATTTTCAGCAGCAGAGTGACAAGAAAACCGAACGATACATTAAGAAAAGCCGAAACGCGGAAATTTTCCTACAACTATCATTGTTAACCATAATACTTAATATATATTATAATAATAAACGTCAAGTGAGAGTATTTCTCATCTTACATATATATCTATAAAAATTTTTTTGCGTATGGAACAATCTTCATTGGTCGTAACATTTCAGCTTACAGTTTGTGATATTTGTATGCTCGGAAAAAAAAAACAAAATAATTATTGCGCGGTTTGTGATAACTACACACTGACAAAAAAATATTGTTTCTTTTCGGTGTGCATTGGAATATTTTAATATTCACTTAATATTTCTTTGTACACTGAACAAAAAAAATATCTAAGGCCTTCAACGATCGTGTGCATGGGGAAGGGGAAGTGGGACGGAAAGTGGGAGGGGAAACGGGAGGGGAAGTGGGAGGGGAGAAATGAGGATGGTAAAGGAGGATGGAGAATAGTCTTTAAAATGCTTCGCATAACACGTGCGCCCATGTAGGTAGGATATACCGATGACCTTAGCTCCCAGAGCAAGTGGGAACCTGTCTCCCAGCATCGGGTGTCCCAGAAAAGAAAGCCAGCATCGGGTTCCGTTAAAAAAGTGAGCCTGAATCGGTATAAAAAGTGATTCAGAATCGGCTTCTGGTATAAAAGTGAGCCAGAAACGGCATAAAAAGTGAGCCAGAATCGGCTTCCGGTATAAAAATAACCCAGAACCGCCAAATCTTACCTACTAATGAAATTAAAATCAAAATAATGCGAATTTTACGTGACTTTGGATGTGATTTACTTATGTACGATCCAATAATTGTTACCGACCGAGGAGCTTATATGAAAACAGCATTCAACAGACTGAGCACAATACACTATGCAAATCACTTGATCCACAATGTGATTGGCAAAGTTGTGAATGAGGTACCAGAATTGCTAGATCTGGTTAATTGCTGCAGCAAGCTTTCCTAATTATTTTTAAAAATCTGGACAAAACTGGAACTTAACAAGCACCCTAAAAAGCCACTGTCCAACTTACTGTAATACTATATTTAACCTCTTGAAGTCAATTGAGTTAAGTTGTATTTGAAGGTTGCTCCAAAAAGGTGGAGGGTAGCAATTATCCAACATCGCACTTGACTGTTCCACACATTAACAACTTAAAAAAAATATCATCACCAAATGACAGTGATATAGGAATAGTTAAAAATGCATACTCTCGATTTTATAGTACTTAGATTCACTAATTATAGAAATTAAAAAAAGTATCACAACATTGCTCTGTTTTTGTTTCCACCCACTAATATTTTAACTAAATTCTCAGAATTAGAAACGGAACAAATTTTTTATTTTGTGCGTTCCAGAAATTTCCATGCAATTGGAATCTCTGAAGCGTCACTTAGAAGTCGTCCAATTGGAAAATGAGTTTCTCAAATTGGAAGTTTCCCGGCGTCAGCCATTGAATAGAGTGACCGCACCTTCGACGAGCAACTTGCCAGAAATCCAGAACAATGTTTCCACACCAAATCAAACCAATGTCACCCTATCGAATTTGGGGAATATTGTTGAAGAGGCTGCCAGACCTAATACAACCATTTTTAACAACAACTCTTTGGTGACCACGGTGAAGGAAATGCTTCCACCTTTTGACGGTGCTGTTAACAGCAAAGTGCCAGTTAACACTTGGATCGCACAGCTCAACGCGATCATAAAAATGTACAAGCTGAGCGAAGACATAACTCGCATGCTGGTTATGTCAAAGTTGAAGGACCGAGCTCAAATTTGGTTGTACTCTTCTGAGAACTTTCTGTCCTTGCCAGCCCAGGACCTCTTAACTCAACTCGCAGAGGCTTTTCAGTCAAAAGAGAGCAAGATAATGTCCAGACGCAAGTTCCAGGAGCGAAAGTGGCAACCAGCTGAAGACTTTGCTACGTACTTTAACGACAAGACCCTGTTGGCTGCACACATCAGAATAGACGACGAGGAATTAATCGACAGTATCATCGAAGGAATACCGGATACTCTTCTACGACAACAGGCACACATGCACTGTTTTAATTCGTCTGCCCAGCTGTTGCAGGCATTCTCCAAAGTAACATTGCGGAAACCATCTCTCGCATTTGGACGCCACAAAGACGTTTCTGGAAATCAGCCCGGACCCGCTGTAAGATGCTTCAACTGTAACTCCATGGGTCACTTCGCAGCCGACTGCCGCAAGCCTAAGCGCGCGTACGGCGCTTGCTACGGTTGCGGAAGTTTGGAGCACCTGATATCCCATTGCAACGAGAAGAAGAACGCAACCAAAAATGAATATGTGAGACCGTTTAAAATTTACTTTAATTCACAGTCTAATCAGTGCCTATTCACAGAATGCCTAATCGATTCTGGGAGTCCAATTAGTTTTACGAAGTTATCCTGCGTTGAAAACATTCTAAGAAGTAATATCGTTAACGTTAATGAAAACAACTTGTCGCATTACTTTGGCTTGAACCACAGCCCTTTAGACATATATGGAAAGATATCATGTTTTGTTATTATGAATAAAGTGAAGTTTAATTTTGAATTATTAATTGTGGCAAACGAATCGATGGCATATAGCACTGTTTTAGGAAGAGATTTTATGAACATTTGTAACTTTAAGATTGTTAGGGAAAATGATTGTTCAAATGATAGTTGTACTGATGATCGTTCAAATGATAGTTGTACTGATGATCGTTCAAATGATAGTTGTACTGATGATCGTTCAAATGATAGTTGTACTGATGATCGTTCAAATGATGGTTGTGCTGATGATCGTTTAAATGACAGTGGGGTTGATGATCGTTTAAAGGATATTTTTTCAAAAGATAGTTGTATTGCAAATGATAGCTCAGATAATGGTAACAGTGAGAAGGATAGTAGTTTTAAATTTTATTGCTCAAATGTTGGTCAGACTGGAAACGATTGTGCTACTGATAGCTGTGAGAAAGATGATTGTCTAAATGATAGTATAAAGGTTTATTGTGGTTACAAAGAAACGCAAAGTGATTCGTGTAAAACGATAGAGTCAAGTCAAAATTTAAGTGTCCAACCCAGCGATCATTTCGAGTCAGAAATTATGTCAATTGAATACCCTGATCCAGCCGAAAGCAACCTGTTAAATATTAGCGACAAGTGTGAGTTTACGTTAAGAAAAAAACTGATAGATATTTTTGATAAGTTTTATACGAAACCGAAACGGCCAGAGATCCCCTTAGTAAAATGGGAAATGAAACTGAATTTTGATAAAACTAAACCGTTTAATTACCCTCCAAGGCGTTTATCATACGCAGAGAAAAGTCAAGTTCAAAATTTATTAGACGATTACATAAAAAACGGTATTATTAGAGTAAGCGAGTCTGAGTATGCATCACCTATAGTTCTAGTTAAGAAAAAGTCTGGAGAATTAAGAATGTGCGTAGATTACCGAACCCTCAACAAAAACATGCTTAAAGATAACTACCCCACCCCCTTAATAGATGACCTTATTGATAAACTGTCTGAAAAAACTATTTTTACCAAGTTAGACCTCAAAAATGGGTTCTTTCACGTGCACATGCACGAGGATTCAATTAAGTATACCGCTTTTACAACACCTATGGGTCAGTATGAATGGCTTAGAAAGCCATTTGGTTTACGAAACGCACCAGCAGTTTTTCAAAGATTTGTAAACAAAATCTTTGCCGATTTGGTTAAAGAAGATAAGGTTCTAATTTATATGGATGACATTTTAATAGCAACGAAAGATAGTAAGAGTCATATGGAGATATTAACGGAGGTCTTTAAACGACTGGTAGATAACAAGCTTGAGCTTAGGTTAGACAAGTGTGAGTTCCGTTCAAAGAGAAATAAAGTATTTAGGATACATAATATCGGGAGAGGGTATTAAACCTGATTCGAAAGGTATGCAAGCAGTAAAAGATTTTCCTGTACCGACAAAAACGCATGAGGTTCAAAGTTTTTTTGGACTGTGCTCCTATTTCAGACGCTTTGTCAAAGATTTTTCAACAAAAGCAAAGCCGTTGTATGATCTTGTAAGAAAGGACAGAAAGTTCGAATTTGGTGCGAAAGAGTTAGAGTGTTTTGAAATATTAAAAGTAAATCTTTTGGAAGCCCCTATTCTGGCCTTGTACAATCTAAAAGACCCAACACAGTTACATTGTGATGCTAGCGCCCTAGTCTTTGGTTCAATTTTAATGCAGAAGAAGAAAGATAGTAAGTTTCACCCCGTGTTCTATTTTTCTAAACGCACGATGGATGTGGAGTCGAAGTACCATAGTTTCGAGTTAGAACCGCTCGCTGTAGCTTACTCGTTACAACGCTTTAGAATCTATCTTCAAGGAATACAGTTCAAAATAGTTACAGATTGTAGTGCTCTTACCCTGGCGTTAAATAAAAAGGAATTATGCCCAAGAATTGCCAGGGCGGCACTTTTTCTTCAAGATTATGACTACACTCTAGAACATAGAGCCGGCAAGCGTATGCAGCATGTCGATGCACTTAGCAGGAACACACACATACTGACAATCGATTCTAATTCATTTGAAGAAAACTTAGTTATATGTCAAAGTAGAGATGAGAAAATCAAAAGTATAGCTAAGAAACTTCAGGAAACAGAATTAAAGGATTATGAGATGCGGAATGGAATAATTTACAAAAAAAAGAATAAGGATGGTCTTTTATTTTATGTGCCAAGTGAAATGGAAAGCCACGTTCTTTTTAGTTACCACGATCAATTAGGACATGTTGGAATAGATAAGATGGTAGAAATTATCTCAAAAAGTTACTGGTTCCCTAAAGTTCGTGAAAAATGCAAGCGGCACATTAATAATTGTTTGAAATGTATCGCCTATTCTGATAAGTCTGGTAAAGACGAAGGTTTCCTTCACAGCATCCCCAAAGTAAGCATTCCCTTTGATGTCATACACATAGACCATTATGGCCCGGTAGACAAAAGTAGAGCCAACAAACACGTACTGGTGATTATAGACGCATTTACAAAGTTTGTAAGACTTTATCCGGCAAAAACTACAAAGTCTAGGGAAGCAATAGTAGCATTAAAGGACTATTTTAGGTCGTATAGTAGGCCGCGATGCGTGATCTCAGACCGTGGGACATGCTTCACATCTAAAGAATTTCATGACTTCTTAGAGGAAAACGAAGTGAAACACATTAAGATAGCCACTGGATCGCCGCAGGCTAATGGGCAAGTCGAAAGAGTAAATAGAAGCATAGGACCCATGATCGCTAAATTGACTGATCCAGACAAGGGATTGTTCTGGGATACAGTTTTAGAAACAGTTGAACACGCACTGAATAATACGATCCAAAGATCAGTTAGTCAGCACCCAAGTCAAGTTTTATTCGGAGTGTCTCAAAAGGGAAAAGTTATAGATAGCTTAAAAGAGAAATTAGAAGAGTTGAATAAAGTTAGGGAAAGTAGAAATTTAGAAGTAATTAGAGATAAAGCTACTCAGAGCATCGAGAAGCTGCAAGAATACAATAAGTTACGCACGGACCTTAAGAGAAAGAATCCTAAAGAGTACCAGACGGACGATTTAGTTATGATCAAAAACTTCGATTCTCATGTAGGCGTATCCAAAAAGCTAATTCCAAAATTCAAAGGACCATACAGAGTGACAAAGGTGCTTCGTAATGATAGGTATGTCTTGGAGGATGTTGAAGGTTTTCAACAGTCTAGGCTTCCTTATAAGGGAGTTTGGGCAGAAGCAAATATATGACCATGGATTAATAATGCAAATAGTTAAGAGATCAGGAGCTCTCTGGTCAGGATGGCCGAATTGTAGCAAGCACACACACACACATACATATTCCTAAGCATCTGTCATACATACATACTACGTTAAGTTAGGTCACACTATTATTAAACACACATTAACATCTCTGTTACTCTTAAGAAACACTATGCTTGTCTCACTCCCTCATACTGTATACCCCCAACGCTTGTGAAATAGGCTAAGCCTGTACAAATCTGTGCAATAAAGATCACTTTTGCTGCGACCGCCGAATAAGAAACACCCAGAAAGTGCCGTCTACATTTCTAAATTCTTTATTTCATAATAAATACATTCCAAACGAAAATACAAATCAATTTTTTAATCGTATTCTTTCTATGACATACATACATACCAGAACTATATATGTATGTATGTACCAGTCATAAATTTTCACTACCCTACCCACAATTGAGTTTTTCATAACGATTTGCATAGTCGGATATGTCTATAAACACCCTGCTTTTAAGTGCAAGATGCATAGACCAAACGGGACATGCCAAAAAAACAGAACAACAACGGAATAGCGGAACCGTTGTTGTTGTTGCTTGTTGTTTTTCTGGAAGGCACGCGCCTTTTTTCGTCTTTTTCACTTGCGTTTACTTAAGTGAAGGAGTTAGAAGTTCAAGCAAAACCACAAGCAATTAACTTTGTTAAATTTAATAAATAGTGCCTTAAAAGTGAAAAAGAAACAATTCCCAGGTAAGTCTGTCGCAGACCAATAATTTTGAAAACAGTGAGAGTAAAAAACAAGATAATCTATATTTAAAATAAGGAATACAAGACTCCCAAAAAAACACCTGGCGGAAAAAAATAGCTGTGAAAAATATTACTTTTTGATGTGAAAAGCAACAAATGGTGCATATATGTAATAAACAAATAAACAAACCTGTAAAAAAATTTAAAAATCTTATTGAGTGCATGGTTCCAGGGACAAAAAATTAGAGATCTTTGTTTTTAAAACTTATGTTTGTGGTTAAAATTCGTTAAAGATTAATATTAATAACATTAAACCACAATTCTTACTTTTGTGTACGTAAGCAAACATGGCTATTTAAATAAAAATCTCAAACATCTCTAATTTTCAGTCCCTGGAAAAGTGTTATTTTCCGCATCTGCAAAATAAATGAATGTTTTAATAAATAATAAAAAAATATATAAATAGTGTGTGGTATATTTTTCTTAATAATTTTTTACAACAAAATAAAATAAATCAAGTAACCGAAAACAAGAGTTTGCAAATTTCTTCTCGATATTTTTTTTAATTTTCTTATATTTTTAGACAAGGCTGATGGTAAAAATGGAAGGCTAAGTCGATCCATTTTAAGCATATTATCCGAGGAACTTGTTCTGTCCCAGAACTTGGAGGGGGGCCAAAACAAGAAGAAGCTCAAAGTCTACCCAAATTTCGTCCGCGCCTTGATAAGTAAGTTTTTATTGGGGCCGAAAGTAACTATTGTTTGTAAGTTTAATTTTTAAAAGCCTTCTGGAATTTTTTACATTGAATGCCAAAGATAACACATCTTTTATTATAAATAAAACTTACAAATATTGATTACTTTCGGTCACTCGTTTTTATTTTCGTCTCGTTCTATTTTCAAAACTAATTATACCCGTTACTCATAGAGTAAAAGGGTATACTAGATTCGTCGGAAAGTATGTAACAGGCAGAAGGAAGCGTTTCCGACCCCATAAAGTATATATATTCTTGATCAGGATCACTAGCCGAGTCGATTTAGCCATGTCCGTCTGTCCGTCTGACCGTCTGTCCGTCTGACCGTCTGTCCGTCTGTCCGGATGAACGCTGAGATCTCGGAAACTATAAGAGCTAGGCTTTTAAGATTTGGCGTGCAGATTCCTGAGCTTCTTACGCAGCGCAAGTTTGTTTCAGCGGAGTGCCACGCCCACTCTAACGCCCACAAACCGCCCAAAACTGTGGCTCCTACAGTTTTGATGCTAGAGAAAAAATTTTAATTGAAATGTACTGCTCTCGGCAATACCTATCGATTGACCCAAAAAAAAGTGTGCCACGCCCACTTTAACGCCCACAAATCGCCCACAAACTTCAAAAAATCGTAAGTATGAACGAGAATATCTCGGAAACTATCAAAGATAGAGAATTGGGATCTAAGATTTAGATTCCGTGGTCTTGTACGCAGCGCAAGTTTGTTACGCAAATATGCCACGCCCACTCTAACGCCCACAAACCGCCCAAGCCTGTGGCGCCCACAATTTTCATGCTAGATAAAAAATTTTAACTGAAATGTATTGGTCGCGGTCCGCCGGTAGGTGACGCGTTTCAATCTCGCTTTGCTGCTTGCATATCTCCATTTCCTTTTGGTCCCTTTAGCTGAGTAACGGGTATCTAATAGTCTAGGTACTCGACTATAGCGTTCTTCCTTGTTTTTCTTCTAACACTAGATGCAATCGCTCTGGTGGAGCCCTCGGAGCCTCCCGAAAAGGCACTGCAAAAAGCAATGAGGTGCGTTAAAAACTTAAGTTGGGCAAAAAAAAGGCAACGCCGGCCCTAGATGCTGACGAACCAACGACTCCGATAACACCGGGAACCCCCGAGCTGAAATTTTAAAACAAATAAATAAAAATAAATAAATACAACTGAAAATATATTTGCTGCTAAGAGCTCAACATGTGCTGAATGTGTGCTTTTTCTGCTGCCTAATCGAGCGCTCAACGTGTGCTGAATGTGTGCTTTTTCTGCTGCCTAATCGAGCGCTCAGCATGTGCTGAATGTGTGCCTTTTCTGCTGCCTAATCGAGCGCTCAAAGGGGTGCTCAAAAAAACGCGCAATTAGTGCTAGTTCTTGAGCACTGATGAACCATAGGACATGCCTATGTTAATTTGAGCACTCAATCCCATATAAATTGGGCGCCTATTGAGCGCTGAGTGATGAACTTTTTGCAGTGGATTGAGTGCTCAATCGGCGCTGAATGGTACTGCAGGGTAACTGTTCAGTAAGTCAACTGCACACCAAAACACTGTACAGTGAGTTGACTACGAAGCTTATTTACCCTTGCAGCTATAATTATTAAATTTAAAAACACAAAAAATGATATTCCCAATAGTATAAGATAATATGTCAAAAAACACCGAAGCTATAATTTGTTTCATATTATTTTCCTACAAATTTTCCGATCGTTCCTATGGCAGCTATATGATATAGTCGTCCGATTTTGATAAAATTAAATTCGAAATTCAGAACTAATTAAAAAATGTTATTTCCAAGCGTAGGATGTTGTATGTTAAAAAACAAGCTATAATTTGTTTCATATTATTTTCCTACAAATTTTCCGAACGTTCCTATAGCAGCTATATGATATAGTCGTCCGATTTTGATAAAATTAAATCCGAAATTCAGAACTAATTAAAAAATGTTATTTCCAAGCTTAGGAGGTTATATGTTAAGGAACACCGAAGCTATAATTTGTTTCATATTATTTTCCCACCAATTTTACGATCGTTCCTATGGCGGCTATATGATATAGTCTTCCGATTTTGATAAAATTAAATTCGAAATTCAGAACTAATTAAAAAATGTTATTTCCAAGCGTAGGAGGTTATATGTTAAGGAACACCGAAGCTATAATTTTTTTCATATTATTTTACCACCAATTTTACGATCGTTCCTATGGCAGCTATATGATATAGACTTCCGATTTTGATAAAATTTAATTCGAAATTCAAAACTAATTAAAAAATGTTATTTCCAAGGAAAGGAGGTAATAAGTCAAAAAACACCAAAGATATAATTTTTTAACATTTTTTCTTCCGATTACTCCTATGTGAGCTAAAAGATATAGTTGTCCGATCCGGCTGGTTCCGACTTATATACTACCTGCAAAAGATATAAGACTTTTGGGAAAGTCTCAGCCCGATGGCTTTAAAACTGAGAGACTAGTTTGCGTAGAAACGGACGGACAGACGGACATGGCTAGATCGACTCGTCTAGTGATGCTGATCAAGAATATATATACTTTATGGGGTCGGAAACGTCTCCTTCACTGCGTTGCAAACTTCTGACTGAAATCATTATACCCTCTGCAAGGTTATAAAAATGTCATTTCCAAGCTTAAGAGGTTTAATGTTAAAAAAAAACACCGAAGCTATAATTTGTTTCATATTATTTTACCACCAATTTTCCGATCGTCCCTATGGCAGCTATATGATATAGTCGTCCGATTATGATAAAATTAAATTCAAAATTCAGAACTAATTAAAAAATGTTATTTCCAAGCGTAGGAGGTTATATGTTAAGGAACACCGAAGCTATAATTTGATTCATATTATTTTACCACCAATTTTACGATCGTTCCTATGGCAGCTATATGATATAGTCTTCCGATTTTGATAAAATTTAATTCGAAATTCAAAACTAATTAAAAAATGTTATTTCCAAGGAAAGGAGGTAATAAGTTACAAAACACCAAAGATATAATTTTTTAACATTTTTTTTCCGATTATTCCTATGGGAGCTATAAGATATAGTTGTCCGATCCGGCTGGTTCCGACTTATATACTACCTGCAAAAGATATAAGACTTTTGGGAAAGTTTCAGCCCGATAGCTTTAAAACTGAGAGACTAGTTTGCGTAGAAACGGACGGACAGACGACAGACGGACAGACGGACATGGCTAGATCGACTCGTCTAGTGATGCTGATCAAGAATACGTCTCCTTCACTGCGTTGCCAACTTCTGACTGAAATCATTATACCCTCTGCAAGGGTATAAAAAGTGTGCCCGCTTCTAGAATAAGTGATTCATTAGCCGTTTTGGATGCATTCATGCATAAGTTTGATTAGGATCACTAGCCATGTCCGTCTTTCCGTCCTTCCGTCTGTCCGTATGAACGGTGAGATCTCGGAAACTATGAGCTAGAATGTTGGGATTTGACATGTAGATTTTGTGGCTTCCTGCTCAGCGCAAGTATGTTTCAGCAGTTACGCCTACTTGAAGGCCCACAATCGCCCATAACCTGTCTAGCTCCCACATTTTGTAAATTTAGAAATTGTTCTTATTATCAATCAGACAAAGACACCTCTTAACGAGGTAAAAAGTAGTGGCAAACGCGCCTTTAACGAAAAATTTCTGATATCAACAATTGTGACGAAAAATGATATTACATTCGATAAAATAAATAAACTATATTAAATTTATGATTTCGGCCCGCAACAGTACATATTTATTTACCTACATGTAAATTTTCTGTTGTAGCGTGCCGAATATAGTTTATTTATTTTATCGAATGTAATATCATTTTTCGTCACAATTGTTGATATCAGAAATTTTTGTTAAAGGCGCGTTTGCCACTACTTTTTACCTCGATAAGAGGTGTTTTTGTCTGATATCAGAAGTTTTTTTTTTGCACAAGAGTTTAAGAACCTCAATACCATGACTAGGATTCGTCCCCATATGGCTTGGCTAATCTTAGCTGAACGCCACCTTAAATTAGGCACAACAAGTTTTATCGCTTCAATTACCTATTTTAATAGCACACGTTTTGAATCTCAAGGGCTGTATAGTTTCAGATTCCAAGAGAAATCTGTCGTTTCTTACATTTCCCGCCGAACTAGCGGGTTTTTCCAAAGTGGTAGAACAAATAGATCAAGTTTCCTATTTCGATTAGCTTTATGCAAGTAAAGGACCCTAAAACCATAACAGATTTTCCTTTTGAAAAAATCTAATAAGAATTTTTTTCATAAAATTGGTTTTTTTCTTGTTTACTCGAATAAGTATGAAATATTACGTATACGGAGCTGAAACGAGTTGCACTTTTTATCGCTTAATATCTTCCAAACGGTAATTTTTAGGGCAAAAAGTGGGCATCAAAAGTTAAGGGATCTCAAGGGCTATATAATTTGAAATTTAAAAAAAAATCGTTCGACTCAATTTTGAGAAAATAGTCAAAAAGTGGTTTTAAAAAATAACTTTTTATCATAACTCTAAATCTATTATATTCAGACAATTTTATTGTATAAAGAGTATTTAGCAAATTAAATTATCTTTTCAGAGATATATAGCACGTTTCTGTAGCATTAGTTATTTAGATACTATAAGCATTTTAAATCTGGCTTCTTTTTTTTGATTTTCCGCTAAACTAGCGGGTTTATACACCCATAGGGTTTCCAAAACCCTAAAACTAAGAAAACCCACAAACAAAGGGACAAACATTTTCATTTTGGGAAGAAGAAGAAAATCTTGTTTTTTGAATTACTTTTGAACGGAACATCGGATTTCAACAAATGAGGTGTCATTCGACGCGTATTCTCAGTAAGAATAAAACTAGCTAAACAGCTGGGGGCTTTTATCCCCACCGTATCCAGCAGCTTTAATTTTCTAAATTTTTACTTTTACACTTTCACCGTTTTTTCTCCCAAACAAATTTATATTTCGAAAGTCTTAGTATGCAATCTTCTTAGTTTTTGCAATTCCTTTCGATTGGTGTATCACTCGTTGCGATCGGACCATAATTGCAATTTTCAATTCTGCGGCTATATATAGTAGTTGTCTTCGCACGCTCTCTTGCGCCCTTCGCCACTACGTGTACTGCCCTCCACAGTGATACCCATCTTCATGCCAAAAATTATTCAAATCGGACCATTCAATAATAAATAGTTCGCAAATTCAATAGAGTGCGAGAGGGATGGAGATACATTCAAACAGACAATAGGCTGCTTACGTAATTTCACTATCGCAACCTAGATTTCACGTTTTATCTAGTAAACAACCGATAAAAATGAACAGTAGATGGCGCTTTTTTGTTAGCTGAGTAACGGGTATCAAGGCCGACTATAGCGTTGTCTCTAGTTAAACCTGCAAATGATAGCGAGAAATATTGTTGTTACTGTTGTTGCAATGCAATTGCAATAAGTCAACAGCCGGTCTGGTAGTTCTTCAGGAGTCTTTTTCTGACTTTTGTCTGAGGAAGGGCATTGTTGTTGGCAGGTATTAGAATGTGCGTCAAACAACTAGTTTTGGACTAATAAAATGTCAAATCATATTGTTTTTTCAAATACCTGAAGTGGTCCTTTTGTACAGGCTTGTCTTATGAAACCCATGAATATAGTTTCCTTACCCAACTTATACACAACTTTAGGTTGCGAACTTCTTACTCAGCTTCTTCAATTAAATTAGATATCACTCTCATATTTATTTATGTGAAGCGTATAAACAAAGCTTTCTATGCGATTACCAATTTTTTTATGGACCACTCAGCAAAACGAATTCCGGAAAGTCTTTTTGATAATAAGATGAAAAATTTTCTCGCCGCTTTGACATTGATCACAAAAAAGAGGGCTGCGTTGGATCATCTGTATTCAGTCTCACGGTACTTGGTTCATTCACACAGCTGATAGCCCTGCCAACTGAATACGAAGGTGAAGACATCTGACAACTCTACAGAACTTGAGAAGAAACAAGGAAGAACGCTATAGTCGAGTACCTCGACTATCAGATACCCGTTACTCAGCTAAAGGGATCAAAGGGAAATGGAGATATGCAAGCAGCAAAGCGAGATTGAAATGGTAGTCAGATTTAAGCGTTATGGGCGTTAGAGTTGGGGGCAAATTTTTTTGGATCAATCGATAGGTATTGACAAGACCAATACATTTCAGTTAAAATTTTGTATCTAGCATAAAAATTGTGGGCGCGAAAGGATTGGGCGGTTTGTGGGCGTTAGAGTGGGCGTGGCATATTCGCGTAACAAACTTGCGCTGCGTACAAGACCACGGAATCTAAATCTCAGATCCCAATTTTCTTTCTTTTATAGTTTCCAATATATCCGCGTTCATATTTACGATTTTTTGAAGTTTGTGGGTAGTTTGTGGGCTTTAAAGTGTGCGCGGCAAACTTTTTTTGGGTTAATCGATAGTTATTAATGAGAACAATACATTTCAGTTAAAATTTTTATTCTAGCATCAAAACTGCAGGAGCCACAGTTCTGGGCGGCTTGTGGGCGTTAGAGTGGGCGTGGCACTCTACTGAAACAAACTTGCGCTGCGTAAGAAGCTTAGGAATCTGCACGCCAAATCTCAATAGCCTAGCTCTTATAGTTTCCGAGATCTCAGCGTTCACCCGGACGGACAGACAGACGGACAGACGGACAGACGGACATGGCTAGATCGACTCGGCTAGTGATCCTGATAAAGAATATATATACTTTATGGGGTCGGAAACGCTTCCTTCTGCCTGTTACATACTTTCCGACGAATCTAGTATACCCTTTTACTCTACGAGTAACGGGTATAAAAAGGACGTATATTTAGGTATAGATTTTTGGCAGAAGTTTGGTTTACTCGATCACCGACAACAAGGGATCTCTAGCAGAATTAGATGTAAGTCGCGAAGAAAGTGATGAGACAATTAAGAACCATGTATTATCAGCCGCTCAACAAGACAAGTTAAATGAAGTCATAGGCACACTTCCGTCTTATGAGAAAAAAGGATTAGGGCGCACCCATCATCTTTTTGATGTAGGCAGCTCTCGTCCGGTAAAGCAGAGGCATTGGCCAGTTTCGCCGGCGGGGGTGGCTCTTAGAACCCTGGTCGGTTGCCGGCAATTTTCTACCGACTTCGACTTCTTCAACTTGACCATGGAGGTCTGATCAGCCATTCAGCGCCTGCATTTCGGCATACGTATTGGCAGCGGAGGCGCCTTCATGAAGATTTAAGCAACGTAGACCTAATCAACGCCGACACGTCAGCAACTTTATGTGTAGCCGGGTATACCCCAATACCTCAACATAACTAGGGCATGAGGCCTAAGTACCAGAAGACATCGACCGCACGGCGTTGCCAGATGCGATTCGACTGCTATATGCTCAGCGGCGTTAACCTTTCGTAGTTTTTAGGTTTCCTTTTTCTATTCGCTTTATTTGAATAGTTTTGTATAAATGTACTTGTACAAAATTTCTAACGATAGTTTTAAATACGTCCATTAGGTGGAAATCTTCTTATGTAAGCAGGAAGTGCGTCGATGATGTTCTAATCTACCCCCAAGGACAGCTTCATTGGGCCCAACGAACGCTTCGATGGATTTTCCTAAAAAGTATCGCTTGTGAGTAAACCTTTAATGAATAATGAGTAGAAATAATAATGAGTACCGTTTTGAATTCAAAATGATTTAATATATATATAAATTAGAATAGTCATATAAATCTTGGAGTATAGCCAATAGGTAAACAGCACCAGCCTGTGCTTAGATTGTCCAAAACAACCTCTGAAGGGTATGTTAGAGCGTACCGCTCGTAAACTTTTTTTTTTTTTTTTTAATGCTTTGCTATTTATTTATTGAATCTTCTCACAGTCATATGACTGATGTTGTGCTTAAGGGGCCCGAAAGTTATAGCTGGCTTGGCAGGTCGTTGCGTTGTAGACGGGATCGGCTGGAAACCCAAGTCAAGCCTCTTGCGAGGCGATTGGGGTGCACAGAGAGTTTTTCGTTGTAGGACGCTTTTTGTTTGTCTATTTCATCTTTTACGGTAAGAATGCTTAGGTCCCTGTGGATGTTTTGGTTGCGAATATACCATGGTGCCCCAGTGATAGTTCGCAGGATTTTCGATTGAACGCGCTGTATAATGTCTATGTTGCTTCTGCTGGCGTTCCCCCATAGCTGGGAGCCATATGTCCAGATGGGCTTGAGAGTGGAGTTGTAGAGCAAAACCTTGTAGTCCAGACGCAGGGGCGAACGAGCGTTAAGAATCCAGTGGAAGCTGCTGGCCTTTAGTTTTAGATGTACTTTCTTGCGTTCGATGTGTCTTCTCCAGGTTAGTCGTCTGTCAAGGTGGACGCCCAGATACGTTACATCGTTGACTTGGGGAATCTGCGTATTATTCAATAATAGTGGAGGGCATGTTTGCCCGCTGAGAGTAAACGTTATGTGTTTACATTTTTGTTCATTTATTTTAATCCGCCAATCAGATAGCAACCTCTCTACTACAAGGAGGTGGTTTACTAGCTGTGTTGTGGCTCGGCCTGGGCATCTCGAGCGACTTAAAATTGCGGTGTCGTCAGCGAACGTAGATGTTGTTAGCTGCTCTTTCGTGGGAATATCCGCTGTGTATAGAAGGAACAGAGTAGGCCCTAGCGCGCTTCCTTGCGGGACACCAGCTTTGATAATGTAGTCGTCGGATGTTGTTGTATTGCACCTTAATGCGAAGATCCTGTTGTATAGATACGAGTGTGTTTTGATTTTGTGCATGAGGCCATCTAGCCATACTCGATCGAAGGCTTGAGATCCATCGAGGAATATTGCGCTGCAGTATTCCCGATGCTTAAAGGCTGTGCGTACTTCTGATGTTATTCTGTTAACTTGTTCGATTGTTCCATGGTTTTGACGAAATCCAAATTGATGAGCAGGGATAACATTGTGTGCTCCTAGATATGGTGTTATGCGAGTTAGAAGTCATTTTTCGAACTTCTTAGACGGACACGATAATAAACTAATTGGTCTGTAATAGATTTTTTCCATTTTTTCGGATAGTAGCCGAGAGTTTTAATCCCATTGAAGAGCTTACAAATAACCTAAATGGCAGAGTTTGGAAGTTCAATTAATATTTTTGGGGTTATTTGGTCACCGCCAGGGGCCTTTTTCGGTTTCCGTTCCCCAATGACTTTCGCGATCTCCTTTGGCTGAAACAATGGTGGTAGAAAAAAAAAATAGATTCAGATTCGATTTGTGGTAGGAAAAATGAACCAGTGGCAGGGTTCGGCTGTTTCTGAGATGTAAAGCAAAAGTTTCAGCTTTATCTTCGTCGCTGCGGACCCAGATGCCAGATGAGTTTCTTATCGGAGTGACTGTTTCGATTGGAGAGCTCAGATTTGGGTGAGCCCCCCACAGAGGATGTTTTGTACTGGTTGGCGAAAGTTTTTTAATGTACTGCAGCTGTGCATTTTCTGTTTCTTGCTTTAGAGCTCGATTTAGTGTGCGAGTGGCTTCCTTAAGACGTTGTTTTGATGACGGCGATCTGTTAGTTTGCCAGGCACGTCG
Organism: Drosophila subpulchrella; assembly: GCF_014743375.2. Classification (NCBI taxonomy): domain Eukaryota; kingdom Metazoa; phylum Arthropoda; class Insecta; order Diptera; family Drosophilidae; genus Drosophila; species Drosophila subpulchrella. The sequence goes on from NW_023665555.1 coordinate 196,232, forward strand.
CAGGCGCCTCTTTTCTAGGACTAACCGTTCAATTTGCAGATTAGTTTTGAAGTGGTTGGTTTGCACGTCCCTGCCTTGTGGTGTTGAGATAGTGGCTGCCTCCACGAATACTTCTTCAAGAGCATCGGTAGAGCAGTCGATGTCCGCTTCGATGTTGAAGTGAGGGGTTAATTTGATGTGTGGGCTTACATACTTTTTATATTTTAACCAGTTGGTTCTGTGCGACGTCAGCCTGAGGGGGTGTTCTGTGGTTTTTGTGCTTTGAAGAAGAGTTATTAGCACTGGCGAATGGTCTGACGACAAGTCCGAAAGCGCTTTGGCGCTTATTATATTGCGGGGAATGTTTCTTGTCACCGCAAAGTCTATTAGGTCTGGAACTTTCCTGGGGTCTGTTGGCCAGTAGTGGGGCTGCCAGGGGAAACATAGTCTAATTTGTTGTTCGGTTTTATGATTGCATTGTATAATTGCCTTCCTTTGGGAGTCACAAGGCGTGATCCCCAGTGCGTGTGTTTGGCATTATAGTTATAGTCCCCTGCAGCTATAAAGCGATCTCCAAGCAAGTTGTAGAAGTCCATGAATTGTCCTTCAGAAATTGTAAAGCGAAGCAGGCAGTAGACAGCGGCTATGGTGAGGTTTCCGTTGCCTGACTGCACTTTGATATAAAAAACCTTTGGTAAAAGTAGTGCTTGATACGTTCCCTGATTAGGATGCCGGTTCCGCCGTGGGCTTTATCATCTGGATGGTCTGTGCGGTAGAAAGTGTGGCCTCTTATTTGGAAGTTGTATTTGTTTGTGAGGTGCGTCTCTACCAGTAGCATAATGTCGATATGATGTTCATTCAAGAACTGTGTTAATTCAAGGTTGTGCCGTGAAACGCCATTGGCGTTCCACATTATTATTCGTAGAATTGCCATCTGATTATTTGGACTGCTTAGCTGCAAGTAGCTTTAACACCATGTTCTGGTTTTGAACCAGTGTTTGCCTGGACGTTTTTACGAGTGACATGAATTCCATCATACTTTGTTGCATGGTGACCATCATAGTTTCCAGAGCGCTTTGCGACTGTACTTGGATCTGCTGAGCGTTTCCTAGATTAGACTGGAGTGGGTTTTCCGTCCCCGATCGAAGGGCATCGGCGTATGAGAATCCCTTCCAAATGAGGATCTTGCAGCCGTGCCGAAAAATACTTCCGGCGTCGTACGCGAGTAAGTGTAAGCTTTTTGGGTATTCTGATGACGCGTTGTTATCATTTTTCGCATGCGGTCCTTCATCTCCATGTAGATCGGACAGCCCCTGTAGTTTGCCGTGTGGTTACCTTGGCAGCTAACGCATTTTTATACCCGTTACTCGTAGAGTAAAAGAGTATACTAGATTCATCGGAAAGTATGTAACAGGCAGAAGGAAGCGTTTCCGACCCCATAAAGTATATATATTCTTGATGAAGACCACTAGCCTAGTCGATATAGCCATGTCCGTCTGTCCGTCCGTCTGTCCGTCCGGATGAACGCTGAGATCTCGGAAACTATAAGAACTAGGCTATTGAGATTTGGCGTGCAGACTCCTGAGCTTCTTACGCAGCAGGTTTGTTTCAGTAGAGTGCCACGCCCACTCTAACGGTTTTTATTACAGTTTTTATGTTAGAATAAAAATTTTAACTGAACTGTATTGTTCTTATCCAATCCTATCGATTGATCCAAAAAACGTTTGCCACGCCCACTTTAACTCCCACAAACCGCCCACAAACTTCAAAAAATCGTAAATATGAACGCGGATATCTCGGAAAATAGCAAAGATAGAGAAATGGGATTTCAGATTTAGATTCCGTAGGCTTGAGCGCAGCGCAATTTCTTACGCCACGCCCACTCTAAATCTGATAGTCGAGCTACTCGACTATAGCGTTCTTCCTTGTTTCTTTTTGGGGTGTTCTTTGTTGGCAGGGCAGTTAGCCGAATTGTGGAAGTCTTCACAAGCTACACAGACTGTTCGAAGTGAACAGTATGCCCTGGTGTGTCCATACTCCTGACAATTTGTGCATTGCACTGGGCCGTTCCTTTTATATGGCTCTTCCACGTTAATTCTTCGGTGCAATAAGTATTGCAGGTTATAAATGGGGTGCACTTCATTTTTCTTCAAGACTCTGCTGTCTGGCTCCAGCTCGACACTGAAGAGTGGTTGCGGCTCTTTTTTCCTGTTTATAATGTTACTGACGTTCTTTGCAGAAAGCCCTTTTTCCTTGAGAGCATCGATAACTTCCTTGGCGGTTACGTCAGGCTCGATTCCTTTTAGTACCACTTGCAGGCCCTTGCTGCTTTTTAGTTGGTACGTGTAGTAGCTTTCCCTAGCTTCCTCCAGGTATTTGGATACTGCTCGGAAATGTTCTTCAGATTTGGTCTGAAGCTTGGTTTCATGGATATCCCCTTTTGGAACAACATGAAAGTTTCCGTCCCCGGTCAGCGCAACCATTTTGTTGACTAGGGCGTTCGAGATTTTCTCCCTAATGTTTCGGTTGGGTATCCTGAGCCCATCCTGGTTCATTTTCTGCTAGAAGCGCAAATCTATTGCTGTCGGATCTCCCGGGTAATATATCTTCTATTGGACACGGTTTATTTTTGACTTGTTACCTACCGCGGCGTTCTGCGGGCTAAGCTTACGCTTGATATGGATGTACCGATCTAGTCCGGTCTGTATGGCCGGACCCGCTTGCTGAATTTTGTTTGGGTTTTGATTTGTTGTCGTGGTTTTTGTTGCCGTTGTATTTAGAGCTGCGGTTGCAGTCGATTCCGAAATAATAGTCGTAGCTGTGGTTGCTGTTGGTTTTTTTGCCGTAGCTGTAGTTGTTGCTGACAAATTTAGTGCGGATGCCGTTTTACCGTTGCATGTTGTTGGTGCGCCAGGGGTCGAAACTGATGGTGGGGGGGTTTTGCATTGTTGACTCCACGCCGTCGGAGTAGGGGTAGCCGTAAGCAAGCATGGTGAGCAAGATCGTGCTCTTTGGCTATCGACCGACAGTAGGGTCGATTTTTGCACTTCGCTATCACGCGTTGAGACATACGAAAAAAAACCGTCTCTTCGGCTCGCGGAGCTGAGTCGCTCTTTATTCTGTTCGTAGCTCATTGAGATTTTATTAGCGTGGCACTTATTTATTATTATAAGATGAAAAAATGTATGTGCTAGTTAAAGTCATTACACCGATTTTGTGAGTTGAAACCTAAATTTCTTTGGGCTTTAGCGTCTTTTCGCTTATTTGAAATTAACCAGTTTAGTTTTTGTGTTTTGTTTGCATTTAATTTATCAACTTTTTGCACTTTTCGCGGAGCTCGCACAAGACACGTCCGTTCTCTTTAGCGGTCGCGATATCGTCACGTAAACTCGTGAAATAAATCATAACTATGAAGTCTCTGTATAACGCAACGAAAGATAGTATAATATATTTTTCTGAATGGATCGTCGCCGAAACTACATAATGTTTGAGGGGTATTAAACAATAATCTGATTGCAGTTAAGGGGTAATCTAATAAAAGTAAAAGATACCAAGGAAGGGTGGGTAAAGAATAGGGGGCAAACAACGTCTAAATCTGCCTAATCCTTGATCGTTTGAAGATCTGTTCCTCTTAGCGTAACTAAGCAGTGGGTAGAGCCGATTACAGTAATTTAGGTACATCTAAATAGTTTCAGATAATGCACTTATTTTCTTGTTGTATGTTGTGATATAGCGGAAATAGAAAGAACCCACGCCAGTCCGACGAGCATAGCGCAGAGCATCGCTAGAAGTGCACGACCTCTACGACCAGCATACCGAGTAACGACTTGAGAACCAGTAGGATTCGAGTTGAACGCTACAGATGTCGGATTAAAAGGTTTCAGCTTGTACTATTTGCCCGACGCAGCGAAGTGCAATGTACAGTTCCTCCAGCGACAGCTGATTGTAAGATCTGGTTTTCTTCGATTGGGCGTTGTAACAAGAGCGCTGTATGTATGCCATGACTCGAACGAGTTTGGTGTAAGTCGAAAACTGCTCAATGATATTAATGTCTGTCTACCTGGGTTTTTTTTCTTTTTTTTTATTATAAAAAGTGTTGAACTAATAAGCTTTTTTATTAGTTATTGCTAAATTAAAATACGAATTTCAGGTTGATTTAGGCTTGTTAACAATTTATTAGCGAGAGAGAGTACAGCAGGCGAGACGAGAATGCGTTTTTTGTCGAGATCAGAATTCGTACTGATTTACAAAGGGACAGCCAGCCGAATGCTGGGCCCAAGAATGCAAGTACGCAAAAGACGAGAGAGCTAGATAAAGAGAGCTACCTTTCGCGATGCCATTAATATAAGAGATCGAATTAAGAAGTTAGTTGGCTGGGCTGCGTGACCCGACATACTCCCCCCGTTGGAAGCCTGGGCTTCAACATCATCCTTAAGGGGAAGCAGACACAGCTTGTTTACTGCTCGCTTTGTCACTCCTGATGCTGTCTTCAGAACGGCCACTCGAGCAACCCCATCTCCACCGAACAGGACCTCGATCACTCTGGCGAGGGGCCACTTCATGGGAGGCAAGTTTTCGTCCTTGACCAGAACTAAGTCATCGACAACCAGGCCAGGTTTTGGGGTGCGCCACTTGGAGCGCTGTTGTAGCAATGTTAGGTATTCTTCCTTCCATCGGGACCAAAAGATCTGCTGCAAGTAAGCCACGCGTTGCCATCCATCCAAGCGATTGAAGTTAAGACTGGTCACATCCGGCTCGACGAAAGAAGAAGGCGGACCACCATTCAAAAAATGTGCTGGGGTTAATACATCCAGATCAGATGGGTTTTCTGAAATCGAGACTAATGGTCGAGAATTAACAACCGCCGAAATGTGACACACCAGGGTCCGCAACTCCTCAAAGGCTAAAACAGCAGTGCCAACAGCGCGGTAGAAATGATGCTTAGCGATCTTCACAGCCGCTTCCCAAAGACCGCCAAAGTGTGGCGACCTAGGAGGAATGAAACACCAATCAATAGCCTCCGCTAGGCAAAAGTCCAATGTAGCTCTCTGATGATCACTGCTGAGGAAAAGACGCCTTAGTTCGAGCAGCTCATTGCGAGCTCCAACAAAGTTGGTTGCATTATCAGACCAAATCTGCCGCGGCCTTCTTCTAGTGCATATAAATCGTTTGAGGCCATGTAGAAACGATACCGTAGAGAGATCCTTGACCAACTCCAGATGAATAGCCTTCGTGGCGAAGCAAATGAAGACACAAACGTTGCATTTTACTGGAGGCTTGCTTCGCACCTCTGACTTGTAGAGAAATGGCCCGCAAAAGTCAATGCCAGTGACTTCGAATGCATGAGATCCATCAAGTCGTTCCTTTGGAAGATCCGCCATTATATGCTCCACTACTCGAGGCTTCATTCGAAAGCATCTAATGCATTTGTTTACCGCCTTCATCACCGTCTTTCTCCCCCCAATAGGCCAATATTGGGATCGAATTATGCCAAGTAATGCCCGTGGCCCAGTGTGCAGATTGCGCTCATGAAAGTGAGTAATAATGGCAATAGTGACCGAATGACTCCGTGGTAATATAATTGGATGACGCCCATTAAAATCCAGAGAAGAATTCCTCAGCCGGCCATCCACTCTAAGAAGCCCAAATTGGTCAATGAATGGCGAAAGAGATGCGAGCGAGCTGAAGGAGTGCACCATTCCCTTTGACGGCAATGATTTGATGTCATCCCATAAATGTAAGCGCTGGACAAGACGAAGCAACAGCAGCGTACCGCCTTGAAGGTCAGACACCGTGAGCGTAGGGCGATGGATGCGATTACTAAACTTATAGACGTATCCGAAAACTTTTTGAAGGGCAGCAAAGGAATTGGCAAATTTGGAACTGGACACTATGTCTTCGTATGGAGATTTTATTAGCAGAATCCTCCGGCGAACCTCAAGCGTTGGCTTTTCAGCAGTGATTGGGGTCGGCCAGTCAGCTTTGGGACCACAGAGGAATTTTGGTCCATGAGCCCAGAGAGGAGACTCGTTGAGCTCAGCAGGAAAAGCACCTCGGGAGAGAATGTCAGCTGGATTTAAAGAAGTTGGAACATATCGCCACAGTTGTTAAAGGAAAATTTTCGATTTTGTGATCACAGGTCCAACCAACCCGAGAGGATCGTAGAATCGCGCTATTGCAGACAGGACAGATCGCCTGCAGGGGCTTGAGGTTGACTGTAAGACCGAAAAGGAAAACAGTAGTTGGTCAGAAACTGGATCCCAAGCGAGACCTAAGGTATTTGCAAAATCAGTGCCATCATCAAACCTCAAATAGGACTCCTTATCCTTGTCTGCAACTCCATCCAAAACAGCCGACACATTGGAGCACCACTTTCTCAGCTTAAATTTTCAATTGGCTAGAAGTTTTGATGCCTGATCCATAATGATGACTGCCTCTTCCTTGGACTTGGCTCCAGATATCAAATCATCCACATAAAAATCGCGACGAATGACCTCAGCCCCAAGCGGAAACGCTGTATGCTCGTCTGCTGCGAACTGATGCATAGCTCGCACAGTAAGTAAGGGTGTCTAGCTTGAACACCCGCAATTGATCCTGGGGGGAATCCCTCCACAAAATGCATTGCAAATGGCTGTCCTCAGGCTGAACCCTAACACAACGGTACATTTTGCAAATGTCTCCTGTGATTGCTACTGGGTGTGAACGAAACCGTAGAAGAATCTGGAACAGCTTAGGCTGAATAACAGGGCCTGCCATAAGAACATCGTTGAGAGAATAGCCTGAGGAACTGGCCGCCGATCCATCAAAAACTACGCGAAGCTTTGTAGTGGAGCTATCTTCCTTTATGACGCAATGATGAGGCAAGAAGTATCGGCACAACCCGATGTCAGCGGCAGAAACTGATGACATATGTCCTAGATCGAGATATTCTTTTATGAATGCTGCATATTGAGCCTTCAAAGATGGCTGACGATTCAACTTTCTCTCTAGGGTCAAGAATCTTCGATAAGCTTGCTGGTAGGACTCTCCCAAAAGATCTAGATTGAACTTGGCAGGCAGCCGAACAGAATAATCACCAGCTGGCAAACGATTGACGTGTCTTACGAAATGTGCTTCACAGTCCAATTCTTCCTTAGTAGCGCGTATAATTGGCTCGGCGCAGCTTTCCACTTCCCAAAATCGTCGAAGAAGATCATCTAACCGATCGAAACTATTCTCTCTACTAGCGAGAAGTTAATCTTGAGACGATATTAAAACCGAGCCATTGGAAAGGCCATAGCCTCCAGAAACAACCCAACCCAGACGCGTCTTTTGAATTAGGGGTAATCCAGGTGGGAGCTTGATTTGGCCAACGCACAACATCTCGAAAAAGAGGCTGGCTCCGATTAAAAGATCCACCCGCTGGGGAGCATAAAACCTTGGGTCAGCTAACTGTATATTTTTGGGAATCTTCCAGCGGCCAATGTCGACGTTGAAGCTAGGCTGTCGCTCTGTTATGTTCGGAGCAATCACCGCGGTAATGTTGGCCGAGTATTCGGAAGTTCGGGACTGAATCGTAATATTGACCGAGTGACCGTCCGTCACAAAACTGGAATCTCCTACTCCAGTTACAGATGCTGAGGATTTTACTTTCTTTACTTGAAGCTGATTTGCGAATCGGGACGTTATTAGATGCAGTTGGGAGCCCGAATCGAGTAGAGCTCGACAGGGAACGAAAACCCCAGAACGGTTTTTTACTAAAATGCTAGCCGTTGCTAAGAGCACAATATCATTACTAAATTCCTGTGCAATAAGAGCAGTCGAAGTGGAAGGCAGTGCAGAGGGTGAAGCAGAAGGAAGTGCTTCTTGAAGCTGTGCTCCTTCTTGTGAAGGAAAAGAAGGTGAGTTTCCCAGGTGAAGCAGGGTGTGGTGCTTAGATCCGCATGAACGACAACTACAAGAGTTGCATTGCCGAACTTGATGACCAACCTTAAGACAATTTATGCAAAGACCGAGCCGCTTCGCTTCTTGAAGCCTATTCGCAGGAGACAGGATTTTAAAATTCTGACAATAAGAAATGGAATGCCCTGTATCATTACAGAATATACAAATCCAAGGGTTAGCGTTCGAGGCAACAAATGCTGATCTACGCGCATTGGGTATTCTGTTACTTCCCACCTGATTGCCCGGCGTATAGTTTGCCATGGCGAAATCCATAGTCTCCAACGTCCTGCATCGCTGCTCCAGAAATGATGCCATTGACTCCCACGTAGGAATTAAATTGACGAAGGCAGGGTCCTCTAAACGCTCTTCCCACTTTGCCTGACTTGCCGGATCCAACCTTTGGAACAGGACTTGGACGATGATGCATCCTGCGATTTGTTCTGTCGTGCCCAGTCCTTTGAGAGCACGAATATGAGCATTGAATTTATCGGACAGATCCCGAAGTGTCGAGACGGAACCACTCTGCACCGCCTTTAGTCCCAGGATCTCAAAAATGTGTGCCTGAAAAACCAAACGTCGATTATCAAATCTATTTTTCAGCAAATCTAAAGCAATTGCGTAGTTGCCATCCGAAATTTCCAATGAGCGAATAGTTTCCAACGCTGCGTCCCTCAGGCATGATCGTAGATGCTGCAGCTTTTCTACGTTGGTGAGGTCCGGATGACTATCTATGATCGTGGTAAACATAGAATAAAAATCAGACCAATTTGCATAACCTCCAGCGAATTTTGGAAGCTCCAGTGGGGGCAGCAATGCTGCCCTATATCGAGGCTGACGCTGCTGGGGGCCGAAAACTCCCGGAGTGATGCCGTCAGCAAAAGTTGAATGCGAAAGAAGCTGTGAGGTGCGCTTTGAAATTTCGGATCGAACCGATGACTTCAGAGTTACGAGAATGTCATCAAATTTCTCACTTAAATCACTTTCAATTTCCTCTAAATCCAATTCTTCGAGCTCACCGAGCACCTTTTTAAATGACTCTTGAAGCTCATCAATCAACTCTAACCTCACATGAAGACCGGATTCGTCGCATGAAGTTAACGCCGCACTTGATAGGGAATCCACTAAGCGCTCCACTCTATTAAATAAAGCCGTTGCCTTGCGCTTTAAAAATATTGCCCTGTTTGCATCGGCGGTAACATCTCCAAAAGCTCCCGTAGGCATGGCATCAACAACAACAGCAGACAAAATGCCCGAAATTCGGCTCCAGCGGGAAGATGAGCGCAAAGCAAACGAGGGAATAACAGCCCGTTACTTGGCTATGTACGCTTCTATGTATAGCTGATTTTGCGCCTTATATGTAAATTTCCGCAATCACCAACTGCTATTTATTTATAGCGCTCACTGCATTTAAGGCCTTATGATTGTTGCTTCGCCAATGCACCACAGAAGCAAGAATGAAAAAGTCAGTAAATAGACTTATATGATTTGCACTTAGTATTATTTATGCACAAATCACGTCGGGGTCACCAACGTTGAACTAATAAGCTTTTTTATTAGTTATTGCTAAATTAAAATACGAATTTCAGGTTGATTTAGGCTTGTTAACAATTTATTAGCGAGAGAGAGTACAGCAGGCGAGACGAGAATGCGTTTTTTTGTCGAGATCAGAATTCGTACTGACTTACAAAGGGACAGCCAGCCGAATGCTGGGCCCAAGAATGCAAGTACGCAAAAGACGAGAGAGCTAGATAAAGAGAGCTACCTTTAAGAAGTTAAGAAGTTCGTTGGCTGCTGCGGCTGCGTGACCCGACATAAAGCTTTAGTAAATACAGAAATAAAAGTGGTAAAAGAAGAGAAGAGAAGAGGTAGAAATGTTCCGATCCCGCAGGACTGCCGCAAAGCTATACTTCGCAGGACGGATGGCGGTCAGGTTGCCGCTCGTCCTTACGACTCGATGCGTCGACTCCGTTCTCGACGCCTGAGATCTTTCAGGATGCCAGCGGCCATGTTGGCTATCGCGTCCCACTTGCTTTGATTTTCCAGCATGCAGCTGATCACGTTGTCCGCTGTCAGGTTGCAAACGGTTGTCGTTTCAGCTTCGGCTCTGTCCCTAGCGTATAGGGGGCAGATGAATAGCGCGTGCTCCGCGTCTTCGATGCTTCCTGTGCCGCAGTGGTCGCAGTAGGGGTTTGGCTCGTGCTTAAACCTATGCAGGTATTCCTTGAGGTAGAAGTCTACCTGTCCGTGTCGTCTCTGCAGCCAGGGGGTTAGACTGGGAATTAGCCTGTGCGTCCACCGCCCTGTGGTCGCATTGTTCCACCTCCTTTGCCATGCCTTGATCGTGTTACTGCGCTGGGTCCTGCTTCCTGTGCTCCCAGTTCTTCTTTCTGCCGCCAGCAGGTCTATCGGTATTGTACCGGCTACCACTAGCGCGGCTTCCTCAGATACCGTGCAGAAGCTGCTTGTGATGCGCAGTGCGCAGCGTCTGTAGACAGCTTTGCACTGGCGGCTGTATAATGCGGTCTTCATAGCTTCGGCCCATATGGACGCGGCGTACAGTATGGTAGATGTCACTACTGTGGCTATGATCCTTCTGCTGTGCTGCTTTGGTCCTCGAGTATTGGCCATCATCCTTGAGATGGCTGCAGTCGATCTGGATGCTTTGGCTGCTGCATACGATAGGTGCGTCTTAAACGATAGCCTGTGGTCGATCAGTACTCCAAGATACTTGATTGAGGCGCTTGTTTCTATTGGAGTTGATCCGACTCGTATTGTGGCCTTCTCCACAGTCTTCCTGCTGCTTATGAGCACAGCCTCCGTTTTGTGCTCGGCGACTGCTAACCCGTTGTCTGCGAGCCAGCACATAAGGGTGTCTATCGAGAGGCTGCATCTATCCGTGATCTCTTCGAGGGTTTTCGCTACCGTTACCACCGCTATGTCGTCCGCAAATCCCACCACAGTGCATCCTTCGAGTAGTACCTGCCTTAGGATTCCGTCGTACATGACGTTCCATAGTATCGGGCCCAGGACAGAGCCTTGAGGTACTCCTCCTGTCACCCGGTAATCGTGCTCTTCGGCATCAGAGGAATATGTGAGCACTCTGTCCTTGAAGTAGTCCGCTACGAGGTCGATCAGGTAGTTCGAGATTCACATGCGATGAAGTGCCTGCAGGAAAAGGTTCCAGTTGGCAGAGTTGAAGGCATTCTTGACGTCCAGGGTGCAGACGAGGCAGTACTCTTTTGAGCCACCTAGCCACCTTTCTCCTTCGATTGCGTTAGCTGCCAGTTGGGTGACCGTTTGGATCGCGTCAATGGTGCTTCTTTTTGGGTGCAGATTATCCGCTCGAATATCTTCCCCGTTGTATTCAGCATACATAGGGGTCTGTATGAGGATGCGTCGTCGTTCAACTTGCTCGGTTTAGGGATAAGCACCAACCTTTGACGCTTCCAACCTATGGGGAAGGTTCGTTGGGTGAGACACATGTTGTACATCTCCGTGAATATACCAGGGTAGTTTGCCACCAGTGTGTGCAGTGCAGCATTGGGAATGCCGTCGGGGCCAGGGGCTTTTTCGACTTTGATTTTCCTTAGCGCAGCCAGGACTTCGGCCTCGCTGGTGAGAACAGTATCGCCTTCCTTGCCAAGTAAGGAACGGCTGGGTGGGGAACAGGGTGGACACTATTTGGCCAAGCTGTAAGTGGCCGGCAGGGGTCGGCTGTCTGTTGAGCTTACCCATGACCATCCTGTATGCTGACCCAAATGGTTCTGCATCCGCCGCTTCGCACAGCTCCTGGAAGCATCTGGCCTTGCTAGCTTTGATAGCGTTCTTCAGCACCTTTCTCTTGGCTCTGTAGGTTGCTTCCCTTAGCTCCTGGTTTCCGCGTCCTCTGCTTCTCTGACACCTGCGCCGGGCCGCTAGACAGTCTCTCCTCGCGCTGCCTATCTCGTCATTCCACCATGGTACTGGTCTTCGCCCGTTACCGCCTTTCGTGGCCTTCTCCATAGATGCATCGCACGCCTCCTTCACTCTATCGGCTATGTTCTTCGCGCATGTGTTAGCGTCTCCTGTAACGCAGACGCCTTCCATGTGTGATAGGAGGGACACTGTGTTCAGGGTATGCGCTTTGTAGGTCGTTTGGCGGCTGCTTGGGGTGGCCAGTCTGGAGCTTGTCTGGGTGATGATCAGGGCGTGGTCGCTGTGGGTGTATATGTTTGACACCCTCCATACACAGTTACGTGCCAGTTCAGGGCTAGCGAAGGTCAGGTCGATGATTGACTCCCGACCTGACTTGCTGAAGGTTTGTCTATTACCTTCGTTGAGTAGGCATACGTTTAACGAAGCGACTGCCTCAAGGAGAATGGTTCCCCGCTGCGTCATGCTAGCGCTGCCCCATGTTGTGGACCATGCGTTGAAATCACCTGCGATGAGGATAGGGGACCTACTGCGTGCGTCGTCAGCGATCTCCTGCATTATTGTTCTAAACTCGCTAATGTGTACGCTTGGGGCTATGTAGCAGCTGTAGAATGTTATCTCTTTGATCTTCGCTCTGGTGTATCCCGTCCTGGAAGCCCTTTGCGATAGGTGTCCAGGGGGCTGCCCGCAGCTCCATATTGCTGCTCTGCCGTCCGAACTACGTTGCCATATGCCTTCGTGCTTGTCCTTGTAGGGGTCGCTGTGTACTGCCACCTCAGCCTGCTGCTCGATGACCGTCTGTGCTAGCAGATCCTGCGCCACTCTGCAGTGGTTAGGGTTTAGCTGTAGGACCTTAACCATTCTGTTTATTGTGCATGGCTCTCCGGTATTCAGGGCACGCACTGCTGAGGGTCGAGTGTTCGGCCTCTCCTCCAGATTTTCCGCTTCTTGTGCAGATGATGCAATTTGGTTTGCCCTGGGTACAAGTTTTATACTTGTGGCCATCCTTGCCACATCTGAAGCAGGACTGCTGCGTGTTTTTGGCTGTTGCCTCTGACGCTGGGAATCTGGCAGACATGTGGCCTAATCCCATGCATTTGTAGCATCGACTGGGCTCCATTTTCAGTCTTATGCGACAGACGACCCATCCAACCCTGATTTTCCCCTTGTCGAGGATCCGCTGCGCATGCTCAGGTCTGAAGCGTACCGTTGCCGTGTGGGTTCCGCCATACGCCTTTCGCATCCTAGATGCAGCGCCCGCCGGGATGTCGCACTCCTCCTCAGCGTAAACTGCCTGTAGTACCTCCTCGCAGGTGGTCATTAGGTCTAGGTCGCGGACTTCCACTTGCACCGTGTCCTCCAGCATAGCCACTTCGGCTTTGCCGCTGAAGGCGGACTTGATGGCTGTATGCAGTTTTTGCGTGGCTGGGTCTAAGGGTTTCTGCATCTTGAGTAGCAGACTCCCATTAGCTGTCCTGCGTAAGCCTTGCACACCATCTTTAAGCCCCTGAAGGGTAGGCTCGGTTTTGACCAGCTTGAGCATGTCTGCGTACGTTCCTTCGCTGCATTTCATTAAGATAGCGTCAGAGCGCTGATTCCTGCGCTTCGCGGTGCGGCTCACGTGGTCTTCGCTTTCCCCAATACTCGCTGCAGACTCGTGGGGCATCTTGGTTTTACGTCTCACCTGCTGCCAGGGCGGGTTTCTCGGCGGGACCCTGCCTGGGTTCCCCGCGCCAGTATGCGTTCTTGCCTTGCCTTCTTGCCGTGGGGCAAAGAGCGATGGTGTTGTCTGCTGGGTTGCGCTGGCGGTCGGATCCCTGGCTCGGGATTTATCCAGCGTCGCGCTGATCTCGCTTTGCAGCTTCTTCATTGCATGCAATGAGTCGATCGTGGCATACGTGACATGGCAGACGTCCTTCTTGTTGTTGCTCTTTGGGTCCGTGAACTTCACGATCATTTCATCGAGCATCTTGCCCAGCTCATCGGTGAGAGCTGCGGCGCTTTTCTGCACCCGCTGCTTCTTGTGGGCTCCATCGATCGCCTCTTCAGGGCTGGTTGGTTCCCGACTTCTTTTCGGGGTGGTTTGCTCATCCTCGTTACTGCCGAAGTTGAACATTGGCCAGGTCACTTTGGGAGGCGCTGACACTGGGTGGGCATCGGGAGCCTGCTCCATCCCCGTTGGCGACCGCTGCACCTTCTGTTTCATCATCTGAAACTTCTTTAGCAGCTCGTCTTCTGCCCTGGCAACTGCAAGAGCCTGGGTCTCGTCATGTCCGGCCGATTTCTCCTTATCCATCGCCTGCACTAGTCGGAGGTCCCTCGGTGAGCTGGGATTTCCCCCGTTTACTGCCTGATGGGAGCTATAACGCTCCGGCTCGGTCCCCAGAGCCCCGTTTGGCTTTTTGCTCATCTACCCCTGTGGGCAGTGGCGAAGGTGGTTTTATTTTATTTGAATTTTCCGGGCAACCGACTTCGTAGAAGCTCGCCGCTTAGCCGCTGTATAGCTCAGCGGGGAAAGCTCGCTGTTAAGCTCGCTGTTAGAAACGGCGCTGTCCAGCACTGCGATCAGCTGATCGATGTTGTTTGCTTGTGCCGGAAAACCGCGCGTGTGCGGCTTGTGGAAGCTGTGAGCAGAACCAAATATATGTGGCGCTCTGGAGTGGAGCGCTGCTGTGTGGGTGCGGGAGAGTGAGGATCCCCCCTTCTGTCCACCTAGCTTGGCCACCCTTCGCAAGCGTAGCAGTGTAGTTTGTTGGCTGGGTAGAACCTTCCTGTCGCTTCTGTGGTACGTACCTGCAACCTGAGGTGTCCCGCACCAATCAAACGCACTTTTAGGTATTAAACACGATTAACAACGTCCAAAAACTCGATATTTTGGCGATCGATGTTCAGGTCAACTTAACTGGGTGAGTGTTGCACTGTCTGGCCTGGGTAGAGTGAGAATGGACCTGTATACATTTTGCTTCTAGTGACTGCCCATCAAAGTTTTTATTCGGTATTTCTGTGTCCGGCCACTCACTGGAGTGTTGACTAAGCCATGATGGTCCGTGCCACCAGAGATCAAAGGTGGAGATTTCTGATGGGGATAGTGCTCTCTTGTAGCACTGTAGCACTGCAGCATGATTGGCGACAAAAGTTTTTCATCTAGTGACATCTCCTTTGATCCAATGGAGAACGATAGTGGCGTCCGTCCAGTATGTCACGGAGGTTTGCGCGTTTTTACAACGATTGGTTGCTACTACCCAATTAGTTAGTTTAGTTGCCAGTACAGCGCCGCATAATTCGGTCCTCGGGATCGAGAGAGGTTTCGTTGGAGAATTTTTTGATTTTGGAGTGCTGAGAGTGGTGCAGCTGATGAATCCGGTTGGGGTATGCGTATGTAAACCGACGCTGCGTATGCGTGAGTGGACCCATCGCAGAAAGCGTGCATCTGGATATCATATACCGTACGCTGCGAGGTAATCGGATTTTGCTGATGTCCTCCAGATTGACTCGAAACGTTTTCCATTTGTTAGCGATGGAACTGGGCACTGGGTCGTCCCATCCTAAGAAGTGCTTGTGTTCGTTTTCGTAATGTTGGAGTGCCATTGTGATTCCTTTTGAATTAATTTTGCTGAAATGAGAATAGGAGCGATTAATCCTAAGGGTGTGGGAGTCAGTGTATTTGGGTAAGTTGGCATTTCTAGTTAGGACATTCCCCATGGTAATGAACATAAATAGCCCAGATGCAACCCTTCAGTTTAGCAAGGATCCGATCCTCTCCTGAATACCAAAAATACAATTTTGATGGATCTTGGGGATTTTGTGCGTCCAACGTCCACTCTGGACGCCATGATTTCTTCCTCTTTGCTGCAATCTTCTCCCAAGATCGGTTCGTTCCCTGCGTAAAGTGTTAAAATTTTCAAACCCGATCGCACCCATATATCCGCGGGTGAAATTCTTGGAATTTTGTTGACCAGTACGACCTATTATCATTCCCAATATTGGTGGTAAGACAATTGGGAAGGAATATTGACAGTTTCTAACCTTCATCACCGAAAATTCTCCCCGCGTGTGAATTCTCGGAATCGTCGGAAGTTTTTACAGTCCTCCCTCTGCGCACAGTAAGGAGCAGGTGCCACGTGCAGCGGTTAATTAGCGGAATACGTGTCTTCAGCGTCAGGCCAGAATCTGCTTTTGAGAGTCTCAACCGCACACCGCGTGAAAGGGATCTTTCATCCTTTCCACACCTGGATTGATTTCATCATCGTCAAACCATAACCGGCCTCAAGGATCACCGGCGTCAACACGCGTGAGGTTGTGACCTTACCAAGTCAGCACCACGATCTACAAGTCAGATTATGTTGGAGTTCGAACGAATATCGCACCGGCGCCGATTCGGCGTAGTTCAGGCAAGACCGCGCAAGCACGACGCCGCATCCGAATTGGAATTTGAGTTCCAATTATGGTTTCCAGTTTATCTTGGCTTTGACTGTTAACTTGTTTTTGCATCGGTAAAAGATCGTAGTTTAGTTTTCCTTATTATAAATATTTAAAGAAAAGTTTCTAATTCTATTTACGATATTATATTTGCGAGTGTGCTTACGACATAGTATGACATACATATATACACCTAAATTAAAGTGTTCAAGTTTTACAGCGCACATCGATCGTCATCAGGCCTGCTGACTTCGTTGGAGAGTTCGTATGTACGGCATAGCCGTAAATTATTTACATTCCAACATATATATATTTTTATCAAATTGAGAGTCGTTTGGCGTGAAAAACGTTTAGTTTTAAGGATTTTGTGCAAGGATTTTTATTATTAAGAACCATTGACCATACTATCGTATTTGCCGTATTAAATGAAATTTAAGATGAATTAAGTTGTGTTCTCATGAGAGCACCTTAGAGGATGTAGCGCAGCGGTTGTTTTATAGGGTGGAGTCTAATGAGACTTTACAGATAGGGCGGGTATAGAAGGTGGCCAATAACATCTAGGCCTTCGTCTTCGATAGGTAGTCTCTCGCCCGAATCTTAGCCGTTGGGCTAAAATCCTTACAGTTATCGTCTCTCTGTCTACTATTATTAGTTATGTGACACTCTTGTTCCATCTTAACACAAACCCACACCCGTCTCCCTGAGCAGGCCGGTCACAACGTAGACAGAGGTGTTAGGGTGGACAACGCTCATAGAGTGTGTTCGTTACAAGGAGTCGAAAAGTCTAGCGATGCCCGAAAGAATTTCTCTTTTAGTTGAACCCGTGGGAATGCTCGCTTGCGATTTGTAGGTGAAACAGTTTTGGTTAGGTAACCAATGCATGCCTAAGGTTTTGACTGTATCAGAGCTGTCCCAGCCTCGTGAAGTTTGATTGCATCTGTTTGATGAAGGAATGCGGTCTAGGAGCACTATGTCGTTGCTAGACCATATTCTCAATTCCATATTTGCGGATTTTTGAGCGTTCTGGATTTGTAAGCTCTTGTTTTATGCAGCTCCATCACCAGAAAGAAAATCGTCGACGTTGATTTCGTGCTTTACGACCTCTTCCGCCAGTGGATAATTTACACGTTTATCTTCTGCTAGTTGACAAGAAGCGGTACGGAAAGTTACAGTCGACAGACAATACTCATTGATGTTTCCATCCGCCGCAATTCAGCAACACTGCATGGAGATCATTTGGTAGAGTGGGTCCTACGGACAATACATCGTTTAGAGCTCGACCGTTTGAGGTCTTCCTCGATGCGTCGAATACATTGCGCTGTTTGGTGGTGAGACTGTCTTCCTCATAGACAGCGTGATGAGGAAGAACGCAGGATTCGACCCGAGAGGATTTTGTGGAGGTAATGACTCTTAATCTCTCACTAGAGACTGTTGGTGTGATTTGTCCCAAGTCAAAATATTCTTCTATTCCCTCTTTATAGCGAATCCAGTTTTCTGGATCCCGCTGATAACGCCGCTCTAATTAAGGAAACCTGTTTGTTTACGTCAAAAGAGCGTTTAATTTCAGGAGGCAGTGTCGAGCGGCAGTTTTATCCAGATGTCTACATCTCGCACGCTCGCACTGCCGTCCGCTCTCCCTCTCCCCTAAGTCTCCGCTACGCTCTGGAGCGCTTAAGTTAAGTTAGGCTTAACGAGTTCTTATTTCCAAGTGTACGAATAAACACCTATGCCCGTCGCGCGAAAACCCCAAACTACACCCGTGTTTTTTTGCGTACCCTCCGTTCCTGGGACTTTATTTTTTTTTTTCATTTCCGTTATTTGTGCCCGACAATATTCCAGTGGAGGTAATGACTCTTAATCTCTCACTAGAGACTGTTGGTGTGATTTGTCCCAAGTCAAAATATTCTTCTATTCCCTCTTTATAGCGAATCCAGTTTTCTGGATCCCGCTGATAACGCCGCTCTAATTAAGGAAACCTGTTTGTTTACGTCAAAAGAGCGTTTAATTTCAGGAGGCAGTGTCGAGCGGCAGTTTTATCCAGATGTCTACATCTCGCACGCTCGCACTGCCGTCCGCTCTCCCTCTCCCCTAAGTCTCCGCTCCGCTCTGGAGCGCTTAAGTTAAGTTAGGCTTAACGAGTTCTTATTTCCAAGTGTACGTATAAACACCTATGCCCGTCGCGCGAAAACCCCAAACTACACCTGTGTTTTTTTGCGTACCCTCCGTTCCTGGGACTTTATTTTTATACCCGTTACTCGTAGAGTAAAAGGGTATACTAGATTCGTCGGAAAGTATGTAACAGGCAAAAGGAAGCGTTTCCGACCCCATAAAGTATATATATTCTTGATCAGGATCACTAGCCGAGTCGATCTAGCCATGTCCGTCTGTCCGTCTGTCTGTCCGTCCGGATGAACGCTGAGATCTCGGAAACTATGAGAGCTAGGCTATTGAGATTTGGCGTGCAGATTCCTGAGCTTCTTACGCAGCGCAAGTTTGTTCCAGTAGAGTGCCACGCCCACTCTTACGCCCACAAACGGCCCAAAACTGTGGTTCCTACAGTTTTGAAGATAGAATAAAAATTTTAATTGAAATGTGTTGTTCTCATCAATACCTAACGATTGACCCAAAAAAAAGTTTGCCACGCCCACTTTAACGCCCACAAACTTCAAAAAATCGTAAGTATGAACGTGGATATCTCGAAAACTATCAAAGATAGAGAATCGGGATCTCAGATTTAGATTCTGTAGCTTTGTACGCAGCGCAATTTTGTCACGCGAATATGCCACGCCCACTATAACGCCCACAAACCGCCCAAACCTGTGGCGCTCACAATTGTTATGCTAGATGAAAAATTTTAACTGAAATGTATTGATCTCGTCAATACCTATCGATTGATCCAAAAACAAATTTGTCACGCCCACTCTAACGCCCAGAACGCTTAAATCTGTCTACCGCCGGTAGGTGGCGTATTTAAATCTCGCTTTGCTGCTTGCATATCTCCATTTCCCTTTGGTCCCTTTATCTGAGTAACGGGTATCTGATAGTCGAGGTACTCGACTATAGCGTTCTTCCTTGTTTTTTTTCATTTCCGTTATTTGTGCCCGACAATATTCCAGTTTCCTTTGCCCACAATTGTACACTTGAAACAATTCCAGTCGATATTTCAGTGCTACTATTCAACTAAATATTTCTCAAATATATTTTCAATTCCAATTGTGTGTAAAATATAGCCCAGCCACAGTAAAAAATTCCCGATCATACAATTTTTCCTTAAGACTTGCATTCCTTATTTTTTACTGTGTTCCAGCTGCGTGTGTATATTTACATAAATACTCTTTCTAATACAGTCCACTCTAAATACTTTTTCTAATACAGTCCACTCCAACCTTTTCTCGACCTACAAATACGGCTAAATTATTTGTAATTAAAAACAAAGTTACAATATCCACAAATTTACTCCAGCAAATCGTCTGCAACTTAGTCGTGCAGGTGACAAACAAACGCACCGACAAACAGACATAAGCGAAGTCTTTACAATTCCCGCAGCGTTATTCCGCTATTCGCACCCCACATATGTACATATATGTACAGTGTACATACATACGTATATCGATATGTTCGCCAGTGCACAGTGGGTCAAGGGCTCACAATAAATGTTCCTTCCAAACAAACATAATTAAAGTCCGTAATTCTTTACATAAGTCCGACCATCCGATATAATAAATATTTATTGACTTTGCCTATCCGACAGTGTGACCGTATATATTTACAATCTTGATTGGTTCCTAAATTCCAATTGGATTCTAGCCCGTTTCCTTACTTCTGAATTACAAATTTTAAATTATTTTACGTCATGGCAACATCAGTCAAATCCGCTTTAACCCGATTTATGGCCACAGCTGACTGTCTGATCCATTTTGAGGCCACTGAGAACGCTCCAGGTGCTCCTACCCCAACGTTATCCGCCTGTAAAATCCGACGCGATCACTTAAATTCCTTGTGGCAAACGGTAAAGGCAGCATACGACATATGCTCCGACTGTATTATAACTGCAGGCGAGGGCGCCGCAGACACGAAATCCATACTAAAAGCAAAGTATTATCAAACGTACTCCACCTATGAAATATTTGCCGCGCAGCTCATGGAACAAATCCAAAAAGGCTCCTCCCAAATACTTCAAGCTCCAGTAACTCCGTCCCAAAATTCCACGTCGTATGGCTGTCGACTCCCTCCTATCGACACAGAGGTTTTCTCTGGCGATTATCTTCGCTGGCCAACTTTCCGGGACCTTTTCACGGCAATATACATAGACAATCCGAGTCTAACGCCCGTTGAAAAATTATTCCACTTAAATTCAAAAACAAGCGGCGAAGCTCATTCCATAGTTTCAAGATCCCCACTCACCAAAGATGGTTTTCGCTCAGCCTGGAAAAACCTAACTGAGCGTTTCGAAAATAAGCGATTGCAGGTGAACAGTCACCTGAAAACACTTTTCAATGTGTAATCCATAGCACAGGATCCATAGCCTTAAAGGAACTTCAACGCACTTTTCAAGGTTGCTTAACTTTCTTAAAATTTTCCGGTGTTAATATTGAGAATTGGGACCCTATCCTGGTTTATATGTGCTCGACAAAACTACCAAAGCTCACCCTCTCATTATGGGAGCAATCCATCCAAAATAAGGCCGAAATTCCTACGTGGCTTGAGCTTGATTCCTATTTGACGGAGCGCCATCGAACTCTTGAGGCCGTCGATAGTTTCCGATCTGCCAATTTCCTCCACGTCCAGTCCAAAGACACAAATCGAGTGGCAGAATTTCCAAAAATAAATTCCTTCAACACAAGGTTAGTTCCGATACCCAAAGGCTGCGATCTGTGTTCGAAGAAGAACCATCCCGTGCGTATATGTCCACGTTTCCTACAAATGACGGTAAACGATCGCCTAGCCAATATTCAAAGGAAGCAGTTGTGCTCCAATTGCTTTGCAAGTAGCCATCAATTCCGAGATTGCACAAGCGCTCACAACTGTCTCACTTGCCAAGATCGGCATCACACATTGCTGCATCGAAACAGCGGTCCTACTACTCTGCCGATTCCATCCGACCCTCCAAGGCCAGTATCCGCCTCAGTTCCACACACCATTTCGTCCTATTCAACGCAAGTTTCCGTACAAAAAATGAATGTTTACGTCAAAAGGGCGTCTAATTTCAGGAGGCAGTGTCGAGCGGCAGTTTTATCCTGGTCAACAAAATTCCAAGAATTTCACCCGCGGATATATGGGTGCGATCGGGTTTGAAAATTTTAACACTTTACGCAGGGAACGAACCGATCTTGGGAGAAGATTGCAGCAAAGAGGAAGAAATCATGGCGTCCAGTGTGGACGTTGGACGCACAAAATCCCCAAGATCCATCAAAATTGTATTTTTGGTATTCAGGAGAGGATCGGATCCTTGCTAAACTGAAGGGTTGCCTCTGGGCTATTTATGTTCATTACCATGGGGAATGTCCTAACTAGAAATGCCAACTTACCCAAATACACTGACTCCCACACCCTTAGGATTAATCGCTCCTATTCTCATTTCAGCAAAATTAATTCAAAAGGAATCACAATGGCACTCCAACATTACGAAAACGAACACAAGCACTTCTTAGGATGGGACGACCCAGTGCCAAGTTCCATCGCTAACAAATGGAAAACGTTTCGAGTCAATCTGGAGGACATCAGCAAAATCCGATTACCTCGCAGCGTACGGTATATGATATCCAAATGCACGCTTTCTGCGATGGGTCCACTCCGGATTCATCAGCTGCACCACTCTCAGCACTCCAAAATCAAAAAATTCTCCAACGAAACCTCTCTCGATCCCGAGGGCCGAATTATGCGGCGCTGTACTAGCAACTAAACTAACTAATTGGGTAGTAGCAACCAATCGTTGTAAAAACGCGCAAATCTCCGTGACATACTGGACGGACGCCACTATCGTTCTCCATTGGATCAAAGGAGATGTCACTAGATGAAAAACTTTTGTCGCCAATCATGCTGCAGTGCTACAGTGCTACAAGAGAGCACTATCCCCATCAGAAATCTCCACCTTTGATCTCTGGTGTCACGGACCATCATGGTTTAGTCAACACTCCAGTGAGTGGCCGGACACAGAAATACCGAATAAAAACTTTGATGGGCAGTCACTAGAAGCAAAATGTATACAGGTCCATTCTCACTCTACCCAGGCCAGACAGTGCAACACTCACCCAGTTAAGTTGACCTGAACATCGATCGCCAATATATCGAGTTTTTGGACGTTGTTAATCGTGTTTAATACCTAAAAGTGCGTTTGATTGGTGCGGGACACCTCAGGTTGCAGGTACGTACCACAGAAGCGACAGGAAGGTTCTACCCAGCCAACAAACTACACTGCTACGCTTGCGAAGGGTGGCCAAGCTAGGTGGACAGAAGGGGGGATCCTCACTCTCCCGCACCCACACAGCAGCGCTCCACTCCAGAGCGCCACATATATTTGGTTCTGCTCACAGCTTCCACAAGCCGCACACGCGCGGTTTTCCGGCACAAGCAAACAACATCGATCAGCTGATCGCAGTGCTGGACAGCGCCGTTTCTAACAGCGAGCTTAACAGCGAGCTTTCCCCGCTGAGCTATACAGCGGCTAAGCGGCGAGCTTCTACGAAGTCGGTTGCCCGGAAAATTCAAATAAAATAAAACCACCTTCGCCACTGCCCACAGGGGTAGATGAGCAAAAAGCTAAACGGGGCTCTGGGGACCGAGCCGGAGCGTTATAGCTCCCATCAGGCAGTAAACGGGGGAAATCCCAGCTCACCGAGGGACCTCTGACTAGTGCAGGCGATGGAGGGAGAAATCACGCATGCCACGATCGACTCATTGCATGCAATGAAGAAGCTGCAAAGCGAGATCAGCGCGACGCTGGATAAATCCCGAGCCAGGGGTCCGACCGCCAGCGCAACCCAGCAGACAACACCATCGCTCTTTGCCCCACGGCAAGAAGGCAAGGCAAGAACGCATACTGGCACGGGGAACCCAGGCAGGGTCCCGCCGAGAAACCCGCCCTGGCAGCAGGTGAGGCGTAAAACCAAGATGCCCCACGAGACTGCAGCGAGTATTGGGGAAAGCGAAGACCACGTGAGCCGCACCGCGAAGCGCAGGAATCAGCGCTCTGACGCTATCCTAATGAAATGCAGCGAAGGAACGTACGCAGACATGCTCAAGCTGGTCAAAACCGAGCCTACTCTTCAGGGGCTTAAAGATGGTGTGCAAGGCTTACGCAGGACAGCTAATGGGAGTCTGCTACTCAAGATGCAGAAACCCTTAGACCCAGCCACGCAAAAACTGCATACAGCCATCAAGTCCGCCTTCAGCGGCAAAGCCGAAGTGGCTATGCTGGAGGACACGGTGCAAGTGGAAATCCGCGACCTAGACCTAATGACCACCTGCGAGGAGGTACTACAGGCAGTTTACGCTGAGGAGGAGTGCGACATCCCGGCGGGCGCTGCATCAGACCTGAGCATGCGCAGCGGATCCTCGACAAGGGGAAAATCAGGGTTGGATGGGTCGTCTGTCGCATAAGACAGAAAATGGAGCCCAGTCGATGCTACAAGTGCATGGGATTAGGCCACATGTCTGCCAGATGCCCAGCGTCAGAGGCAACAGCCAAAAACACGCAGCAGTCCTGCTTCAGATGTGGCAAGGATGGCCACAAGTATAAAACTTGTACCCAGGGCAAACCAAAATGCATCATCTGCACAAGAAGCGAAAAATCTGGAGGAGAGGCCGAACACTCGACCCTCAGCAGTGCGTGCCCTGAATACCGGAGAGCCATGCACAATAAACAGAATGGTTAAGGTCCTACAGCTAAACCCTAACCACTGCAGAGTGGCACAGGACCTGCTAGCACAGACGGTCATCGAGCAGCAGGCTGAGGTGGCAGTACACAGCGACCCCTACAAGGACAAGCACGAAGGCATATGGCAACGTAGTTCGGACGGCAGAGCAGCAATATGGAGCTGCGGGCAGCCCCCTGGACACCTATCGCAAAGGGCTTCCAGGACGGGATACACCAGAGCGAAGATCAAAGGGATAACATTCTACAGCTGCTACATAGCCCCAAGCGTACACATTAGCGAGTTTAGAACAATAATGCAGGAGATCGCTGACGACGCACGCAGTAGGTCCCCTATCCTCATCGCAGGTGATTTCAACGCATGGTCCACAACATGGGGCAGCGCTAGCATGACGCAGCGGGGAACCATCCTCCTTGAGGCAGTCGCTTCGTTAAACGTATGCCTACTCAACGAAGGTAATAGACAAACCTTCAGCAAGTCAGGTCGGGAGTCAATCATCGACCTGACCTTCGCTAGCCCTGAACTGGCACGTAACTGTGTATGGAGGGTGTCAAACATATACACCCACAGCGACCACGCCCTGATCATCACCCAGACAAGCTCCAGACTGGCCACCCCAAGCAGCCGCCAAACGACCTACAAAGCGCATACCCTGAACACAGTGTCCCTCCTATCATACATGGAAGGCGTCTGCGTTACAGGAGACGCTAACACATGCGCGAAGAACATAGCCGATAGAGTGAAGGAGGCGTGCGATGCATCTATGGAGAAGGCCACGAAAGGCGGTAACGGGCGAAGACCAGTACCATGGTGGAATGACGAGATAGGCAGAGCGAGGAGAGACTGTCTAGCGGCCCGGCGCAGGTGTCAGAGAAGCAGAGGACGCGGAAACCAGGAGCTAAGGGAAGCAACCTACAGAGCCAAGAGAAAGGTGCTGAAGAACGCTATTAAAGCTAGCAAGGCCAGATGCTTCCAGGAGCTGTGCGAAGCGGCGGATGCAGAACCATTCGGGTCAGCATACAGGATGGTCATGGGTAAGCTCAACAGACAGCCGACCCCTGCCGGCCACTTACAGCTTGGCCAAATAGTGTCCACCCTGTTCCCCACCCAGCCGTTCCTTACTTGGCAAGGAAGGCGATACTGTTCTCACCAGCGAGGCCGAAGTCCTGGCTGCGCTAAGGAAAATCAAAGTCGAAAAAGCCCCTGGCCCCGACGGCATTCCCAATGCTGCACTGCACACACTGGTGGCAAACTACCCTGGTATATTCACGGAGATGTACAACATGTGTCTCACCCAACGAACCTTCCCCATAGGTTGGAAGCGTCAAAGGTTGGTGCTTATCCCAAAACCGAGCAAGTTGAACGACGACGCATCCTCATACAGACCCCTATGTATGCTGAATACAACGGGGAAGATATTCGAGCGGATAATCTGCACCCAAAAAGAAGCACCATTGACGCGATCCAAACGGTCACCCAACTGGCAGCTAACGCAATCGAAGGAGAAAGGTGGCTAGGTGGCTCAAAAGAGTACTGCCTCGTCTGCACCCTGGACGTCAAGAATGCCTTCAACTCTGCCAACTGGAACCTTTTCCTGCAGGCACTTCATCGCATTGGACTCTCGAACTACCTGATCGACCTCGTAGCGGACTACTTCAAGGACAGAGTGCTCACATATTCCTCTGATGCCGAAGAGCACGATTACCTGGTGACAGGAGGAGTACCTCAAGGCTCTGTCCTGGGCCCGATACTATGGAACGTCATGTACGACGGGATCCTAAGGCAGGTACTACTCGAAGGATGCACTGTGGTGGGATTTGCGGACGACATAGCGGTGGTAACGGTAGCGAAAACCCTCGAAGAGATCACGGATAGATGCAGCCTCTCGATAGACACCCTTATGTGCTGGCTCGCAGACAACGGGTTAGCAGTCGCCGAGCACAAAACGGAGGCTGTGCTCATAAGCAGCAGGAAGACTGTGGAGAAGGCCACAATACGAGTCGGATCAACTCCAATAGAAACAAGCGCCTCAATCAAGTATCTTGGAGTACTGATCGACCACAGGCTATCGTTTAAGACGCACCTATCGTATGCAGCAGCCAAAGCATCCAGATCGACTGCAGCCATCTCAAGGATGATGGCCAATACTCGAGGACCAAAGCAGCACAGCAGAAGGATCATAGCCACAGTAGTGACATCTACCATACTGTACGCCGCGCCCATATGGGCCGAAGCTATGAAGACCGCATTATACAGCCGCCAGTGCAAAGCTGTCTACAGACGCTGCGCACTGCGCATCACAAGCAGCTTCTGCACGGTATCTGAGGAAGCCGCGCTAGTGGTAGCCGGTACAATACCGATAGACCTGCTGGCGGCAGAAAGAAGAACTGGGAGCACAGGAAGCAGGACCCAGCGCAGTAACACGATCAAGGCATGGCAAAGGAGGTGGAACAATGCGACCACAGGGCGGTGGACGCACAGGCTAATTCCCAGTCTAACCCCCTGGCTGCAGAGACGACACGGACAGGTAGACTTCTACCTCAAGGAATACCTGCATAGGTTTAAGCACGAGCCAAACCCCTACTGCGACCACTGCGGCACAGGAAGCATCGAAGACGCGGAGCACGCGCTATTCATCTGCCCCCTATACGCTAGGGACAGAGCCGAAGCTGAAACGACAACCGTTTGCAACCTGACAGCGGACAACGTGATCAGCTGCATGCTGGAAAATCAAAGCAAGTGGGACGCGATAGCCAACATGGCCGCTGGCATCCTGAAAAAACTCAGGCGTCGAGAACGGAGTCGACGCATCGAGTCGTAAGGACGAGCGGCAACCTGACCGCCATCCGTCCTGCGAAGTATAGCTTTGCGGCAGTCCTGCGGGATCGGAACATTTCTACCTCTTCTCTTCTCCTCTTTTACCACTTTTAATTCTGTATATACTAAAGCTTTATATAATAAAAAAAAAGAAAAAAAACCCAGGTAGACATTAATATCATTGAGCGGTTTTCGACTTACACCAAACTCGTTCGAGTCATGGCATACATACAGCGCTCTCGTTACAACGCCCAATCGAAGAAAACCAGATCTTACAATCAGCTGTCGCTGGAGGAACTGTACAAGCTGAAACCTTTTAATCCGACATCTGTAGCGTTCAACTCGAATCCTACTGGTTCTCAAGTCGCTACTCGGTATGCTGGTCGTAGAGGTCGTGCACTTCTAGCGATGCTCTGCGTTATGCTCGTCGGACTGGCGTGGGTTCTTTCTATTTCCGCTATATCACAACATAAAACAAGAAATTAAGTGCATTATCTGAAACTATTTAGATGTACCTAAATTACTGTAATCGGCTCTACCCACTGCTTAGTTACGCTAAGAGGAACAGATCTTCAAACGATCAAGGATTAGGCAGATTTAGACGTTGTTTGCCCCCTATTCTTTACCCACCCTTCCTTGGTATCTTTTACTTTTATTAGATTACCCCTTAACTGCAATCAATCAAACATTATGTAGTTTCGGCGACGATCCATTCAGAAAAATATATTACACTATCTTTCGTTGCGTTATACAGAGACTTCATAGTTATGATTTATTTCACGAGTTTACGTGACGATATCGCGACCGCTAAAGAGAGCGGACGTGTCTTGTGCGAGCTCCGCGAAAAGTGCAAAAAGTTGATAAATTAAATGCAAACAAAACACAAAAACTAAACTGGTTAATTTCAAATAAGCGAAAAGACGCTAAAGCCCAAAGAAATTTAGGTTTCAACTCACAAAATCGTTGTAATGACTTTAACTAGCACATACATTTTTGTATCTTATAATAATAAATAAGTGCCACGCTAATAAAATCTCAATGAGCTACGAACAGAATAAAGAGCGACTCAGCTCCGCGAGCCGAAGAGACGGTTTCTTTTCGTATGTCTCAACGCGTGCTAGCGAAGTGCAAAAATCAACCCTACTGTCGGTCGATAGCCAAAGAGCACGATCTTGCTCACCATGCTTGTTTACGGCTATCCCTACTCCGACGGCGTGGAGTCAACAATGCAAAACCCCCCCACCATCAGTTTCGACCCCTGGCGCACCAACAACATGCAACGGTAAAACTTCTGCATCCGCACTAAATTTGTCAGCAACAACTACAGCTACGGCAAAAAAACCAACAACAACCACAGCTACGACTATTATTTTGGAATCGACTGCAACCGCAGCTCTAAATACAACGGCAACAAAAACCACGACAACAAATCAAAACCAAAACAAAATTCAGCAAGCGGGTCCGGCCATACAGACCGGACTAGATCGGTACATCCATATCAAGCGTAAGCTTAGCCCGCAGAACGCCGCGGTAGGTAACAAGTCAAAAATAAACCGTGTCCAAGTAGAAGATATATTACCCGGGAGATCCGACAGCAATAGATTTGCGCTTCTAGCAGAAAATGAACCAGGATGGGCTCAGGATACCCAACCGAAACATTAGGGAGAAAATCTCGAACGCCCTAGTCAACAAAATGGTTGCGCTGACCGGGGACGGAAACTTTCATGTTGTTCCAAAAGGGGATATCCATGAAACCAAGCTTCAGACCAAATCTGAAGAACATTTCCGAGCAGTATCCAAATACCTGGAGGAAGCTAGGAAAAGCTACTACACGTACCAACTAAAAAGCAGCAAAGGCCTGCAAGTGGTACTAAAAGGAATCGAGCCTGACGTAACCGCCAAGGAAGTTATCGATGCTCTCAAGGAAACAGGACTTTCTGCAAAGAACGTCAGTAACATTATAAACAGGAAAAAAGAGCCGCAACCACTCTTCAGTGTCGAGCTGGAGCCAGACAGCAGAGTCTTGAAGAAAAATGAAGTGCACCCCATTTATAACCTGCAATACTTATTGCACCGAAGAATTAACGTGGAAGAGCCACATCAAAGGAACGGCCCAGTGCAATGCACAAATTGTCAGGAGTATGGACACACCAGGGCTTACTGTTCACTTCGAACAGTCTGTGTAGCTTGTGAAGACTTCCACAATTCGGCTAACTGCCCTGCCAACGGAGAATACCCCAAAAAGAAACAAGGAAGAACGCTATAGTCGAGTACCTCGACTATCAGATACCCGTTACTCAGTTAAAGGGACCAAAGGAAAATGGAGATATGGAAGCAGCAAAGAGAGATTGAAATGCGCCACCTACCGGCGGTAGACAGATTTAAGCGTTGTGGGCGTTAGAGTGGGCGTGGCAAAGTTGTTTTTTTTGATCAATCGTTAGGTATCGACGAGACCAATACATTTCAGTTAAAATTTTGTATCTAGCATTAAAATTGTGGGCGCAACAGGCTTGGGCGGATTGTGGGCGTTAGAGTGGGCGTGGCGTAAGAAATTGCGCTGCGCTCAAGCCTACGGAATCTAAATCTGAAATCCCATTTCTCTATCTTTGCTATTTTCCGAGATATCCGCGTTCATATTTACGATTTTTTGAAGTTTGTGGGCGGTTTGTGGGCGTTAAAGTGGGCGTGGCAAACTTTTTTTGGATCAATCGATAGGTATGGATAAGAGCAATACAGTTCAGATAAAAACCGATAGAGTGGGCGTGGCACTCTACTGAAACAAACTTGCTGCGTAAGAAGCTCAGGAGTCTGCACGCCAAATCTCAACAGCCTAGTTCTTATAGTTTCCGAGATCTCAGCGTTCATCCGGACGGACAGACGGACGGACAGACGGACATGGCTAGATCGACTAGGCTAGTGATCTTCATCAATAATATATATACTTTATGGGGTCGGAAACGCTTCCTTCTGCCTGTTACATAGTTTCCGATGAATCTAGTATACCCTTTTATTCTACGAGTAACGGGTATAAAAATGCGTTAGCTGCCAAGGTAACCACACGGCAAACTACAGGGGCTGTCCGATCTACAAGGAGATGAAGGACCGCATGCGAATAATGATAACAACGCGTCATCAGAATACCCAAAAAGCGTACACTTACTCGCGTACGACGCCGGAAGTATTTTTCGGCACGGCTGCAAGATCCTCATTTGGTCAACTAAATACCCAGAAGGGATTCTCATACGCCGATGCCCTTCGATCGGGGACGGAAAACCCACTCCAGTCTAATCTAGGAAACGCTCAGCAGATCCAAGTACAGTCGCAAAGCACTCTGGAAACTATGATGGTCACCATGCAACAAAGTATGATGGAATTCATGTCACTCGTAAAAACGACCAGGCAAACACTGGTTCAAAACCAGAACATGGTGTTAAAGCTACTTGCAGCTAGGCAGTCCAAATAATCAGAAGCAAATCTACGAATAATAATGTGCAACGCCAATGGCGTTTCACGGCACAACCTTGAATTAACACAGTTCCTGAATGAACATCATATCGACATTATGCTACTGGTAGAGACGCACCTCACAAACAAATACAACTTCCAAATAAGAGGCTACACTTTCTACCGCACAGACCATCCAGATGGTAAAGCCCACGGCGGAACCGGCATCTTAATCAGGGAACGTATCAAGCACCACTTTTACCAAAGGTTTTTTATATCAAAGTGCAGTCAGGCAACGGAAACCTCACCATAGCCGCTGTCTACTGCCTGCTTCGCTTTACAATTTCTGAAGGACAATTCATGGATTTCTACAACTTGCTTGGAGATCGCTTTATAGCTGCAGGGGACCATAACTATAATGTCAAACACACGCACTGGGGATCACGCCTTGTGACTCCCAAAGGAAGGCAATTATACAATGCAATCATAAAGCCGAACAACAAATTAGACTATGTTTCCCCTGGCAGCCCCACTACTGGCCAACAGACCCCAGGAAAGTTCCAGACCTAATAGACTTTGCGGTGACAAGAAACATTCCCCGCAATATAATAAGCGCCAAAGCGCTTTCGGACTTGTCGTCAGACCATTCGCCAGTGCTAATAACTCTTCTTCAAAGCACAAAAACCACAGAACACCCCCTCAGGTTGACGTCGCACAGAACCAACTGGTTAAAATATAAAAAGTATGTAAGCCCACACATCAAATTAACCCCTCACTTCAACATCGAAGCGGACATCGACTGCTCTACCGATGCTCTTGAAGAAGTATTCGTGGAGGCAGCCACTATCTCAACACCACAAGGCAGGGACGTGCAAACCAACCACTTCAAAACTAATCTGCAAATTGAACGGTTAGTCCTAGAAAAGAGGCGCCTGCGACGTGCCTGGCAAACTAACAGATCGCCGTCATCAAAACAAAGTCTTAAGGAAGCCACTCGCACACTAAATCGAGCTCTAAAGCAAGAAACAGAAAATGCACAGCTGCAGTACATTAAAAAACTTTCGCCAACCAGTACAAAACATCCTCTCGAAACAGTCACTCCGATAAGAAACTCATCTGGCATCTGGGTCCGCAGCGACGAAGATAGAGCCGAAACTTTTGCTTTACATCTCAGAAACAGCCGAACCCTGCCACTTGTTCATTTTTCCTACCACAAATCGAATCTGAATGTACTTTTTTTTTCTACCACCATTGTTTCAGCCAAAGGAGATCGCGAAAGTCATTGGGGGACGGAAACCGAAAAAGGCCCCAGGCGGTGACCAAATAACCCCAAAAATGTTAATTGAACTTCCAAACTCTGCCATTTAGGTTATTTGTAAGCTCTTCAATGGGATTAAAACTCTCGGCTACTATCCGAAAAAATGAAAAAAAAAATCTATTATCATTATGATACCGAAGCCCGGAAAAAAACACACAATTCCGTCATCCTACAGACCAATTAGTTTATTATCGTGTCTGTCTAAGAAGTTCGAAAAATGACTTCTAACTCGCATAACACCATATCTAGGAGCACACAATGTTGTCCCTGCTCATCAATTTGGATTTCGTCAAAACCATGGAACAATCGAACAAGTTAACAGAATAACATCAGAAGTACGCACAGCCTTTGAGCATCGGGAATACTGCAGCGCAATATTCCTCGATGGATCTCAAGCCTTCGATCGAGAATGGCTAGATGGCCTCATGCACAGAATCAAAACACACTTGCCTGATTACACTCACAAGCTTCTTGAATCGTATCTATACAACAGGATCTTCGCATTAAGGTGCAATACAACAACATCCGACGACTACATTATCAAAGCTGGTGTCCCGCAAGGAAGCGCGCTAGGGCCTACTCTGTTCCTCCTATACACAGCGGATATTCCCACGAACGAGCAGCTAACAACATCTACGTTCGCTGACGACACCGCAATTTTAAGTCGCTCGAGATGCCCAGGCCGAGCCACAACACAGCTAGCAAACCACCTCCTCGTAGTAGAGAGGTTGCTATCAGATTGGCGGATTAAAATAAATGAACAAAAATGTAAACACATAACGTTTACTCTCAGCGGGCAAACATGCCCTCCACTATTATTGAATAATACGCAGATTCCCCAAGTCAACGATGTAACGTATCTGGGCGTCCACCTTGACAGACGACTAACCTGGAGAAGACACATCGAACGCAAGAAAGTACACCTAAAACTAAAGGCCAGCAGCTTCCACTGGATTCTTAACGCTCGTTCGCCCCTGCGTCTGGACTACAAGGTTTTGCTCTACAACTCCACTCTCATGCCCATCTGGACATATGGCTCCCAGCTATGGGGGAGCGCCAGCAGAAGCAACATAGACATTATACAGCGCGTTCAATCGAAAATCCTGCGAACTATCACTGGGGCACCATGGTATATTCGCAACCAAAACATCCACAGGGACCTAAGCATTCTTACCGTAAAAGATGAAATAGACAAACAAAAAGCGTCCTACAACGAAAAACTCTCTGTGCACCCCAATGGCCTCGCAAGAGGCTTGACTTGGGTTTCCAGCCGATCCCGTCTACAACGCAACGACCTGCCACGCCAGCTTTAACTTTCGGGCCCCTTAAGCACAACATCAGACATATGACTGTGAGAAGATTCAATAAATAAATAGCAAAGCATTTAAAAAAAAAAAAAAAAGTTTACGAGCGGTACGCTCTAACATACCCTTCAGAGGTTGTTTTGGACAATCTAAGCACAGGCTGGTGCTGTTTACCTATTGGCTATACTCTAAGATTTATATGACTATTCTAATTTATATATATATTAAATCATTTCGAATTCAAAACGGTACTCATTATTATTTCTACTCATTATTCATTAAAGGTTTACTCACAAGCGATACTTTTTAGGAAAATCCATCGAAGCGTTCGTTGGGCCCAATGAAGCTGTCCTTGATGATAGATTATAACATCATCGACGCACTTCCTGCTTACATAAGAAGATTTCCACCTAATGGACGTATTTAAAACTATCGTTAGAAATTTTGTACAAGTACATTTATGCAAAACTATTCAAATACAGCGAATAGAAAAAGGAAACCTAAAAACTACGAAAGGTTAACGCCGCTGAGCATATAGCAGTCGAATCGCATCTGGCAACGCCGTGCGGTCGATGTCTTCTGGTACTTAGGCCTCATGCCCTAGTTGAGGTATTGGGGTATACCCGGCTACACATAAAGTTGCTGACGTGTCGGCGTTGATTAGGTCTACGTTGCTTAAATCTTCATGAAGGCGCCTCCGCTGCCAATACGTATGCCGAAATGCAGGCGCTGAATGGCTGATCAGACCTCCATGGTCAAGTTGAAGAAGTCGAAGTCGGTAGAAAATTGCCGGCAACCGACCAGGGTTCTAAGAGCCGCGAAACTGGCCAATGTCTCTGCTTTACCGGACGAGAGCTGCCTACATCAAAAAGATGATGGGTGCGCCCTAATCCTTTTTTCACATAAGACAGAAGTGTGCCTATGACTTGATTTAACCTGTCTTGTTGAGCGGCTGATAATACATGGTTCTTAATTGTCTCATCACTTTCTTCGCGACTTACATCTAATTCTGCTAGAGATCCCTTGTTGTCGGTGATTTTGTCGAGTAAACCAAACTTCTGCCAAAAATCTATACCTAAATATACGTTTTTTTTATAAACTCTACTGTGTTTATCCGTCTTTTGCCTTACGAAACTTCCAATACCATTCCAGTGGCCTTTCCTCCACAGAACAGGTGTAAATAACCACACAAAATATTCAGATCATCATTTAGGTTCTGCTGCGCTAATTCCCGGATGTCCATGCATCCACAGCTGACGAATGCATGTACAAAACAAGGCGCGTACTGGAGACAGCAATGCAGTTCGGGTTAAGGATCAAATGGAAGAAGTGTAGCTTTATGCAATCCCGCATACATTTCTTGGGACACACCGTGGAAAACGGACGAATCTGGCCAGGGGACGAAAAAACATCAGCTGTAAGCAGATTTAAAACTCCCAAGAATATTCGAGCGGTGTAGTCATTTCTTGGACTCACCGGTTTTTTTCAGAAAATTTATTCCAGGCTATGCAAATATTGCCCGACCGCAAACCAATCTCCTAAGGAAGGATGTGGAGTTCAAAATTGGAAGCGCAGAGTTGCAGTCGCTTCAGGAGCTTAAATAGATTTTAACCATACTACTCATATACTGCAGAACAGCACACACTGAGCTACACACGGATGCCTACAAGGATGGTTTTGGGGCAGTTGTACTTCAGATGTTTGATGGCCAATTACACCCTGTTTACTTCTGGAGTAGAAAGGCATCAACTTCAGAGGCCGAACGACACAGCTACATCTTCGAGGCGAAGGCGATTTATTTGGCACTCAGGAAATTTCTACACTATCTCTTGGGCATTCATTGTAAACTTGTCACGAATTGCTCAGCGTTCAAGGACACCACTAGATAAGACGATATTCCGCGCGAGTTGCAGCTTACGTGATCCTGAAGGATTTCAGCTGCGATTTTGTGCACAAGCCAGGGGAAAAGATGAAGCAAGATGATCACTTGAGCCGACATCCAAAGTCGGTCTGGATTGTCGCAGCAGAAGTAGCAGCACGCATCAAGATGGCGCAGCAAAATGATGACTACATAAAGGCGACTGCAGTTATTCTCCAGGATCGTCCATACCAAAATTTCCATATGAAAGGAGATATACTTGTACTCTACCGAACCGTCGAAGGCAATGACCTTATATTTCTGCCAAAGTCCATGGAGATAGAAGTCATTCGAGAGTCACACGAAGTCGGCCACTTAGCAGTACAGAAGACTCTTCATTGCGTAAAGCAGCAGTTTTGGATCCCTCATTTAGAGCGGAAGGTAACGAATTTTATGTATTTTTCATGGGATATTATCACAAAAACATTATTATCTCTGTTTGCTTAATAATTTTTAATAATTTAATTGTAAGAATAAAATGAACTCCAAAACCAGTTTTTGAAATTTTTTAATATTTATTAGAAGGAAAGAGACGGAAATATATTGTCCATTACAGATACCTTGAGAGTCAGGTCTATGAGGTTGTAAACCAGTGTCTGAATAGTATGGAAAAAATGGAATATGGAATATGAATTGGTATTCACCAGCGGGAATCTGTGAAATCAATAAATTAGAAAATTAAACTGCAAATACTAAACTGTTCTCCAGGGATTGTAGATGGAAAATTGAATTGTAGGTAAATCTTGTCTTTGTAGAGTCTGATATCTTTGACTATATTCTGCTAGTTACATGTTATGAGTTAATATCTGGGATTTCGGGTGCTCAATAATCCCATAAAATTATAAAAGTTTAACAACCTACTGTTAGGAAAAGATCAGAAATATAACGAAAATAAAGTAGAGGATACCATTAAAGAGGGAGGTCAGAACCAGTTTAAAAATTGTGCACATTGCTTAGAAAGGAAAAGAGAAAATCAAAAGAAATGTAAAGTTTAGGTAGCTGGGGCAGCCTTTAGAAAAGTCAAATCTGTTACAGTGGTGGGTGTGGCTAGGGGTTGAAGCATGCAATACAATTCTGTTTACATGATGGATAAACGGATATTAGTTAAAGAAGGATAGAAATATCTTAAATATGAATTACAAATACCCATCTATGTCTCGGAGGTTGGTCGGGGTTGACAAACCATCATTATTAAATATGAGCAACATATATTTTACCGGTGGGGAATAAGAGGGATCCAAAAGATAAATTTTATGAGAGAAGACTAATACTGTTTTTGGTAAATTTAATAGGCACATGAAAACTTATTACTCAATTAGTTGGAGAACATCAAACAACTAGATTTATCAAGCATTTTGATGAAAAATCAAAGTATTGAATAAATATATATTTTTATACCCGTTACTTGTAGAGTAAAAGATTCGTCAGAAAGTATGTACCAGGCAGAAGGAAGCGTTTCCAACCAAATAAAGTATATATATTCTTGATCAGGATCACTAACCGAGTCGATCTAGCCATGTCCGTCTGTCCGGATGAACGCTGAGATCTCGGAAACTATGAGAGCTAGGCTATTGAGATTTGGCGTGCAGATTCCTGAGCTTCTTACGCAGCGCAAGTTTGTTTCAGTAGAGTGCCACGCCCACTCTTACGCCCACAAACCGCCCAAAAATGTGGCTTCTACAGCTTTAATGCTAGAATAAAAATTTAACTGAAATGTATTATTCTCATCAATACCTATTGATTTATAAAAAAAAAAGGTTTGCCACGCCCACTTTTACGCCCACAAGCCGCCCACAAACTTTTAAAAAAATCGTACATATGAAACTGTCAAGGATAGAGAATTGGGATCTCAGATTTAGATTACGTAGCCTTGTGCGCAGCGCAAGTTTGTTACGCAAATATGCCACGCCCACTCTAACGCCCACAAACCGCCCAAGCCTGTGGCGCCTACAATTTTCATGCTAGATACAAAATTTTAACTGAACTGTATTGGTCTCGTCAATACCTATCGGTTGACCCAAAAAAAATTTGCCACGCCCACTCTAACGCCCATAACGCTTAGATCTGTTTACCGCCGATAGGTGGCGCATTTCAATCTCGCTTTGATGCTTGCATATCTCCATTTCCCTTTGGTCCCTTTAGCTGAGTAACGGGTATCTGATAGTCGAGGTACTCGACTATAGCGTTCTTCCTTGTTTTATTATTCAAATAGAAGAAATTTTCGATTTTGGTCAAGGGATAATATTCCATGCATTTTTGCATTACCTTGACCTTTGCGCCGGCATCGAGGCATTTTAGCAATCCTTTGTAACATAACTATTTATGTTGTTGGTAACAGTTATAAATTGTTCGCAAATAAAAAATACTCTCCTTATTATATATTTTATGACCTATTTTATGAAGGAATAATATTCCATGAATTTTTTTCAATACCTTGACCTTTGCGCCTGCGTCGAGGCATTTTAGCAATCCTTTGTAACATAACTATTTGTGTTGTTTGTAAAAGTTATAAATGGTTCGCAAATAAAACATACTTTCCTAATTATATTTTTTATGTCCATTTTTTATGACCTTTGCGCCTGCGTCGAGGCATTAGCAATCCTTTACACCACCACCTGTGTTTATTGTAGGTAACCAACTTGACTCTGGGGTTATGGTACGGTTAGCAATGCTTAATGGGATTTAAATTATCGGTGACAAATTTATAAGTGAAAGTCACAGACATTTTGGATAAAGGATACAATTGGTCATTTAGGGTGTACACATTTATTATGATGATAGAAAATGGGATAATCACAGTGTTTTTGTTTTTACTGTATTACGCCGGAGCGATTTCAGTTACTTTACCAATTATACATAGTTAGTTTGAAATCGTTTTTTGACATTCATATAATTTGTTCTTTCTTGACATTTTATTGTAGCTAATAACTATAGTTCTGGGGTGTAAGGCTTGCTATTGTAGTTAAGGATACATTTATTATACCTACATAAGATGAAAGAATATGAAAAAGGAAATGTTTTATTTTTACAACATATTCATCATAGTCATAGTCATTATGAATCAAAATTGTTTATCAAAACAGCTTCTAAACAGCTGTTAAGCATGTTGTGAACAACTTATTTCTTTATTAGTTTTACAATCACGGGATACATCTTCCCCCAACATAATCGGACATGTTCCTCTGAGATTTATATATCAATCTTCAGATATTTTGGTTGTGCGTTCTTTCTCAAATACATTGAAAATCAGAGTGTAAGTTCTTACTTCACATCGAAAGTCGTCTAGTGATCAAGAATTGTTGATCATTCTTAACAAAAGACTATAAGAGCTCGTAGAAGTTAATAGCAACTAGTAACCAGCTAATAATAATTAGTAAACATCAAGTAAACAGATACTAAAGAGCTTGTAACCAGCTAATAACATCAAGCAAACAACTTGTATACATCTACTTAACACATACTAAACAGCTAGTAACCAGCTAATAACATCTAGTAAACAACTTGTATACCTTTACTAAACGTATAGAAACCAGATACTAAACAGCTAGTAAACAACTTGTATACATCTACTAAACACCCTTCAGTTCCAAAAAAAAAAGTTTCACTTGTGAATCACCTTGGGAATCACGTGGGACATGTCCTCTTGCACAAGTGAAGAACAAGTGACGCTCCATACAGAAAATTGTATGGGATGTCCGCATTTTCACAAGTGAAAATTCAAATGAAAATTTTTCGAAGTCCTACGGGATTTCACTTGTTCCTTATACTCATTTTTCGTATGGCCTGTCACGCGCCGGTGACACGTCCCAAGTGAATCAGTTGTGAAAATCAGAATTTTTCCATGAGTTTTCACTTGTGAAATCACTTGGAAGTGACACGTCCCAAGTGAAATCACTTGGGAAAATCAGAATTTTTCCATGAGTTTTCACTTGTGAAATCACTTGAAAGTGACACGTCCCAAGTGAAATCACTTGGGAAAATCAGAATTTTTCCATGAGTTTTCACTTATGAAAATATTGAATTTAAAATACATACATTTTTATTTACTTTTAAATTCATTTTAATTAAATAGTGTTATTTAGGTTATCTGTTAAAGGACAATTATTATAGTAAGCCTAGTTTTATGTTACGTTATTGGCTTTTTACCTTGGTCATCGCTTTCCTTAAACCTTTGTCCGGGTCCTCCAAATCCTTGGCCAACGCTCCTAAAAAATTTATGGGGATATTATTAAAAAATGCGTTTTACTTGTTTATTTGTATATTTACCTTTTAGAGCTGTGTATAAACCCTTTGCGGGATTTTTTTTGCCACAAAACATTTCGTCATCCACTTTCGGCTAACGGGACCCATTGAATACCTTCAAAATATACGTACTTTAAACTAAGATCGATGTACGACATTTTAAACTTAACGTAGCACTTACCAGACTTTATTATATTAACTTAAAGAGACGATTAAAGTAACTCTGCTGCGCACAATTAAAATGCATGCTTCCCTTTCAATCACTCAAACAGAATGCACCAAGTCTTCTCACCCCTTTACTTGATTTCTTTTGTTTTCTCTTCGCTGTTGGCGCGTGCCACTGCACTTATACCCTTTCTAAGGCGAAATATATCCGACTATATAATTTGTACTTCTTGGGTAAAAAATAAAATACGAATTTTTTAAATACTAATACTACTAAGGTTTTAAATATTGAAATCAATTTTAACGGACTAATTTTCTATAATTACACTAAATAAATATTCTGTAATAAAAATGTATAATAAGTAAACATAACATTATAAGTAAATCCAAATTACTTAATTTAATTTAATTACGCCGACTGCTCTGCTGACGTCAACAGCGGCACAGCGTTTTAGGCACAAAAAAAAGCTTTTTGCCTTGAGCCATGTCACCGCGTCCCTACTGCAGAACTGAAGGACAGCTAATAACAACTAGTAAGCAACTAATAGACATCTACTAAGCAGACAGTAACCATCTAATAATAGCTCATAACAGTTAACAACTGCTAGTAATCAAAGTCCAAGAAGCTCAACCGCCATCATTAATCACGGAAACCAGATGAGTATTGTAATTAAAGAGTTTATTAAACTTATTCAAAATCTGGAACAATGATGCCTTACTCATACAAATAGTAAACAAATAGAATAGAACTAGAAAACTAGAAAAATAGTTCACAACAAAAACCATTATTGCCAGGTCCCAACACCTCTATCATAAACTTTAATCAGAAATTAAATTGAAAGACGCTCCTATGTTAGTTATTGATGCTTTCGAAATACGTTATAGTATTAATATGGGTTAGAACAAATGAATGCTTTTAAAATAATCCAACATCTGAGAAAGATTACATTGTGAGCACTATTTTACATCTATCTATGGGAACCAAGCGAAAATCTGCGTTTTGAACGAAGATTACAGAGGGATGTAGACAGAAAATTAATTATATACAAATATACATAAAATATAATTAGTTATGAATTTAATTATATATGTTTACAATAATAATATATATAAAAAATATCGAGTTATCCTACAAAATTTGTTTCTGACTGTAATTAAAACTACAGGTACAAATGAAGGGGAAGTCCTTGGGTCTTGGGCAAGTGACTTTAATGACGGTCAGGTAATGATAGTTCACTGCAAGTGTGTTTGGCTAACACATCTGAGAAACCTTAACTTGTGTGCTTTGATATTTCTTGATAAGAGACTATAACAACTCATAACACTTGTTAACATTTAGTTACCATCTAAAACCAAGTACTTTACAGATACTATACAGATAGTAACCATCCAAAATCAAGTACTATACAGGTACTATACAAAAAGTAACCACCCAAAAACAAGACTAAGCAGAAAGTAACCATCAAAATACTGCTAGGTAACAACTAAATACAACGTGTCCAACGTGTCAAGTCTATGTCGGTATGACTACTACCCTAAAAAAATTGTATATCTCTGGATAATCTTCAAAGTCAATATCTATTAAATTCTGGATGGAGCAATGGAGACGAGATTTGTTGGATTTACACTAAGTGGAGAACTTATCACAAATTACTTATCAAACTTGAAAGTTCACTTGAATTCTGAGTCATATCCATATGATAATCTGAGTGTTGTTTTTAGTAAGAATCAGTATGCCAACCTATATGAAATGTATACAAGATTTCAATCTAGTTACTATAATCGTGAATCACAATCACAACCAATCACAACTCAAATGAATTTAAATTGAAGGCCCCTATTATTGTGGTTGATCTTTCAAATCAAACCGAATCATTGAAAACTGGTACTCTTGATGTGAGAATTTCAATAGAACTGAAGACACCAAGTCATGAAAATACCCAAGCTTACTGTTTCCTCATACATTATCGGACTAGTACAACGAGTTGTTTAACATTAGAAAAATATTGAAAGATACTGTTTCGATTTATGTTCAGGGATTCTTTGATAATAACAAAAAATTTATTCTAAAGGAAATTGGAATTGTGTTCGCAAGAGACCCAAGCTTGAATAATAGTTGTTTAATAGAACCACCATATAATTTTACTTTGCTAAATACAAAATCTCGAAATACTGCAATTTGGTTAACCAATACACATCACAACATTTTTTGGAACGATGGAGAAAACAGTTTTCCACAAACTCGAAAGTATCTAGGGACAATTACAAGCGGAAAGCGAACTATTTGTAAAGGTGTGGAAAAGAAACGATTTCTACAGACGTTTTTTGGGAGTCGTCAGCTCATTAATATCATCATTTAAAGGAAACCAGTTTCCCCATTGTGAAACACACCTTAAGGGCAGGGTTTGTGATCTTAACAATGCATACATTATTTTGACATATTTTAAAAGTAGCTCCAAAATAATTAAATAATTTTTATACATCATCTTAAAGTTGAGACTAAATGTGTAAAGACCTGCAAGAAAACAAAATGAAATTTCATGAGGATATTGACCAATTTATTAAACAATTTAAAGGACAGATAATTAGTCAACTACGAATTATGGTAAACACTTTACATTTTGTAATCCTGAATTAACGTCGGAAACGTGCGCCTGCCTCTTCTATGCAAATCGCCGGAATGAAGCCAGAAAATTAATTTCTATATATAATAAAATATGTTCGCAATACCAAAATAAATGAATAAATGTATTATTATGCTACAAAATAAACTTCTGACTTTTTATTTCGAATTAAAATTACAGGTACGGAGAATGGAAAATATTTCCTTGACTGAGATATGTCGGCTACTTGCGAGTTGTTGCGCGGTCATGATTTCAACCCCTATTATGGGACGTATTAGAGCTGGCAGTCAGCCGTGAGGTCGTTGGTGTGAGGCCCATGATCTTGTCAATGAGCGTGCGCCTTCAGGCTTGTGCATGTGTCCCTTTTATTTCGGTCAGGTAGTGGTCATTTGTGGAAAGAAGAGAACCTTAGATAATTTACCAGTTAAACGTTCTGTGGCGGAAACAAAAATGTGTGTTTGAAAATATTCCACATCCGAGAATCATTAACTTGTGAATCTAAATTAGTTTTACAATCATAGGAAACATTATTCCCCAACATGATCGGACATGTTCCTCTAAGATAACCATCTTTGGTTACTTTGGGCGTGCGACCTTTCTCACGTGCACAGCAACACCTGTGATAATGAGGCAAAAGGGTACGTGATCACACCATTCCCCAACATGATCGGATATGTTCCTCTAAGATAACAACCCTTGGATACTATGGTTGTGCGACCTATCACACGTGCACCTTTCTCACGTGACTATTAATTGCACATAATAAGGGGAAGGATGATGATCAATATTGTCACATGGGGATGTGGGGGCGATGGGGGCAATTAAGTATACTCTTTATAGACATGATCGTGACATTTTTATGACTTCAAAGCCCATTAAAATCAGTTAATTTGTTTGATTATGCTAATTGTCCCAGAACCCGCATACGTTAATGAGGTGGCGGGGGCCATTAATATGTTAATTAGTGAGAGGCGGGGGTCAATAATATGCTAATTAGTAAGGGGGGGGGGCTATTAATATGCAAATTGTCCCAGAATGCGCGTTCCCCTACTACTCATTACAAATATATATTGGCATTTGTGGAACAGCTCAACAAACCTTTCAGGAGATTTTAACCGAAGAGTTTGTTTCCCAGTTTAACGTTAAACAAAACCTAATGCGAGAAGAAGCCAGAAAGAACATTGAAGCAGCTCAACAAGTATACAAACGCAACTATAACAAACGACGCAAGCACGCTCACATCTACAAGTTGGGCGATCTGGTTGCGATCAAAAGGACGCAATTTGTCGCAGGAAGAAAGTTGACGAGTCCATACTCAGGACCATACGAGGTCGTCCAAATTAATCGAAACGGGCGGTACAGCGTCCGCAAAACAGCGCAAGTGGAAGAACCTAATACTACAAGCATCAGCGCCCGAAAACATGAAGCTGTGGGGTTCATAGAAGATAACGACGACGAATTTGCATCATCTGAGTCAGATGAAGATGAGCAGGAGGTCCGAGTGTAAGGTGGTAAGGCAGAGCTTAGCAGCGAATACACATTTGCCTCGTTGTGAATGACATTTAGCGTTTCAAGAAAGCAGCGAGAGAAGGAGCTGATATAGAAGAAGAAAAGTAGTCGAAACTAGAAGTCGTTCAAAGCGGTCGCATTATCAGTTGCTAAAGTTGTTAATTAAAGTCCACAGTTATTTAACTTGCTGTTAACAGTTTTTCACATATTGTAACACCGATATCATTATCTCAGCATTATATTAATCCTACTAAACTATTATACTATAATTCCAACTCATCATTTATATATGGATAGAAGTAAAATGGATATTCGGGAAAACATCGACGAGTTCTTCAAAGACATCTTTCGTATGGAGAAGAGGACCTTTTCGTTTTTAGTGGACCGACTAGGTGTTTTGCGGAAGAAGGACACCAACTGGCGAAATACAATTCCTCTTGAAAAGCGGATTGTTATGGCCTTCTACACCTTGGGATCATCTGCGGAATATCCTTTCATTGGAGGGCTTTTAGGAGTTGCACAAAACACTACTTGCAAATTCTCCACAAATTTTTCCGGGCAATCATTTTTAAGTTTAAGCGAGGCCAGGGCTCTGCAAGGACTTCACTATTTTTCAAAAGTCCAGCCTGGCAAAAAAAATTATGTCTTCACCGTTCCCTCAGGAAAAAACATAAAAAATTTGTGGCGTACAAGTTTTGGTGCTGCTTATTTTCCCAAACGCTAATGAAGCCATACCCTATTTCCACAACTGCATTCGAATAATAGTGAAATTTTAAATACAATCTGCTGAAGTATGCATATATCGTTGTAATGAGAACCCACTGTACCAATGCCAAAAGTGTTACAAGGCACTTGCGTGAAGTGCAGGTCCGAAATACGATCACCCAAAATGCGCC
Organism: Drosophila subpulchrella; assembly: GCF_014743375.2. Classification (NCBI taxonomy): domain Eukaryota; kingdom Metazoa; phylum Arthropoda; class Insecta; order Diptera; family Drosophilidae; genus Drosophila; species Drosophila subpulchrella. Next base: position 240,576 of record NW_023665555.1, read on the forward strand.
TCAGGGCCTAACATATGAAAGTGCAAGTGTCAGCATATTCTTATGGCCTGACCGCACAAACAGCCGATACATGCATATACAATTCTGTCACGCTGTCACTGTTACCAGCTATTTGTATGAGTTTAAATATTCCTAAGTACATCTACGCTGCCAAGCCGATGCCGGCGTAAACGGGTAGCGCAGCCGCGAGCCACTAGACCTTAAGTCACTCTCAATTTTGACTCTAAAGAATACCGACGAACAAAACAACACAAAAGCAAATCGACTTATCATTGGGGGGTGTTGGTCACTGGATTATAGACTATCAGATACCCGTTACTTAGCTAAAGGGACCAAAGGGAGACGGAGATATACAAGCAGCAAATCGAGATTGTAATGCTCCACCTACCCGCGAGTTAGAGTTAACCATTTTTTTCTAGCACGAAAGTTGCGGGCGCCATAGGCTTGGGCGGATTGTGGGCGTTAGAGTGGGCGTGGAAAACTTTTTTTGGGTCAATCGATAGCATTGACGAGACTAATACATTTCAGTTAAAATTTTGTTCTAGCATGAAAATTGTGGGCGCCCAGAGTTTGGGCGGCTTGTGGTCGTTAGAGGGGGCGTGGCATATTTGCGTAACAAGCTTGCGCCTTGTACAAGGCTACGGAATGTAAATCTGAAGTCCCAATATCCACGTTAATTTTTACGATATTTCGATGTTTGTGGGCGGCTTGTGGCCGTTAAAGTGGGTGTGGGAAATTTTGTTTGGGTCAATCGATACTTAAACTGTTGGAGCCAAAGTTTTGGGCGGTTCGTCGGCGTTAGAGGGGGCGGCTCTTACAGTTTCCGAGATCACAGAGTTTATACGGGCAGTCAGACAGACTGACGTAGCAAAATCGACTCGGCTAGTGATCCTGATCAAGAATATACAAGGGTGGTCAAAAGTATTTTCACAAAAAAAAAGTTAAATATACTCATAATTTGAACTGACATCTTGTTAACTTTGGCATCAATGGAAAGGTAATTTAAATGCCGTTTGAATGATACAATACATTTTTTAACCCATTCAATACTTATTGAAAAGGACGAATTTGTGTGAAAATGTCCTTTTTGAACTTTTTTCCTCGACTTGAAAACTTAAATTTTTTGATGCAAAAAGTTTCTTTAAACAAAAATAATCGTAACTGCAAAAAGAATTTTTCAAAAATCATTTTGCTTATATTTTTTATGATTTTTTAAAGGTGACAATGTCGGAAAAAATTTGTATGAAAAAGAGAAAAATATGGCTAAAATGCATGTTTCTAAGCATTTTCAAAAAATCTTAAAAAATATAAGCAAAATGATTTTTGAAATATTATTTTTGCAGTTACTATTATTTTTGTTTGAAGAAACTTTCTGCATCAAAAAATTTAAGTTTTCAAGTCGAGGAAAAAAGTTCAAAAAGGACATTTTCACACAAATTCGTCCTTTTCAATAAGTACTGAATGGGTTAAGAAATGTATTGTATCATTCAAACGGCATTTAAATTACCTTTCCATTGATGCCAAAGTTAACAAGATGTAAGTTCAAATTATTAGTATATTTAACTTTTTTTTTGTGAAAATACTTTTGACCACCGTTGTATAATCTTTATAGGGTCGGATACGCATCCTTCTACCTGTTACATAAATTCTGACGAATCTAGTATATCCTTTTACTCTACGAGTAACGGATATAAATACATATATCAATTTTTCTGATTCGAAAAAAATAAAAATAATTAATAAATAAATAAATAATAATGGATGCAGACAAATCCAATGTGACACTTCTTGTACTACCTGAAGACAGTAAAGCCTTTAACACTGTTAATCATGAGGTTCTGCATTCTAAATTTCTAAATATCTAAATATCTAAATATCTAAATATCTAAATATCTAAATATCTAAATATCTAAATATCTAAATATCTAAATATCTACATATCTAAATATCTAAATATCTAAATATCTAAGTATCTAAATATCTAAATATCTAAATATCTAAATATCTAAATATCTAAATATCTAAATATCTAAATATCTAAATATCTAAATATCTAAATATCTAAATATCTAAATATCTAAATATCTAAATATCTAAATATCTATATATCTAAATATCTAAATATCTAAATATCTAAATATCTAAATATCTAAATATCTAAATATCTAAATATCTAAATATCTAAATATCTAAATATCTAAATATCTAAATATCTAAATATCTAAATATCTAAATATCTAAATATCTAAATATCTAAATATCTAAATATCTAAATATCTAAATATCTAAATATCTAAATATCTAAATATCTAAATATCTAAATATCTAAATATCTAAATATCTAAATATCTAAATATCTAAATATCTAAATATCTAAATATCTAAATATCTAAATATCTAAATATCTAAATATCTAAATATCTAAATATCTAAATATCTAAATATCTAAATATCTAAATATCTAAATATCTAAATATCTAAATATCTAAATATCTAAATATCTAAATATCTAAATATCTAAATATCTAAATATCTAAATATCTAAATATCTAAATATCTAAATATCTAAATATCTAAATATCTAAATATCTAAATATATATTGATGGACGTTGATGCACTACGAGCAGTACAAACAAGTGGCCCAACGACACCAAGCACGTGCTTGTTACGCGCGGGGCCCTTTTATCAATTTGGGCAAAAATACGAGTTCGCGAGGAAGATACAATAAACAAATAGAGACGGAACACAAATGAAAATAAAAGAAGCATCTAAGAAAGAAGCAAATGAGTTAAAATATTAGTTTTTAATACCGGGATAGAAGTTGAAGTGCAAAGTAAATGATAAAGGTTATTATAATTATTACATAGAACGCGAAAGGGCTCGTGCAGACAAAAATTAGATGTACATCGTGGCAAATTTAGGGGATAATAATTTCGTGTAAGTCTAACAGGAACATTGAAAGTTAGGCGGTTTACAAGTTCTACAGAATCAATATCACCTCTTATAAGATTTTGCATAAAAATAGTACCAAGCATTGTTCTACGATTTGCAAGGGTAGGTAAATTAAGCAATAGTAATCTACTCTGATAGGAAGGTAGCCTTACGTTTTGATCCCAGTTCAAACTACGAAGGGCAAAAAGAAGAAATTTTTTTTGTACCGACTCAATACGGTCAATGTGCACTTTATATTGTGGACTCCAAACTGAAGAACAGTATTCCAAAATAGGACGGACAAGGGAGGTAAATAATAATTTGGTTGTATAAGGGTCATCAAATTCTTTTGACCAACGCTTTATAAACCCAAGAACACTCATGGCCTTGCTGACAGTGGACATTATGTGGCAGTCAAATTTAAGTTTTGGGTCCAGAAGAACGCCTAAGTCATTAACTGAATATATGCGGTCGAGTGGCGTATTTTTAAGAGAGTAACTAACAAAAGTAGGAGTACCCCTATGAAAAGTCATAACGTTGCATTTAAGGCAGTTCAAATTTAAAAGGTTATACTCACACCATCCCTGAAAACAATCAATATCTGACTGTAAGTTGAAACTCGACGCTATATCATTATGTGATAAACAAAGCTTAACATCATCAGCATACATTAGTACACGAGAGTGTGTTATGATAGAGGGAAGATCGTTAATAAACAAAGTAAACAGCAAAGGGCCCAAATGACTACCCTGAGGCACTCCGGATGTCACATAGATCAGTTTTGAGGCAAAGTTCTTGAATATAACCCTCTGAGTCCTACCATTCAAATAACTTGAAATCCAAGTTAATAGATTACATGGAAACCCAAGCTGATTTAATTTAAATAAGAGAAGAGAGTGGTTGACAGAGTCAAAGGCCTTACTAAAATCTGTGTATATAACGTCAGTCTGCATTTTATTCTTAAATCCATTAATTACAATAGATGACAATTCCAGAAGATTGGTGGTGGTCGATCTTCGCTTAACAAAACCATGCTGACACGGTGATATTAGCGAGGAACATAAATGTTGCAAATGAGAAGTAATAATACGTTCAAATGCTTTAGGAATTGCCGACAATTTAGAAATACCTCTGTAATTCTGGGCATCCGCCTTCGCACCCTTTTTGTGAAGTGGAATGATAAAAGAGTCCTTCCAGATAGTAGGAAAAACTGACGATGAAATAGACAAATTAAAAAGTGTAAGAATCGGTTTACATATGGTTGACGCACAAAACTTAAGCACACACCCGGGGAGTCCATCAGGACCGGGAGAATAAGTTGGCGTTGTTTTTTCTAAGTCTCTTACGAGAGAAATTTCCGTAATTTCAGGGGTAAAGATACAATTTGCCTTATTTAAGGGATTAGGGTAGTTAGAATTTGACCAAGCAGCCGAACTATAAGTAGTTTGGAAAAACTCGGCAAATAAATCAGCAATTTCAGAATCCGTCGATGCCTCCATTGAGTTAAAACGTACCGATGAAGGCAATGCTGACGACTTACGCTTGGCATTGACAAAGTTATAAAACTGCTTCGGATCATTTGAAAATTCAAATTTACATCGACTTAAATACATAGAATAGCAATGACTATTGAGAACATTAAAATCCGATCGAGCCACCACATATTTCGAAAAATCAGATGGCTTACCCGATTTCTTATACTTTTTATAAGTGTTTGTCTTAAGGTTTTTAAGTCTTTGAAGCGCATTGGTAAACCAAGGTGGCCTGTTTGTCTTTGAAGGAAACCTATCAGGAACGCATTCATTAAAAAAGGTATTTAACACTATATAGAAGTGTTCAGTGGCACTTTCAATATCCATACAATTGTACAATTCTGTCCAATTATATTGAGAAATCATGTCGTTAAGTTTTTTATAGTTACATTTTCGGAAACATCTCACTTTAGTTTGAGAAACTAAAGGAGAGAGGGTATCAACGCATGGGAGGCAGATTGTCAATTCCATTGTTGGATGATATCGGTCTTCAGGTACAACAAGAGCGTCAATTCTAGATACCGTGACTTCAGACGGGTCTGAAACAAACACGAGATCTAGTTGTCTATTTAATGAATTCCGTATAAAGCTTACTTGCTGTAACGATAATTCTAGAAGACCATCTACAAAATCATGGGTGGATAGAGGTATAGCGACTAGTGAGTCAGTAGGAGGAGACCAAGAAATATCCGGGAGATTAAAGTCACCCAAAACAATCAAAAGGTCACTGTTAGAAAGAAGGGATAGAACAGATTTTATCGCAGACAGGTGGTGCTCATAAATTATTATATCAGAGCCAGGTGGAATATAGGAACATGTAACAAATATTGAAAATGATTGCAAGGAAACTTTCACACTAACAAATTCAATTTCATTAGGAGTATCAGAGTGAATTCTCTCGGATGTTAGGCTAGTGCTAACGGCAATCAGCACACCGCCTCCCCTGCGTGAGGAGCGATCGGTCCTATAGGCATTAAAATTGTTAGACAGAACTTCATTGTCAGATATCTCTGGTTTCAGCCAAGTTTCCGTAAAAGCCAAAATATCAGCAGTAAATGCAGAGGAGTCAGCATAAAGCTTGGGTAGCTTCATATTTAGTCCCCTAACATTTTGATAAGCCAAAAATAAACTTTTTAGTTTTTTGGCGCAGTGGAAGGTCTGTTATTTGTTCTCGGTTTATTGGGAACAAATTCTTTTATTACTAAATCATCATTAAGCCAAAAGCTTTCAGAAAGTAGTACCTTAAACACATCAGGCGGAGCAAATATTTTAAAAGACGATATACTACGAGCATAAGAAAATCTAAATTGTTCAACTGAAATATTCTCGGATGGGAATTTTTCACGAATAAATTCCAAAACATCCTCAGATGTGGTATCTGGGGTGAATCTCGAAACAAATAATTGTTTCCTATGTGGAACAACTGATAATTTCTTACGTCCCCCAGCAGCAGATTGCACCTCACTAAGCTGAGAGCCAGAAACAGTAACTTCTGTACCTATAGGTACGGTCGGCACCGTAGCCGGCACTGAAGGTTTCTTTACCACCCGACTTCGAGAAGCAGTGACTTCACCTGAAACAGCTGTATCCATAGGCGCAGTAGGTTCACTTACCACAGTGTTAACAGAGACTGCTGCAGCCACCAAGTTCGGATTTGGGGTGGATACCGTGACCGTATTAACTGCCGCTAAGCTGGTTTTTTTACGTTTAGGCGACTCAGTTAGTAATTTTTTATTATTAAATTGGGCACAAACGGAATTGAACCCCTCATTGAGCTGTTTAAAAGCACCAGAGAGATTCAAAAGGCTGTCTCGAGTCTGCTTCATAAAGCCGCTCATCTCAACAACCATTTCCTTGCAGGATCCGCATGACCACATGAGTCCAGAATTCTGATCAATGAAGTCTTTGACTCTACCAGTAAATCCTGCGCATTTAGCGTGCATCATCGATTATAAATAATTATCTAAATATCTAAATATCTAAATATCTAAATATCTAAATATCTAAATATCTAAATATCTAAATATCTAAATATCTAAATATCTAAATATCTAAATATCTAAATATCTAAATATCTAAATATCTAAATATCTAAATATCTAAATATCTAAATAACTAAATATCTAAATATCTAAATATCTAAATATCTAAATATCTAAATATCTAAATATCTAAATATCTAAATATCTAAATATCTAAATATCTAAATAACTAAATATCTAAATATCTAAATATCTAAATATCTAAATATCTAAATATCTAAATATCTAAATATCTAAATATCTAAATATCTAAATATCTAAATATCTAAATATCTAAATATCTAAATATCTAAATATCTAAATATCTAAATATCTAAATATCTAAATATCTAAATATCTAAATATCTAAATATCTAAATATCTAAATATCTAAATATCTAAATATCTAAATATCTAAATATCTAAATATCTAAATATCTAAATATCTAAATATCTAAATATCTAAATATCTAAATATCTAAATATCTAAATATCTAAATATCTAAATATCTAAATATCTAAATATCTAAATATCTAAATATCTAAATATCCAAATATCTAAATATCTAAATATCTAAATATCTAAATATCTAAATATCTAAATATCTAAATATCTAAATATCTAAATATCTAAATATCTAAATATCTAAATATCTAAATATCTAAATATCTAAATATCTAAATATCTAAATATCTAAATATCTAAATATCTAAATATCTAAATATCTAAATATCTAAATATCTAAATATCTAAATATCTAAATATCTAAATATCTAAATATCTAAATATCTAAATATCTAAATATCTAAATATCTAAATATCTAAATATCTAAATATCTAAATATCTAAATATCTAAATATCTAAATATCTAAATATCTAAATATCTAAATATCTAAATATCTAAATATCTAAATATCTAAATATCTAAATATCTAAATATCTAAATATCTAAATATCTAAATATCTAAATATCTAAATATCTAAATATCTAAATATCTAAATATCTAAATATCTAAATATCTAAATATCTAAATATCTAAATATCTAAATATCTAAATATCTAAATATCTAAATATCTAAATATCTAAATATCTAAATATCTAAATATCTAAATATCTAAATATCTAAATATCTAAATATCTAAATATCTAAATATCTAAATATCTAAATATCTAAATATCTAAATATCTAAATATCTAAATATCTAAATATCTAAATATCTAAATATCTAAATATCTAAATATCTAAATATCTAAATATCTAAATATCTAAATATCTAAATATCTAAATATCTAAATAAATATACCCAGCCCGGTTGAGCTGCGAGCCTGGGCTGTAACAAGGGAAGACCGACAACGACAACGAAGCCTGTCGCAAGCCAGGAACAAGAACCCACGCGCATCTTGAAACCAGCCACCAGTTGAACCCCCGGACTCAACCAGCACAGACCACAGAGGAACAGCCGAAAATTTCGGACACCCAGCCGGCAGCGGAAGCAAGCGTATCCTGACGAAGCGTATCCTATGCAGCTGGATTAAGCTGACGATCCTGTGACGCTTAATGACGAAGCGTATCCTGTGAAGCTGGATTAAGCAGACGATCCTGTGACGCTTTATGAAGAAGCGTATCCTGTGAAGCTGAACTAAGCTGACGATCCTGTGACGCTGGATGACGAAGCGTATCCTGTGAAGCTGGATTAAGCTGACGATCCTATAACGCTGGATAACGAAGCATATCCTATGAAGGAGGATGAGCTATGGTTTCCAGGCCAGGTGGATGTAGTGAACCAGTCAGAGGTTAAGCCTTTGGTGGGAAGGGGGTTGCTTGAATGTGATGCTTTGTTGGTAAAGGATCACGTCACCAATGTTTGTTCCTAACCGATGTGACACTCGCAAGCCGATCGCGTCGCGGCAATGGTAACGATGGTTACTGCGATGCTGGACCACAGGCGATGCTGAGCTGCGCTGAGGTTGAGCTAACATGGTTAGCTGCTAGTTGTGACATCAGCCATTTCTGGCTTGAGTGGTCAATAATCACCGTGAACGGCATCAATTCGATGTGTGGTCTGAAACGTTTTATTGTTAACACAGCTGCGTAGCACTCCTTCTCCGTCACGCTATAGTTCCCCTGGCAAGAATTGAGCTTCTGGGAAAAGAAAGCTATCGGGCGTTCGCCTTCATTATCTTCTTCTGGAAAGAGAACAGCCCCTACACCATAATTTGAGGCATCGCATTGGACGAAAAATCTCTTGCTGAAGTCCGGAAGTCGCAAACAGGCGCAGTCATGAGCGCTTCCTGCAGCCGCCTCATAGCTTCCTTGGCCCCCTTGGTCATCTCAAACTTTTTAAGTGCTTCTGTCAGTGGGGCTACCATTTCTGCAAAGTTTTGGACGAACCTTTGATACCAACCGGCTGTTCCTAGGAATCGTCTAACCTCCTTGGCACTTCTGGGAATAGGTATGTATTTGATAGCCTCCACCTTGCCAGGATCCGTTTTCAGAATTCCTCCGTCAATAACAAAACCCATATACCGCAGCTCCTTGAATCAGAAGTCCGACTTCTTGAGTCCTGTGGTCAAACCCGCTTCCTTCAGGCACTGAGAGACTTCCCTCAGAGGGTCCATGTGCTCTTCAAACGTTGGAGACACTATCAACAGGTCATCCAGATACAGGAACACCTTTTCCCTTAGCTTGTGCGGTATCACTTTGTACATCAGCCGACAAAGACGCTGAGCGGCGTTGGTGGGACCCAAAGGCATCACGACAAAGTGATACTTAGGGCGTCTTGGCACGGTAAAGGCTGTATGTCTCCGGCTGCTGTCTTCCTTTTCGATTTGCCAGCAAGCATGCTTGGATATAAATTTTGTCGTGTTTATCCTGCTCAAAATTCCCTCTATGTTCGGCTGCTGATATGCATCCTTGACGGTCCTCTGGTTGAGCTTCCTAGCATCCAAACATTGGCGATTCTTTCCAGGCTTCCTTACTAGTGTAATTGTATTACTCTACGGGATGTCGCTCTTCTATGACCCCTAAGCGGAGCAACTCATAGATTTCCTCGCAGATTAGCCGTTGGACTGCTGGAAAAGTGGCGATTTTCAACGGGCGTGGTGCCTGGCATCAGCTCTATGATGTGCTTGATATTCCCTACTCCTTAAACGAAAGAAATGATTTCCACATCCAGTTGCTGTTGTTGCTCTGCATTCAGCTTATACGGTTCTGGCTCAGCCTTTTTCAGCGGCTTCTCAAGTTCTGTCTCGGCCGAGATCTCTTCGATTTCAAAAACATCCCGTGCTACGTCGATACTTTTCAAAAAGTCCACTCCCAGATACAATTTTTTTTCAATGTAGGACACAGGAATAGACTTATGTTCACTGTGGTGTCTTTGAACGTGATGGGAATATTCTCTGGAGATCCGCTTGCTGTTCTTGCTTTTCCGTGGAATGGTCGCCATGAGATGTTCAACTTATTGACCAGCTCCCTACAGCCTTTTTCCAGTACATTCAGTGATGCTCCCGAGTCCAGCAATCCTCTCACCGCGCATACCTCCACGTGGACTACCGCATATGGACGAGGATCTGTATTGCCGTTATCCTGCGATCCGATTGCCGTCACTGTTTGTTGTAGTTTCCGCATGTCCTGTTTACGTCTTCAAGACCGCTCTCTGGCCTTCTTGACCCTCACTTTGATGACCCCCATCCAGCTGATTCTCACCAAACAAACTGTTGAGAATACCAAAAGTCACAATGATACACATACTCATTGTGTGTGTTCCTGGAGTTTGTATAAACATCTTTTATGTAAATTCCATATGTTATGGGCCCAGTCACAATTTGCAGCTAAGTGCTATAGTGAAATGTTTTGATTGTTAACGAATAATAAAAGTTAAATAAAAAACAAAGGAAAGGAAAGGAAAGGAAATTAATTATTATTATATACATATATACATATATATATGTATAACGACGCACCAAATTGGCTCAAATATTTCGTTTATAGTGCGAGTGTTAGAGCAGACTATAAATCCTTTCGAAAAAGGTATCAGTTATCATTTAACTGTTCCTCATTCCAGACAATTGAATGGTGTTGCAGAGCGGATGATTAGAACAATCACTGAAAAAGCTCGGTCTGTGATTAACTGTACTAAACTTTATAAAAGTTTTTGGGGCGAAGCTGTTTTAACAGCAACTTATTTAGTTAATAGGTCTCCAAGTAGAGCTTTGGAAAATATAAGTGTACGCCGGGGGGTAGCGGGCTACGTCGGCGCTGTTGGAATGGCGTGGGAGGCGACGCGGGAACTGGCGGCGTCGGCGGGAACTGATGAACGCGCTGGGCTTCGGCGTAGGGCGGCTGGTGCGGCTGACGGGCGTTGGATGCGGCGATCTGCTTGGTAGCTGTAGGGGAGAAAACACACGCTGCGCGAATTGTCCCTTAACCGAAAAGAAGTTACGCACAAAAGTTAACTTGGAAAATAGGCGGGGGTACGACCGCGGTTTATTCTATTTGAACTCCAAAATCGAACTGCTTAAGTCTAAGCTCCGCTCTGCGCTCCAAAGCGCAGCGGAGACTTCACGGAGGGAGCTGGGAACAGCGCAGGAGAGCGGGAGCGCGAGAGAGCGGGAGAGCGAGAGAGCGGTGCAGCTGCAACAATAAGAAAAACACCATATGGGATGTGGCATAAAAAGAAGCCAATATTTAAATATTTGAAAATATTTTAATCGACAGTATATGCACTAAATAAAGTGCGAAAGCGAAAATTTGATGAGAAGTCGATCAAGACTATACTCGTCAGGTATGAGTCAAGTGGCTATAAATTGTGAAATGAGGAATCGAGAAAATTTACGATAGCTAGAGATGTAGTGGTGGACGAAAAAAGCATAAAATCTATGACTTTAAATGAAAATGACTCTATGGTAAAACATAATGATGTTTGCAGAAGTCATGATTCTCTAATTGAAGAGAATGAAGAGACAGATTTCCCATTACAGGAAATGAATGAATCAATGGATTCAAAGTCTGGTGAAAACTTAAATAACGAGGAAGAACGCTATAGTCGAGTGCCTCGACTATCAGATACCCGTTACTCAGCTAAAGGGACCAAAGGGAAATGGAGATAAGCAAAGCAAAGCGTGGCAAATTTTTTTTTTGGGTCAATCGATAGGTATTGACGAGACCAATACAGTTCAGTTATTTTTTATCTAGCATGAAAATTGTGGGCGCCACAGGCTTGGGCGACTTGTGGGCGGAGCATATTCGCGTAACAAACTTGCGCTGCGTACAAGGCTACGGAATCTAAGTCTGAGATCCCAATTCACTATCTTTGATAGTTTCCGAGATATCCACGTTAAAATTTACAATTGTTTTAAGTTTGTGGGCGGTTTGTGGGCGTAAAAGTGGGCGTGGCAAATATTTTTTTGGGTCAATCGATAGGTATTAATACATTTCAGTTAAAATTTTTATTTTAGCATCAAAACTGTAGGAGCCACAGTTTTGGGCGGATTGTGGTCGTAAGAGTGGGCGTGGCACTCTACTGAAATAAACTTGTGCTGCGTAAGAAGCTCAGGAATCTGCACGCCAAATCTCAATAGCCTAGCTCATAGTTTCAAGATCTCAGCGTTCATCCGGACAGACAGACGGACAGACGGACTAGATCGATTCGGCTAGTGATCCTGATCAAGAATATATATACTTTATGGGGTCGGAAACGCTTCCTTCTGCCTGTTACATACTTTCCGACGAATCTAGTATACCCTTTTACTCTACGAGTAACGGGTATAAAAACTCAAATACCAGTTACGTTGATATTAATCATATTTACATTAATTTATTTAATTATTATGGTTATAATCAAATTCAGCAAATTTTTAATATTCAAACCATGGCAAATTCATATAGAAATTGAACCAGTAAGCAATATTTCCGATAATGAAATAAATAATATCCCCGACAATGAAAATACCCTAGAAAAAAATATCATTGTCGAATTAACCAATCAGTTACATTCACTATACCCCTTTTTGTTTGGGTCAATCGATAGGTATTGACGAGACCAATACAGTTCAGTTCAAATTTTGTACCTAGCATGAAAATTGTAGGCGCCACAGGTTTGGGCGGCTTGTGGGCGTTAGAGTGGGCGTGGCATATTCGCGTAACAAACTTGCGCTGCGCACAAGGCAACGGAATCTAAATTTGAGATCCCAATTCTCTATCCTTGATAGTTTCCGAGATATCCACGTTCATCCTTACGATTTTTTGAAGTTTGTGGGCGGTTTGTGGGCGTAAAAGTGGGCGTGGCAAATATTTTTTTGGGTCAATCGATAGGTATTGATGAGGACAACACATTTCAGTTAAAATTTTTATTTTAGCATCAAAACTGTAGGAGCCACAGTTTTGGGCGGTTTGTGGGCGTAAGAGTGGGCGTGGCACTCTACTGAAATAAACTTGCGCTGCGTAAAAAGCTCAGGAATCTGCACGCCAAATCTCAATAGCCTAGCTCTCATAGTTTCCAAGATCTCAGCGTTCATCCGGACAGGCAGACGGACAGACGGACAGACGGACATGGCTAGATCGACTCGGCTAGTGATCCTGATCAAGAATATATATACTTTATGGGGTCGGAAACGCTTCCTTCTGCCTGTTACATACTTTCCTACGAATCTAGTATACCCTTTTACTCTACAAGTAACGAGTATAAATATTCCACTTGTCTCGAGAATACCGATCCAGTAGCTAAAACTGGTGACAATATACTAGAAAATACAAGTCAACAAGTCAGACGCAGTGAGGGAATTAGGTTAGGTTAGGTAGGTGTGGTTGGAGGTTAGACAAGGACGATCGCTATAGTCGAGTACCTCGACTATCAGATGCCCGTTACTCAGCTAAAGGGACCAAAGGAAAATGGAGATATGAACGCAGCAAAGCAGGATTGAAATGCGCCACCTACCGGCGGTAGACAGACATAAACGTTATGGGCGTTAGAGTGGGCGTGGCAAAATCTTTTTTTGGTCAATCGATAGGTATTGACGAGACCAAAATATTTGAGTTAAAATTTTTCATCTCGCATAACAATTGTGGGCGCCACAGGTTTGAGCGGTTTGTGGGCGTTAGAGTGGGCGTGGCATATTCGCATAACAAACTTGCGCTGCGTACAAGGCTACTGAATCTAAATCTGAGAATTCAATTTACTATCTTTGATAGCTTCCGAGATATCCACGTTCATATTAACGATTTTTTGAAGTTTGTGGGCGTTAAAGTGCGCGTGGTCAACTTTTTTTTGAGTCAATCGATAGGTATTGATAAGAACAATACATTTCATTTAAAATTTTTATTCTAGCTTCAAAACTGTAGGAGCCACAGCTTTGGGCGATTTGTGGGCGTTAGAGTGGGCGTGGCACTCTGCTGAAACAAACTTGCGCTGCGTAAGAAGCTCAGGAATCTGCACGCCAAATCTCAATAGCCTAGCTCTTACAGTTTCCGAGATCTCAGCGTTCATCCGGACGGACAGACAGACGGACAGACGGGCATGGCTAGATCGACTCAGCTAGTGATCCTGATCAAGAATATATATACTTTATGGGGTCGGAAACGCTTCCTTCTGCCTGTTACATACTTTCTGACGAATATAGTATACCCTTTTACTCTACGAGTAACTGGTATAATAACTAATCCCCCCACTTAGACCAAACTGGGCCCCTTGTGATACCACGTGATTTCTGTGCAGATCCTTTTCCCTAGCTCATGGGTTATTTGTTTTCACGAAATAGTTTGTTCTTTTTAGGAAACATAAAAGTTTAAGAATGTTAACGCCCGGACTGGCCGCAAGGTTCGGAAGTGTGTAGCTCCCTAGGGTTTAAAAGCGCTTTAGGTTATGCGCTGGGCAGAAGCATAGGAGGTGTTCAATGCTCTCCTCCTCGTCTATCTGCTTGCAGCTGCGGCAGTAGTCGTGGTTACTGAGTCCCAGCCTTTGCGCATGAGTCCCTAGAAGACAATGGCCCGTGAGGGCATTTGGGAGAGTCTTCCCTATTACATTGTAGGAGAGTTTTAGTTCCTTTCGAGTTGTAATTTGGTCACGTGAGTCTAAAAATGTGGCATGTTGAGATTGTGTTCCATCGGTTGTTGGACAGTCTCTGCCTAAGCTGGAGCTTGCAAGTAGCCATTGGCAAGTCTGCGGTTGTCCCTTGTCTTGCTAGCTCGTCTGCTATGCAGTTGCCTTCAATATTTCGGTGTCCAGGCACCCAGATGAGGTTGATTCTCTCCTGAATTCCTTGGAAAACACTACAGTGGTCTGATAGGCGGAATGAGACTTTTATGTCCAGTTCGGGAGAAAAAACTCCCCCACATGTTTGGGAGTAAAGCTTGGAGCCGTCTTTGTATATGCTGACGGCGTTTTCGAATTGGTAGGGGAGGTTGTCCCAGTCTGTACGGGTGGGTATGAAGATCTTGTATCTTCTTTCGAAGTTGACTATGGGTGGAACGTAGTCTGTACTATGTGGTATGGATATTTGGCTTGTTAGGATACGGGAGTGACCCGTAGGACCTGTTGTCCATGCCGCTGCTTCGCGGAGCCTCAGCGCTGTAGGAGGTCGAGAATTGTATTAAGTGCTTCAGTGGCGGAGCGCCCCACTGAAGCAGAGCTCTGCGCTTCTTTGGATCTTGTGAATGATCCTGAGGTTACAATTATTTTCTAGGGAAGGCCACCATACAATGTTTCCGTAGAGGGGAATGGGCCTGACTATTGCAGTGTATAGCCAGTAAACTATTACGGGGGAAAAACCCCACTTCCTCCCTATGGCTTTTTTACAAGCGAAGAGTGCTATGTCCGCTTTGCGTGTGCGATCTAGGATGTTGTCTTTCCCGTGGAGCTTTTTGTCAAGGATGACACCTAAGTACTTTGCTTGGTTGCTGAGGGTTAGGCGTGTGTGGTGCAGTTTTGGGAGAGTTAGATTTGGTATCTTATACTTCCTTGTAAAGATAACTAATTCGGCGTTTACACCCAGTCCACAATCAGCTGTCCACCTTGAGAGGGTGGATAAGGCTGTCTCTATCAAATTGCAAAGAGTTTGCGGGAATTTACCCTGCAGTAGGATAACCACGTCATCCGCGTAGGCAACCCCTTTAGTGCCCGCTTCCTCTAGAAGTGATTGTAGTTTGTTGACCACTATAACCCACAGAAGAGGTGAGAGTACACCCTTTTGTGTGGTTCCTCTGCTGACATTCCTGGTCGAGTGAGCTGATCCTATAGTCGAGTACACAACTCTGCTAATAATCATGGTGTGTATGAGTCCCACTATGGGTCGCTCAATGCCAAGTTCAGTCAGAGCGCCAGTGAAAGCCGTTAGGGTGACGGTATTGAACGCGCCTTCTTTGTTTAGACACGCTGCCAGAGAGTATTCTTTATTGCGAGAACTTCTCTCTATACTAGATACAAGAGAGTGTAGGGCGGTACCTGTTGACCTGCCTTTACGGTACGTATGTTGTGCGTCGGAGAGTAGGCTTTGGTTGATGGTTAGCCTGATATGGATGTCAATTAGTCTTTCCAGGGTATTCAACAAGAAGGAAGAGAGACTTATCGGGCGGAAGTTCTGTCGGTTGGTGTGGGAGGGTTTGCCGGCTTTCGGTATGAAAATTACTCTAACGTCCAGCCACCTTGTTGGAATGTGGTTTAGTGCTAGGCAGCCGTGGAAGATGGCTGTCAGCCAGGGTAGGGTTATATCTAGTGTCCCTTGTAGTTGGGCCGGGAAAAACCCGTCTGGGCCGGGGGACTTGAAGGGCTTAAAAGAGTTAATAGCCCACTTGATGCGGTCACGGTTTGAGATGTTGTCTATGCTCTGGTCGTCAAGGTTCTCTTCTATGTAGAGGTCCGCCACTGCTTGGGTGTTTTTAGGGAAATGGGTGTCTAACAGGAGTTCAAGGGTTTCCTGACTGTTTTCCGTCAGCTGTTAGCATTGGTTTTTAGGTAGCCAATGGTTGCTGGAGATTTTGCCTCCGCAGTAGATTCTATGCTACTACAGAAATTAGCCCATGCTCTTCACTTTGTTATTCTTTTTTCCTTTTTGTATAGGCTTCGCTTTGTATGGTATAAGATCCAGGAAGATTCGCTATTGTTGTATTTAGCTCTATTGAAGTAAGTTCTATACTCTCTTTTGAGGTTCGCCAGGGTTGTGTTCCACCATGGCGGTTTGTGCTTTGCCTTGACTGTCTTGCTTGGGCAAGCCCTTTTTATGGCCTCACCGCAGATGTTAGTGAAAGTATTAACTAGGTTTTCTAATTCTTGACCGTTAAGTACGTGCGTCGGTGGAGCGTGTAGTTTCTATTGAGGAGATTTTTGTAGTATCCCCAGTTGGTTAATCTTAGATTAGTAATGTTCTCGGCGGGAGGACAGTCTAGAGTTATTGTAAATTCTATGTATTGGTGGTCTGAGAATAAGTGCTCGATCCCCACCTTCCACGCTTCTAGCTGATTAAGTAGGGGATCAGATATTAGTGTAATGTCTAAGACTCCCCTCCTATTTCTAGTGTTGGGTCATTACCTTTGTTGCAGATGAATAGATTTGATTGAAGGAGATAGTCGTAGAGTAACTCACCGCTTTCTCGATGAGTGTGCATGTATGCGTTGTTGGGTTGTGGTGCTTGGTAATGGCCCGTCATAGTCGTGAGCTAGATAGAATGATGCTATGGTGTGATGAGTGTGTTCGTTTAGTTCCAGTCTGACCGTGGTGAGGTCGCCTTCGCTAAACTGTGGAATAAAATAAGCGTTAATGTGTGTCTTTGTAAGAACGCTGGTTCTGGTTTTACCCTTACCCTTGGTGTAAAGTAGCTTGTATAGGGGGGTTGATAAGCCACAGATGTTGTTACCAACAATCCATGGCTCTTGAATGAGGACTACGTCTATGTTGCCTGTTGCCAGGCCGACGAGGAGGGCAGCGGATGCTGCCTGGCTGTGGTGCAGATTATTCTGTAGAAACTGCACCATCTTTAGGACCCTGATCGGGCTGTGTACCCTCCGCTTCCTCCGCTATGTCTTGGAGAACAGTGCGCCCTGGTCGGGTCGTGTCCTGAGTGCACAGCTGCTTCAGGCTTCCGGTTAGTTCTGAGTCATTTGACACCTACCCTGTATGGGTGGCCTCCTCGTGTTCCATTTCGTCGTCACTCGGGGGTTCATACGATGCGCAGGCAGGTAGGTTGTCTGCCGCTAGCTTGTCCGTGTCGAAGATGCGAAGTTGCACCTTGTCGAACACATAATTTAGCCGTTTCTGTTGCGCTGCGAGGGGTTCCAAGCAGGCCTGCCTCAGGAGGATTACCACGTTCATGATGACGCGCTCGGTTTTCTCCATCTTAATCACCTTCCAACCATCTGTTGGAAGCTTCGGGTTGAACCTAGTCAGCAGGATGAGGATAGCCCCTGGCTTCGAGGGTTTGAGGATACGGAATGCTTTCTTCCGTTCCAGAGATCCTGCCTGGTTAGGTGGTGTCCTCTTGAACTCCTTGGCCCTGGTGCTCACCACAAGATCAGCTTTGGCGCTCGCCTCAGGTTGGATTAGCTGGTTAGCCACTAAAGCGCTGGTGGGAGGCTTGGGCTGGTCTATGTATTGTTTTGGGCTTACACGGCTGCGTTGTTCGCTGGCCTTGGCAGGGGTTGAAGTCACGTGGTCTTGGGCTTTCTGAGCAGTGTTCTAGCTCGTCTTATCGTCTCTGGTTGCGACTTCCGACTTTTTAAGAGTGTCGGGCTCATGTTTGATGTTGTTGTTTTTTTTGTTCTTATTAAATTTCTCCGTACTAAAAATCCCACGAGCTGCGGAGAAGGGACAGGTCCACCCGGGCAGAGATCCGCTTCACCCGGGTAAGGCTAACTTAGAACAGGCGGTCGCCACTTGCCTGAGCTCATTGTTTAAGACTGAGTTATTTGTTGACTCGGGCTCCCAGCCAGATTGACTCTCGGCACGATACGAGTCCAGCACGGAGTGAGATAAGTGTTGTGTGGGTAGGGAATAGGTAGGTTTTACGTGTGGGAAGGGGGTGAGTGTGAGCTATTTGTCGGAGGCGGCTAAGGCGCAGATACCCGCTGACTGTCCGGGGCTACTAACTTACGCTTAATGTTGGGGGCTTAGCGGTAGCCGGGCCGTGTCCAAGTTCGACGCTTATATTAAATATAGATTATCATATAGATTTTTAGAAAAATTTCTTATGAATACCCAAATGTGCATAAGTGATATTCCCAATACATATGAGGAAAGGAAATTTCGCGATGACAGAACCTTGTGGGAGGAAGCCATTTAAGATGAACTAAATTCTCATTTTGTAAATAATAAATCTCGCTTAGTGAAAAGGCCTATGAATAAAAACATAGTAGATTGCAAGTGGGATTTTAGTTTAAAGCAAGACGAAAATGGTAATTTACTAAAATAGAAGGAAAGACTGGCAGCAAGGTGCTTCACCCAAGAATATATAATGGATTATGATGAGACCTTTGCACCAGTTGCTCGAATTTCTAGTTTCAGATTTCTTTTAGCATTTTCTAATCCATCATATGGATGTAAAACAGCATTTTTAAATGGAACTTTAAAAGATGAAGGTTTCAAAAGGTTTAACCCAGTACGATGGAAATAAAGTATGTAAGCTAAATAAAGCTATTTATGGCCTTAAGATGCTGGCTTGAGTTTTTCGAAAATGCACTTACAAATTTTGGATTTCGGAATTTAGAAGCAGACCGATGTATATATAATTTAAATAAGGGAGATATAAGTAAAAATATATATATATTATTATAAGTTGACGATGTGGTAATTGCCACTAGTAATTCCGAAAGTATGTCTAAACTTAAAACGTATCTTTCAAATACGTTTCAAATTACTGACTTATGTGAAATACGACATTTCATTGGTATAAAAATTGATCGAAAAGATGATCAAATTTGTCCCAGTCAATCTGCATATATTAAAAATGTTTTAAACAAGAAAGGAAGTTAAATTCGGCAAGCCGAAGCTTATAAACCCTTGCAGCTATAATTATTAAATTTAAAAACACAAAAAATGATATTCCCAATAGTATAAGATAATATGTCAAAAAACACCGAAGCTATAATTTGTTTCATATTATTTTCCTACCAATTTTCCGATCGTTCCTATGGCAGCTATATGATATAGTCGTCCGATTTCGATAAAATATAATTCAAAATTCAAAACTAATTAAAAAATGTTATTTCCAAGCTTAGGAGGTTATAAGCTAAACAAGGAAGAACGCTATAGTCGAGTACCTCGACTATCAGATACCCGTTACTCAGCTAAAGGGACCAAAGGAAAATGGAGATATGCAAGCAGCAAATGCGCCACCTACCGGCGGTAGACAGATTTAAACGTTGAGGGCGTTAAAGTAGGTGTGGCAAAGTTTTTTTTAAATCAATCGATAGGTATTGACGAGACCAATACATTTCAGTTAAAATTTTTTATCTAGCACGAAAATTGTGGGCGTCACAGGCTTGGGCGGTTTGTGGGCGTTAGAGTGGGCGTGGCGTATTTGCGTGACAAACATGCGCTGCGCACAAGGCTACGGAATCTAAATCTGAGATCCCAATTCTCTATCTTGGATAGTTTCCGAGATATCCACGTTCATATTAACGATTTTTTGAAGTTTGTGGGCGGTTTGTGGGCGTAAAAGTGGGCGTGGCAAACTTTTTTTTGGGTCAATCGATAGGTATTGATGAGAACAATACATTTCAGCTTAAATTTTTATTCTAGCATCAAAACTGTAGGAGCCACAGTTTTGGGCGGTTTGTGGGCGTTAGAGTGGGCGTGGCACTCTACTGAAACAAACTTGCGCTGCGTAAGAAGCTCAGGAATCGGCACGCCAAATCTCAGTAGCCTAGCTTTCATAGTTTCCAAGATCTCAGCGTTCATCCGGACAGACAGACAGACGGACAGACGGACAGACGGACAGACGGACAGACGGACAGACGGACAGACGGACAGACGGACAGACGGACATGGCTAGATCGACTCGGCTAGTGATCCTGATCAAGAATATATATACTTTATGGGGTCGGAAACGCTTCCTTCTGCCTGTTACATACTTTCCGACGAATCTAGTATACCCTTTTACTCTACGAGTAACGGGTATAAAAACACCAAATATATAATTTTTTTAAATTTTTTTTTTCGATTATTCCTATGGGAGCTATAAGATATAGTTGTCCGATCCGGCTGGTTCCGACTTATATACTACCTGCAAAAGATATAGGACTTTTGGGAAAGTTTCAGCCCGATAGCTTTAAAACTGAGTGACTAGTTTGCGTAGAATCGGACGGACAGACGGACATGGCTAGATCGACTCGTCTAGTCATGCTGATCAAGAATATATATACTTTATGGGGTCGGAAACGTCTCCTTCACTGCGGTGCAAACTTCTGACTGAAATCAATATACCCTCTGCAAGGGTATAAAAATGTCATTTCCAAGCTTAAGAGGTTCTATGTTAAAAAAAAACACCGAAGCTATAATTTGTTTCATATTATTTTCCCACCAATTTTACGATCGTTCCTATGGCAGCTATATGATATAGTCGTCCGATTTTGATAAAATTAAATTCGAAATTCAAAACTAATTAAAAAATGTTATTTCCAAGGAAAGGAGGTAATAAGTTAAAAAACACCAAAGATATAATTTTTTAACATTTTTTTTTCCGAATATTCCTATGGGAGCTATAAGATATATGTCCGATCCGGCTGGTTCCGACTTATATACTACCTGCAAAAGATATAAGACTTTTGGGAAAGTTTCAGCCCGATAGCTTTAAAACTGAGAGACTAGTTTGCGTAGAAACGTGCGGACAGACGGACAGACGGACATGGCTAGATCGACTCGTCTAGTGATGCTGATAAAGAATGTATATACTTTATGGGGTCGGAAACGTCTTCTTCACTGCGTTGCAAACTTCTGACTGAAATCATTATACCCTCTGCAAGGGTATAAAAATGATATTCCCAATAGTATAAGATAATATGTCAAAAAACACCGAAGCTATAATTAGTTTCATATTATTTTCCTACCAATTTTCCGATCGTCCCTATGGCAGCTATATGATATAGTAGTCCGATTTTCATATAATTAAATTCGAAATTCAGAATGAATTAAAAAATTTTGTTTCCAAGCGTAGGAGGTTATATGTTAAAAAACACCGAAGTTATAATTTGTTTCATATTATTTTGCCATATGCAGCTATATGATATAGTCGTCCGATTTTGATAAAATTTAATTCCAAACTCAGAACTAATTAAAAAATTTTATTTCCAAGTGTAGGAGGTTATATGTTAAGGAACACCGAAGCTATAATTTGTTTCATATTACTTTCCCACCAATTTTACGATCGTTTCTATAGCAGCTATATAATGTAGTCGTCCGATTTTGATAAAACTTAATTCGAAATTCAAAACTAATTAAAAAAAATGTAATTTCCAAGCTTAAGAGGTTTTATGCTAAAAAAAAACACCGAAACTATAATTTGTTTCATATTATTTTCACACCAATTTTTCGATCGTCCCTATGGCAGCTATATGACATAGTCGTCCGATTATGATAAAATTAAATTCAGAATGAATTAAAAAATGTTATTTCTAAGTGTAGGAGGTTATATGTTAAAAAACACCGAAGTTATAATTTGTTTCATATTATTTTCCCACCGATTTTACGATCGTTCCTATGGCAGCTATATGATATAGTCGTCCGATTTTAATAAAAATGTAATTCGAAATTCAGAACTAATAAAAAATGTTATTTCCAAGCGTAGGAGGTTATATGTTAAGGAACACCGAAGCTATAATTTGTTTCATATTATTTTCCCACCAATTTTACGATCGTTCCTATGGCAGCTATATGGATATAGTCTTCCGATTTTGATAAAATTAAATTCGAAATTCAGAACTAATTAAAAAATGTTATTTCCAAGGAAAGGAGGTAATAAGTTAAAAAACACCAAAGATATAATTTTTTAACATTTTTTTTCCGATTATTCCTATGGGAACTATAAGATATAGTTGTCCGATCCGGCTGGTTCCGACTTATATACTACCTGCAAAAGATATAAGACTTTTGGGAAAGTTTCAGCCCGATGGCTTTAGAACTGAGAGACTAGTTTGCGTAGAAACGGACGGACAGACGGACAGACGGACATGGCTAGATCGACTCGTCTAGTGATGCTGATCAAGAATATATATACTTTATGGGGTCGGAAACGCCTCCTTCACTGCGTTGCAAACTTCTGACTGAAATCATTATACCCTCTGCAAGGGTATAAAAATTCAGTATGAAAGATTGTAATCCAGTTAGTACCCCTCTCCGAAGCTAACTAAATTATGAGGACTTACAAGCTGAAGAATCAATCATGTGAGGCACCATGTAGGAATTTGATTGGCTGTTTAATGTACATAATGTTGTACACGTCCGGACTTTAGTACATCAATATGGCAATGTCTTAAGATACCTAAAAGGAACTGTTGACTTGAAGTAGTCGTTCAAAAGGAATTTTAAAGTGGATAATATTCTTATAGGGTATGTCGATTCTGATTGGGCTGGAAATGAGACTGATAGAAGAAGTACTCAGGATATATACATAAGATGTTTGGAAATTGTTCAATATCCTGGAGTACTATGAAACAAAAATCAGTTGCTGCTTCATCTACCGAAGCCGAATATATGGCCTTATTTAATGGTGTTAGAGAAGCATTGTGGCTAAAGTCATTAATAAATGAAATGAAATTAAATTAAATGGCCCAATAGATATTTTTGAAGACAACCAAGGTTGTATTAGTATAGCCAATAATCCTACTTGCCACAAGAGAACTAAGCACATAGATATTAAATATCATTTTACCAGGGAACAAATTAAAAACAAACTAATCTGCGTCAAGTATATTTCTACAGATTTACAATTGGCTGATATTTAAACGAAGCCACTACCAACAGCTAGATTCACTGCACTGCAAGAACAACTGGGGCTAACTGGACCTTCAGCCTGAACCTTTATATGGAGTTTTTGTTAATTCATAATTCACCTTAATACCTTGTTCTCTCCCTCTCTGCCTAAGAACGTTTTGTTTCCTTTTTCTGTATGCACATGAGTACCCTTACTACTTGCTTGCAGACAACGAGAGCGTGCGGTTGTGTAAAATAAAAAAAAAATTAATTAAAACGACAATTGAAGTGTTTTTACTATTTGGCATATCTGGCTGGTGTGTTCCTGGAAATTGTATAAACCTCGTTTATATAAATTCCATACAAACGATCCCGTACTTCTTTATATCGCCGTACTCTTTCATGTCCTGAATCGTTCGTTGCCCTTTCGCTATATTTAGCTTGGTAGGCGTTTCCCTGCTGACAATTGGGACAATGAGGCGTTAGTGTGTCTGCCAATCCACACTTGTAGAAGAACTAACTTATTTTAACGACGCCGCACTGTTTAAGGAGGTTCTGACAGTTTCAATATATCATTGTTTTCTTGGCCGCTCCAGTATAGACGGCTTCCATGATATAATCGTGGTGTTCCACAGGGTCCTGACTCCTTTCGTCCACCGGCAAGCCTCGGATCTCGTCGACTCTTCCAATTCTGGTTTCTTGTCTAGGTCGAGGTACCGTAGGGACTCGGTCGTATCGCCTTCCATATTCCGGACCAAATGCCCTTTTCGCTTTCTTGCATTCCTCCAGCAAGTGCTCCAAAGTAAATACTCGAACCGGATATACTCATTGCTTGATTGGCTTAGCTATATTCCTCTTTATGGTTCTAATCATCCAGTCCTGATCTACCGTATTGTTTACTCTGGCCACCAATCGTCTTATCGCAACAAAATAGTCCTCAAGTAGCTCTCCGGGTCTCTCCTTCCGCTCGGCAATGTCCTGGATACGGTTATAGTCACTCCGTTTGTCGCTGAACGACGCTTCATGGCCTGCCTCAACTCTACCCAAGACTTTGGCGGCCTGGTACGGATTAACAACCGGTACCATCCTCAATTAAGAGGCGATGAAAATCCCTCATCAGCTCCGGCCAAGGCATTGCGTATTGTTGCTGAAATGCTCTACCCTAAAAAGGAAGTCTTCGGCATTCATGCCCACATGATTGCCTGAGAAACTAAAGCCCCACTTGTACATCGGCGGATATTGACGATTGACAATTGCGGGTCGTCGATCCGGTAACTCTGGCTGGCTACCCCTGCAATGACCATACCTAAACGACGGCTCCTTGATCGGCGCCTTGGGATCTGGCCTGGTTGTACTCTCCTAGTCCCAGATTGTTATTAGGACCCTGTGTTGGCGCGAATGCTAGGTTTCTTGCGCAGTTTTGCCTCCCTTGTGGACGCATGTGGGACAACATCGTGAAATTCTGCGCGACATTTTGCCCAAAGTTTTGCCAAGAACTCCTCGCTGGATAGTCCTGGCCATTTCGATCGACCTCTTCGGTTCTCTGTCCCTGCTTTTGCCTTGATCGTATCTGACCTGCCTCTACTTGCTCATCTCCTGTTCTTCTTGTTGCTCTCCGTAATCAGGTTGCCTTTTGAGAACCTCAATGGCGCACCTGAACCGGCTGACCACGTCGTTGAAGCTGCATCCCGAAGGTCTAATTTCTTAATCAAGTCCGCTAATGCATGCATTGGTCGATCCGGAAATCCATGAAGTGTTTTATATCAACCATTATCTGTTCCTGGGAGGCCTGGATCATACCTTGGAATTCCCTGAGACTTAGGGATCGGTGTGCTTCGGCATTCTCCAGACTGAATTGCTCTTGAATCTAGTTGGACATATGAAAAGGTCCTACACGGAGTAGCGGTTGGGTCAAACTCGAAACGATTCCCCGTTGTTGTACGCTCAAACGCCCCCCCCCTCCGACCCTGGTACCAATCCTTCAGCTCCTTGCTCTGCCTGGTTCGCCTCAAAATTGTTTCCATCCGCCATGTTCGACAGAAAGATGAAAAACGTTTACCCCAAACGAAGTTACTCTTGTACTGCAACGAGACATAGAGACCGCAAGGTAAAAGCTAGTAAAAATACAAATAATTTTACGGATTTCCTATCAAATTCAATGTGTAATGGAGGAAATAAGTTCCCGGGATGGTAAGATATACATATATGTATTTGCGAGTATAAATAACAAACATTGCTGCCTGGCTTCGTCAACTACCAAAATCATAAATTTTTATTGATGATTTGTAGTTAAGAAGTGTCAGGAAACATATAACATAAAACTAATAAATTTCTATTCCTCCAGCCGGACTCATCCAGTGTCGTCCAAGATGCCACTCACTACCCCATTTTCGATAATCCTGAAATCCTGAATCATCCTGATCTTTCATGCGATCGCAACAGAGGACTTTAACTACTTCGCCTCCGGTCGTTGGATAACGCACAGTTTTTTGACTCTCAGAAAAGAAAAGATCAGTAATACTTGTTTGTGCCTAAACGAAGTAGACACTTCTGGGCCACATCGCGGGACAAGGGGGTAATGAGCACATGTCGCTGGCACGGGGACGCAATGGTCACGATGGTTACTGCGATGCCGGACCACAGGCGATGCTGAGCTGCGCTGAGGTTGAGCTAACGTGGATAGCTGCTAGTTGAGATAGTGTATTACGAGCCCTTTTCCAGAGGTAGGAAGTAGAACCGCGGAGTTATGAGGTGCGTTGATAACTGATATATTCTTCACTTGATACCTGCTCATATTCTACTTGGAACACGGAAGTTTAGTGTAGTGTGTAGTGACATAAGCTATATTCTAAAGTAGGTCAGGGAATTATGATTATGGTAGCAGTTTGCGTAGTTGGCTCGGCTGACACCGCAAATGTGCTGACTGCATTGGCGGGTCAACGTACCGTGGTGACGGTGAGACGGTGAGTTAGTGAGACATAATATGCTGATCAGCAATTCTCATCAGAACTGGGTGCTACTGAGCGCCTGGTATTGTTTCCAACTTGGCTACTGCTTGACTTGTTGGGTGCTGGTCATGTTGAGCACCCTTGGGTACGAACAATACTTTTACTTTAATTTTATAGTGTGCTTTAAAATGGTTGCCTCCTATAACTAATTTTATTTATAAGTATATTTTTATCTACCTATAAAAAGATGCAATGTATTTTTTAACTATGTAGATTTCCTATCCGTCCATATGTATAAGTTAACTAAGTTAACCGGGCGACGGCGGTGACCGATCGTCCGAGAGTTCGCTCCGGATGCCCATGTATAGCCGGCAAAGCCGGAAGATCAATTTTTGTTCGCTTTAAGTCAGTACGATTCTGAGCTTTGCTTAATAAAGAAATCATAAATATCAATACTCCGGCTCCGCCGTAATCATTCCATTTTATTATCATAATTTGGTAATCTAGCCTTAAGGGCAAGTAATATATGATGGACGTTGATGCACTACGAGCAGTACAAACAAGTGGCCCAACGACACCAAGCACGTGCTTGTTACGCGCGGGGCCCTTCTATAAATTTGGGCAAAAATGCGAGTTCGCGAGGAAGATACAAAAAACAAATAGAGACGGGACACAAATGAAAATAAAAGAAGCAACTAAGAATGAAGCAAATGAGTTAAAATATTAGTTTTTAATACCGGGATAGAAGATGATGTGCAAATTAAATGGCAAAGATTGTTATAATTATTACATAGAAAGCGAAAGGGCTCGTGCAGACAAAAATTTGATGTACATCGTGGCAAATTTAGGGGATAATAATTTCGTGTTAGTCTAGCAGGGACATTGAAAGTTAGGCGGTTTACAAGTTCTACAGAATCAATATCACCTCTAATAAGATTTTGCATAAAAATAGTACCAAGCATTGTTCTACGATTTACAAGTGTAGGTAAATTAAGCAATAGTAATCTACTCTGATAGGAAGGTAGCCTTACGTTTTGATCCCAGTTCAAACTACGAAGGGCAAAAAGAAGAAATTTATTTTGTACCGACTCAATACGGTCAATGTGCACTTGATATTGTGGACTCCAAACCGAAGAACAATATTCCAAAATAGGACGGACAAGGGAGGTAAATAATAATTTGGTTGTATAAGGGTCATCAAATTCTTTTGACCAACGCTTTATAAACCCAAGAACACTCATGGCCTTGTTGACAGTGGACATTATGTGGCAGTCAAATTTAAGTTTTGGGTCCAGAAGAACGCCTAAGTCATTAACGGAATATATACGGTCGAGTGACGTATTTTGAAGAGAGTAACTAACAAAAGTAGGAGTACCCCTATAAAAAGTCATAACGTTGCATTTAAGACAGTTCAAATTTAAAAGGTTATACTCACACCATCCCTGAAAACAATCAATATCTGACTGTAAGTTGAAACCCGACGCTATATGGTTATATGATAAACAAAGCTTAACATCATCAGCATACATTAGTACACGAGAATGTTTTATGGTAGAGGGTAATAAAGGAGGAAGTTCCCCCCAATATAAACCTCTTCAATAGAAGAAAGTACCGTGGCAACCGCCCGGTAAAGCTGCTACTACCGAAGCCAGTAGTAACCACAGGCCGCGGCGCGGGATTACTAAACTTACATAATTGGCGCTTAACGTAAAATACCCATTGCGACAAAATTAGCGAACAATGTAAGTAAGCAAATCCGTTCTCAAATTTACTACATCTGCATTCGTTTTGTGAAAATTCATATAAACTTCCAGAAAACCTTCTGCAGCTCCATATTAATATTTCATATTAATATCATAATTAATTACCGCTCATTAATTGATTGACAGTTTAATATAAATATATTACATTTTATGTTAATAAAATATATAATTAATAGTGACAATTGGTTATTTCGAGATATTTATTATTGCGTATTGTTTGCATTTTATTACTATATAGATTATTATTACTATACAGAAAATTACAAAGTTAAATATCTCAGCCGAGGCTGAAGAATAAATTACTAGTGCAAGGTTCATTTAATTCCGCTTTTATATGTATCTTTACTTATACTCGAATTCTTGACATTAGCTTATGATCCTTCCTTCAACTGCGGCGGTTTCTGTTTGTGATTCAGGTCCTTCACATCTTTTTGATGCTGCTTAACACTCCCCTTTGCGATAAAATTGACATTACCGTGGGGACTGAAATTGTGCCCTCGTAGAACTTGATCATTTGGCACGTCTATGGTATGTGGACTTTCTGCAACAAATCTAAGATATTTCTTGGTTAAGTTTAGAAATGTTGAACAAAAGTCAGACTTCTTGTTGGTTTTAAATTGATGAGAAGTTGGTTCTATATTAATTGGTTTTTCTCTTGCAGTAGTTCAGTCAGCTGCAATGAACCATTTTATGTATCGGTTGATTCTCGATCGGACGAGTCAGTAACGCTAGTTTTTGATTGGCTACATATGTTACATCTTCAGGCTCTTTTATTTTATGATCCATCAATGCTACGTTCGTTGAATGATGGTCAATGGGTCCGGGTTTCCGAAAGTCACGATCTGCTAACGGCAGTCCCTTGGGAATATTAAGATCGGTATCAATCGGTACTGACGGTTGGTCTGTAATGACTGTGGGAATAATAAATACCTCTATTAGTGTTTCAAACCCTGATGTAACTGATGAGAGCTTTAGTGCTGATCTGATTACTGTTGATATTTTTCCTCCGATTCCAGATATTCCAATCGGTGAGATTTCCTTAAGAGATAGCAGATCTGCCATCCTCCTTGAGATAAGATTCACCTGTGATTCACCATCTATTAAAGCGCGACATGTTTGTAGTTGGCCGTTTGGCCCTTGTAATAAAACCTTGGCGGTCGCGAGCAGCGTATATCCTCCTAAGTGGTCGTAGCCTGCAATGGTTGCTGCTCCGGCCACTGGATTGCTAGTCGGTACTTTGTGTAACAGTGAATGATGCCGTTGCTGGCAGACTCGACAAGTGGCCGGTGATCCACAGTTTTCAACCTTATGAGCTGTAGACAAACAATTTGTGCATGCTCCTACTTGAATAGTGGCTTGGCGCCGCGTTTTGGGGTCCATTTCCTTGAAACGGCTACATGCTCTAAAATGATGTGGTCCTAGGTGACAATTCTTACAGCTCTCTTTGTTGTGAACTGACCGATGGCGGAGTGTTGCTGTAGGTTGAGCGCTTTTCGTCTCCAGCATGCAAGCGCGCCGCTCAATAAACGTCAGTACACTCCTTAACATTGGAATTTCCGTTGGTGAGTCCGCTGAATTTTCCAGTGCAGCTAGAGACTGCTGGTCTAGTTTTCTTCTGATAATAAAACACAGGATTAGATCCCAGGATTTTGTGCTGACATCGAGGTTTTTAAGAGTACTTGTTCAGTTTTTGATAGTGTCATGTAAGGCCCTTTGTTGGCGCAAGGAGCCGTCTATAGGCTTATGGTCAATAATTTTTGCTATAGCGGCGAATACTAGTATCTTTCCGTTCTGGTACCTGGCCTGCAGTCGCAACCAGGTGCCGTCATAGCCACCCTGTGAGAAGGCTGTGTCTGTAAAAATGTTCTTCGCTTCACCAGGAAGCGAACTCTGTAGGATATGTAGTTTTTGACTGAATATGGTTTATTATGTACCAATTCCACAAAGAGATCATGGAACCGTGGCCAGTCTAGATACTCGCCATTGAACTCCGGAATGCTTATTGGCGGAAGTGCCAAGTTTAGGCTCATTGAAGCGTCGTTTTCTCGAAGCAGGTTCATTTCGTATTCCTCGTATAATGTGTGGAATTGGGCTAGCTCTGCTTCTGCCAGAGCTGCGGCCCCAGGTGTGATATCCAATTCGTCGTAGGCTTGCCTCAGTAACGCCCAATGGAGTTCCAGGTGCCTTTGTAGGGCTGGGGTGTTAATGTTAATGATGATTCCAATTCGTTGCATCTTCTCTGCAACTGTCAAGTCACCGTGTCAATTGTGGAGTCTCCTTTGACTTGATCTCCTGTTGTGATCTTGAAGTTGAAAGCCCGCTTCCAGTCGGCATGTTGTATTCTG
Organism: Drosophila subpulchrella; assembly: GCF_014743375.2. NCBI lineage: Eukaryota > Metazoa > Arthropoda > Insecta > Diptera > Drosophilidae > Drosophila > Drosophila subpulchrella. Next base: position 271,013 of record NW_023665555.1, read on the forward strand.
ATATTTTTTGACCAGCTCCTTAAGTGCTACTAGTCGTGAAGAGTACTCACTTCCAGTGGGTAATGCCGCTTGCTGAACTTCTTCATATAGGTCGCAAAACTGCTGCCAGAGATCGTTTAACTGAGTTAGCTTACCGGAATAATAGCCGTCTCGGTGGCGTCGGTCGACAGAATCCTTGCCATAATTCTTAATGAGCTGTTGGAGCAGCTCGTTTTGGGTATCTAGTAATCGTAATAGTAATTTCCTCTATGAATGAAGTAGACATGTTGTGTGGCTTGGAAACGAAGAATCCTGTGAAGCTGGATGAAGCTGAGTATCTTGTGAAGCTGGATGAAGCTGACGTTCCTGTGACGCTGGAAGAAGAAGCGTATCCTGTGAAGCTGGATGAAGCTGACGTTCCTGTGACGCTGGAAGAAGAAGCGTATCCTGTGAAGCTGGATGAAGCTGAGTTCCCGTAACGCTGGAAGAAGAAGCGTATCCTGTGAAGCTGGATGAAGCTGTGAGTCCTGTGAAGCTGGATTAAGCTGACGATCCTGTGACGCTGGATGAAGAAGCGTATCCTGTGAAGCTGGATAAGGCTAACGATCCTGTGACGCTGGATGACGAAGCGTATCCTGTGAAGCTGGATTAAGCTGACGATCCTGTGACGCTGGATGACGAAGCGTATCCTGTGAAGCTGGATAAGCTATGGTTTCCAGGGCGGGTGGATGTAGTGAACTTAACGGGTCTTCTCACCGGTCAGAGGTTCAGCCGTTGGTGGTCAGGGGGTTGCTTGAGTGTGACCCTTTGTTGGTAAAGAATCACGTCGGGGTCAATAATGTTTGTGCCTAACCGAAGTTACACCGCGTGACAAGGGGGTAATGAGCACTTGTCGCTGGCACGGGGACGCTTTGCTGGCAGGGCGATCGCGTCTCGGCAATGGTAACGATGGTTACTGCGATGCCGGACCACAGGCGATGCTGAGCTGCGCTGAGATTGAGCTAACGTGGTTAGCTGCTAGTTGAGATAGTGTATTACGAGCCCTATTCCCAGAGGTAGGAAGTAGAACCGCGGAGTTATGAGGTGCGTTGATAACTGATTTATTCTTCATTTGATACCTGCTCATATTCTACTTGGAACACGGAAGTTTAGTGTAATGGTAATGGTAATGGACATAAGCTATATTCTAAAGTAGGTCAGGGAATTATGATTATGGTAGCAGTTTGCGTAGTTGGCTCGGCTGACACCGCAAATGTGCTGACTGCATTGGCGGGTCAACGTACCGTGGTGACGGTGAGACGGTGAGTTAGTGAGACATAATATGCTGATCAGCAATTCTCATCAGAACTGGGTGCTACTGAGCGCCTGGTATTGTTTCCAACTTGGCTACTGCTTGACTTGTTGGGTGCTGGTCATGTTGAGCACCCTTGGGTACGAACAATACTTTTACTTTAATTTTATAGTGTGCTTTAAAATGGTTGCCTCCTATAACTAATTTTATTTATAAGTATATTTATATCTACCTATAAAAAGATGCAATGTATTTTTTAACTATGTAGATTTCCTATCCGTCCATATGTATAAGTTAACTAAGTTAACCGGGCGACGGCGGTGACCGATCGTCCGAGAGTTCGCTCCGGATGCCCATGTATAGCCGGCAAAGCCGGAAGATCAATTTTTGTTCGCTTTAAGTCAGTACGATTCTGAGCTTTGCTTAATAAAGAAATCATAAATATCAATACTCCGGCTCCGCCGTAATCATTCCATTTCATTATCATAATTTGGTAATCTAGCCTTAAGGGCAAGTAATAAAGGAGGAAGTTCCCCCCAACATAAACCTCTTCAATAGAAGAAAGTACCGTGGCAACCGCCCGGTAAAGCTGCTACTACCGAAGCCAGTAGTAACCACAGGCCGCGGCGCGGGATTACTAAACTTACATAATTGGCGCTTAACGTAAAATACCCATTGCGATAAAATTAGGGAACAATGTAAGTAAGCAAATCCGTTCTCAAATTTACTACACCTGCATTCGTTTTGTGAAAATTCATATAAACTTCCAGAAAACCTTCTGCAGCTCCATATTAATATTTCATATTAATATCATAATTAATTACCGCTCATTAATTGATTGACAGTTTAATATATTATATATATTTTATGTTAATAAAATATATGATTAATAGTGACAATTGGTTATTTCGAGATATTTATTATTGCGTATTGTTTGCATTTTATTACTATATAGATTATTATTACTATACAGAAAATTACAAAGTTAAATATCTCAGCCGAGGCTGAAGAATAAATTACTAGTGCAAGATTCATTTAATTCCGCTTTTATATGTATCTTTACTTATACTCGAATTCTTGACATTAGCTTTGCAGTCCTGGTTATTTTATTGTCTCCCCACTCCACTTTTGCGAACCCGATACGGCCGCACATGCATTTGTGTGGCAATTTGTTGTTTTTTATTTGAATTTGTACACCAAAAAGTGCAAACGCTAGCATACCCACAGCTGCAAACATGGCTTTTAGCATGAAACAAATGACGGCCACCATACAGGCGGCCGTTAGCCATGTCGTTCAAGAAGCAGCCCTTGAAAGTCAGCGTAGGGAAAATGAACTGCGTCTAGCTATACAGCAGCTGACCTCCCAAGTTATTGCGGCTCAAATCGCTCCCGCCCAAGCAGAAGCTCCTCAGGTTAAGGTCTATGAGCCTATAGAAATTAAAGACAATGTCAAAGGTGACGACCCCTTGGACGCCGTTAAGTGCCTGCCCGAATTTACGGGAGCACAAGACTCATAAGTCACCTAGCGGTAAGTGGCAGTAGCCGCATACTATATATTCAGAAATTATGTAAATAGCTCGCGCCATTATCAGGCGGTTATTATTTTTATCAGCAAAATACGAGGCCCTGCTGATGCCGTGCTGTCCTCGATTGGCACTGTTGAATTTCGATGCGATCATAAATCGACTCGATTTCACATACAGTGACAAGCGTCAGATTCATGTCATCGACCAGGAGATCGGCAGCCTCAGACAGGGACACTTTTGCAATACTATGACGAGGTTGAGAAAAATATCACCTTGCTTACCGATAAAGCCACTATGTGTTACGAAGCGTCGGCGGCAAAGGTTTTATGTGACAAATTCCGGGATGATACACTCCGTGTATTTATTTCGGGACTCAAGCGCAGTCTCACGGATGTCCTCTTCTCGGCAAAGCCGAAGGACATGCCAACGGCGCTGGCACTGGCTCAAGAAGTGGAATCAAGCCACGAGAGATACACATTCGCATCGTCATTTGAAAGGAGCCAAGAAGATAGGGATAAGAGGCAAACTCCAAGGGCGCAAGAGCGCCAACATGCATCCCATCAAGCAAACCCCCAAGTAGGTGCTGGGAAAAATCCTCACTTCACTAAACAGCACAAGGCACCGGTGCACTCTGCTCCACGCAGCGATAGGCGGCGTGGGGACACATACACCACCGCGGCTTCTAGCGCGGCACAAGAAATTGATGACGACGCCATCTGCGAGTATGACTCGGATGCCATTAATTTTTTGAGAAAAATCGCTGCTACCCGTCATCAGACGAAGAGTAGCGGGGATCGACATGAGACTTCTCGTCGATACGGGCGAGGCAAAAAATTTTATCCGACCATACGAAGGATTGAAAGGCGTCCGTCCGGTAGAATCTCAGTTTAAAATTCATTCCATTTATGGCGTCACCACTATCACGAAAAAATGCTTTGTTTGTGAATAACCGAAGTAGACACTCGGAAGCCGACCGCGTCGCGACTATGGTAACGATGGTTACTGCGATGCCGGCCCACAGGCGATGCTGAGCTGCGCTGAGGTTGAGCTAACGTGGTAAGCTGCTAGTTGAGATAGAGTATTACGAGCCCTATTCTCAGAGGTAGGAAGTTATGAGTTGATTATGTAATGATCAGTGAAATAAGCTACAATTTAAAGTAGGTAGGTAGGAAGGTAGGTCAGGGAGTTTTGATTATGGTAGCAGTTAGCGTAGTTGGCTGCAAAATGTGCTGACTGGATCAGTGTACCGTTGAGTCGGTGAGGCGGTGAGTTAGTGAGACATATAATATGCTGATTAACACTCCCCTTTGCGATATAATTGCCATTACCGTGAGGACTGAAATTGTACCCTCGTAAAACTTGATCATTCGGCACGTCTATTGTATTCTGCAACAAAACTAAGATATTTATTGGTTAAGTTTAGAAATGTTGAACAAAAGTCAAACTTCTTGTTGGTTTTAAATTGATGAGAAGTCGGTTCTATATTAATTCGTTTTTATCTTGCATATGTATCGATTGATTCTCGATCGGACGAGTCAGTGTCGCTAGTTTTTGATTGGCTACATATATCTTCAGGCTCTTTTATTTTATGATCCATCAATGCTACGTTCGTTAAATGAATCCCTTCTTCATCAAGAGAAATCTCATTCTGCCGTTCGCTATCTTCTACATCAAATTTATTGTCATTCATCGGATTTATATCTTTAATTGGCTCATAAGCAGCGTTCGGTCCTGCAAGATCATCTCTGTCTTCTACCAGAATAGGGTTTATTTCCGTATCAGATGAGGTTTCCTTATCGAGAAAACCTGTGATTACATAACCAAGCCTTGTGCCTTGAGCCTTAGGTCCTAGTTCAAGAAGTTCACCGGTTATTACACGAGAATATACCTCAACCCCTAAGGTTAGGTCGATGGGTCCAGGTTGCCGAAAGTCAGGATCTGCTAACGGCAGTCCCTCGGGAATATTAAGATCGATTGCAATCGGTACTGACGGTTGGTCTGTAATGACTGTGAGAATAATAAATACCTCTATTATTTATTTATTTATTTATTTGTTTATATCCTAGCACTACAAGTGCACACTTATAAGGATCGCGCTAGTCACATTGAGTTGATATTTTATATTATTATTATTTTTAAATCATTTAAACAATTTCTCTCGCTCTCTTAATTAATATTAATGACTAACATCAAATTTTCTTAGTTACTATTATTATTGTTTTTAAAATATATATATTTTTATTTTTTTTATTTTATTTCATTTTATCTAATTTTTATACTTATGTGTACTGGTATTTTAAAAGATCTTTAACTTTATTGTAAAATTGAGTTGCGCTCCTAATTGTTTTGTATTGGTGCGGTAGATTGTTCCATAACCGGATACCATTTATTAAAAATTGCCTTTGTTTGTATTCGAGGGCATATGTAATTTTTGGTTCTTACAGATGTGGCTGGGGTAAGTTTATTGAAAAGATATTTTGGTTCTCCACTCGTCACTATTTTGTGAAAGAAGATTAAAATTCTGAGATCGATCCAGGAGGTCAAGTTAAGGTCAAGTATTTTATATGTCAGTTCTGATACATGGTCAAAACGTCTTAAGTTAAACACATAACGGACAATTGAATTGAAAGCTACAGTTAATGTGCGCAAATCTCGCGCATCACAATTTCCAAAAATTTCTATGCCGTAAAAGAGTGTGGGCAGGAGGATAACTTTGGCGATTAATAGTCTAACTTCCTCAGTTAGGAACGATTTAGAGAATGAAAATTTTCTTAACAGAGCATACGTACGCCCTGTCGCTTTGACTATATGGTTGCTCCATGATAAAGTATTGTTAAATGTTATCCCTAGATTAACTGCATTCACTTCATAGCTTATCGGCGTATGGTTTATATATAATTTTTGGAGTGAAAGTGTTGAAAGTTGCTTTTTAGCCATTTTCAAGCCAAGCCATTTTCCTTTGCCCATTTTTCAATTAGCCACAACATTTTATTACTTATACGAACACAGGCATGTATTTCAGTTACGGGTCTACTAACATATATTTGGACATCATCAGCATATAAATGTACTTCACACTCAGACAGGATACTAGGGAGATCATTGACATATATAGAAAACAATAAAGGGCCTAGCACAGATCCCTGTGGCACTCCCCTGGATAAATTCCGGAGAGAAGAAACTTGCGTCCCAGAGACGACAGCTTGATATCTATTTTTTAAGTACGACCTAATAAGCTTCGTCGCATTAGTTGAGAAATTAAAAATATTCCTAAGCTTGGTACAGAGAATGTTATGATTCACAGAATCAAAAGCCTTACTGTGGTCAAGTAGCGTCAAAAACGTTACGCAGTTACTGTCCAGTTTTTGTCTTATATCCTCAACAATATTAGTGATTGCAGTAATACAACTCCTTTTCTTACGGAATCCAGATTGTCTTTCATCAAGTAGAGAATTATTAGCTAAGTATAGTTGAATCTGTGAGGACATAAGGTTTTCAAAGACTATTGATAGAAAAGGTAATATTGAAATAGGTCTATAGTCATTGTTTAGCTTAGGAATTGGGAAAATTTTGGCGTTTTTTCATATTGTCGGAAATGAAGACGTTTTAATAGCCGTGTTAAAAATATATGTAACATGGGGCAACATTAAGGGGAGCAAAAGCTTAACAAATTTGGGACTCATATTATCGAGACCAACAGCATCGGACTTGACATGCAGAATACTAGCTAGGACATCACTTTGGTTTATACATATAAAAAACTATAATCACAGAGGGGTTGAGTATTCAGGTACGGATTGCATGTTGCTTCAGGTACATCTATTTCCAAAAACTTTTTGTTTAACAATTCGACATCCACCTCAGACTCTGTCTGTTGCTTACATTTTCCAATACCTAACCGTTAGTGTTAACCTATTAGTGTTTCAAAACCTGATGTAACTGATGAGAACCTTAGTGTTGCTCTAATTGCTGTTGTTATTTTTCCTCCGATTCCAGATATTTTAATCGGTGACATTTCCTTAAGAAATAGCAGATCTGCCATCCTCCTTGAGATAAGATTCACCTGTGATCCACCATCCATTACAGCGCGACATGTTTGTAGGTGACCGGTTGGCCCATGTACTGATAGCTTGGCGGTTGCGAGCACAGTATATCCTCTAGGGTTGTCGTAGCCTGCAATAGTTGCTGTGCCGGCCACTGTATTGCTAGCCGGTCCTTGGTGTAACAGTGAATGATGCCGTTGCTGGCAGACTCGACAAGTGGCCGGTGATCCACAGTTTTCAACCTTATGAGCTGTAGACAAACAATTTGTGCATGCTCCTACTTAAATAGTGGCTTGGCGCCGCGTTTTGGGGTCCATTTCCTTGAAACGGCTACATGCTCTAAAATGATGTGGTCCTAGGTGACCATTCTTACAGCTCTCTTTGTTGTGAACTGACCGATGGCGGAGTGTTGCTGTAGGTTGAGCGCTTATCGTCTCCAGCATGCAAGCGCGCCGCTCAATAAACGTCAGTACACTCCTTAACATTGGAATTTCCGTTGGTGAGTCCGCTGAATTTTCCAGTGCAGCTAGAGACTGCTGGTCTAGTTTTCTTCTGATAATAAAACACAGGATTGGATCCCAGGATTTTGTGCTGACATCGAGGTTTTTAAGAGTACTCATTGAGTTTTTGATATTGTCATGTAAGGCCCTTTGTTGGCGCAAGGAGCCGTCTATAGGCTTAAGGTCAATAATTTTTGCTATAGCGGCGAATACTAGTATCTTTCCGTTCTGGTACCTGGCCTGCAGTCGCAACCAGGTGCCGTCATAGCCACCCTGTGAGAAGGCTGTGTCTGTAAAAATGTTCTTCGCTTCACCAGGAAGCGAACTCTGTAGGATATGTAGTTTTTGACTGGCCGAATATGGTTTATTATGTACCAATTCCACAAAGAGATCATGGAACCGTGGCCAGTCTAGATACTCGCCATTGAACTCCGGAATGCTTATTGGCGGAAGTGCCAAGTTTAGGCTCATTGGAGCGTCGTTTTCTCGAAGCAGGTTCATTTCGTATTCCTCGTATAATGTGTGGAATTGTGCTAGCTCTGCTTCTGCCAGAGCTGCGGCTCCAGGTGTGCTATCCAATTCGTCGTGGGCTTGCCTCAGTAACGCCCAATAGAGATCCAGGTGCCTTTGTAGGGCTGAGGTGACGGTTGGGGCGTTCGAGGCTAATGTTATTGACTATTGCATGTTAATGACGTTGCATCTTCTCTGCAACTGTCGGATCACCGAGTCAACTGCGGAGTCTCCTTTGACTTGACCTCCTGTTGTGACTTTAATGTTGGCCGAAGTTCGTCTGGGGACCTTCGGAAGCCCGCTTCCAGTCGGCATGTTGTCCAGAAAGATATTCTGATACTTTTTCGACCAGCTCCTAAAGTGCTTATAGTCGTGAAGAGTACTCACTTCCAGTGGGTAATGTCGCTTGCTGGATTTCTTCATCTAGGTTGCAAAACTGCTGCCAGAAATCGCTTAACTGATTTAGCTTACCGGAATAATAGCCGGCTCGGTGGCGTCGGTCGGCAGAATCCTTGCCATAATTCTTAATGAGCTGTTGAATTTTCCCTTGCAGCTCGTTTTGGTTGTCTAGTAATCCATTGTGTAAGTCGATTCTTGTGTGACTTGTTTCCTCTATGAATGATGTAGACATAATGTGTATCTTGGAAACAAAGAATCCTGTGAAGCCGAATAAAGCTGGGTGTCTTGTGAAGCTGGATGAAGCTATGAGTATTGTGAAGCTGGATTAAGCTGACGATACCTTGACGCTGGATCAAGAAGCGTATCCTGTGAAGCTGGATGAAGCTGAGTATCCTGTGAAGCTGGATGAAGCTCAATATCCTGTGAAGCTATATGAAGCTGATTATCCTGTGGATCTCGATGAAGCTGAGTATCCTGTGAAGCTGGATGAAGCTGACGATCCTGTGAAGCTGGATGAAGCTGAGTACCCTGTGAAGCTGGATGAAGCTGACGATCCTGTGAAGCTGAGTATCCTGTGAAGCTGGATGAAGCTGTGAATCCTGTGAAGCTGAATTAAGATGAGTATCCTGTGAAGCTGGATGAACTATGGTTTTCAGGGCGGGTGGATGTAGTAAACTTAACGCGTCTTCTCACCAATCAGTGTTTCAGCTTTTGGTGGGAAGGGGGTTGCTGGAGTGTAATCCTTTGTTTGTAAAGGATCACGTCGGGATCACCAATGTTTGTGCCTAACCGAAGTAGACACTCGCAAGCCGATCGCGTCGCGGCAATGGTAACGATGGTTACTGCGATGCCGGACCACAGGCGATGCTGAGCTGCGCTGAGGTTGAGCTAACGTGGTTAGCTGCTAGTTGAGATAGTGTACTACGAGCCCTATTCCCAGAGGTCGGAAGTGTAAGCGCGAAGTTATGAGTTGCGTTGATAACTGATTTATTCTTCATTTGATACATGCTAATATACTACATGGAACACGGAAGTTTAGTGTAATGGTTAGTGAAATAACCTACAATTTAAAGTAGGTAGGTAGGAAGGTAGGTCAGGGTGTTTTGTCTGACACTGCAAAATGTGCTGACTGGGTCAGTGTACCGTTGAGTCGGTGAGACGGTGAAGTTGTACAAGAGTTGGACCCAAGAGAGTCGGGAAATTGGATGATCAAATGCTCTGCTCGATTGCTAAACGGATTACGCTGCAGCTTTTAGGCTCGCCGGGTGTTGACCGGATGCTTGTGTTTACAGTAGCTGGACCCAGCTTAGTTTATGTTAAAAGGACCGCGGCGCAATTGAATCTTAATAATGAACTTCAACTGAAGTGGGGGAGCTAATTGGGATTCTGTGGGAAAGCTGAGTAAGGGGTTCCTAGCTAAGAATTGTTTATAGGAAATTGTTTACGACTTGGATAAGGCGGCCAGGCACTTGAGCTGGAATAAATTGGGTAAGGAGGCTGGGATCATGAGCTGGATAACTTGCATGGTCTCCAGGACATCGGAGAAAACAAAATAATTTAAGCCATATGAGTATGTTGTGAGTGACTTTTATTTATGGTTTTGTTAATGAATAGATATAATACAATTAAGTATTAAACAGACAACCTACCAATGAACAAATAATAATGCAAGCTTAGATTGTGGGAACCGCACGCTCTCAACGCCAGAATCGAAGTGAACGAGAATATCAAGAGAGAAAAAGAACAACGAGAAGATAGCAAGAAGAAGCACGATGTTCCTGTTTCCTTAAGCGGTTTCCTAGGAAACCAAGACATCGGAATGTGCGTCTACCTCTCGTACACATACGTTCATGCAAACATGTATTGCACAATTATCCATGTGACTTTTGTATATTTAAACATGCAAACTCCAACACGCCGCCTCAAAAGTTGATTATCACTTCAATTCTTGACGTGAGTTTGTGCTTTAGTTTTAATTTGTTTCTTCATTTCATTTCTTTTCTTTTTCAATTCTGGGGATACATTAGATCCAGCATTTGCTGCAAGAGTTGGGGAAACCCAGTAAAACCCAACTAGATCCATACAAAAAATTAACATAAATAAAGCTTTGACAAATGAAATTCAACAGGAATAAATAGTAAATATGAAAATTTAAATTAATTACAAGTACTTCATTTATTAGTGATTTTAACCAAAGAGCTTATCTTACACCTTCAAACAAGGCCATGTATTCTGCTTCAGTAGATGAAGCAGCAACCGACTTTTGCTTCATGGTACTCCATGAAACCAAACAATTTTCAAACATTTTAAAAAGATACCCAGTGGTACTTCTTCTGTCAGTTTCATATCCAGCCCAATCGGAATCTACATAGCCTGTAAGAATATTATTAAAATTAGCTACCTTCTTGAATCTAAGCTTGATATTAAGAGTTCCCTTCAGATATCTAAGAACTCTCTTAAGGCATTGCCATAGTTCCTTATTGTTGTTGTTTGTATATCTGCTTAGAATACTTATTGAAGTACTTAAGTCGGGCCGTGTACATAACATTACACATTACATCACACAACCAATTAAATTTATACACGGTGCATCACATAATTCTTCTGATTGCAGAGCTGTATAGTCTAACTTACTTGGGAGGGGAGTACTAACTGAATTACGCTCTTCCATATAAAATTTTCTCAATACATTTTTAATATATGCTGACTAACTAAGAAAAATCTCTCCATTAGTTCTATCAATTTTTATGCGCATAAAGTGTACAATTTCACGTAAATCGGTCATTTGAAACTTGTCATGAAGGTAGGATTTAAAATTTGACATTATATCAGATTTGTTTGTAGCAATTACTACATCGTCTACATATAACAAGATATATATCTCCCTTATCCAAAATATAAATACACCGATCAACTCCTAAGTTTTTAAATCCAACATCCTTCAACACACTTTCAAAAACTTCGAACCAACATCTAGCAGCTTGCTTAAGACCATATATAGCTTTATTAAGTTTACATACTTTGTTCTCATAAGAGTGATTCAGGCCTTTTGGAACGCTCATGTAGATTTCATCCTTTAGAGTTCTGTTTAAAAAGGCAGTTCTTACGTCCAAATGATGAACCATTAAATCGTATTGATTTGAAAGTGCCAACAAAAATCTAAAACTGGAAATTCGTGCAACTGGTGCAAATGTCTCATCGTAATCAGTCATATATTCTTGAGTGAAGCCCCGCGCTACAAGTCTTGCTTTGTACTTTACAAAGTTTCCAAATTCATCTTGTTTTATACTAAATACCCATCTGCAATCAACTATGTTTTTATTTTCTGGCTTATGCACTAGGGACCAAGTATTATTTTGAAAATGAGAATTAAGTTCATCTTGTATAGCTTTCTCCCAGAAAGATCTGTCCTCACGAAACTTAATTTCATCAAAGGTATAAGGAATATCATTTAAGCATATTTGAGTATTCATGAGACATCTTTCTAAAAATCGATATGATAATTTGGGTCTACTTTTAATTCTTTCACTGCTTCTGATTTCTTCTTCACTTTTATTTTCTTTTAATTTATCACCAGCTTCAACACTGGATCGGCATTCTCTAGACATGTGGAATTTTCATTGAGTTGTTCACTTAACTCAGAATCAACAGATTCATTATTTTCTATCAAAGGAAAAACCAACTCTTCATTTCCTTTACTTAAAGATTCATTATTTTGTTCAACAGTATTACTTTGAACCTTAGAATCTTCCCCATGTAAAACTCTTGATTTTAACATGTTTATTTCATCCACCACAACATCTCTTGCTGTCATAAATTTCCTCGATTCCTCAGACCACAACTTATAACCATTTGGTTTATATCCAACAAGTATAGCATTAATTGACTTTTCGTCAAACTTTCTTTTTCGTATTTTATTCAAAGCATATACCGTCGAACCAAATATTTTAAGATATTTCAACGTTGGCTTTTTGTTATGCCACATCTCAAATGGTGTTTTATTAATCTTTTGCAATGCTCTACTTGGGGATCTGTTAATTAAATAGGTTGCTGTTAAAACAGCCTCACCCCAAAAATGCTTATTGAGCTTAGCACAACTGATCATAATCGAGCCTTTTCGGTGATTGTTCGAATCATCCGTTCTGATACACCATTTAATTGTGGAGTATGAGGAACCGTTAAATGATAGCTGATGCCTTTTTCGGCACAGAAATCACGCATTTCGTTAGAAAGATATTCCCTACCATTATCGATATATAAATTCACAATTTTTAAATTGAAGTGAGCCTCGCTCTTCGCTACGAAGTCTTTGAAAACCAAAAACACATCCGACTTATAAGTTATTAAATAGGTCACACAGTAATGTGTAAATTAATTATTTGAGACGAGTTTGGTTTCGCGCGGCGATGATCGTCACGATTTATTTCCAAAATTCAACTAACTCAGAAGTACACAAATTCTTAAAATGTAAGCTAGCCCTATGCTCTGAAACTGCTGACCCGGCGACTCGTGCATTGGGTTGGGCAACCGCTGCTTCCGTCGCAGTGCATTGCCCGCTGATTGTGCTGACCGTAGCACCGTCGTTGTGCAATGTCCGCAGGTGACGCTGGCCTTGCATTATTCCCGTCTGGTTATGCGGAATGAGCCTGGGAACTTTCTCGTTGCTGGGCGACCGTGTTAACTCCTCCCTCACTTAGATGAAGGACGTCCTCGGACTTTTTAAAACCGTCAATAATAACTTGAAGGTCATGCTGGCGGCGGACCCGCTGGCGTCTCTGATAGAGCTTGGAAATAGTAAAGCATATGGCCAAAAAGGCGATCGCGGCCAGGCCAGATACTATCGGCTTTTTTACCAGCCCCTTTTCCATTTCACCAATGTATCGTAAGTTTTCCATATTTAATTTTTGCAAGTATGGTAAGCTCAATAATTCTTGGTGGCCCGTAATGTTAATGACCGTCGATGCGGCTGGCGCTGGGTATTTCTTTACGTAGTTCTTTACGTTGCGGTAAATGGTGTTGTTTACTTTTGCTTCTTCGTCGAATGTAACGAGAAATGTTCCAGTTACAAGTTGTCCGTTGATCGTAGCTGTTCCGTCGTTGAGAATAATAACGCCGTCATCGATGATTGTTAGCGGCTCGAGGTGGCTCGTGCGAGTCGAACAGTGTGCGTTGCCCCCTGAGTGGAGTTGTTGTGCGCATGTTGTGTAGGGCATTTCTCTGCAGAACGTTGTTGTAAGGGCAGCGGTGCAGTTTCCAATCGGCATAATTTTGTTACCGCAGTCAGCTATAGTATCGCCTTCAGCAAAATTAAGAATAGTGCCGTTGTGGTCAACGGGGTGCAAGATTATTTTTTTACATGCTATGTATGGTTTAGGGTATTTTAGTATAAGTGTAAAAAATTATTATCTAATAGATCTTTTATTTGAGCGACTTCCATTAGGTCAGTAATAGTAATATTTGTAGAATGTTCATTGATTAAATTTTGTAAGTCGTTTGACTCTAAAATCGCGGGGTTATTATTCCAATTTTCGCAAGTGTAACTGACAGCATCAAGGCTTCGAGTTCGGAAATAATTATTCTATATTCTATGATAGCAAATTTTCATATAAATTTTCTGTATTTATCTGTTTTGTTTTTGCATTTTTTACCAAAATGTTTACCGCGTTTGTTATGCCGTTTATTTGCTCTTGGGTCTTTGTGTTAATATTTATTTGCCTGTTTTCTGATTCTATGAGTTCTTTCTGGGTAAATTTTATGTTCTTGAAGTCATCGAAATCTGGAGTACCGGCTACAATTTTTAATGCAGAACCTAATAAATTAATGCTTCTTGCGTGTCTATGATGAATATTTACTGTACCTATGAGAGTCCTAATGTGTCGTAAATCTGAATCTAATATTTGTCTCATATGTGACTGAGAGAAATGGTTTCTCATTTCTTCTGTTTCCTTTACTAATTCCGAGAACAGGGTTAGGTTACTTGAGTGCTTAAGGTATTGGAAGTCTTTCCAAATAGTTACATCCCCGTCCATGATTGGTATGTAATTTGAAGTAGTGTAGTCGGTCATTTTTGCTGTTACGGAGAAAAAAGGAAAATAAGATTTATTTAATTTACCTCAAGTTATCCTTATGGACCACCCTCCCTTTTATTAAGACTGTGGTCCCCAAGTCTGCTTCTATAATTTCTTCAGAATATAAATTTGAGAGTTTGTTCCCCAATCTCTTGTTTGATTTTACAAGGACCCTGTCTCCTACCTGAAAATTTCTGTCTTGTCTTGTTTTATTTAATCTTTCTAGTTGAATATTTTGTGCATTTAAAACTTTATCCCTGATTTCTGTGTTAAGCTCTATGGTCGACGAGTGTATTACGTCGATGGGTCGTTTATTTGTTACTGAGTGAATGGTTTTATTATATTCTATAGTCGCGAGAAGTATTAGTTCAACAATTTGTATGTTAAACTGGTATCTAAGAAGGGTCTTAATTGTTTCGGATTTAATAGAAGGCTCATTGTCGCAATATATTGTTTTTGTTCGGCGATAGAAATTAATAAGCTGTAAAATCGCGGTTTGTACGTCTGCAATGGTTCTGGAAGCGATTGGTTGGACAATTGAAAATTTTGATAATTTGTCTACACAAGTAAGAAAGTATTTTTTATCTGTAGAAAATATGTCAATATGTAATAATTCGCCAGTATATGAGGGAATCGGTGTTTCTCCGAGAATCTGTTTCTGAGGGTGTCGATCATATTTTGCCTTTTGGCAGGTTTTACAATTAACGACGACCTCATTTGCCATATGAGTTATTTTGGGGAAAAAATAGTCTTGCATAATCTGCTTCACGTTTTCCTGAGCGGCTCTATGAGCCCTGTTATGTTCTGACACCGTAATTTCTTTTTGTTCATTTTTGTCTAAGATGTCAGTCACCATGCGGTTCGTGTAACGGAATATGGTTGTCGGGAATGTTTCTACTAATTTATGCTGAATAAATGCCAGTACTGGAAGTTCGCATAAAATTGCATTGACTACGTCTTTCTTGACCACATCGCATACTCTCTGTATAAGTGTTTCTCTATCCGAGAAATACAAGAGATGTCGACTCTTTTCACCGAACATAATGACCGTTCTAACTGAAGCAGTTCCGCTTTCCTCTATTATTATTTGGTTCCGAAAGCAGTTGACCGGCTTGTCTGTTTTTTCGATAGTGTAGGTGAGTGATAACTCGCTATGTATTGTGGCAATATCTGACTGCGCATCCTCTTCCAGTGAGTGGATGTGCTGTCGGGACAGCGCGTCAGCGACGTAATTCTCTTTTCCTGGCTTGTAAAAAATTTGGGCGTTATGCTCGTCAATAAAAGCTTTCCACCGCTTAATTTTGGCGTTTGGATTGCGATCCGAGACGGCAAAAGTGAGTGGTTGATGGTCAGTAAAAATGTTCAAATTTTTCACGCCATATAGGTAGTTCCTGAGGCGCTTTAGGGCCCATACAATTGCTAGTAACTTCCTTTCATTCGTTGCAAAGTTTAGTTCCCTGTCTTTTAAAGTTCGTGATATCATGGTTATGGGTTTTCGTCCTGTGATAGGACTGCTCCCAAACCGAAAGACGAAGCATCTGTCGTTAAGTCGAACGCTCTTTTGTAATTTGGGTATAATAACATTACATTTTCAGATGCGAGAACATTCTTAAGCTTCTCGAAAGCCTGGCGCTGATTCTCATCAAAGTTAATTGGTATTTTCTTTGATTGTCCAGCACCCACTTTGCCGTTATCACCTTTTAGGATGTCACTTATAGGTTTTGCAATAGACGCGAAGTCTTTAATAAAACACCTATAGTAACTTGCTAGTCCAAGGAATGATCTGACATTGAATAGTGTGGTTGGTTGCTCGTAGTTACTAATTGCATCTACTTTGTTTGGGCATGTTCTTATACCTCCTCGTGAAACTACGAAACCTAAATACTCTACGCTTTCTTTAAAAAAATTTGATTTCTCACGCGCAACCCTCATATTGCCCTCATATAGCTTGTCCAAGACCCATACTATGTGTTTCACATGTTCATGCATATTTTCTGAAAAAATAATTACGTCATCGACGTAGACATAGCATGATTCCCCTATTTGTTCTCTGAGCACATCGTCGATGGCTCTCTGAAAAATGCTGGGTGCATTCTTCAATCCAAAGGGAAGTTCTACAGAATTCGTATTTCGCATTTCCTACTGAGAAGGCCGTTTTCTCCCTGTCGCTTTCGGCGAGTAATATCTGGTGAAAACCAGACTTCAAATCCAAAGTGGTAAAGTACTTTGCCTTGCCCAAATTGGCCAAGAGGAAAACTACATTCGGAATAGGATATTTGTCGTCTACTGTCTTTAAATTAAGTTTTCTAAAGTCTATTACAAGGCGTTTTTTTTGTGATTCCCTGTTCATCAGTCCCTTTCTTATCTACAACCCAAACCGGGTTGTTATATGGAGACCGAGATGGTCGAATTATGCCGTCCCGTAACATAGCCTGTGTTTCTGTATTTACAAAGTCGGACACACCCATCGGGTATGGGTACAATTTTGAATATATTGGGTCTTGATTCTCCGTCCGGATAGTACCAATGATATTAGTGTTGTAAGGCAGCGCCTCATTCGGCTCTGCAAATACACCCGTGCGGTTTTCTAACATTGACTGGAATTTTTCCATAATTTCGTGGGGTACCTCAATGTCATTAACTTTTGTAAAATTAACGTTTTCACATTTCAAAAACTTAATTTCTTCCGAATTGCTGTTAGTTATTAACTTTCTGTATTTTAGGTCAAGTACGACGTCGGTTTTTTTTAACAAGTCCAGTCCAATTATTCCGTCAAACGTTGTTAAGTTCGGTAATAAGAAGAATGTTGTAGTTGTGTTAAATAGGTTTAAGATGCATTTTTTGTTTACAGTGTTGTACCCATGGATTGATTTTACAGAAAATGGCTTATTTACGAAAATAACGTTTTTTAATTCTTTCATAGGTTTAATATAATTTTTGGAAGCCCCCGTGTCTATCAAAAGTTTGATTTTTCTCCCTGCGATATCCCTTTCTATGAACGGGAGCAGGGAGTCATGCCTAAAAAATTAATTTCGTCATAATCTACGAGGTCATCATCTATGTCTTCTACTTCCTCTTCGGCTACTGTAGGGTATTCGTCATTGTTTTCAATAGGTTGGTCATTGTTTAACGCCAAATGGTTTATTCTTTGATGTTTCGGTCCCGTGTACCTCACGCTACTATTATTGGGTCTTTTATGCGTCAGTCCATGGTTACTGCAAGCGTTGGGTTGATTATTTTGTTGATTGGTCTGCCACTGATTGTTTTGGGTTTGTCTATGAAACGGATTACTTTGTTGATTTTGAGTTGGTTGTCTAAAACGAGATGAACTATCGACGTCCATTGGCTGGACTGGATCCTGTCTGAGTGGCTGTCTTGGTTTTTTATTAAGGGGGTATTCTAGTCTAGAGGCTCTATTTTAGAGCCTTTTTTAACAATTAATTAAAACTAAACCATTGATATTTTTAGTGTCGGGTTTTTTATCATTTGTTTATTTAACTTAGAAGAGTACATAAAATAAAATTTGAAAAAAAAAAATTTATTTTTCATCGAGTTATGTGTCCTTGAAGTAGAGGGGGGAAAAAAAAGGCCGTGTCCTCGTCGCCATGATTTCTACCCTTGTGGTCATCCGAAAAATAAAAAAAAAAAAGATTCTTAATCAGTACGAATGTCGCTATGGCATGAACCAGCAAAACAAAAAAAAAAAATTTTTTCATAAAATGGCGGCCACCCAAAAAAAAGTCGATTTTTTCACTAATTTTTTAATTTTATCGAATTTTTTAAAAATATTACAAATTTTAAATTCTTATTTTTTGTTGGTTCATGCGATAGAGAGATATTGAAAGAATATTCATGCCAAATTTTAAGTAAATCGGCTGATTAGAACTTGAAATATTATGGCTACCGTATCAGAAAAAGTAGTTTGGAGAAAAACGCGTTTAAAGTTTTACGTTAAATTTCAGGCAGTGTAAATGATAGAATAGCACGTATAACTTACATTCTCTTAATCAGCCATAATTTTAAAAATAATTTGAATTTTGAAAAATCCGTTTAGGGAGATATTTTTAAATATCTAAACTATCGAATTATGAAAAAAAAAATTTTTAGATTTTTTCAAATTTCTAGACTAGAAAACCCCCTTAAAATGGGGATTTTTATCCTCCAGGTTAGGTCTAGAGTCTGTTATTGTATTTCTTTCTCTGTCCTGTTGTCTCTGTTCGGACCTTTGGAGTTTTTCCTCCGTGCTACGGTCAAAACTACTTGCGAACATATATCGCTCGTGATTAGCCTCTACTTCTTGTGCTAAGGCTAGAGCGGAAGGAAGATCGGATGGTCTAGCCGAGAAAAGAACATCGCTTAGGGATTTTTTTGTTCCCGAAATAAATACGCGAAGCGCATCTGCTCTATATTTTTCGTTCATTGACGCTGCTACGGTATTGTCGTAGGTCATAATTGTCTTGTTTATTAACAGAGTCAGCTTTTTCTCCACTTCGTCGTAGTATTGCAAGAGAGTCATGTTTCCTTGGCGAAGCGTTGACATCTCCTGTTCTACTAAGTATACCGGTCGTTTGTCAGCGTATGTAAAATCTAGTCGGTTTATTATGGCTTTAAAGTTAAGAGGTGTGTCGAAAGACGAAAGAACCATATCGGCTGAACCTTTTATTTTATTTCCCGATATCCCTAATGCCTGGTAGTGTTTGGAACTACCGTCGTTTTTTTCGTACACTTTATATGCTGTGTGCGCCGCTTTTCTCCATGAGACGTACGTTTCATTTTTCCCTCAAAGTCCGGCAAGGACTTCATAATATCTAAGGTCTCACTACACGAAACACTTATTCTGATTTCAGCATCCCTATATGTTTCTACTTCTGGTGTGCTGATATTTACACCACCTAAGCGCTTCTGAACGTCTAGTAACTTTTGTTCAAAACTTCTTTCCTGCAAGGCGAGGGCACTTGCAACTGCGCCTTCTACAATGGCTTTTAACTGCTCGTTAGTCATTGCCATATTTGAATTTTTTGGTTTTTCCAGACAACCTTCCACGCTTCTGAGTTTTCGGAATTCGTTTAACAAATCTTCTATTTCACTATCACTCATATGTTTTAACACAAAGAACAAAGACTTATTGTTCCTTTTGTATTTAATTTTTTCTCGAAAATTTTTCAAAATTTTGTCCTAACTAGCGCCTTTTTTTTTGTCAGAGACTCTTGGAATAAGTTATGAAAATTTTTGATTTATTTTTAAATCTTTGAATCACTTTTTATTTGGGCCAGATAAGGGAAAGAATATCAATGAACATTCTACTTACATGATCTTAAAAAAATTTTTTTTAAATTAAAGTGTTGTTGCCGCTGCTTGTGCTTCTTGTTGTAGCTTCCTTCTTCCTTCTTCCTGGCGTATTTAATTATGTTATGTTATTAATGCTGCCGCTGCTGTTGGTTCAGGGTTTGTTGGTACTGTTTTTATTTATTTATAACAAATTTTATTTTATAACTCATCGAGGGTCTTACGAACGCGTTGTAATTTTTTAGCTAAACGACGGATCGAGGATCTTACGAACGCGTTGGGTGCCAATTAATTATTTGAGACGAGTTTGGTTTCGCGCGGCGATGACCGTCACGATTTATTTCCAAAATTCAACTAACTCATAAGTACACAAATTCTTAAAATGTAAGTTAGCCCTATGCTCTGAAACTGCTGACCCGTCGACTCGTGCATTGGGTTGGGCAACCGCTGCTTCCGTCGCAGTGCATTGCCCGCTGATTGTGCTGACCGTAGCACCGTCGTTGTGCAATGTCCGCAGGTGACGCTGGCCTTGCATTATTCCCGTCTGGTTATGCGGAATTAGCCTGGGAACTTTCTCGTTGCTGGGCGACCGTGTTAACTTGTATACTGATCAATAAAAACTACATAGTAGTTCTTATTATCAATGGTAGAGGGTGTTATTGGACCACAGACATCGGAATGGACACAAAACAATGGTCGTGTAATATTTTTCTTTATTTTTAAATTTTTGAAACTTTAATCTAGCTTGCTTGCAATTTATACAAGCCTCGCATAATTCATGGCTTAAATCAATATTGTTTAATATATGAGTATCTTCAAAAAGAATATTTCGTTTTATTTCTAAAAATTTTCCTACACTAATGTGGCCTAATCTTTCACAAATAAAATAAAATATTTAGACGTAAATATTTTACTGTTCAATTGAAATGTTATAATAGGTACATTGTACTCACCTATTCCATTAAAGGCCAATTTACCATTTTTAGATACTTTTACACCTTCAGGGTTAAATTCGATGATCATGCCTGCATCCTGCATCTTCTTTACCGATAGTAGGTTGTGTGGAATATCCTTACAATACAAAACGTTTTGCAAGGTGATTTTGTTTCCGCAGCTGTTAAGATTGACCACTCCTTTGGCTGTAGCGTATATAAACTCTCCGCGTTTGGCAATCTCGATGGCCACATTTGATTGCAAACGCTCATATTCGGAGAACAATGCTGTGTCATTTATAATGTGGTCCGATGCTCCTGAGTCTAGGATAAACTCATCCTCGCTTGACTTTGAATTGGAAGTTGCATTTCTCAACATGAAGGCAAAACTACGCTCTGCTTGGGCTGTTGCTGCTGTTGCCATCTGAGCCTGCCCATCTTTTCTTTTATTTTCACTAAAGTTCTGATTCGGCTGCCTTATCAAAAGGAAACAATCTTTCTTTAAATGACTGGCTTACCGCAATGAAAACATTTTGGATTCGGTTTGAAACTTGGCTTAAACTAAATCTTCTTGAACTTCTGCACTGGATTATTTTTAAATTTTATATCTTTTAACTCCTTTTTACTTACTGCTTGCAAAACTTTAACTTTAACACTCCTTGCTTATATTCCTAAGCTTGATCTCTTGGTCAAGAAGTCGTGTTTTTACAAAAGCTAATGTTAAGTTACTTTCAGATAGAGTCTCTATTGCGGTTATAACTCCATCAGAACTGGGTGGAAGAGTTAGGAGTAAATGGGAAATTTTATACGTATCATCTAACTTTGCTCCTGACGCGTTAAGTTCAGTAACGAGATCATCGAAGAAATTAAAATGATTAAGGAGTGAAGTGTCACCTTTTAATTTCATGGCTAAAAGTGTCTTTCGCAGAGATAGTTGCGATGCCAAGCTTCTTCTCTTATAAATGGCATCTAAGTTTGCAAAAATCTGCTTAGCAGTGCTTTCACTGTTAGCGTAAGATAAAAACGCATCACTTAAATATTCAATTATTAAACTTTTTGCATTTCGTTCTGCCTTTTTTATCTCATCGGTTACTTCTGCATGAGATTCATCTATGACCCTCAAAAGATCGTACTCCAATCGGCCAATTTGTCGAAGCGTTTGTATTTGTGTGTTCAGGAAAGATTTCTCGGCGAATTCGTAAAAGTGTGTTCTAGAAAGATCACGGCGAATTGGTGATATGTATGCGCTTCTTCCTGGAAATAGAAAAATGTTTTGCAACGAATTTGTCGCAGTGTTATACACAAAACCAATTTAATCCTCTTTATTGTTCAGAAATTGCTCCTTGTTCTTCATGGACCACTCCGCACGTATGTACATATATGCACATACATACATATGTAGATGCGCATACTCGAATGCACACACAACACACACATATAATTAGTTCACTTTTATGCACTGTCAAATTTTAACAATTAAAGCACTATTATTTATTCACTGCAATTGTGTCTGGGCCCATAACTTATGGTTTTGTTAATGAATATATATAATACAATTAAGTATTAAACAGACAACCTCCCAATGAACAAATAATAATGCAAACTTAGATTGTGTGAACCGCACGCTCTCAACGCCAGAATCGAAGTGAACGAGCATATCAAGAGAGAAAAAGAAGAACGAGAATATAGGAAGAAGAAGCACGATGGTCCCGTTTCCTTAAGCGGTTTCCTAGGAAACCAAGACATCGGAATGTGCGTCTACCTCTCGTACACATACCTTCATGCAAACATGTATTGCACAATTATCCATGTGACTTTTGTATATTTGAACATGCAAACTCCAACACGCCGCCTCAAAAGTTACATTGATTATCACTTCAATTCCTGACGTGAGTTTGTGCTTTAGTTTTAATTTGTTTCTTCATTTCATTTCATTTCTTTTTCAATTCTGGGGATAGATCCAGCATTTGCTGCAAGAGTTGGGGAAAGCCAGTAAAACCCAACTAGATCCATACAAAAAATTAACATAATTAAAGCTTTGACAAATGAAATTAAACAGGAATAAATAATAAATATAAAAATAGAAATTAATTACAAGTACTTCATGAGATCCATTTGAAAAAATAAACAAGAATATGAATTCAATTCAATTACTTAAGTCTTAGTAAGTAAAAAAAATAGTCATAAATGACTTCATGGGACCCATTTCATGTTTCGCTTCTAAAAGCGATGGATTTTCAGCAACATTTCACAAGGTTCGTAGTTGGATTATTCAAAAAGTCCCAGCTGGCTTCTCAGGGAAATAGACCGGGCAGATGGTAATGGCTTCGTCAATATGTCGGCTAGTTGCAGATCTGTGGGAATATACTTTACACAAATTAGTTTCTTTTCAATTTGCTCTCTTGTAAAGTGATATTTAATATCTATGTTCTCTTATGGCAAGTAGGATTATTTGCAATACTTATACAACCTTGGTTGTCTTCAAAAATATCAATAGGTCCACTTAATTCTAGATTAATCTCATTTATTAGTGATTGTAACCAAAGAGCTTCTCTTACACCTTCAAACAAGGCCATGTATTCTGCTTCAGTAGATGAAGCAGCATCCGACTTTTGCTTCATGGTACTCCATGAAACCAAACAATTTTCAAACATTTTAAAAAGATACCCAGTGGTACTTCTTCTGTCAGTTTCATATCCAGCCCAATCGGAATCTACATAGCCAGTAAGAATATTATTAAAACAAGGAAGATCGCTATAGTCGAGTACCTCGACTATCAGATGCCCGTTACTCAGCTAAAGGGACCAAAGGAAAATGGAGATATGAACGCAGCAAAGCAGGATTGAAATGCGCCACCTACCGGCGGTAGACAGACTTAAACGTTATGGGCGTTAGAGTGGGCGTGGCAAAATCTTTTTTTGGTCAATCGATAGGTATTGACGAGACCAAAATATTTGAGTTAAAATTTTTCATCTCGCATAACAATTGTGGGCGCCACAGGTTTGGGCGGTTTGTGGGCGTTAGAGTGGGCGTGGCATATTCGCGTAACAAACTTGCGCTGCGTACAAGGCTACTGAATCTAAATCTGAGAATTCAATTCACTATCTTTGATAGTTTCCGAGATATCCACGTTCATATTAACGATTTTTTGAAGTTTGTGGGCGTTAAAGTGCGCGTGGTCAACTTTTTTTTGAGTCAATCGATAGGTATTGATAAGAACAATACATTTCATTTAAAATTTTTATTCTAGCTTCAAAACTGTAGGAGCCACAGCTTTGGGCGATTTGTGGGCGTTAGAGTGGGCGTGGCACTCTGCTGAAACAAACTTGCGCTGCGTAAGAAGCTCAGGAATCTGCACGCCAAATCTCAATAGCCTAGCAATTACAGTTTGCGAGATCTCAGCATTCATCCGGACGGACAGACAGACGGACAGACGGGCATGGCTAGATCGACTCAGCTAGCGATCCTGATTAAGAATATATATACTTTATGGGGTCGGAAACGCTTCCTTCTGCCTATTACATACTTTCTGACGAATATAGTATACCCTTTTACTCTACGAGTAACTGGTATAATAACTAATCCCCCCACTTAGGCCAAACTGGGCCCCTTGTGATACCACGTGATTTCTGTGCAGATCCTTTTCCCTAGCTCATGGGTTATTTGTTTTCACGAAATAGTTTGTTCTTTTTAGGAAACATAAAAGTTTAAGAATGTTAACGCCCTGACTGGCCGCATGGTTCGGAAGTGTGTAGCTCCCTAGGGTTTAAAAGCGCTTTAGGTTAAGCGCTGGGCAGAAGCATAGGAGGTGTTCAAAGCTCTCCTCCTCGTCTATCTGCTTGCAGCTGCGGCAGTAGTCGTGGTTACTGAGTCCCAGCCTTTGCGCATGAGTCCCTAGAAGACAATGGCCCGTGAGGGCATTTGGGAGAGTCTTCCCTTTTACATTGTAGGAGAGTTTTAGTTCCTTTCGAGTTGTAATTTGGTCACGTGAGTCTAAAAATGTGGCATGTTGAGATTGTGTTCCATCGGTTGTTGGACAGTCTCTGCCTAAGCTGGAGCTTGCAAGTAGCCATTGGCAAGTCTGCGGTTGTCCCTTGTCTTGCTAGCTCGTCTGCTATGCAGTTGCCTTCAATATTTCGGTGTCCAGGCACCCAGATGAGGTTAATTCTCAGATGAGTGGCCATCTCGTTCAGAGATTTGCGGCAGTCAGAGACAGTTTTTGAGTTTGTTGTGTAGGAGTCGAGGGCCTTGAGGGCTGCTTGACTGTCCAAAAAGTTGAAAATGTCTATGTCGTAATGTTCTGATGGTGGGACATGGCTTCCTTAATTCCTTGGAAAACACTACAGTGGTCTGATAGGCGGAATGAGACTTTTATGTCCAGTTCGGGAGAAAAAACTCCCCCACATGTTTGGGAGTAAAGCTTGGAGCCGTCTTTGTATATGCTGACGGCGTTTTCGAATTGGTAGGGGAGGTTGTCCCAGTCTGTACGGGTGGGTATGAAGATCTTGTATCTTATTTCGAAGTTGACTATGGGTGGAACGTAGTCTGTACTATGTGGTATGGATATTTGGCTTGTTAGGATACTGGCGTGACCCGTAGGACCTGTTGTCCTTGCCGCTGCTTCGCGGAGCCTCAGCGCTGTTGGAGGTCGAGACTTGTATTAAGTGCTTCAGTGGCGGTGGTGCGGAGCGCCCCACGAAGAGCGAAGAGTGCTATGTCCGCTTTGCGTGTGCGATCTAGGATGTTGTCTTTCCCGTGGAGCTTTTTGTCAAGGATGACACCTAAGTACTTTGCTTGGTTGCTGAGGGTTAGGCGTGTGTGGTGTAGTTTTGGGAGAGTTAGATTTGGTATCTTATACTTCCTTGTAAAGATAACTAATTCGGCGTTTACACCCAGTCCACAATCAGCTGCCCACCTTGAGAGGGTGGATAAGGCTGTCTCTATCAGATTGCAAAGAGTTTGCGGGAATTTACCCTGCAGTAGGATAACCACGTCATCCGCGTAGGCAACCCCTTTAGTGCCCGCTTCCTCTAGAAGTGATTGTAGTTTGTTGACCACTATAACCCACAGAAGAGGTGAGAGTACACCCTTTTGTGTGGTTCCTCTGCTGACATTCCTGGTCGAGTGAGCTGATCCTATAGTCGAGTACACAACTCTGCTAATAATCATGGTGTGTATGAGTCCCACTATGGGTCGCTCAATGCCAAGTTCAGTCAGAGCGCCAGTGAAAGCCGTTAGGGTGACGGTATTGAACGCGCCTTCTTTGTTTAGACACGCTGCCAGAGAGTATTCCTTATTGCGAGAACTTCTCTCTATACTAGATACAAGAGAGTGTAGGGCGGTACCTGTTGACCTGCCTTTACGGTACGTATGTTGTGCGTCGGAGAGTAGGCTTTGGTTGATGGTTAGCCTGATATGGATGTCAATTAGTCTTTCCAGGGTATTCAACAAGAAGGAAGAGAGACTTATCGGGCGGAAGTTCTGTCGGTTGGTGTGGGAGGGTTTGCCGGCTTTCGGTATGAAAATTACTCTAACGTCCAGCCACCTTGTTGGAATGTGGTTTAGTGCTAGGCAGCCGTGGAAGATGGCTGTCAGCCAGGGTAGGGTTATATCTAGTGTCCCTTGTAGTTGGGCCGGGAAAAACCCGTCTGGGCCGGGGGACTTGAAGGGCTTAAAAGAGTTAATAGCCCACTTGATGCGGTCACGGTTTGAGATGTTGTCTATGCTCTGGTCGTCAAGGTTCTCTTCTATGTAGAGGTCCGCCACTGCTTGGGTGTTTTTAGGGAAATGGGTGTCTAACAGGAGTTCAAGGGTTTCCTGACTGTTTTCCGTCAGCTGTTAGCATTGGTTTTTAGGTAGCCAATGGTTGCTGGAGATTTTGCCTCCGCAGTAGATTCTATGCTACTACAGAAATTAGCCCATGCTCTTCACTTTGTTATTCTTTTTTCCTTTTTGTATAGGCTTCGCTTTGTATGGTATAAGATCCAGGAAGATTCGCTATTGTTGTATTTAGCTCTATTGAAGTAAGTTCTATACTCTCTTTTGAGGTTCGCCAGGGTTGTGTTCCACCATGGCGGTTTGTGCTTTGCCTTGACTGTCTTGCTTGGGCAAGCCCTTTTTATGGCCTCACCGCAGATGTTAGTGAAAGTATTAACTAGGTTTTCTAATTCTTGACCGTTAAGTACGTGCGTCGGTGGAGCGTGTAAGTTTCTATTGAGGAGATTTTTGTAGTATCCCCAGTTGGTTAATCTTAGATTAGTAATGTTCTCGGCGGGAGGACAGTCTAGAGTTATTGTAAATTCTATGTATTGGTGGTCTGAGAATAAGTGCTCGATCCCCACCTTCCACGCTTCTAGCTGATTAAGTAGGGGATCAGATATTAGTGTAATGTCTAAGACTTCCCTCCTATTTCTAGTGTTGGGTCATTACCTTTGTTGCAGATGAATAGATTTGATTGAAGGAGATAGTCGTAGAGTAACTCACCGCTTTCTCGATGAGTGTGCATGTATGAGTTGTTGGGTTGTGGTGCTTGGTAATGGCCCGTCATAGTCGTGAGCTAGATAGAATGATGCTATGGTGTGATGAGTGTGTTCGTTTAGTTCCAGTCTGACCGTGGTGAGGTCGCCTAAACTGTGGAATAAAATAAGCGTTAATGTGTGTCTTTGTAAGAACGCAGGTTCTGGTTTTACCCTTACCCTTGGTGTAAAGTAGCTTGTATAGGGGGGTTGATAAGCCACAGATGTTGTTACCAACAATCCATGGCTCTTGAATGAGGACTACGTCTATGTTGCCTGTTGCCAGGCGACGAGGAGGGCAGCGGATGCTGCCTGGCTGTGGTGCAGATTATTCTGTAGAAACTGCACCATCTTTAGGACCCTGATCGGGCTGTGTACCCTCCGCTTCCTCCGCTATGTCTTGGAGAACAGTGCGCCCTGGTCGGGTCGTGTCCTGAGTGCACAGCTGCTTCAGGCTTCCGGTTAGTTCTGAGTCATTTGACACCTACCCTGTATGGGTGGCCTCCTCGTGTTCCATTTCGTCGTCACTCGGGGGTTCATACGATGCGCAGGCAGGTAGGTTGTCTGCCGCTACCTTGTCCGTGTCGTAGATGCGAAGTTGCACCTTGTCGAACACATAATTTAGCCGTTTCTGTTGCGCTGCGAGGGGTTCCAAGCAGGCCTGCCTCAGGAGGATTACCACGTTCATGATGACGCGCTCGGTTTTCTCCATCTTAATCACCTTCCAACCATCTGTTGGAAGCTTCGGGTTGAACCTAGTCAGCAGGCTGAGGATAGCCCCTGGCTTCGAGGGTTTGAGGATACGGAATGCTTTCTTCCGTTCCAGAGATCCTGCCTGGTTAGGTGGTGTCCTCTTGAACTCCTTGGCCCTGGTGCTCACCACAAGATCAGCTTTGGCGCTCGCCTCAGGTTGGATTAGCTGGTTAGCCACTAAAGCGCTGGTGGGAGGCTTGGGCTGGTCTATGTGGTGTTTTGGGCTTACACGGCTGCGTTGTTCGCTGGCCTTGGCAGGGGTTGAAGTCACGTGGTCTTGGGCTTTCTGAGCAGTGTTCTAGCTCGTCTTATCGTCTCTGGTTGCGACTTCCGACTTTTTAAGAGTGTCGGGCTCATGTTTGATGTTGTTGTTTTTTTTGTTCTTATTAAATTTCTCCGTACTAAAAATCCCACGAGCTGCGGAGAAGGGACAGGTCCACCCGGGCAGAGATCCGCTTCACCCGGGTAAGGCTAACTTAGAACAGGCGGTCGCCACTTGCCTGAGCTCATTGTTTAAGACTGAGTTATTTGTTGACTCGGGCTCCCAGCCAGATTGACTCTCGGCACGATACGAGTCCAGCACGGAGTGAGATAAGTGTTGTGTGGGTAGGGAATAGGTAGGTTTTACGTGTGGGAAAGGGGTGAGTGTGAGCTATTTGTCGGAGGCGGCTAAGGCGCAGATACCCGCTGACTGTCCGGGGCTACTAACTTACGCTTAATGTTGGGGGCTTAGCGGTAGCCGGGCCGTGTCCAAGTTCGACGCTTATATTAAATATAGATTATCATATAGATTTTTAGAAAAATTTCTTATGAATACCCAAATGTGCATAAGTGATATTCCCAATACATATGAGGAAAGGAAATTTCGCGATGACAGAACCTTGTGGGAGGAAGCCATTTAAGATGAACTAAATTCTCATTTTGTAAATAATAAATCTCGCTTAGTGAAAAGGCCTATGAATAAAAACATAGTAGATTGCAAGTGGGATTTTAGTTTAAAGCAAGACGAAAATGGTAATTTACTAAAATAGAAGGAAAGACTGGTAGCAAGGTGCTTCACCCAAGAATATACAATGGATTATGATGAGACCTTTGCACCAGTTGCTCGAATTTCTAGTTTCAGATTTCTTTTAGCATTTTCTAATCCATCATATGGGATGTAAAACAGCATTTTTAAATGGAACTTTAAAAGATGAAGGTTTCAAAAGGTTTAACCCAGTACGATGGATATAAAGTATGTAAGCTAAATAAAGCTATTTATGGCCTTAAGATGCACTTACAAATTTTGGATTTCGCAATTTAGAAGTAGACCGATGTATATATAATTTAAATAAGGGAGATATAAGTAAAAATATATATATATTATTATAAGTTGACGATGTGGTAATTGCCACTAGTAATTCCGAAAGTATGTCTAAACTTAAAACGTATCTTTCAAATACGTTTCAAATTACTGACTTATGTGAAATACGACATTTCATTGGTATAAAAATTGATCGAAAAGATGATCAAATTTGTCCCAGTCAATCTGCATATATTAAAAATGTTTTAAACAAGAAAGGAAGTTAGCTTCGGCAAGCCGATGCTTATAAACCCTTGCAGCTATAATTATTAAATTTAAAAACACAAAAAATGATATTCCCAATAGTATAAGATAATATGTCAAAAAACACCGAAGCTATAATTTGTTTCATATTATTTCCTACCAATTTTTCGATCGTTCCTATGGCAGCTATATGATATAGTCGTCCGATTTCGATAAAATTTAATTCAAAATTCAAAACTAATTAAAAAATGTTATTTCCAAGCTTAGGAGGTTATAAGCTAAAAAACACCAAATATATAATTTAAAAAAAATTTTTTTTTTCGATTATTCCTATGGGAGCTATAAGATATAGTTGTCCGATCCGGCTGGTTCCGACTTATATACTACCTGCAAAAGATATAAGACTTTTGGGAAAGTTTCAGCCAGATACCTTTAAAACTGAGAGACTAGTTTGCGTAGAAACGGACGGACAGACGGACAGATGGACATGGCTAGATCGACTCGTCTAGTCATGCTGATCAAGAATATATATACTTTATGGGGTCGGAAACGTCTCCTTCACTGCGTTGCAAACTTCTGACTGAAATCAATATACCCTCTGCAAGGGTATAAAAATGTCATTTCCAAGCTTAAGAGGTTCTATGTTACAAAAAAAACACCGAAGCTATAATTTGTTTCATATTATTTTACCACCAATTTTCCGATCGTCCCTATGGCAGCTATATGACATAGTCGTCCGATTTTGATAAAATTTAATTCGAAATTCAGAATGAATTAAAAAATTATGTTTCCAAGCGTAGGAGGTTATATGTTAAACAAGAAAGGAAGTTAGCTTCGGCAAGCCGAAGCTTATATACCCTTGCAGCTATAATTATTAAATTTAAAAACACAAAAAATGATATTCCCAATAGTATAAGATAATATGTCAAAAAACACCGAAGCTATAATTTGTTTCATATTATTTTCCTACCAATTTTCCGATCGTTCCTATGGCAGCTATATGATATAGTCGTCCGATTTTGATAAAATTAAATTCGAAATTCAAAACTAATTAAAAAATCTTATTTCTAAGCGTAGGAGGTTATATGTTAAAAAACACCGAAGCTATAATTTGTTTCATATTATTTTCCTACCAGTTTTCCGATCGTTCCTATGGCAGCTATGATATAGTCGTCCGATTTTGATAAAATTAAATTCGAAATTCAGAACTAATTAAAAAATGTTATTTCCAAGCGTTGGAGGTTATATGTTGAAAAACACTGAAGCTATAATTTGTTTCATATTATTTTTCCAAAAATTTTCCGATCGTTCCTAGAAACGGACAGACGGACATGGCTAGATCGACTCGTCTAGTCATGCTGATCAAGAATATATATACTTTATGGGGTCGGAAACGTCTCCTTCACTGCGTTGCAAACTTCTGACTGAAATCAATATACCCTCTGCAAGGGTATAAAAACACCGAAGTTATAATTTGTTTCATATTATTTTGCCACCGATTTTACGATCGTTCCTATGGCAGCTATATGATATAGTCGTCCGATTTTGATAAAATTTAATTCGAAATTCAGAACTAATTAAAAAATTGTATTTCCAAGCGTAGGAGGTTATATGTTAAGGAACACCGAAGCTATAATTTGTTTCATATTACTTTCCCACCAATTTTACGATCGTTTCTATTTCAGCTATATGATGTAGTCGTCCGATTTTGATAAAACTTAATTCGAAACTCAAAACTAATTAAAAACAAGGAAGAACGCTGTAGTCGAGTACCTCGACTATCAGATACCCGTTACTCAGCTAAAAGGACCAAAGGAAAATGGAGATATGCAGCAAAGCGAGGTTGAAATGCGCCACCTACCGGCGGTAGACAGATTTAAGCGTTGTGGGCGTTAGAGTGGGCGTGGCAAAGTTTTTTTGGATCAATCGATAGGTATTGACAAGACCAATACATTTCAGTTAAAATTTTGTATCTAGCATGAAAATTGTGGGCGCCACAGGCTTTCGCGGTTTGTGGGCGTTAGAGTGGGCGTGGAAAATTCGCGTAACAAACTTGCGCTGCGCTCAAGCCTACGAAAACTAAATCTGAAATCCCATTTCTCTATCTTTGATATTTTCCGAGATATCCGCGTTCATACTTACGATTTTTTGAAGTTTGTGGGCGGTTTGTTGGCGTACAAGTGGGCGTGGCAAACTTTTTTTTGGGTCAATCGATGGGTATGGATGAGAACAATACATTTCAGTTTAAATTTTTATTCTAGCATAAAAACTATAGGAGCCACAGTTTTGGGCGGTTTGTGGGCGTAAGAGTGGGCGTGGCACTCTACTGAAACAAACTTGCGCTGCGTAAGAAGCTCAGGAATCTGCACGCCAAATCTCAATTGCCTAGCTCTTATAGTTTCCGATATCTCAGCGTTCATCCGGACGGACAGACAGACAGACGGACAGACGGACAGACGGACATGGCTAGATCGACTCGGCTAGTGATCCTGATCAAGAATATATATACTTTATGGGGTCGGAAAAGCTTCCTTCTGCCTGTTACATACTTTCCGACGAATCTAGTATACCCTTTTACTCTACGAGTAACGGGTATAATTAGCTACCTTCTTGAATCTAAGCTTGATATTAACAGTTCCCTTCAGATATCTAAGAACTCTAGTTGCTTATTGTTGTTGTTTGTATATCTGCTTAGAATACTTATTGAAGTACTTAAGTCGGGCCGTGTACATAACATTTTGTACATCACACAACCAATTAAATTTATACACGGTGAATCACATAATTCTTCTGATTGCAGAGCTGTATAGTCTAACTTACTTGGGAGGGGAGTACTAACTGAATTACGCTCTTCCATATAAAATTTTCTCAATACATTTTTAATATATGCTGACTAACTAAGAAAAATCTCTCCATTAGTTCTATCAATTTTTATGCCCATAAAGTGTATAATTTCACGTAAATCGGTCATTTGAAACTTGTCATGAAGGTAGGATTTAAAATTTGACATTGTATCAGATTTGTTTGTAGCAATTACTACATCGTCTACATATAACAAGATATATATCTCCCTTATCCAAAATATAAATACACCGATCAACTCCTAAGTTTTTAAATCCAACATCCTTCAACACACTTTCAAAAACTTCGAACCAACATCTAGCAGCTTGCTTAAGACCATATATAGCTTTATTAAGTTTACATACTTTGTTCTCATAAGAGTGATTCAGGCCTTTTGGAACGCTCATGTAGATTTCATCCTTTAGAGTTCTGTTTAAAAAGGCAGTTTTTACGTCCAAATGATGAACCATTAAATCATATTGATTTGAAAGTGCCAACAAAAATCTAAAACTGGAAATTCGTGCAACTGGTGCAAATGTCTCATCGTAATCAGTCATATATTCTTGAGTGAAGCCCCGCGCTACAAGTCTTGCTTTGTACTTTACTAAGTTCCCAAATTCATCTTGTTTTATACTAAATACCCATCTGCAATCAACTATGTTTTTATTTTCTGGCTTATGCACTAGGGACCAAGTATTATTTTGAAAATGAGAATTAAGTTCATCTTGTATAGCTTTCTCCCAGAAAGATCTGTCCTCACGAAACTTAATTTCATCAAAGGTATAAGGAATATCATTTAAGCATATTTGAGTATTCATGAGACATCTTTCTAAAAATCGATATGATAATTTGGGTCTACTTTTAATTCTTTCACTGCTTCTGATTTCTTCTTCACTTTTATTTTCTTTTAATTTATCACCAGCTTCAACACTGGAGCGGCATTCTCTAGACATGTGGAATTTTCATTGAGTTGTTCACTTAACTCAGAATCAACAGATTCATTATTTTCTATCAAAGGAAAAACCAACTCTTCATTTCCTTTACTTAAAGATTCATTATTTTGTTCAACAGTATTACTTTGAACCTTAGAAT
Source organism: Drosophila subpulchrella (assembly GCF_014743375.2). Classification (NCBI taxonomy): domain Eukaryota; kingdom Metazoa; phylum Arthropoda; class Insecta; order Diptera; family Drosophilidae; genus Drosophila; species Drosophila subpulchrella. The sequence continues at coordinate 304,294 of NW_023665555.1, forward strand.
CTTCCCCATGTAAAACTCTTGATTTTAACATGTTTATTTCATCCACCACAACATCTCTTGCTGTCATAAATTTCCTCGATTCCTCAGACCACAACTTATAACCATTTGGTTTATATCCAACAAGTATAGCATTAATTGACTTTTCGTCAAACTTTCTTTTTCGTATTTTATTCAAAGCATATACCGTCGAACCAAATATTTTAAGATATTTCAACGTTGGCTTTTTGTTATGCCACATCTCAAATGGTGTTTTATTAATCTTTTGCAATGCTCTACTTGGGGATCTGTTAATTAAATAGGTTGCTGTTAAAACAGCCTCACCCCAAAAATGCTTATTGAGCTTAGCACAACTGATCATAGATCGAGCCTTTTCGGTGATTGTTCGAATCATCCGTTCTGATACACCATTCAATTGTGGAGTATGAGGAACCGTTGAATGATAGCTGATACCTTTTTCGGCACAGAAATCACGCATTTCGTTAGAAAGATATTCCCTACCATTATCGATATATAAATTCACAATTTTTAAATTGAAGTGAGCCTCGCTCTTCGCTACGAAGTCTTTGAAAACCAAAAACACATCCGACTTATAAGTTATTAAATAGGTCACATAGTAATGTGTATACTGATCAATAAAAACTACATAGTAGTTCTTATTATCAATGGTAGAGGGTGTTATTGGAACACAGACATCGGAATGGACAACAAACAATGGTAGTGTAATATTTTCTTTATTTTTAAATTTTAGACGTAAATATTTTACTGTTCAGTTGAAATTTTATAATAGGTACATTGTACTCACATTAAAGACCAATTTACCATTTTTAGATACTTTTACACCTTCAGGGTTAAATTCGATGGTCATGCCTGCATCCTGCATCTTCTTTACCGATAGTAGGTTGTGTGGAATATCCTTACAATACAAAACGTTTTGCAAGGTGATTTTGTTTCCGCAGCTGTTAAGATTGACCACTCCTTTGGCTGTAGCGTATATAAACTCTCCGCGTTTGGCAATCTCGATGGCCACATTTGATTGCAAACGCTCATATTCGGAGAACAATGCTGTGTCATTTATAAGGTGGTCCGATGCTCCTGAGTCTAGGATAAACTCAGCCTCGCTTGACTTTGAATTGGAAGTTGCATTTCTCAACATGAAGGCAAAACCACGCTCTGCTTGGGCTGTTGCTGCTGCTGCCATCTGAGCCTGCCCATCTTTTCTTTTATTTTCACTAAAGTTCTGATTCGGCTGTCTTATCAAAAGGAAACAATCTTTCTTTAAATGACTGGCTTACCGCAATGAAAACATTTTGGATTCGGTTTGAAACTTGGCTTAAACTAAATCTTCTTGAACTTCTGCACTGGATTATTTTTAAATTTTCTATCTTTTAACTCCTATTTACTTACTGCTTGCAAAACTTTAACTTTAACACTCCTTGCTTATATTCCTAAGCTTGATCTCTTGGTCAAGAAGTCGTGTTTTTACAAAAGCTAATGTTAAGTTACTTTCAGATAGAGTCTCTATTGCGGTTATAACTCCATCAGAACTGGGTGGAAGAGTTAGGAGTAAATGGGAAATTTTATACATATCATCTAACTTTGCTCCTGACGCGTTAAGTTCAGTAACGAGATCATCGAAGAAATTAAAATGATTAAGGAGTGAAGTGTCACCTTTTAATTTCATGGCTAAAAGTTTCTTTCGCAGAGATAGTTGCGATGCCACGCTTCTTCTCTTATAAATGGCATCTAAGTTTGCAAAAATCTGCTTAGCAGTGCTTTCACTGTTAGCGTAAGATAAGAACGCATCACTTAAATATTCAATTATTAAACTTTTTGCATTTCGGTCTGCCTTTTTTATCTCATCGGTCACTTCTGCATGAGATTCATCTATGACCCTCAAAAGATCGTACTCTTCTAACAGCGCTCTCACTCTGAACTTCCATATTGAATATTTTTCACCGTCAAACGGTATGATATTTCTTTTCCCTTTATCCATTTTATGGTTCTCTATCAAAACAGCACCGCAACAGCTACCTCCTCAGCAACACCAAACAGCAACCTTTCACAGCAATAATTTCCACAACAACAACTTTTCACAGGAATATTTAGCAACAGCGGCCAGCAACTTTCAACAGCATTAACGTCGCTCAACACTGTCCAGCAACAATGTCTTTCAGCAGCAGCACTGTCGGGCATCACTGTCCCGTCGCAACGTGAAGATTTGCGGCAAATTTGTCGAAGCGTTTGTATTTGTGTGTTCAGGAAAGATTTCTCGGCGAATTCGTAAAAGTGTGTTCTAGAAAGATCACGGCGAATTGGTGATATGTATGCGCTTCTTCCTGGAAATATAAAAATGTTTTGCAACGAATTTGTCGCAGTGTTATACATAAAACCAATTTAATCCTCTTTACTGTTCAGAAATTGCTCCTTGTTCTTCATGGACCACTCCGCACGTATGTACATACCCTTCAGTTCCAAAAAAAATGTTTCACTTGTGAATCACCTTGGGAATCACGTGGGACATGTCCTCTTGCACAAGTGAAGAACAAGTGACGCTCCATACAGAAAATTGTATGGGATGTCCGCATTTTCACAAGTGAAAATTCAAATGAAAATTTTTCGAAGTCCTACGGGATTTCACTTGTTCCTTATACTCATTTTTCGTATGGCCTGACACGTGCCGGTGACACGTCCCAAGTGAATCACTTGTGAAAATCAGAATTTTTCCATGAGTTTTCACTTGTGAAATCACTTGCAAGTGACACGTCCCAAGTGAAATCACTTGGGAAAATCAGAATTTTTCCATGAGTTTTCACTTATGAAAATATAGAATTTAAAATACATACATTTTTATTTACTTTTAAATTCATTTTAATTAAATAGTGTTATTTAGGTTATCTGTTAAAGGACAATTATTATAGTAAGCCTAGTTTTATGTTACGTTATTGGCTTTTTACCTTGGTCATCGCTTTCCTTAAACCTTTGTCCGGGTCCTCCGAATCCTTGGCCAACGCTCCTAAAAAATTTATGGGGATATTATTAAAAAATGCGTTTTACTTGTTTATTTGTATATTTACCTTTTAGAGCTGTGTATAAACCCTTTGCGGGATTTTTTTTGCCACAAAACATTTCGTCATCCACTTTCGGCTAACGGGACCCATTGAATACCTTCAAAATATACGTACTTTAAACTAAGATCGATGTACGACATTTTAAACTTAACGTAGCACTTACCAGACTTTATTATATTAACTTAAAGAGACGATTAAAGTAACTCTGCTGCGCACAATTAAAATGCATGCTTCCCTTTCAATCACTCAAACAGAATGCACCAAGTCTTCTCACCCCTTTACTTGATTTCTTTTGTTTTCTCTTCGCTGTTGGCGCGTGCCACTGCACTTATACCCTTTCAAAGGCGAAATATATCCGACTATGTAATTTGTACTTCTTAAGTAAAAAACACAATACGAATTTTTTAAAAATGTTAATACTAATACTACTAATGTTTTAAATATTGAAATCAATTTTAACGGACTAATTTTCTATAATTACACTAAAAAACTGTATTGTAATAAAAATGTATAATAAGTAAACATAACATTATAAGTAAATCCAAATTACTTAATTTTACTATAATCAAATAATTTACTTTTATAAAACAATATAAGTTGTATATTTTCGATACACAATAATGCTCCTAAAATATTAGGGCATTCACATGTCGCTGCTCCACGAAAATTTTTCCGCCGAAATATTAGTCGCTAGCCGAACATAACGGAGAGACGCAAGAAAAATAACGGACCGGCCGAAATTTGTCTCTGCGAGCGCGGAGTGCAGGCAGATTATAAGACAAGAAAGAGAGGGAAATATCCGAATATCTGCCTCTCTTTGTTGCACGATCGTTTTCGTGGACAGTCTTCTACGCTGCGCCGGCTGCTCTGCTGACGTCAACAGCGGCACAGCGTTTTAGGCACAAAAAAAGCTTTTTGACTTGAGCCATGTCACCGCGTCCCTACTGCAGAACTGAAGGGTATATGCACATACATACATATGTAGATGCGCATATTCGAATGCACACACACACACATATAATTAGTTCACTTTTATGCACTGTCAAATTGTAACAATTAAAGCACTATTATTTATTCACTGCAATTGTGTCTGGGCCCATAACTTATGGTTTTGTTAATGAATAGATATAATACAATTAAGTATTAAACAGACAACCTCCCAATGAACAAATAATAATGCGTCGCTGAAGCGGAAACCCACTCTGTGTGAATAGGTCATAGACACAATTTGAACGATAACATTTGGAATGTTTTTAGGGCTAAATTAATATTTCATTGCTAAAGCATAGTACTCACATCGACGGAAACTGCGAGCTAACCATAGGAGTGAGCGAGAGGCAAACAGGCGGCTAAAGCTTTTCGTCGGGTTTTTTTTCAGCGCGGTACTCAGATGAGCTAAGGAAATACCAGAAAAAGTACCAGATTTCGCGAGGGAACTTTCGATGAACGCCGTTAGCCGCGGCCCAAAGAATAAGAACTTTAATCTTTGGCGGTGTTCGTGCAGATGCGGTGGGGAATATACAAATTTTAAATGGAAGAAAAACCTTACAAACGGTTAAAGGAGGTCAGTGCAGATGAAAAAGGACCCCTTATCCAAGCTGTTGCCCATTATTGTGGGACTTGACCGACAGGAAGCAATACCACAACAGGGGCAAATCCGCAGAATAGTTGAAGTGCTAGAGGAGATTCACTAGAAAATCCCAGTGGGAAGGAACATGACGAGCGGGACTTCGCTCGAACTCCGACGAGCTTCCATTGAGGAACCACCGGACTCCATCCCACCAGCTACTTAGCAGCTAAAGCGGAGATGGAGGACGCGCCAGCTTCTATAGGGAGGAGGAAATAAGGTCGCCGCTGGGGTACAGCTGGAGGAGCCATCACCAGCCATTCCCAGGATGCTGGGCGACTTCGTGCAGCATCAGGCGGATCAACCTCTTTCCCAATTCGGATCCCACTTCCTTAAGGTCCAATATGCCTATTGGGACTCGGAGCTAGACTGCAGATAGAAGGATGGGACGAGAAAAAAGTTTAAAACTGCTAATTTACATATATAAAAACATTCATTAAATATTCCATTTAATTTTTTGTTAATTTCTTTGAGCTCCGGCAGACTCTTCTTTTTTAAATTGCTCCAGTTGATTTGTTTTTTTTTTGCGTTTGTAAAGAAACCCAGCTGCTTGAAAGTAAGACCATGCTACATGCATTGCGGGTGAACTTTGAAAACATCGGTCACACTACAAAGAATAAGATTTTTCGACTAGTGAAAGTCTTAGCCGATCTGAGTAATAGGCTTAAAAAAGGATGAGATTTTAATTTCCACCTTTTAAAGTATTTGTAACACCTTCTGCGCATACGGTTCTTTGACTGTTTCCTTTTTTTAGGAGGTGCATGGGACTTCTAATGGGTTTCTCTTTAGATAAATAATGTACGTTTTTGGTGAAACATAAGGAGGCTGTTGGTCATTTCCATAACAAATAGCTAAACACTTTTTATTTTCAAAATTACATAAATTGCTGAGATCCAAGCCGTTGAAAGGCTCATCGGTCCTGCGCCAACAAAAATTTCTTTATAACGACCAAATGCATTTCCATCTTAAAATACCCGAATACATCAAGTACAAAAACACCTAAGCTCAAAAAAAAATACTGAATAAAACCACTGAAATACTGAATCGATTTGCGTGTGCGGTCCCATTGTTCGCTGAAGCGAGTTGTAGCGAATTTTCCATCTCTTTCTAGCACGTGTCATTCTAGAGGCATAATAAGTCACAGAAGCGGAAACCTCTCCGTGTGAATAGGGTATTAGCCGCTGCGCAAAGAACATGAAATTTGACCTTTGGCTGTGTTCCTGCAAGAGCGGTGTGGAAGCCAATTATTAAAATTTTAAGGACATATTTTTATTAAGCTAAACAATACGTTTATTGGAGAGTGTAAAGTTAAACTATGTTCACTCTCACAAAAAGTAAATTTTACAAGTAGTATATTAGAAAAAAGCCAATTTAATAATATGGGGCAGTGTGGCAGTGTATGCTCAAATTCTGGAATGAGTCTTCTACCTGCTGGAAGGCACTGAAGACAAGCTAAGAGGAAAAGGCGCAGGTTATTGACAAAGATTGTAAGTTATTATTGTTCATTCTATAATGTTGAAAGCATATGGACAATTCCGGGGAGTCGCTCGGGACGTTCGTTAACTCTTAAGATGGAAAAACAAGCAAAAAAACGATTTTAATTATGAAATGTTCTTTACTTTTTAGTATTCCCGAGCTCTATATTGTGTATAAATCTTGATTTTGCCACATTTATAGTTTGTAACCCTTGTTGTAAACCCTTAGTTTAGAGCCTTGTACTCACATTGACGAAAACCGCGAGCAAGCCATAGGAGTGAGCGAGAATTTCGATGAACGCCGTTAGCCGCGGCCCTAAGAATTAGAAATAAAATCTTTTGCGCTGTTCATGCAAAAGCGGTGTTGAAACAAAAAACTAAAAACGGACGGAAAACACCAAAAACGCCTGAAGGATGTTAGTCCAATTGAAAAAGAACACCTTATCCAAGCTGTTGTCCATTATTGTGGTACTTCACCGACAGGAAGCAATATCACAACTGGGCAAATCCGCAGAATGGTTCAAAAGCAGGAGGAGATCCACTTGAGAATACCAGTGGTAAGCAAGACGCCGAGTGGGACTTCGCTTCCTACATGGACACCCTGCCCGGCGTGTTCTCGCAAAAAAGAAGAAGAATTTGGTTACATTGTACTAATAGAAGTATCTTTTTTGAGCACAACTACGGGACTCCACCAGCTACTTGCCAGCTAAAGCGGGCTGCAGATGGCGCGGGGACATGGCGAAGCATCCGTGGGATGAGAAGGATGCTTTAAACTACTAATTTCCTTAAATACAAACATTCGTTGAACATTCCATTTATTTATAATTTAATTTCCTTGTGCACCAGCAGACTTTTCTTTTCTAAATTTATGCAATGGATTTGTTCTCCGTTTGTCAACAAACCCAGCGGCTTGACAGCAAGACCGTCCTACATGCATTGCGGGTGAACTTTGAAAACTTCGGTCACACTACAAGGAACAAGATCTTTCGACTAGTGAAACTCTTAGCTGAATCGAGTACGTGGCTTTAACAGTGTTAGGCCTAGTACTCACATCGACGAAAACCGCGAGCTAACCATACGAGTGAGCGAGAGGCAAACACGCGGCTAACGCTTTTCGTCGGGTCTGTTTTTCAGCGCGGTACTCAGATGAGCTAAGGAAATACCAGAAATACCAAAGAAAGTAAGATCAGGCCAAAAGACTTTGGTTGCGTTGTACTAATAGAAGTATCTTTTAAGCAGAACCACCAGTAATATGATCTTCGACGACCTTTCCATTAGGACTCCGTACTCCACCACCACCAGCTACTTGACATCTTAAGCGGAGCTGGATGACCCGCTGGCTTCTATAGAGAGGAGGAAAATAGGGCGCCCGCTAAGGAACAGTTGGAGAAGCCATAGCCAGCCACTGCCTGGGCGACTTCCTGCAGCATTAGCGGATCAACCCCGTTCCCAATCCGGCACCCACTTCCTCAAGGTCCAATATGCCAATTGGGACTCGGAGCTGGACTGCGGTGGCGCGGTAAAGATGGAGAAGCATCCGTGGGATGAGAAGGAAGCTTTAAACTACTAATTTACATAAATAAATACATTTCTTGAACATTCCATTTATTTTTATTTTAATTTCTTTGCGTACCAGCAGACTTATCCTCTTTAAATTTTTCCAATTGATTTGTTTTTCGTTTGGCAACAAGCCCAACTGCTTGACAGTAAGACCATGCTACATACATTGCGTGTGAACTTGGAAAACTTCGGTAACACTACAAAGAATAAGATTTTTCGACTAGTGAAACTCTTAGCCGATCTGATAACTAGGCTTTACAATAAATCTTTGAATATAATGTGTGCAAATGGTATAAGGAACAACAAATTTGAAATATTGAAATCGGGTATATAGTATATTTATAAGAGTCATCGGCTTATTCTCTTAAATTTTCGCGGTCACACTGAATATTAGAGTACCAACATAAAGTTTTTGAAGAAGTAATATACATACATAATATTTATTTATGTTGACAACAATAATGGATCTAGCGTTTTTGAAAAATTGAAAATATTATTTTAAAAAAATTTATAAAGAAGTGTTTATATAGAATAACAAGCATAAGTTAATAAATACAATACAGGCTATGGCAGATTTGGAAGCGGTGTTAGCTGATGTCAGCTATCTGATGGCAATGGAAAAGTCAAAATGTACTCCTGCTGCAAGGGCCAGCAAGAAATTAATTTTACCCGACCCCAGGTATCTAACTTGTATAAATATATAGGTATATTATGTACATACAGTTGCTCAATATACTTAATTATGTGAAATATCAGCCGACAACACTTAATTTCGATATCTAAGTGTTAATTGACGAGCAGGGAAATATTAATATGTTGAGATCTCGAAAACTTTAAAAGTAAGAAAGTTCGAATTAGTCAAGCGTATTCTTGGGACTCCTGAGCACCGCTAGTTGATAAACCGAGTAACTCTTACACCCACAAATCAACATTGTTTAAATAAAATGTCTGCCCTTTCCAAGTGATGATTTTATTCTTGTCCTAATTGGTTGCATATGTATACTTGGACTTGCTTAAAAAATCCTTATATTTTGGTTAGAGGGCGTTTCCGGCCATTGATAAGAATCACTATGCCATGTACGTTCACCCAATACCGTTTTACAGCCAATACCGTTTGCGAGCTCAGTTTTAAAGCTACCGACTTACCATTTTTTCAATCGTTATAGTATGATCAGTGCTCTTAACATATTACCCTCCCCGATCGGACGAAAATTCCAAAGATTCATGTCAATAGCTCTTATATTGCCCGAAATTCCATCAAAAACACCGACATTATACCCGACTAAGGATATACACTAGCCACCATAAGTATTTTGACCAAACAAAAGTTAAATATACATAATCATAATTTGAACATACTACACATACATTCTGGAATCAATGGAAAGGTCATCTAATTTCTGTTTGAATTATATTTGACTATTCTTAACCCATTTAGCACTTATTAAACATGTCGCATTTTTTTGAAAGTCTACGTTTAAAACATTTTCCACGTCCTGAAAACAAAAATTTTTAGATGCAAAAAATTTCTTCATGCAAAATTAAAGGTAACGGCGAAAAGAATTTTTCAAAGCCTCTTTACTTTATTTTCTATGATTTTTTGAATGTGACGATCTTTTTTGGAGAAACTACGATAAAAATGTTTATTTTCAAGCCTAGAAAAAAAGTTCACAAAGTAGACTTTCACAAAAATGAGTAAATGCCAAAAGTACACTTTCTAGCCTTAAGAATGTGAACTGGTAGCAAAGATATCGCTTTCATTCTAATAAAATATGTCAAGCAATCATATCGCTTTCGTTTGAACTAAAACATATTATATAAGCCACGTAGTTTTTATAATTAAACAACAGTCCAAAAGAAATTGTTTTTAGAGTTTAATTCAAATATTGAAATTACAATATACGATCATTTATGTATATTAAAATGCTCTTTTTCCCATCAATCGTTCGGTAGGAACCGTGGCTACCGTTTTACTAACCTTTTGCTTTTTGCGTTATTTTGCAGAGCTGTACAATAAATAGTTTACATTTTTTAACATAAAACAATTTTTATTTGTTAAATATAAAATGTAAGGAACAAAGTTTTCACTGTTGACCGCTTAAAAAAGTTATCAACGTCACATAACCCAAATTTTTGTTTGTTTTTACTTACAATATTTATTAATAAATTGGTATATATAACATAACAAACTTATCTAATTATTTTCATAAACAAAATCAACATGCACGTACCCAGTTCTGCACACAAGTAAAGAAAATCAAAAAATGTATTGGCTTATCTACAAGGGTGGTCAAAAGTATTTTCACAAAAAAAAAGTTAAATATATTCATAATTTGAACTTACATCTTGTTAACTTTGGCATCAATGGAAAGGTAATTTAAATGCCGTTTGAATGATACAATACATTTCTTAACACATTCAGTACTTATTGAAAAGGACGAATTTGTGTGAAAATGACCTTTTTTCCTCGACTTGAAAACTTAAATTTTTTGATGCAAAAAGTTTCTTCAAACAAAAATAATAGTAACTGCAAAAAGAATTTTTCAAAAATCATTTTGCTTATATTTTTTATGATTTTTTAAAGGTGACACTGTCGGAAAAAATTTGTATGAAAAAGAGAAAAATATGGCTAAAATGCATGTTTCTAAGCATTTTCAAGAAATCATAAAAAATATAAGCAAAATGATTTTTGAAAAATTCTTTTTGCAGTTACTATTATTTTTGTTTGAAGAAACTTTTTGCATCAAAAAATTTAAGTTTTCAAGTCGATAAAAAAAGTTCAAAAAGGACATTTTCACACAAATTCGTCCTTTTCAATAAGTACTGTATGTGTTAAGAAATGTATTGTATCATTCAAACGGCATTTAAATTACCTTTCCATTGATGCCAAAGTTAACAAGATGTAAGTTCAAATTATGAATATATTTAACTTTTTTTTTGTGAAAATACTTTTGACCACCCTTGTATATACTACTTAATTAAACCTCGAAGATGGGTGTGGAATTATCCTTAAAAGTATTTTTGTCTTCTCTAGCAGGAATTTAATTTAAAAAATCCTCAACCCAAAAAGTGACACCCTGTGTCTATTTTGGGCCCCTCGCCAAGGCACATATTTTCAATGAATCATATTTAGGGGAAGAACTGTATGTATGCGGAAGTTATATATTTAGCGGAAAAAAGGCCTGAATCTTTCTGATGCGGCTTGCAACAATATTTTGGTTTTAGGGTCTGTATGCAGCACCTTTTTTCGAAATCGAAAAAGATCCCATTTCGAATTTGAAAGAGTAACTTGACAATCAGATACCCGTTACTCAGCTAAAGGGACAAAAGGGAGATGGAGATATAAGTTAATTTTTTATCCTTTAAGAAATAATATTATTTAACAAATTTTTTACTTTGAAAACGATTTTATTTGAACTTGAAATTTCGACTGATTTCTATATTAAATTGTACAAAAAATTAAACCTAATTAAGCATTGGCGATCGTGGCAGCGGCGGCGGCAGCGGAGACGGTAGCGGATGGCAGCGGAGAAGTCAGCGGTTTGAAGCGAAATCAGAAAGTTGGTAGCGGGGTTTTTGGCCACAGTTCAGCGCTCTCGCACTTGTGTGGTATTAGAGACGCAGGTGGGGGCAAAGCTCAGCGCCGTTGCAGTTGTCTGTCGTCCAATGTGGAGGTGGGGAAACAGTTGATGATGGAGTTGCTTAGGCGCATAATATTTTGAACAGGAAATGGTTTGGTATTTCTTGCACAATGATATTGCAAGTGGGCAATGAACTGTGCAAGAATTTATTTACTTTTATTGTTTTATTTCTAGGGTTTAACTCTTCCCCTCTAAATTGTTGCTAGTTCTCGAGCAACTGTTGATTTTAGAAGAATGTTGTGCTATTGAATTCTGGTGGTAGGTTTAATTGGTTGAATTTTATTTCGGGTCTTATGGTTTGATCCTCTGTTGTCTTTGGAGTGGAAGGGCTCAGTTGTGTTATTATTTCTTTTTTCGTTTTCCGACATAATAATATAGATACAAAAACCATTGTTACATAAAATAAGGTGATAAACGAGATTCGGTTCCACAGAGAGTGAGTTTAGAGATTTTGTATATGGTTGGAATTATTAATATGTAGTGCTTCTAGGGCTTCAAGTGATAGAATTTTTAGTCGTTTGATTTCAGTTGGGGTAATTTGAATGATGGGTTTTATTGTTTACATTGTAATTATTTCCGTATTGCTGAATTCTGTATTATTTATTATTATAGTATCGTTGGAGAAATATATTACGAAGGTTCCTTTTAGCTCCATTGCTCTTCCATTGAAGTCGTTAAGTGTGATTAAAAAACGATCGCCAATGCTTTCAATTTTGGGTAAATGCTGTGAGTTACTAAATTTACAAGCCGCTTTTTTTGCCTTTGGTTAAATTAGGAATACAATCGGAGTTAGTTAAATCGAAAATTTTTCTTTTGTTCCATAAATTTTATCTTGGAGTACAAATAATTCGTTGCTATCTAAATGGATGATTTAATTATTTTTAATAACTGGTTTTAAAATTATGTTTTGGTACTCAAATTTTTCAAATACTGGAATTTTAATAAGGTAAATTTGAGTGGTTTTGATATGTAAAGTTGAGATGTCAGTAAATTCTAGCATTTCTTCTATCGAAAGAGATGGCAAATTAAAAGAAAACAAGGAAGAACGCTGTAGTCGAGTACCTCGACTATCAGATACCTTTTACTCAGCTAAAGGGACCAAAGGGAAATGGAGATATGCAAGCAGCAAAGCGAGATTGAAATGCGCCACCTATCGGCGGTAGAGAGATTTAAGCGTTATGGGCGTTAGAGTGGGCGTGGCAAATATTTTTTTGGGTCAATCGATAGGTATTGACGAGACCAATACAGTTCAGTTAAAATTTTGTATCTAGCATGAAAATTGTGGGCGCCACAGGTTTGGTCGGTTTGTGGGCGTGGCATATTTGCGTAACAAACTTGCGCTGCGCACAAGGCTACGGAATCTAAAGCTGAGATCCCAATTCTCTATCATTGATAGTTTCCGAGATATCCACGTTCATATTTACGATTATTTGAAGTTTGTGGGCGTAAGAGTGGGCGTGGCAAACTTTTTTTATTATCAATCGATAGGTATTGATGAGAACAATACATTTCAGTTAAAATTTTTATTCTAGCATCAAAACTGAGGGAGCCACAGTTTTGGGGGGTTTGTGGGCGTTATAGTGGGCGTGGCACTCTTCTGAAACATACTTGCGCTGCGCAGGAATCTCAGGAATCTGCATGCCTAATCCCAGTATTGTAGCTCTTATAGTTTCCGAGATGTCAGCGTTCATACGGACAGACGGACAGATGGACATGGCTAGATCGACTCGTCTAGTGATCAAGAATATATACAGTTACGACCATGAAAATAGTAGTGCAACTTGAAATAACATTGGAAAGGAAGTTTTCGGTACTTTTACCGTTATTCTTGGAACGTGTTTCCACTTTTTGCTCAGAATGGAACGTAAGGATGAGGAAAGAGAGAAAGATCCGTTAGATTTGCCTCGGAAAGAGTAATTTTTGATTATAATTAGAATATGCAAGCTAAATTGGCCGCTCATTAAAATAGTAGTGCTTGATGTGAGAAGTTCTAAAAAAAAAACTTAAGAAGTTAGGAACGCCATTAGTAAGTAAAAATATATTGTAATTATTTTAATGATGAAAATTAAAAATAACATTTTTTTAGTGGGCCGTGGAAAGCACTGTTCGGCCGAAATGAGACATTTAATTATTAAATTAAAAAATGAAGGAAAAACGTTCAAGGAAATTGAAAACATAGTTGGATGCGCTCACCTACCATGATATTTAACGCCATTCACTATAAATTGAAGCCAGAAAATCGGGGTGGAAAGCTCAAAACTAGTGCGGTAGACGACAGACAGATTGTGCGATACGCCACGATCCACCCATTTGCTTCTGCAGGGCAGATTAAAAAAGAATTAAATCTGGCGATTAGTCTTCAAACACTTCAAAGACGTCTAAGAGAAAATAATTTATTTGCCAGAAGTCCAAGAAAGGTACCCCTTTTGACACAGAAGCACATAGTTGCAAGAATGGAGTTTGCGAAAGTGCATAAGGACTGGCCCGTTAACAAATGGCGCAATATACTGTGGACCGATGAGAGTAAAATTGTTATGTTTGGTGGTACTGGTTCTAGAGAGTATGTTCGACGTCCACCTAACCAGGAATTTCGCCCAAAGTTCACAAAGAAGACCGTTAAACACGGTGGCCTGAGCATCATGATTTGGGCATGTTTTTCTTATGCTGGGGTTGGTCCTATACATAAGATAGATGGCGTAATGGACAAAAATGTTTACGTTGAAATTTTGGAAAACACTATGCTACCTTATGCCAGTTGGGAAATGCCCTTAATGTGGACGTTCCAACAAGACAATGATCCGAAACACACAAGTAAGCACGCGAAGGCTTGGTTTGCATCACAAGAGATCGACGTAATGACATGGCCAGCTCAGTCTCCGGACTTAAACCCTATTGAAAACTTGTGGGGGGATGTTAAGAGAGCTGTTTCTATTGTAAAACCAATAAACAAAACTCAGCTGTGGATGGTGGTTCAGCAAGCTTGGCATGACATTCCGGCAAAGCGGTGCCAAGACCATATCGATTCCATGCCACGCCGTTGCACGTCCGTGTTGCAGAATAAAGGATATTCAACTAAATATTAGATTCTAGATAATAAGATATTATGATTTTTTGAGATATTTTTGAGTTTTTAGTTAAGTTTTTCTAATTTTTAGTAGTCACTACTATTTTCATGAACGGCCAAATTTTGTGATTTTTTTGTTTATAAGCTCTGAAGTGCAAACTATAATAATTTAGAATAACAAAATCAGCTGAACTGATAAAATTAAGTATGTAAATTGTTATTTTGAAAACATTGTTGAAATAAATTGCGGTTATCAATTGATTTTCCTGCCTAACGTGGTGAGCTCAAGTTCACTACTATTTTCATGATCACAGCTGTATACTTTATGCGGTCGGAAACGTCTCCTTCACTGCGTTGCGAACTTCTGATTGAAATCATAATACCCTCTGCAAGGGTATAATTAATACAAAGTGATTTTTCTTTTATTCCGCTGTAAGGGTTGGGATTTCGCATGCAATTTTGTGGAGCACACACTTAAAGATTTTTTCACAGTGTAAACGGATGTTTGAAAAAAGTGCAAACTTAAGGGGGTATTCTAGTCTAGAGGCTCTAGTTTGGAGCCTTTTTTAACAATTAATTAAAACTAAACAATTGATATTTTTGGTGTCGGGTTTTTTATCATTTGTTTATTTAACTTAGAAGAGTACATAAAATAAAATTTAAAAAAAAAATTTTTTTTTTCATCGAGTTATGCGTCCTTGAAGTAGAGGGGGAAAAAAAAAGGCCGTGTCCTCGTCGCCATGATTTCTACCCTTGTGGTCATCTTAAAAATAAAAAAAAAAAGATTCTTAATAAGTACGAATGTCGCTATGTCATGAACCAGCAAAACTAAAAAAAAATTTTTTTTTCATAAAATGGCGGCCACTCAAAAAAAAAGGTCGATTTTTTTACTATTTTTTTAATTTTATCGATTTTTTTAAAAATATTACAAATTTTAAATTCTTAATTTTTGTTGGTTCATGCGATAGAGAGATATTGAAAGAATATTCATGCCAAATTTTAAGTAAATCGGCTGCTTAGAACTTGAAATATTATGGCTACCGTATCAGAAAAAGTAGTTTGGAGAAAAACGCGTTTAAAGTTTTACGTTAAATTTTAGGCAGTGTAACTGATAGAATAGCACGTATAACTTAAATTCTCTTAATCAGCCATAATTTTAAAGATAATTTGAATTTTGAAAAATCCGTTTAGGGAGATATTTTTGAATAACTAAACTATCGAATTATGAAAAAAAAAATTTTCGATTTTTTTAAATTTGTAGACTAAAATACCCCCTTAATTTACGTCAGAAGTTTTTAACGCAGGGAAAGAATAAAAGTCGTTTCGAAAAGAGAGTGGATACGCACAACAAAGGTCAATGCTCAGGCAGTGTAAGATGTTCTGAACAAGTAAATGTGGCCATTTTTGTTTATTAATAACTTTAACAAGAGACTTTTTACTACAATATGAACTGTGTACTGTGAACTGTATGTCAAAAGTTGAGGAATGCGTATTAATTTTGAACGATTTTGACAGTTGAGGTGTCATTCGACACCCCACCGGCCCCAACAGATCAAATTTTCCAAATTTTCACTTTTACACCTTTACACCTAATTGATTTTCTTAGTCTTGGTATGCAATCCTTTTCGATTTTGCAATACCTTTCGATTGATATATCGCTCGATTACTGTAGATTTTCGGTTCTTCGTGTATATATAGTAGTTGCCTTCGCCCACCCTCCTGGTGCTCTTCGTCACTACGTGGACTGCCGTCCACAGTGATATGAAGAGTATGTCCTGGGTATTCGGGAATTGGTGATAATTCGGGAATTGGTGATAATTGAATTGGAAGATTGGGAAGATTTATAACTTTAAGTTTCATTTTTGGAAAATATAAGTTTTCTGAAAGCTGTTTTAGATTTTTAATCGTATTACGATGAGCTGGTGGTGGATGTTGATTTTAAGTATCTCTTCATATTGATTGGTTTTATTAATTAGATCTTTTACTCTACTCTTATTTTGTATTGTTTGAAATTGGAGCGAAATAGCCTTTGAATTTTTCCCATAATCTGTTCCGAGGCTTGGTTTCCATTTATTAGTAATGGGTTAAGATATTTCTTTAATATTTTTATGAGGCCTCTGTCAGTGAAAACATTTTGCAAAAGTGATACTAAATTTATAGTTACTATCTCCAAGTTATTAGTTATTAGATTTTCTGCGGAACTTTCACTACTATGCTGGGTTGTTACGGAATTTATTTGTGGAATCCTTGATAATGAAACGGCTACTACTTTAGATTTTTCTGGTTGGTAAATTAATGTACAATTGTATTCATCTAAGAATGATTTTCAGCGTTTTATTCTTGCGCTACCGTTCCAATCACTCATAGAACGCGTTAATGGCTGATGGTCAGTTACAATTTTTACTTTTGTCCCTCCATACAAATAATTTCTTAGAGATTCTAATGCCCAAATCACGGCTAACATTCCCTTTTCGTTAGTTGCGTAATTTTCTTCAGCCCTAGAAGTGTTATGGAAATGAATGCTACTGGATTGTTATTTTGTGCAAGAACTGCGCCTAATGCGTAATTAGATGCGTCTGTAGTGAGGTAGAATTCTTTCTGGAAGTCGGGGTATTGCTTCGCTGGAAACAAGGGTACTTTTTAGTTTTTTTAATGCGACCATTGCTTCGGAATTAAAGTAAATTATTAAAAAAAAAAATTTTTTTTTTAGAAATTCGACCATCTTCTCCTCTTAACAATGAGGTAAGTGGTTTGGCTAGCTTTGCATAATCTTTGATAAACCTTCTATAATAACCAGACATACCTAGGAAAGGTCGTAAATCTTTTAATGTTTTTGAACAAGGATAATTGACAATATCCTCTACTTTGACCGGATTGGTTTCGATACATATATTGGAAATAATAAACGTAACAAGGAAGAACCCTATAGTCGAGTACCTCGACTATCAGATACCCGTTACTCAGCTAAAGGGACAAAAGGGAAATGGAGATATGCAAGCAGCAAAGCGAGACTGAAATGCGCCACCTACCCTACCACCTACCATAACCTATATAGTTATGTGGGCGGTAGACAGATTTAAGCGTTATGGGCGTCAGAGTGGGCGTGGCAAACTTTTTTTGGGTCAATCGATAGGTATTGACGAAACTAATACATTTCAGTTAAAATTTTTTTCTAGCATGAAAATTATGGGCGCCACAGGCCTAGGCAGCTTGTAGGCGTTACAGTGGGCGTGGCAAATTTTTGTTGGGTCAATCGATAGGTATTGACGAGACTAATACAATGCAGTTAATTCTAGGATCAAAACTGTAGGAGCCCCAGTTTTGGGGCGATTTGTGGTCGTTAGAGTGGGAGTGGCGCCCTGCTGAAAGAAACTTGCACTACGCAAGAAGCTTAGAAATCTACATACCAAATCCAAACTCCCGACAGACGGACATGGCTAGATCGACTCGGCTAGTGATCCTGATCAAGAATATATGTTTTTTATGGGGTCGGAAACGCTTCCTTCTACCTGTTACATACTTTCTGACGATCTAGTATACCCTTTAACTATACGAGCAACGGGTATAAAAATTCAACTCTTTTTTTGATAAATTCGCATTTGTCGAGTTAACATTTTTTCTAGTGTATCGAATACTGTTTCCAGATGTTTGGCGTGGGATTCATCATCTTTACCAATAATAATTATATCATCATTATAAATATAACAAACTTCTCCGATATGGAAGCGTAAAATATCATCAAGTGCTTTTTAAAATGCAGCCGGAGCATTTTTTAAGCCAAATGGATGACGTGTGAACTCGAACTTTTTATTACAAATGGAAAACGCTGTTTTTTCAATGCCGCTTCTTTTATGAGGATTTGATGAAAACCATTTTTTTAATCAAGGTCTGAGAAAATGTTATTGTTTCTTAATTGGGCTAAAACTTCATTAATGTTAGGTATCGGATACTTGTCTGCAACGGTTACTAAGTTTAATTTTCTGTAATCAATTACTACTCGGACTTTTTTTTATTTCAGAGGCATCCATTTTTTGGAACATGCCAACCGGGAGAATTATACGGAGAACGGGATGGTCTTCCGTCCTGTAGTAGTTCTACGGTTTGTCTCTCATCTTCAGATTTTGCCCCTACTGGTAAGGGATAATATCGAGAGTAAACCGGACTATCTGAATTAGTGCGTATTTCCGATTTAACGTTAGTAGTGTAAGTTAGTTTTTTATCTGGGTCTGCACAAGGGTTGGAATATTTTTTTAAAAGCGTTTCAAGATAACATTTTTGACTGTTCGTTCGATGATCAGTTCTATTAATTATTGTATTTACTGAGTCAAAGATTTTTTCTCTTATGGGTATAACTTGACCGTTTTTAATGTTTAATTTTTGTTCTGGGGTGTTAATTACTGATCCTATTTCTTTAAGGTAGTCGTTTCCCAAAATAACGTCGGATGATTTCAAAGTTGGTAATAGATAAAATTTAACATTAGTGTTGGGGATGTTAAAAAGGTTAGCCATTTTGTGATGAGTAATTTGTATGCTTCCTCCGACGGTAACAGTGTTAAAAGACTTTTCATTTAGCAAAGGATTAGAAACATGTTTGGGTTGAATATAACTTTTGTTAGAACCTGTGTCTGTAAAAAATTTTTAAAATACGTCCACTCCTCAATTTACACTCGCTATAGGGTAACGAGGAGTTTTTATACCCGTTACTCGTAGAGTAAAAGGGTATACTAGATTCGTCGGAAAGTATGTAACAGGCAGAAGGAAGCGTTTCCGACCCCATAAAGTATATATATTCTTGATCAGGATCACTAGCCGAGTCGATCTAGCCATGTCCGTCTGTCCGTCTGTCCGTCTGTCCGTCTGTCTGTCCGTCCGGATGAACGCTGAGATTTTGGAAACTATAAGAGCTAGGCTATTGAGATTAGGCGTGCAGATTCCTGAGCTTCTTACGCAGCGCAAGTTTGTTTCAGCAGAGTGCCACGCCCACTCTAACGCCCACAAACCGCCCAAAACTGTGGCTCCTACAGTTTTTATGCTAGAATAAAAATTTTAACTGAAATGTATTGTTCCCATCAATACCTATCGATTGACCGAAAAAAAAGTTTGCCACGCCCACTTGAACGCCCACAAACCGCCCACAAACTTCAAAAAATCGTAAATATGATCGCGGATATCTCGGAAAATATCAAAGATAGAGAAATGGGATTTCAGATTTAGATTCCGTAGGCTTGAGCGCAGCGCAAGTTTGTGACGCCAATATGCCACGCCCACTCTAACGCCCACAAACCGCCCAAGCCTGTGGCGCCCACAATTTTCATGCTAGATAACAAATTTTAACTGAAATGTATTGGTCTTGTCAATACCTATCGATTGATCCAAGAAAAACTTTGCCACGCCCACTCTGGCGCATTTCAATCTCGCTCTGCTGCTTGCATATCTCCATTTTCCTTTGGTCCCTTTAGCTGAGTAACGGGTATCTGATAGTCGAGGTACTCGACTATAGCGTTCTTCCTTGTTTATTCTAAAAAATGTATATCGCTATATTCTTCTGCATTATTGTCGAGGTCAGTACTTTGTGTGTAATCTTCAAGGTCTTATTGTATATTATTTTCTATTTCGTATTCTGCCAGTGCTGGATCATATTCTGTTTGCGTTGCATAATTTTTTCATCATAAGTCTGTGGCTCCTCGGTCTGTACGTTGAAGTGTCTCTGCTTTTTGTCTGCATTTTTCAGTGGCATTGGGTGTCTTTTACCTGTTTCAAATTGTTTTTGCGGCGGTTCAAGTAGTTTATTGCTTTAGTGCGAACAGTAGAATCAATTTCCATTGGTTCTGGCTTGGGCTGTGGCTTAGGAGCTGTCTGATAAATAGGTCTTTGTGTTGAATACACTTTCGGAAAAGCATTAATTGATTGGGAATTTTGATAGTAATAATGCTGTTTAGGGGGTACTGACGGCTTAGATTGGCTGTATTGAATAAATTGGGGGTGTTGTCTAGTTATTCGTAGGATTTGGTCGGGGTGCTGAAACTGGCTTCTGCAAATTATTTCTAAGGTGGTTTGGGGCAATTTGAAGTTGGCGTGGTTGGCCCTATAGTTTTGATTTTTCAATTTTAAGCACAGCTGTTGATTCTCTCATTCCGAGGAGTCAAGGTAGATCTCCTCTTAACCCTTTTATAAATGTGTCAAGAGCCCTATCTCGGCACATTTTGGTCATTAATTGTTGTGATTCTTTACTTACGTCCATAGTCGTCGGCATAGTGCAATGTCAATCATTTTTATGTTGCATTCCATTTGAGTGAAATATTATAGGATTCTAAAGCCGTATCAGCATTTCCCGTTATTTTGATGCGAATAGAATGCAAAATTCCGAAGTACTTTGCGGTTTCTTCTTGACCTGCGTAAGTTTCTAGGATTCGCTCTACGCCCTTTTTCCACGAGCTAAATTCGGGTCTATCTCCAGAGAACTCTTGAATACTTTTCACAATGTTGGGGATTTTATCTAGATCACTTATGTTTCCCCTATATTCTGGAGAAATTGATTGATCGGACAAGTTATACAAATCATATACTGGGTTATTGATTTGTCGAACAAGATTCGGTAAAATTCTTGTAAGTATTTGATTTAAAACTGTAGTTACAAGAGCAGTTAGTTCTGCAAGGTTTGGTTGGCCTTGACGAGCTGCTGGATTTTAATAACCGGGGGTCTCATTAGATGTTGGTTTTGTTGGTTCATAGTTAAATTTTATTAATACTACTAAAAGCTGACAATAATTAAGAAAAATAATTATTTAAAGGTGTAATTAATTAAAAAAGTATTTACAAATATTAAGTTGGTTACTAATTAAAATGATTGTTACAAAATATTTTAATTAATTTTAATTTATTCCAGAGGGTCTCATCAGAGTCGCGAAATTTTATAATGATTTTCCAGTAAATTGTTGTGTTTTGATCTTTTTACTTTTGGTTATAGACTTTTGTATTTAATTTGTATTTCACTTTTCTTTTATTTGTGTTTGTCTTCTTTTGCGGAGAGTTTAAGTATTAGTTGATTTAAGACTTACAGCAAGATTGTTGGTATGGCTACTCCAACGGGCGATCCGGAATTCATCCTGTTTAGATCCTTTGAACTTACTGAGGTTCCTGAAATCTGCTCCTTTTTTTTTTGTTCGTTTTCCTGGGTAGGGAACTTGCCGGAAGTGTAGTTCTCCGATGGGCAATTAAACAGTTAAGTTTTTTCACCTTTTGTTTTCTTTTCATTTATCGGGAAATCAAATTAATGACTTCGAGTCGAACCGATATAGTTATTAAACCAGACAGACTGAAATAGTTTTTTTTTGCAGTTTTTCGCGAACTTACTAACTTTTTTTGCAGTTTTGTTCACTTAGTCTGGTCCCTGTCCGGCGCCAGTAGATTTTTTATCCTTTAAGAAATAATATTATTTAACGAATTTTTAACTTTAAAGAACGTTTTTATTTGAACTTTAAATTTCGACCGATTTATATACTAAATTGTAAAAAGAATGAACTCTAATGAAGCTTTGGTGATCGTGGCGACAGCGGCAGCAGCGGAGACGGTAGGGGGTGGCAGCGGAGAAGTCAGCGGGTTAAAGACGCAGGTGTGGGCAAAGCTTAGCGCTGTTGCAGTTGTCTGTCGTCCAATAGGGAGGTGGGTAAACAGTTCCTTAGAAGAACAGTTTCTAAGAACTGATGATGGAGTTGCTTAAGCGCATATTATTTTGACCAGGAAATGGTTTGGTATTTCTTGCACAATGATATTGCAAGTGCAAGAATTTATTTACTTCGATTTCTTATTGTTGTATTTCTAGGGTATTAACTTATACAAACAGCAAGGCGAGATCGTAATGCGCTAACTACCCGCTATCTCAATATATGGTTATGTGGGCGCCAGACAGATTTAAGCGTTATGGGCGTTAGAGTGGGCGTGGCAAACTTTTTTGTGGGTCGATCGATAGGTATTGACGAGACTAATAGATTACAAGTAAAATTTGTTTTCTAGCATGAAAGTTGTGGGCGCCACAGATTTGGGCGGATTGTGGGCGTGGCAAACTAATTTATAGGTCAATCGATAGGTATTGACGAGACCAATACATTTCAGATAAACATTTTTTCTAGCATAAAAACTGTAGGCGCTGTGCAAGAAGGTCTTTCTAGCTTTTGTAGTTTCCGAGATCTCAGCGTTCATCCGGACGGACAGATAGACGGACATGGCTAGATCGACTCGGCTAGTGATCCTAATCAAGAACACATACTTTATGGGGTCGGAAACGCTTTGTTCTACCTGTTACATACTTTCCGTCGAATCTTGTATACCCTTTTATTCTACGAGTAACGGGTATAAAGAGTGCAAATGATTGTTGAGAAAGTGCATTTTCAGCAATCATTTCAAGTGTGAAATGGCATCTCTTTTCATTTCGAAAAGAGGTTAGCTAGGATGCACATGTGCCGCATACAGACTTGGGGGTAGCAATCCTTTTTCAAGGAAAACTGTAAAGTATTGAAATTGAATACTTTTACTAATCCAGCTATAACGCTTTCTGTTTGCCACCGATTTTTGCAAAGTTGCTCCTAACATTTAAAGGACTTGCTCAAAATAATTTATATATAAATTTTTCTTAAGGTAGTAAAACTCAAAGGAAAACTAGCTATTTCAGGAAATTTAAATTTTTGCAACTTTAATTAATAACTCCGTTAGTTGGTACATCTACTTACTTTCAGATTGAGTCAATTATAATTAGATGGTGCTATATTAATCAACCAACATTAAAAAAAAAACATGTTTTTCGGGAGTATCGTTAGTACGATTCTTTGGAAAATTTTTTGAGTGATTTGATAGTCGAGGCACTCGACTATAGCGGATTTTTATGTTTTTGATGCGGTGCTTTAACACACGAGTTTGTTAAAAACATTGTGTGTGTGGTTTACTTTCAGTCGGAAGTGAAATCATTCTGAATCACTTTCTTTCTTTCATCTTCCGCTCGATGATCTTTTTCATTCCGTTTGCATGGGTGGGGGACAAAAAACATTTTAAATTCATAGAAGAACGTAAGCCAGGGACAATGCATGTCTGCATTTGGATGAACTGTAGTATGCACACATAACGAGTACGCACTATATTTTTAGCAAGAATGTAAATGCCAAACATGCAGGATCAGCAACACTCTTTAAGTGCCAACGGAATTTTACCGAACACGCCTTAAGCGGGTGATAAGCGGCTTCGTAAGCTTTTTCTACAGCCTGGCGACAACAACATATTGATCCAAAGGTATATGCTCTCCGCACCGCTCTCAGATTTGAATATAAGCTAGTATAGTATAGCTATATAATACATATAAGACCGCTACCGGCTTAACCGACATCGCTGTGCGCGCAGCTTAGGGTCAAATAATATCTAAGAAACTCAAAGGGACAGTTGAAGATTCGACGAAGAGCGACATAGTTACCAAATGTTTCATTTAAAATTCCGGTTGTCAAACAATGAAGACGTTAAAGCATGAACCCAACGGCTATGATTTAAAAAACGCGGGGACGCTAACACCCTCCTATTACATGGCGACCGTGACAAGTTTTTGAATCGTGAATTGTGAATTAAAACAAGGAAGAACGCTATAGTCGAGTACCTCGACTATCAGATACCCGTTACTCAGCTAAAGGGATCAAAGGAAAATGGAGATATGCAAGCAGCAAATGCGCCACCTACCGGCGGTAGACAGATTTAAGTGTTGTGGGCGTTAGAGTGGGCGTGGGAAATTTTTTTTTAACCAATCGATAGGTATTGACGAGACCAATACATTTCAGTTAAAATTTTTTATCTAGCACGAAAATTGTGGGCGCCACAGGCTTGGGCGGTTTGTGGGCGTTAGAGTGGGCGTGGCAAACTTTTTTTTAGACCAATCGGTAGGTATTCAAGAGACCAATACATTTCAGTTAAAATTTTTTATCTTGCATAAAAATTGTGGGCGCCACAGACTTGGGCGGTTCGCGTAACAAACTTGCGCTGCGCTCAAGCCTACCGAATCTAAATCTGAAGTCCCGTTTCTCTATCTTTAATATTTTCCGAGATATCCGCGTTCATACTTACGATTTATTGAAGTTTGTGGGCGTTAAAGTGGGCGTGGCAAACTTTTTTTTAGGTCAATCGGTAGGTATTGATTAGAAGAATACATTTCAGTTAAAATTTTTGTTCTAGCATCAAAACTGTAGGAGCCACAGTTTTGGGCGGTTTGTGGGCGTTAGAGTGGGCGTGGCACTCTTCTGAAACAAACTTGCGCTGCGCAGGAATCTCAGGAATCTGCACGCCTAATCCTAGTATTGTAGCTCTTATAGTTTCCGAGATCTCAGCGTTCATACGGACAGACGGACAGACGGACATGGCTAGATCGACTCGGCTAGTGATCCTGATCAAGAATATATATACTTTATGGGGTCGGAAATGCTTCCTTCTGCCTGTTACATACTTTCCGACGAATCTAGTATACCCTTTTACTCTACGAGTAACGGGTATAAAAATAAAACAATTAACCATTACAAAAAGAGGAAACAGAGTAGAAATCACAAAATAGTGAAAAAAAAACCGTTAAAAACGAAAAAAAAATTGTGAGGATGATTAATATCGAATATTAACTATGCATCGCAGCCACTGAAGGCACCATTACCAGCTCAAAACTTTTTTTTAAGGTCTCACAACAAAATATATAATTAAGTTTAAATGTAAGTCAATCTAGTTCTAAATATGCGCGCGCACCAGGGTCACTAGTGTTGGTCAGCAAGAAAGGTCAGCTGATCAGCCGGGGCGAATGTCGATAGTAATCGGGGCTGGAAAAGCTAAAAAATCGGGAAAGCCGAACTCAAATGAAGCAGCGAACTCAGAAGCTCGGCGCCATCCTTTTTCGGCAGCGGAGGTGGACCGACCTCAGAGATCTGGAGCGGGAAGAACCGACGAAACAAGGTGGAAAGGTCCCAGAAGTAAGTTAGGTTAGATATCCCCAGTGTTAAGCTTGAGTGCGAAGATTAGGATATCTGAGTAGTTAAATAAAGTAAAGCGAAATAAAAGGATATTATTGAAAGAACGCTGTGCGTAGAGCCTTGAGCGGTGTCTCGTATCAGCTAAGGTTACCGTATTGCGTTTCCGAGCCGCTAACTCTACGCACCGCGGCCGCCGGACTGCCCTCGGGTGCTTGTGGGTTTTCTGTGCGTTAATTTGCGTCGGCCAAGTTACCGCGTTGCGCTTCTGAGCCGTTTTCTTTGCCCATCGTGGCTGCCTGGCTGTCCGCGGAAAAAATCTTGGTGGTCGGGTTTTAACGCAGCACCTCCGAGCCGCTTTCTTTGTGCCGCGTTAAACTCCAGATCACATTAAAAAAAAAACTTTTTACCTGTGCAACGACCAGCACCGGTGACGCCCGAGTCAAAAGAGGCCAGACGACAGAAGCCACCATCATTGAAGATCCCAGAGTTTAAAGAAGACCCCAAGAAGTTATAGATGACCCCAAGAATTATCGATTTAGCGTCGCTTGTGAACAGATGTGTTTACTTTTGTGCTCTGAGTTTTTGTCTTTTTCGGTGATTTTTTGCGAGTTTCTTGTGTTTGTTTTTTAACAAAGCTTAGCCTAATAGTTGTGTTAGTGTTTTTGACTTGATCCCCCATTAAACGGGTATGTGGTTATAGATATTTTAACATTTCTATTAGATTTGTTTAATCTCCTAGCTTTGTTAGTGTAATTTTACACTCACTAATCTTGCTAAAACTCTTTTATTCCCACTCTCTCTCCCGCTCTATATTACAACTGTAATTTAAACTCTCTTGGAACCTGCCGATTTTCTGGTAGATTTTTGGAGTGCTTTTCTGTTATTCTCTCTCTCTTGCTTGCTTTACATTGTAACTGTTCGTGCGTAAAGTTGTCAGTGTCCCACAAGCAACGCTCAGTCGATAGAAGATTTATTCTCTCGTGCTCTCTTACATTTAAACTAAAACGCGATCTCGCGCTCTTATTTTTTTTCGTGTTTTGTGCCTTTGTTTTTGGAATTTGATCCCAGTGCCAAATTTACTTAAGGTATTTTTCATATTTTATTTTATTTTTATTTCATCTCCTAAAATGGCTCTTGTCTGCTGCAAGAAAAATTGTACTCTTTCGGCTTCGACTAAAGACCCTTTTATTTTCTGCTGGCTCTGCGAATCGATGATGCACGTTAAATGCGCAGGATTTACTGGCAGAGTCAAAGACTTCATTGATCTGAATTCTGGTCTCATGTGGTCATGTGGATCCTGCAAGGAAATGGTAGTTGAGATGAGCGGCTTTATGAAGCAGACTCGAGACAGCCTTTTGAATCTCTCAGGTGCTTTTAAACAGCTCAATGAGGGGTTTAATTCCGTTTGTGCCCAATTTAATAATAAAAAATTACTAACTGAGTCGCCTAAACGCAAAAAAGCCAGCTTAGCGGCAGTTAACACGGTCACGGTATCCTCCCCTAATCCGAACTTGGTAGCTGCAGCAGTTTCTGTCGACACTGGGGTAAGCGAACCAACTGCGCCTAGGGATACAGCTGATTCAGGTGGAGTCACTGTTTCTCGAAGTCTGGTGGTAAAAAAATCTTCAGTGCCGGCTACGGTGCCGACCGTACCTATAGGTACAGTAGGAACCGATTCTGGCTCTCAGCTTAGTGTGGTTCAATCTGCTGCTGGGGGACGTAAGAAACTGTCAGTTGTTCCTCATAGGAAGCAATTATTTGTTTCTAGGTTCACCCCAGATACTACATCTGAGGATGTTTTGGAATTTATACGTGAAAAATTCCCATCCGAGAATATTTCAGTTGAACAATTTCGATTTTCATACGCTCGTAGTATATCCTCTTTTAAAATATTTGCACCGCCTGATGTGTTTAAGGTACTACTTTCTGAAAGCTTTTGGCTTAATGATGATTTAGTAATAAAAGAATTTGTTCCCAATAAACCGAGAACAAATAACAGACCCTCCACTGCGCCAAAAAACTCAAAAGTTTATTTTTGGCTTATCAAAATGTTAGGGGACTAAATATGAAGCTACCCAAGCTTTATGTTGACTCCTCTGCATTTACTGCAGATATTTTGGCTTTTACGGAAACTTGGCTGAAACCAGAGATATCTGACTCTGAAGTTCTGTCAAATAACTTTAATGTCTATAGGACCGATCGCTCCTCACGTAGGGGAGGCGGTGTGCTGATTGCCGTTACCACTAGCCTCACATCTGAAAAAATTTACTTTGATACCCATAACGAAATTGAATTCGTTAGTGTGAAAGTTTCCTTGCAATCCATATCTATTTTTGTAACATGTTCCTATATTCCACCTGGCTCTGATTTAATAATTTATGAGCACCATCTGTCTGCCATAAAATCTGTTCTATCCCTTCTTTCTAACAGAGACCTTTTGATTGTTTTGGGTGACTTCAATCTCCCTGATATCTCTTGGTCTTCTCCTACTGACTCACTTGTCGCTATACCTCTATCCGCCCATGATTTTGTAGATGGTCTTCTAGAATTATCGTTACAGCAAGTAAGCTTTATACGGAATTCATTAAATAGACAACTGGATCTCGTGTTTGTTTCAGACCCGTCTGAAGTCACGGTATCTAGAATTGACGCTCTTGTTGTACCTGAAGACCGATATCATCCAACAATGGAATTGACAATCTGCCTCCCATGCGTTGATACCCTCTCTCCTTTAGTTCCTCAAACTAAAATGAGATGTTTTCGAAAATGTGACTATAAAAAACTTAACGATATGATTTCTCAATATAATTGGACAGACTTGTACAATTGTATGGATATTGAAAGTGCCACTGAACTCTTCTATATAGTGTTAAATACTTTTTTTAATGAATGCGTTCCTGATAGGCTTCCTTCAAAGCTAAACAGGCCTCCTTGGTTTACCAATGCGCTTCAAAGACTTAAAAACCTTAAAACAAACACCTATAAAATGTATAAAAAATCGGGTAAGCCATCTGATTTTTCGAAATATGTGGTGGCTCGATCGGACTTTAATGTTCTCAATAGTCATTTGTATTCTATGTATTTAAGTCGATGTAAATTCGAATTTTCAAATGATCCGAAGCAGTTTTATAACTTTGTTAATGCCAAGCGTAAGTCGTCGGCATTGCCTTCATCGGTACGTTTTAACTCAATGGAGGCATCGACGGATTCTGAAATTGCTGATTTATTTGCCGAGTTTTTCCAAACTACTTATAGTTCGGCTGCTTGGTCAAATTCTAACTACCCTAATCCCTTAAATAGGGCAAATTGTATTTTTACCCCTGAAATTACGGAAAGTTCTCTCTTAAGAGACTTAGCAACAACAACGCCAACTTATTCTCCCGGTCCAGATGGACTCCCCGGGTGTGTGCTTAAGTTTTGTGCGTCAACCATATGTAAACCGATTCTTAAACTTTTTAATTTGTCTATTTCATCATCAGTTTTTCCTACTATCTGGAAGGACTCTTTTATCATTCCACTTCACAAAAAGGGTGCGAAGGCGGATGCACAGAATTATAGAGGTATTTCCAAATTGTCGGCAATTCCTAAAGCATTTGAACGTATTATTACTTCTCATTTGCAACATTTATGTTCCTCGCTAATATCACCGTGTCAGCATGGTTTTGTTAAGCGAAGATCGACCACCACCAACCTTCTTGAATTGTCATCTATTGTAATAAATGGATTTAAGAAAAAAATGCAGACTGACGTTATATATACAGATTTTAGTAAGGCCTTTGACTCTGTCAACCACTCTCTTCTATTATTCAAATTAAATCAGCTTGGGTTTCCATGTAAGCTATTAACTTGGATTTCAAGTTATTTGAATGGTAGGACTCAGAGGGTTATATTCAAGAACGCTGTTTCAAAATTGACCTACGTGACATCTGGAGTGCCTCAGGGTAGTCATTTGGGTCCTTTGCTGTTTACTTTGTTTATTTACGATCTTCCCTCTACCATAAAACATTCTCGTGTACTAATGTATGCTGATGATGTTAAGCTTTGTTTATCATATAACGATATAGCTTCGGGTTCCAACTTACAGTCAGATATTGATTGTTTTCAGGGATGGTGTGAGTATAACCTTTTAAATTTGAACTGCCTTAAATGCAACGTTATGACTTTTTATAGGGGTACTCCTACTTTTGTTAGTTACTCTCTTCAAAATACGTCACTCGACCGTATATATTCCGTTAATGACTTAGGCGTTCTTCTGGACCCAAAACTTAAATTTGACTGCCACATAATGTCCACTGTCAACAAGGCCATGAGTGTTCTTGGGTTTATAAAGCGTTGGTCAAAAGAATTTGATGACCCTTATACAACCAAATTATTATTTACCTCCCTTGTCCGTCCTATTTTGGAATATTGTTCTTCGGTTTGGAGTCCACAATATCAAGTGCACATTGACCGTATTGAGTCGGTACAAAAAAAATTTCTTCTTTTTGCCCTTCGTAGTTTGAACTGGGATCAAAACGTAAGGCTACCTTCCTATCAGAGTAGATTACTATTGCTTAATTTACCTACACTTGTAAATCGTAGAACAATGCTTGGTACTATTTTTATGCAAAATCTTATTAGAGGTGATATTGATTCTGTAGAACTTGTAAACCGCCTAACTTTCAATGTTCCTGTTAGACTAACACGAAATTATTATCCCCTAAATTTGCCACGATGTACATCAAATTTTTGTCTGCACGAGCCCTTTCGCGTTCTATGTAATAATTATAACAATCTTTACCATTTAATTTGCACATCATCTTCTATCCCGGTATTAAAAACTAATATTTTAACTCATTTGCTTCACTCTTAGTTGCTTCTTTTATTTTCATTTGTGTCCCGTCTCTATTTGTTTTTTGTATCTTCCTCGCGAACTCGCATTTTTGCCCAAATTTATAGAAGGGCCCCGCGCGTAACAAGCACGTGCTTGGTGTCGTTGGGCCACTTGTTTGTACTGCTCGTAGTGCATCAACGTCCATCATATAAGACGAAAAGAAGAAGACGGCCAAGGACATAAACATTTTTTTAAACCCCTGCAGAGGATATAATGATTTCAGTCAGAAGTTCGCAACGCAGTGATGGAGACGTTTCCGACCCCACATAGCATATATTATATAGATCAGCATCACTTGACGAGTCGATCTAGCCATGTCCGTCTGTCCTTTTCTACGCAAACTAGTCTCTCATTTTTAAAGCTATCGGGGTGAAACCTTGCCAAAAGTCTAATTTATATTGCAGGTAGTACATAAGTCGGAATAGTCCTATAACTCCCATAGGAATGATACAACAAATATTTTTTTATTTTTTTCTAGTCTTGGGGATATCATTCTTTTAATATTCAGAATTTCGAATAAAATAGAACGACCGTTATATACGGTAGTAAATTGAAAAGGAACATTATCTTAAAATATTCTACAAATCGAAAGCTCTGTACGTACAATTCTCCCACGGAAACGACCTGCAAGGGTATAAAACTTCGGCGTGCTGAAGCTAGCTTCCTTTTTTCTTTTTATCTATATTAGACACTAGCAAGGTCGTTTTATAATCCTATACTTTTGACTTACTTATATCTTTGCTTCTTAAACTAAATTTAAAACATTTCTTATCTTCACACCACCAGAGGTAGTGGATTTCGCGCTTTTTTTTTTTGTGGTTTCCCCAAGAGGCATATTCCACAATGCAAATATTTTGTTGAACTCTTATCTTCTAATTTCAAAATTTTACAACTTTTGCAATACTTTCCTATGAATGATGTTTTTGGATTTTTCCACTGGTGCTAGTTAATAATAGTTATATACATACATTTGTTTTTATAATGTGGGGAAGGTGGGAGGGAAAGCCGTGAATCTTCTGGTTTAAACAAAGGAAAGCAATTTTAATTTGAGAACAATTTTTTTTGTATTTTAAAATTAGTTTTGACGTTTGAAGAAAATGTGTTAAATAAGTTAAGGAAATAAAAATTAAATATTTTTTATAAAGAATTTGTATTTAAACGAATCTCATTTCCCCAGTCAGCTCCAAATGAATATATGTATAAACACACACAAATGCACACATGTATGTACACTAGGGCGGTCCACATTTGTATGGAAATGTTTAAGGTCCTACTCTCACCCCGCTTATACGGTGCGCTTTGAGGTATTTCATGTATACCAAACGAAATTTTTTGAGAAAAACGCTTTTTAGGGTCTGCGAATTGGTTTCAAAGTTTATAACTCATGCGCACTGTTGCCCTTGACCAAATATATTATTTTTATATGGGTGGCCTTGACTTGGTTTTATTTCTCAAATTCGTTTGTCACCTTACCGAACTACTTTAAAGCTTTAAAAATTGAAAAAGTTTTTTATTTGCTAAGTCCAGAATTTACATGGTCGTACAAGATCGAATTGGATTTAATTTTTGAAAATATTGACAATAAGATATTAAAATGCTCGAGTTGAATATTAAGTCATTTAAAACATTTCACAAATAGTTTTATTTATTTTTGAAAAAACCGTTTCATAAATGGACCTTTTGTAAACACTTATATACTCAAATGAGGAAGGACAAAGAAGGCTCTCCTTTTATATTAACATTTTTTTATGCTAAAATAATCTTTGTGAAGCCGCGATATGAATTTAATAATATGATGGTGAGGCCGGACTGGAATACCCCTTTGACTCCAAATGGTAACTAGCATTCGTGTTACTTTTTTGGCGCTTTGTAACAAAGTTTTTCCGGAAAATCTAGTTCTATAGAGGACACTAGATAATACGGATCTCTTAGATTGTAAATCCGTTATGTCAAATTCGGATTTTAGATGTCCAACCAAAAACATTTCGGAATTGTCAATTTTTTACTAATATTGACTGAGTCTAGAATGTTGACAAAGTTGGGGGTGGGAAATCGATTTTTTCGAAAAAAGTTCTGGCTGGAACACATGTCGTATGAGTAATTTTAATGCCAACTTTGAGAACGATTCGCAGGTCTAAATCTCAACAAACATTTTTTTTTATTTTTGATTACATTTTTTAAAGCTTTAATATACCGTGTAAATTGGTGAGAACTAGTTTTCATTTTTTGGACCACCCTAATGTTCACACATACCCACGCAATCTTGATTTCAATATTCTTGCTTTCATTAGAATTCTACATGGATGTTGAAGTTGGGTATGAGGGAAAGCCATGAAACTATTTGTTTAAATATTTATATTTGTTTAAACATAGGAATCCAATTTTAATTTGAAAATAAGAAAATTAGATTGTCATTTGAAAATAGTTTTGCCCTTAGGTAGGTAGGTATCAGTGTTGTGTCTTCAAGCATTATCATTACTTTTTATATCATTTTGAAAATGTAATGCTAAATAATTAACTACTTTTGAAAATGTAATGCCAGTGAAAAATCAATTTGTTATTTTGATACTTTTATAAATATAATACTTTTAAAAAATATAATAGCATTGGATTACTTAAAAAAAAAACAAACAATGGCAATGGAAAACCAATTCCCTACTTTCGAATTCAATGAAAAAAATGCATTCATTTTGGCAAAACGTTTGCGAATTGAAAAATATTTCTTTACAATTGAAAAGTGTAATGCTAATAGAAAATTAATTGAACGTAACTTGGGTCAATCAAAACTGAAGCTGTTTTCAATTTAATCTAATTAAATTTAAATTAAATTGGTTCCGCACATAAGGCACCTCGGCCATCTTAGGAATTCGCGGTTGTTCGTTATGCACCATTAAAGTGCCCCATAAAACATTGAAACAGCATTTAAAATTACATAAGCCCTTATAGCAGTCTCTTCTGAAGAAATCGTGGTATTTCGATATTGACCTCTAAAGCATAAACTTGCGTAATTTAATTGGACACCTTGGGATGCCAATGGCATCTTAAGAATTCGCGCTTACTCGATATCCATCTCTAAAATGTCCCCTTATGTGAATAACCCTACTAGGTATAATGAATTTGCGTTTAAACGAATCTCAATTCCCCCGTCAGGTACAAATGCATATATACACATACACGCACGCATATTTTGTTTTCAGTATTCTTATTTTCATTAGTTTTCCACCTGGATTAAATGTATTCGCACATTTTCTTTCAATACATGTACTTTAATAAGTAGCAATCATTACCAGTATTGTAAAATGTTTCAACAAAGAAATACCATTCTAGTATAACATGTGGCTTTTTGTTATCATGCAGGCACACTAAACGGCTTGGCTATTTCCATAGCCTTTTTTATGTTGGGCTGTATAAGATGACGGCCAAAAAAGACCATACCTAGGCAGGAAAAATTATTAAAAAAAAAATAAAATCAAAAATTTAAAACACAAATACAAAAGTTTAGATAAATAAGCAATAAAAAATTGTATATACTATAAAATTAAATGAAAAACGAATATATATTTGTATTAAATCTGAATGGAAGGAAACTGTGACGCCACACCGTCAGAACAACATAAACCAGAAATTAAACCAAACAGAACATTCCAAAACAATGGTCTTTTATTTGGAAATCACACGCCCGCAAAACTATTCAAACGCGCGCCCAAAGCGAACGACAACTGGTCACACTTATTTAGCCGAGATATCGATAGTCGATAGTTATCACCAGAACCGTGACCCGATACAAAGTTATCGAACCGGGACTATCACCATTGATCCCTGGTCACACTAAACGGCGCCTATATAAGCAGAGGTCCAGTCTCAGGCCAGTCACTTGCGTTCCGACGAGCATCGAGGAAGCAACAAGGAGGAATATCCGGGTAATTGTTCTGGAAGATAGTCTTGGTAGTGGTGGTGGATCCATAAGAGCTCTACGATCTGGTGAGGATCACCGGCGTCCCGGCTTCGTTTCTAGGAAATCAGCCCAGGCCCAGTGGGGATCACTGAGCTCGGCCCGGTTTTCGTAATTCAGGCCAACACGACGAAGCAAGCATTACATAACTCGGCCCTTCCGCAGCGCCGACACGACGAAGCAAGCAGTACCATGGTAGAATTATACAGGAAGTCCCGTCGGCTCACGAAGCGGTCGTGTTCGGCTTCAGTGCATGTTCGTTGCTTGACGCGAGAGCACGTCTGCGGACCATTTTCTTGGCAATTTTCAGTAATTGTATCATGAGCTGTACGAAGCTCTGTTCTTCCGCAGCAGAGGCGCCCAGCTATCTACATAATCTATTATACCCTAGCTCTATTTGTTCTCTCTCTGTATAATTATTTGGGAAAGGGAGGTAAGCCGATCTATAGAAGAAATAAATTTCTGTCTCGAACCCTGGCCATGGCGAGCTATACCGCCTCCCGAAACAGTGTCGTTACAAAACAAACAAAAAAGAATATTACAATTATAAAGGAAAAAGAAAGAGAAATAAGGAAACGTAAAGTAATGACTTTTTTAAAACTGTAATTTAATAAAAATGGGTTGGTGATGATACCCAGTGGAAAGACAACAAAGCTAATGTTGTCATATTAAAATAATTGGTCACACTGATGCTATTGATGCATTGATGCTTTGATGATGATGCATTGATGCACTTAATGTAAAACAAAATTAAATTATTAAAAGACTATATTAGCAGAACCAACGACATCCGAATTTTTTTTTGTATCTTCACAATTTGATAAATGTTTAATTAAAAATATCCGCTTACATTATTCAACATAATGAACAAGAAAGTGGGAAAGAGAAATAAAACTAACAAAAAAAGGAGGGTTAAGGAAAAAGGCATTCAAAAAATCGCCAAAATAAATGAGAAACTAACTGCTGAAAAAATACCCTCATGAGAAGAAGATTTAAAACTTTGAAATCTGAGAAAAAAAAATAAGGAAGAACGCTATAGTCGAGTACCTCGACTATCAGATACCCGTTACTCAGCTAAAGGGACAAAAGGGAAATGGAGATATGCAAGCAGCAAAGCGAGACTGAAATGCGCCACCTACCCTACCACCTACCATAACCTATATAGTTATGTGGGCGGTAGACAGATTTAAGCGTTATGGGCGTCAGAGTGGGCGTGGCAATTTTTTTTTGGGTCAATCGATAGGTATTGACGAGACCAATACATTTCAGTTAAAATTTTTTATCTAGCACGAAAATTGTGGGCGCCACAGGCTTGGGCGGTTTGTGGGCGTGGCATATTTGCTTAACAAACTTGCGCTGCGCACAAGGCTACGAAATCTAAATCTGAGATCCCAATTCTCTATCATTGATAGTTTTCGAGATATCCACGTTCATATTTACGATTTTTTGAAGTTTGTGGGCGGTTTGTGGGCGTAAAAGTTGGCGTGGAAAACTTTTTTTTATCATTCGATAGGTATTAATGAGAACAATACATTTCAGTTAAAATTTTTATTCTAGGATCAAAACTGTAGGAGCCACAGTTTTGGGCGGGTTGTGGGCGTTAGAGTGGGCGTGGCACTCTACTGAAACAAACTTGCGCTGCGTAAGAAGCTCAGGAATCTGCACGCCAAATCTCAATAGCCTAGCTCTCATAGTTTCCGAGATCTCAGCGTTCATCCGGACGGACAGACAGACGGACAGACGGACAGACGGACATGGCTAGATCAACTCGGCTAGTGATCCTGATCAAGAATATATGTACTTTATGGGGTCGGAAACGCTTCCTTCTGCCTGTTACATACTTTCCGACGAATCTAGTATACCCTTTTAGTCTACGAGTAACGGGTATAATTACAGGCAGGAACATTCAAAACTATGTAGGAAGTTGTACAAAAAAATATAAATTCTTTGTAGTGCAGTAATGACAGGTAATACCAGTACTGTACTAAACATTCAACTTGAAATACGAAGAAAAAACAAAGAAGAACGCTAAAGTCGAGTACCTCGACTATCAGATACCCGTTACTCAGCTAAAGGGACCAAAGGAAAATGGAGATATGCAAGCAGCAAAGCGAGATTGAAATGCGCCACCTACCGGCGGTAGACAGATTTAAGCGTTGTGGGCGTTAGAGTGGGCGTGGCAAAGTTTTTTTTTAAATCAATCAATAGGTATTGACGAGACCAATAAATTTCAGTTAAAATTTTTTATCTAGCACGAAAATTGTGGGCGCCACAGGCTTGGGCGGTTTGTGGTCGTTAGAGTGGGCGTGGCATATTTGCGTAACAAACTTGCGCTGCGCACAAGGCTACGAAATCGAAATCTGAGATCCCAATTCTCTATCCTTGATATTTTCCGAGATATCCACGTTCATATTTACGATTTTTTGAAGTTTGTGGGCGTAAAAGTGGGCGTGGAAAACTTTTTTTTATCAATCGATAGGTATTAATGAGAACAATACATTTCAGTTAAAATTTTTATTCTAGGACCAAAACTGTAGGAGCCACAGTTTTGGGCGGGTTGTGGGCGTTAGAGTGGGCGTGGCACTCTACTGAAACAAACTTGCGCTGCGTAAGAAGCTCAGGAATCTGCACGCCAAATCTCAATAGCCTAGCTCTCATAGTTTCCGAGATCTCAGCGTTCATCCGGACAGACAGACGGGCAGACGGACAGACGGACAGACGGACATGGCTAGATCAACTCGGCTAGTGATCCTGATCAAGAATATATATACTTTATGGGGTCGGAAACGCTTCCTTCTGCCTGTTACATATTTTCCGACAAACCTAGTATACCCTTTTACTCTACGAGTAACGGGTATAATAATAAAAGGCAACCTAGTTTTTTTAACGGATGTTATTAAGAGTCTGGTTTGAGTCTTTAGGCAGAAGATTATGGACAATATTGTCAATAATAATGCCATAATGCAGGATTCAAAGCTTCTGATAGGTAACTGTCTGGAAAAACAATTTAAATGAGGAAATTTTACGTGCGTGGTTAAAGTTAAATTTGTTGTTTTGTTTGTTTGTAGTCAAATTATCATACTTCCGGCGTAGTATCAGGTAAAAAGCGAGTCACAAATATAGCTATCCGATGTTTGACTGAGCGCAATGGTAATTCAGATAGGCGAGCAACATACTTAAACGGCAACTCATCAAGATTGGGATCATTCGCAAAAGCGTTGGTACTGCCAGCATTTCCAGACGGGCGAGGTGAAACTTTCGTAAGTGGTCGCGGTGCGGAGGAAGAGTTGCTAGGGCAGCATCGGTCACTTCGGTGTGTAAGGAAGTTTAATCCAGTGGGGTAAGATCGGCGTCAGCGGATTCAGGAACGTTAGCATTAGTTTTAAGAGCTGTATCTGGGTCATCATTGTTTGAGGCGTTAAGTAATACTGGCTTAGATGTATTGCTACTGTGGGTTTTTTACGTCTTTTGTGTTGGATGATAAGGTGAAAGTCGTTGGCGTAAGCAGGGAATTTCATTTGCCTCAAGCGGGCGATTATTTTTGTTAGGGAATTGTAGGAGATAAGGAAAAGACTTACGGAAATGGGAGAACCTTGTAAAATGCCGTCGCTGAGAGGAATGCTGTTGGATATATTTCGGCCGTTTTTGACAATAATTTTCCTATTTGTCATGAAATTGGCTAAGTAGTTGATAATTCGGGGAACTAGCTGCCATTCTTGGAGTGGTCGGATATTAGGGTGGATGCCTATTTTGTCAAACGCCTTTAAAAAGTACAGGGAAATAATCGAGAGGGTGCGCCTTAAGGAGAGGGATCTTGTTGCTAGGTGGTCTACATATAGCATACTGTCTACAACAGATTTACCCCTCTTAAATCCGAATTGGTTGTTGTGAATGAGTTTGTTCGTCAAGACACGCCGAAACAACCTTTTTGTGATAATTTTGTCTAAGACATTGGCAAGACATGGGTTTAGGGAAATTAATCTGTATAATTTAAGTTCGATTTGGGGTTTTTGTGGCTTGAGGATGGAAAGTATGAGGCTAACTTTGTATAAGAACTTTGTTTTACCAAAATGAATTGGAGAAGTAGGTATCTTCAGCTTCTTTTGACGTGACAGTATGGATATGTTTGGTAGGATAAGGGCCCCATAATCGTTTTATGTTTGCCCACATTCTAGATGGGTCGGATTTAGGGTTAATTTTAGAAATAAAGTTGTGTAAAGGGGTTTTCTTGGCTTCTTGAATTTCTCTTCTGTGTATAGCATTTGCTTTCTTAAAATAAAGAATGTTTATAGTGTTAATGTTCCTTTTAAGTAGTTTCCATTTAGTGTTTTTTGTTTATTTTTTTAGGATTTTAAGTTCGTGTTTCCACCAGGGAACTGTGCGACTTAGGGACAAAGTTGAATTTTGAGGGATAGAAGTATGGGTGTGTTGGGTGAGTGTTTTTTTAATAAGAGCAGCTTCCTTGTTTACATTGATGTTGGAAGGTTGTGCGAGGGAACTGATATGCGTATTTTTGTTACAGTAAAGTTGCCAGTCTGCTTTCTTAAGGTTAATTGTTGGTTTGGCTAAATATGAAGCCGAGGAGGTGTTTGGGAACATAGAAATCAAAGATGGAAAAGTGATCGCTACCATGATAATCACTTATCATGTTATTTCTGGGGCTATGTCGGGAGTAGCGACAGAGAGGGGTATGTGTGTGAGTGTGTTGTAAGTAAAGCAGTTGGTTGGAGACACGTCGTTGAGGAGGATATAGTCTGAGCGGTTTATAAACTTAGCCACAATGTTGCCTCTAGAGTTGGCTCTGTGGGGTTCCCAGTAAGGGCGCCAACTGTTGAAATCGCCTAAGATGACTGTGTTTGTTCGGGTGAGTACGTTTTGGTGGTCGTTAATGTAAAATTTTTTGTTGGGAGAGATATAGGTGGATATTAGTCCAAGCTTAGATTAGGAATTTATCATAATGACTATTGCTTCAACGTCAGAGATTAGTTGGTGCTGTGTGTGGCATATAGATTTGTGCACTAGGATGGTTGTACCACCAAATGCGTTTGTATTGTGGCTGCAGTATATTCAGAAGTTTATGGGTATGAAGATGGATATTGTGTTGGATATGTGGGTTTCTTGTAAGGTAATTATGTGTGTGTTAAATTTCTTAATAACTATTTGAAGTTCTAGGTAATTATTTCTATATCTTTTAATATTCCATTGCAATATTTTTAGCAATAAACTAGTTAAATGAGGGAGTTGCGTCGTTTAGTTGGTTTTTATGTCGCAAGAGTAGCTCGAGGCTTCTCCAGGTTTGTTTGCGCTTTTTTTTTTTTTTTTTTTTTTTTTATTAAAATGTTTGTTTGCGGCTTTGAGCGTTGCAAGCATGAGCTTTGAAGTAGAGATTGGTAGGATTTGTACTTGGTTAGATGGAAGTTTGTTGAAAGTTTGTGGAAAGTTTACGAAGTCTGTTTTAGTGACTTTAGTTGTAGTATGATCTGCATATGATGTAAGTATTCCGGAGGTAGTTGAAGCTTGTTGGAATTGGGTCCTTTAAAGTTTTGAGGTCCTTGGTTTTGTAGCTTATCTTTGAGTTTGAGTTGTGACTGTCCTTACATCGATAGATATTAATAAATAAATCCCTAAAAAATCTATAAAAATGTGCGCACCTTAAACTTTTGCGATTTGTGGGCGTAAGAGTGGGCATGGCACTCGGTTGAAGCAAACATGGGCTTCAAAGGCACTAGTAGAATCCAAGTGTTAATCTTAAATTCTACACCTAGCATACATTCCTTTATTTGCTTATTACCGCCGCCTTAGCACGATCTTCGGAATTGTGTGCACATCCCCATCAAATCAACAACAACAAAAGCTGTATTCTTTGTTGTCTCGTTTGGGTGACGTTAGTTCTATCATACTTGCCGCTTTCAGCACGCTGATAAGCTGTGCGCTCATCAGCATTAAACCAACAACAACGTCAACTGGAGTCGTTGTTGTCTGCATTGTGCGAAGTTTCTCAAACGCTCTCATCATATTCCATCATCCTTACAGTATAACAACACTTAAATTGGCTTGGATATTCATGGTTCCAGTGTCATTAGTCTTTCAGCGTTCTCTTCCCTGATGCAGAAACTACAACATTGTCATTGTTTGTATTTTTGT
Source organism: Drosophila subpulchrella (assembly GCF_014743375.2). NCBI lineage: Eukaryota > Metazoa > Arthropoda > Insecta > Diptera > Drosophilidae > Drosophila > Drosophila subpulchrella. The sequence goes on from NW_023665555.1 coordinate 344,677, forward strand.
CCGACTGGTTTGAGACTGGCGGCCGTACCGGTTTGTCATTCCCTTCTAATTGTGCTGCACAATGGATGTATCAAAAACAACATCGCCCTTCCATGTCAATGCGTTCTCCATACTGCTGGATGGACCTCCTCTTTTGGAAACGAGCGCTCTTAGTCCACCGTCATCGATTAAAAAAAAGCAAAATCCTGATACGCCTGTTTTTTTTATTAGTTTCCAATTAGTATGCAAGTAAAAAATGAGACCCCAAAAAGGTGTTCGGTATGTAAAAGAACGGTCTAGATCTTTATCAATGACAGATCCATGCAGGCTTACGCTATGCAAGCGATGCACTTCGTCATGAAATCCCTTGAAAGGAAGTCATTGCTCCTGAGCAGCTGGGCTTCTTGATAAACGGAAAACAAATCAACTGGAGCAATTTAAAAAAGAAGAGTCTGCTGGTGCACAAAGAAATTAACATAAAAATAAATGGAATGCTCAACGAATTTTTTTTTTTGATCCGCTGATGCTACAGGAAGTCGCCCAGCATCCTGGTAGTGGCTGGCTATGGCTTCTCCAACTGTTCCTTAGCGGGCGCCCTATTTTCCCCCTTCTTATAGAAGCCAGCGCGTCCTCCAGCTCCACTAAAGCTACCTAGTAGCTGGTGGTGGTGGTGTCAGGAGAACTCGTCGGCGATGGTGGTTCTGCTAAAAAGATACTTCTATTAGTACAACGCAACCAAATACTTCTGGCGAGGTCTTACTTTCTTTGCGAGGACACGCCCGGCAGGATGTCCACGCAGGGAGTGCAGTCTCACTCGGCATGTTCCTTCCCACTGGGATTCTCTAGTGGATCTCCTCCAGCACATCAACTATTCTGAGGATTTGCCCTGTTGTGGTATTGCTTCCTGTCGGTTAAATCCCACAAAAAAGGGCGACAGCTTGGATTAGGCGTCCTATTTCATCTGCACTGACCTTCTGCATTCGATTTTGGGGTTTTCCTTCCATTTTAATAATGTTTAGTTTCCACATCGCCTTTGCACGAACACCGCCAAATATCAAATTTCTTATTCTTTGGACCGCGGCTAACGGCGTTAATCGAAATTCACTCGCGAAATCAGGTATTTTTTGTGGCATTTCCTTAGCTTATCTGAGTACCGCGCTAAAAAACAGATCCGACGATATTGGATATTCATGGTTCCAGTGTCATTAGTCTTTCAGCGTTCTCTTCCCTGATGCAGAAACTACAACATTGTCATTGTTTGTATTTTTGTCCGACTGGTTTGAGACTGGCGGCCGTACCGGTTTGTCATTCCCTTCTAATTGTGCTGCACAATGGATGTATCAAAAACAACATCGCCCTTCCATGTCAATGCGTTCTCCATACTGCTGGATGGACCTCCTCTTTTGGAAACGAGCGCTCTTAGTCCACCGTCATCGATTAAAAAAAAAGCAATATCCTGATACGCCTGTTTTTTTATTAGTTTCCAATTAGTATGCAAGTAAAAAATGAGACCCCAAAAAGGTGTTCGGTATGTAAAAGAACGGTCTAGATCTTTATCAATGACAGATCCATGCAGGCTTACGCTATGCAAGCGATGCACTTCGTCATGAAATCCCTTGAAAGGAAGTCATTGCTCCTGAGCAGCTGGGCTTCTTGATAAACGGAAAACAAATCAACTGGAGCAATTTAAAAAAGAAGAGTCTGCTGGTGCACAAAGAAATTAACATAAAAATAAATGGAATGCTCAACGAATTTTTTTTTTTGATCCGCTGATGCTGCAGGAAGTCGCCCAGCATCCTGGTAGTGGCTGGCTATGGCTTCTCCAACTGTTCCTTAGCGGGCGCCCTATTTTCCCCCTTCTTATAGAAGCCAGCGCGTCCTCCAGCTCCACTAAAGCTACCTAGTAGCTGGTGGTGGTGGTGTCAGGAGAACTCGTCGGCGATGGTGGTTCTGCTAAAAAGATACTTCTATTAGTACAACGCAACCAAATACTTCTGGCGAGGTCTTACTTTCTTTGCGAGGACACGCCCGGCAGGATGTCCACGTAGGGAGTGCAGTCTCACTCGGCATGTTCCTTCCCACTGGGATTCTCTTGTGGATCTCCTCCAGCACATCAACTATTCTGAGGATTTGCCCTGTTGTGGTATTGCTTCCTGTCGGTTAAATCCCACAAAAATGGGCGACAGCTTGGATTAGGCGTCCTATTTCATCTGCACTGACCTTCTGCATTCGATTTTGGGGTTTTCCTTCCATTTTAATAATGTTTAGTTTCCACATCGCCTTTGCACGAACACCGCCAAATATCAAATTTCTTATTCTTTGGACCGCGGCTAACGGCGTTAATCGAAATTCACTCGCGAAATCAGGTATTTTTTGTGGCATTTCCTTAGCTTATCTGAGTACCGCGCTGAAAAACAGATCCGACGAAAAGCGTTAGCCGCGTGTTTGCCTCTCGCTCACTCCTATGGTTAGCTCGCGGTTTTCGTCGATGTGAGTACTAGGCTTTCACCTTTGACTATGTCCGATTGGTCGAAGGACGGGATGGGACCGTTTGGAACGGTAATTTGTCTTATAGATATAATAGACTTGTATTTAAAAGTCAGAAAACAACAGTTTTTATAAAAGTCAGAAAATAACATATACTCCAACACCATTTCCAAAAAAAAGTTAAACATTTTTAGGGGATTGCTGTGTTAGGCCACATTTTCTTGGTTAAATGAATTTTTCGTCCAATTTTTTGTGTTATCCGAAGTGTATGATTTTTTTCGATAATAAATAATAAAATCGCTTGTTTTTCGGTCCCTGGGAAAAACCCTGTTGCTTGGCGGGAAGTAAAGCCTTTGATAAAGTTTGCCACAGAGAGAGAAAGAGGGAAAGACATAGAGAGAGAGAAAAAGGGAAAGACATAGAGAGAGAGAAAGAGGGAAAGAAATAGAGAGAGAGAAAGAGGGATAGAAATAGAGAGAGAGAAAGAGGGAAAGAAATAGAGAGAAAGAGGGGAATAAATAGAGAGAGAGAAAGATGGAAAGAAATAGACAGAGAGAAAGAGGGAAAGAAATAGAGAGAGAGAGAGAGAGAGAGAGGGAAAGAAAAAGAGAGACAGAGAAATAGGGAAAGAAATAGAGAGAGAAAGAGAGACAGTGTGCGACAAAGTTTGCCACAATGCTTTGCTGGCAACAGAGAGAGAGAGATATAGAGAAATAGAGAAAGAGAGAGAGAAATAGAGAAAGAGAGAGAGAGAGAAATAGAGAAAGAGAGAGAGAGAGAAATAGAGAAAGAGAGACACGAAGAGCGAGAGAGAAAGGTTGAAAAATAGAGAGATAAAGATGGAGTAAGAACGAGGAAGAGAAAAATATAGAGGTAGAGTAAGAGGGACAGGGATGAAGAGAGAAAGGGACTTAAAAAGAGAGATAAATAGAGAATGGGAGAAAAGGAGAAAGAGAACGAGGGAAAAGAAAGGAGAGGGAGAGAGAGAATAGGAAGGAAAGAGAGGGTGAGGAACGGAAGGAGAGGGAGGGAGATCAACGGAAGAAGAGGGAGGGAGGGAAACTGATAGGCAGTGAGATAGAGGGAAAAGGAGAGAGAGAGAAAAAAAAGAGAAAAAAAATTAATTATCAAATTTAAAAATACAAAAAATGATTTTCCCAATAGTGTAAGATAATGTGTCAAAAAACACCGAAACTATAATTTGTTTCATAATATTTTCCCACCAATTTTCCGATAGTTCCTACGGCAGCTATATGATATAGTCGTCCGATTTTGATAAAATTAAATTCGAAATTCAGAACTAATTAAAAAATGTTATTTCTAAGCGTAGGAGGTTATATGTTAAAAAACATCGAAACTATAATTTGTTTCATATTATTTTTCTACCAATTTTCCGATCTTTCCTATGGCAGCTATTTGATATAGTTGTCCGATTTTGATAAATTTTAATTCGAAATTTAAAACTAATCAAAAAACATTATTTCTAAGCGTAGGAGGTTATATATTAAAAAACACCGAAGCTATAATTTGTTTCATATTATTTTTCTACCAATTTTCCGATCGTTCCTATGGCAGCTATATGATATACAATATGTCAGTCCGTATGAACACTATTATCATGAAAACTATAAAAGCTATAATTTTGGGATTTATTTATTTAGGGGCTCTTACCCAATTTATAAACAACTTTGAGCCGAGAGCTAATTTCTAAATAACTCTGACAGACCCGAGATAAATCAGTGATCAGCTATTTTTGTCAACCAGGCCTCCGAATCATTCCCACCCAGATCAATTTCACGCAGCCCAAATCAATCGGATGCCGTAAACATTCAAACCGATATTGTAAACATCGGAGTCCCATGCGAGCCCTGAGTCCGCTAACGTAAACAAAAGATCCCCAAAGCGAGCCCCGAGTCCGCTAACGTAAACAAAAAGATCCCCAAAGCGGTCCCTAAACTCCGCTATTGTAAACACCAATTTCCGGCCAAGATTGGACTACAAATTTAATTGGCAAATTGCATCATCCTATTTTCCGACTCTCTTGAGTCATTCTCTTTATCAATTTTTGGGGATAAATTCTCTTCAGCCGAGGTTTGATTATTGATCGTTGAACTAGAGATCAGGCAGTCCGTTTTTGAGATCCGAATCGAGCAGTAGAACAAAGTTCGACCTATTAAAAAATTGTAATAGTGAATAAGTGATTAAAAAATAAAAATAAATTTTTTTAATTAAATCACGAGTGAGAAACTTAATTGGCGCCCAACGTGGGGCCGTGTGGTTAAAAAATTCTAAAAGCAAAGCTTTACAATAAACACAAAACAGTTTTAAAGTGAAAAAAGAATTTAGCGCGGCCAAATCCCGATACAACCGACGAATAAATAAAGCCTGTGTTGATAAAAATAAGGTGGAAATTAATAAATGCAATAATCCCCTTACACTCTGTACAATCGGTAAAAAAATAAAAAGTTTGTGTTGATCAAAAAAAAACTAAGGTGGAAAATACTTCATGAAATAATCCCCTTAAAATCTCAAATTACAAAATAGTGTCGTAACATAAATTCACTGCTCAGACAATAAAAAAATCAAAAAGTGACCAACAAAATTTCATCGAAAAACAATTTAATTAAACAAATGTTTAATATCAAAAATTAAAAAAATCTTCAAAATCATCAACAAAAAGACATTCTAAGAAAACAGGCTGAAGAGCAATCCGTCGCCAAAAATAAACATCGGAAAAAAGGGAATTTAAAAACCGATAAAAGAAGGAAGACCCCAAGATAAAATCTAAAAACAAAAAAAGGAAGGACGACCCCAATCAGGATCATCATTCAAGATAAGGACTACCCCAACAGGCTAAATAAAACAACGAGAATTATTATTATATGTTTTTTATTATTATTATATAAGAAATTTGTAAGAAAGGAAATATAAATATATAAAGTGGAAGAGTTAATTTCTGATTTCGAAAAAGTTCTCAAAATGTCAGAACCTTCAACAAGCCAGAACGGAGCAAATAAAAGACTCCACATAAGTTCGCCTCAAGAACATCATCAGGCGATTACAAACAATACCATGTTAAATGTAGGAGATTTAATTAAACAAATTGTAAATTTTGAATTGAATCCATTAAAGGAAGAGATCGTTAACTTAAGATCGCAGCTTTCTCATAAAATTAAAACGGTTGAGGATTATCAGTTAGAGATTGTAGATCCAAATATCAAGTGCGACACATCTTGTGAGATCATCAAATCTGTTAGGTAATATAAAGGTGAAGAGGATAAATATGTAAGCTGGAGAGAATCGGCTGAAGTAGCCATGGGGCAATATGCCAGAGGGAGTGATCGATTTTATTCTGCCTTATCTATATTATGATACAAAATAACAGGAATGGCAAACGATGCCTTAACCCATAACGGTACGGTATTAAATTTCGATGCCATAATGGCCAGACTTGACTTCGTCTTTAGCGACAAACGACCAATTCACATTATTGAACAGGAATTAAGTGTATTGAGTCAGAGAAAATTATCCATAATGGATTATTATGGTACAGTTAATAGAAAATGAACTCTACTAATTAATAAAACTATTATGACCTACGGTAGAAACAAACCTATACCAGCGGAAATGAATGAGAAACATAGGAAGACAGCTCTTAGAGTTTTAATTACCGGCCTCAACGGCCAAATTTCAGATACTATTTTCTCAATGAATCCACCTGACCTACCAAATGCAATGGTCATAGTTCAGGAATTAGAAAGCAACAACATGAGGGCTCATTTCGCAAATATTTTTTCGACTACTCAGAGAAAACATAGCGAGCCAAACTCTAGTGAAAATGGACAAACACATTTCAACCACAAGACAAGACAACAAAACAATAATTACAGTATCCAGCGAAACAATAATAATTTAAGGTTTAATCATGACAACAACAAGAACAAAAATAATTCTTGGAACCAGGGTAGATTTAATAATAACCTTCAAAATCAGTGGAACACCTATAGGCAGCCACAAAATAAGCCATAACCAATGGAGGTAGACGAGTCTATCCAGGTTCAGAATAGGGCTAACAACGGCTACAATCAAAGCTATAATAAATATCAAAATAATAATTATAGCCAGAACAAGTGGGATCAAACTAAAAAATTTGAGACCCAGAACACTCAGCAAGGCCAAGCCCAAAATAAAAGGGTACCAACTGGAACTGTTAACCAACCGGCTAACAAGACGATGAGACTAAATAACATTGAGGAAAACCATTTTTTAGACAAAAGTCAGGAGAAGGCTTACCCTACTTAAATAGATATGCCCCGAAAATAAATAAAAAATTAAACATATTAATTGACACCGGGGCAACCTCGTGTTATATTAGAACAGGAATTTATAAAAATAATAATGAGCTCCCAATATACAAATGAGTATCCACAGTGAATGGATATTCAATAATTAAATATTATCAAATGATAACTATTTTTGATACGCGATAAACTTTTTATGAAATAGATGGGCTAGACTCAGATTTACTGGTCGGCTATAACTTATTAAAAAAAATAGGAGCTGTAATTGATACAGCTAAGGGAGCTATAAAATATAATGGAATAGAAGAAAAATTAAATTATGATAACGAAAACATTTTAAACCAACATTCTTTAATAGAAGAAAACACCACTCTTCCATTAAAAGAATTTATATTAAAAAAATACTTTCATGAAAAGGCTCAAATCAGATCCGAATCTGAAATGGGTATCAAAGCGAATATAGTTTCGGATATACAAATCCTGAAAACGCCGTCGTCAAAAAATCCGACAAAAGTAAAAGTTTGGAATTAAAAAGTTCCGAACGCGTCGTCGTTGAAATATCCGACAAAAATAAAGTTTTTGGGAAGTCAAAATCCTGAACGCGACGTCGTTGAAAAATCTGACAAAAATAAAAGTTTGGAATTGAAAAATTCTGAACACGCCGTCGTTGAACTATCCGACAATCCAAAAATAAACAATATAAAAATATCATCTGCAGATCAAAAAAAAGATCTGGAGAATGAAATATTTAATATTATCAACGAAGAGCATTCAAAAATAAATATGCAGATTCCTTTTAGGACAGATATACGCTGCGAAATAAGCACCGTAAATGATAGGGCCATTTATAGCAAACAATACCCTTATGCTCTATCAGCTTCAGATTTCGTAAATTCGGAAATAAGTCGAATGCAAAACGAAGAAATTATAAGGCCAAGTAGAGTCCTTATAATTCCCCTGTACTAGTGGTACCAAAAAAGGGTTTCAATGAAGACGGAACTCCAAAACTCAGACTCGTAATAGATTATAAAAAACTCAATGAAAATACTATACCTGATAGATATCCAATGCAGGACCCTTCAGTGATTTTGTCAAATCTTGAAAAAGCCAAATACTTTTCAACAATTGACTTGGAATCTGGATTTCATCAGATTCTCATGAACAAACCAGACATCCAGAAAACCTCATTTTCAATAAACAACGGGAAACACGAATTCCTAAGAATGCCTTACGGTTTGACCAACGCTCCAAGAATATTTCAACAAGCGATGGATGATATTTTAAGAGAACAAGTGGGTAAAACATGTCATATTTATATGGATGACATAATTATATTTTCAAAAACAATTGAACAACATTACAAAGATTTAATTGTCATTATTAAAATTTTGCTGAACGCAAACATAAAAATTTCGATTGAAAAATCAAAGTTCTTTAAATTAGAAACAAATTTTCTCGGTTACGTTGTTTCTCACAATGTGATCAAAACCGATCCCGAAAAATTTCTACAATTTTTAAATATCCGATACCTAAAAATATTCGAGAGCTTAGAAGCTTCCTAGGCCTTACAGGATATTACAGAAAATTTGTGCAAAATTACGCAAAGATAGCTAATCCGTTAACAAAATATTTGGAAGGCCAAAACGGCAAAGTATCAAAAAAGGCATCACGTAAAACTTTAATACAGTTTGATGATTCAGCTGTAAGAGCTTTTAACGAGCTCAAAGAAAATTTAATTGCACAAGTATATTAACCCTAACAACTGACGCATCTGACTTAGCAATTGGTGCTGTTCTTTCTCAGGAAGGAAAACCAATTACATTTATTTCAAAAACTCTGACCAAAACCGAACAATTATACGCAACAAATAAAAAGAAGCTTTTAGCCATTGTATGGGCTTTTCAAAATCTTCGATATTACTTATATGGGGTTAACAACATCGAGATCTATACCGATCACCAACCTCTTTCATTCTCCATTTATCAAAAAAATCCGAATGTCGAAATAAAAAGATGGTATTCCTTTATTGAAAACTACTCACCCAAAATTATTTATAAGCCAGGAGCAACTAATGTTGTTGCGGACGCTTTATCAAGGATCCAAAATAATGACTTAACGGAAAGTAATGAATCGGTCTCAGATCAAAATACTCAGCATTCAGCAGAGAGTAGTTTTGAGAATGTTATACAAGAAAGCAACAATTGCTAATAGCAACGGGGAGGTATACAATACATGAGTCGATTAATGTATTCGGAAATATTAGACATATAATAGAGTATGACACTCCAGAAAATTGTATATCAATCGTAAGGGGATATATTCCACCCAATATAACAATAGGAGTTCACTGTACTCTAGATTTTTACAGAATTCAAAAACCACTTAAGGACAATTTTATAAATACATTTTTATACACTAAGACATTTGTCCAGGATGTCGAAAACGCTGAAGACAGATCTCTCATTATCACAGAAACTCATTGTAGAGCTCAAAATCGTACATTCATTACCTGTATAGATTCGTATTCGAAATACTTAGTGGTAAAAGAAATCCCTAATAAACTAAATATAGAAAATAAAGTTTCAGAAATTTTGCAACAATTTCCATTAGCCAAATCTTTGATGATAGGTAAAGAACCAAGTTTTTCTTCATCCCAATTTAAATCTTTTGCACAAAGAATTTGGGATATCTCTATTCTTTGCAGATCCTCGACATAGTACGTCTAACAGACAAATAGAAAGGGCACTCTCTACCTTAACAGAAATTGTTCGCTGCATTAAAGATGAGCATAATTTAATTGGTTATTTCGAAATTATAATTAGAGCAGCACAAAAATACAATTTAACAATTGACTCAATAACATACCATTGACCTTTTGATATATTATATAATAAAATCAAACACGATGAAACTCTAACCCTAAATTATTGCAACAAGCTCGAGAGAAAACGTTGCGTTTTCACAAAAAAGATAGACAAAATAAGAATAACGTAGGAGAGGTAATTTACGAAAAGAAACACGGGGAAAGAAACAAGCTTAATTTTAGATATAAAAAACAAGTAGTTAAGGAAAATCTCCATAATAAAGCTATTATAAATAACAGAAACCGTACGATTCATTAAGATAATATTAAATAATATTATTTCAAATTACAGTAATGTACCAAATCCGAAATTATGGATTACACGAACCATGATTTCCTTCTGTACAAGGATATCAAAGATGTTCTTATTTATGAATCATACGCAGATTTATTTCATATTACTAATATAAGTTTTTATAGAGATATAATTAATCTTAAACCAGAATTTCTAAAGAATCACGACAGCAAGAATTTTATTTGGGAAATATCTCATGATTTAAAAATTGTAAAAATACTTATCTCTCAAATAATACCCAGTAGATCGAAAAGAGGCATTAATGAAATAGGCACTATTTGGAAATGGATAGCGGGAGCACCAGATCATGTGATGATTTCATAACAGTCCAAAATAAAATCGATGATTTAATACAAAATAATAACGATCAATTCGTTATTATCTCTAAAATATTTAAAGAGATAAAATCTTTATCTGAAGAATTCAAAACAGCCTTTAAATATCGAGAAACTCCACTTAGAAAATATCGTCTGCGCTTGCTTACTTACGATCTTATGAATTTAATGGACACAATTACACTCGCCAAAATTGATGTATTTAATACTAAAATTCTAAACATTAATGATATACAAGAAATTTATAAGCACGAAGATAGACCTGTAATTATAACAGACCTTTTAAATATATCTGAATTTAAAATCGCTTTGCATCAAGATCTTATTATAATTTACATCAAATACCCTATTATTACTGATCGTTGTGACGTTAACAATTCAAAATCCATTTCACATGATGATGAAAAATTATTAATTGATAATCACGTCGCAAAATGTAGAAATAAGTACTATGTAATGTCTAATTTTAAGACAGAAATATTTCATAATTATTGCACACTTAACCCAGAAGGTACTTGTTTCACCAGATTACTAAATGGAAAAAAATCCATTTGTAACAAAATCCGAGAAAAAAATAAAAACTTAGATGTAATCCAAGATGGAACCATTTTTGTAAATGGAGAAAATACAGTTAATGACACCCATTTAAATGGGTCATATTTAATAACTTTTAATGGCACCTCTATAATTAAAATTATTTCCTACACCAATGTAGAGAATAAGATATTGGAATTCATCACAGCTCGAAAATATACAGATTTTTTATTATCCGAATATATTATATCTAATGATTCGGAACTCTCATTTGATAATATTAACATACTAAGTCCATTTATTCAAATTAAACAAACTAAAATACCAGTTACGTTAATTTTAATCATATTCAAATTTATATATTTAATTATTATGGTTATAATCAAATTCAGAAAAGTTTTAATATTCAAACCATGGCAAATTCATATAGAAATCGAACCAGAAAGCAATATTTCCGATAATGAAATAAATAATATCCCCGAAAATGAAAATACCCTAGAAGAAAATATCATTGTCGAATTAACCAATCAATTACATTCAATATACCCATCAGTTCCAATGAATCGGGACGATTCAATTTAGAATGGGGGGAGTTATATGACACATTATTTAGGGCTCCCAGTTTATAAACCACTTTGAGCCGAGAGCTAATTTCCAAATAACTCTGACAGACCCGAGATAAATCCTTGGTCAGCTATTTCTGTAATTTTACGCAGTCCGCATCAAACGGATGCTGTAAACATCCAAGCCGATATTGTAAACATCGGAGTCCCAAGCGAGCGGACTCAGTCCGCTAACGTAAACAAAAGATGCCTAAAGCGAGGCCCGAGTCCGCTAACGTGAACAAAAAGATCCCCAAAGCGATCCCTAAAAGTCCGCTAATGTAAACACCAATATCCGTCCAAGTCTGGACTTCAAATTTAATTGGCAAATTGCTTCATCCTATTTTCCGACTTTCTTGAGTCATTCTTTTTGTCAATTTTTGGAGATAAACCTCTTAAGCATAGGTTTGATCATTGATCATTGAACTAGAGAGCAGGCAGTCCGTTTTTGAGATCCGAATCGAGCAGTAGAACAAATCGAGAAAAAGTAAAAGAGCAGTGAATAAAATAAGTTCGACCTATTAAAAAATTGTAATAGTGAATAAGTGATTAAAAATTGCAGAACAAGTTTATTGCAGCAAGGGGCCACGCCCATAAACCAAAACTGCGGCGTTTTTTAATGCTGATTTGGTTCTGGTACAACATTTTTTTAATGAAATGTACACCTATCGAATGACCTAAAAAATGTTTGACACGCCCACAAGTTGCCAATTATTGAAGATTTTGAAATGGTAAATTTGATCAATACCTATCTAGCGTTATTCTTTGTTTTAATTTGGTTTTTCGCTTCTCATTCTTTTCGTGTGCTTATGTTCTGTTTCTTCGGCTCTCAAGATCGAGGCAACAGTTTCTGTCGTCAGCGTTAGTGGCGTGTGGTGGTAGGTGGCCGCATCAAAAAGGAATACCAGAAAGTTCTTAAAAAGTGTGTGTATTGGAGTGTGAAAGGGAGAATATATAAGAGAACGACCCAAGAGCAAAAGGGACGCTACCAGAAAGACGCATGCAGTGACAGGAAGCACTCGTATTTGAAAAGTCAAACTGTGGAGATCAGCAGCCTGAAATGGAGGACAATTCTAATGAGTCCGCGACATCATGATCACTTGGGGAGTCGATATAGCCATGTTCGTCTGTTTGTCTGTTTTAATACCGTTTGCGCGCTCAGCTTAAAAGCTAGCGATCTGATACGTTCACAGTCGTCCAAGCTTAAAAACTAAAAGGACTTCTCTATCCTATAGCTCCCATAGAAACAATTCATTATAACCTGCAAAAATTCTAAATAACTCGCTTAGTGTAAAAGCTATTAACATGATGCTTTCCAAATCTTATTTTTATTATTGCCGGTCTTGGCCAGGGGGAACTATTCTTTCAGATATTACCTCATCGTTGTACGCTGCCTCACTGTGGATGAGTTCGCTCCAGGTTCAGTGCTTTCGTCCTTCCACCCTTTTGATTTTATATTTAACGATTTTAATTTAAAATAAAACAGTAGCCGTTTCTAAACGTTGCAATGGTTTTATTGTTGAAAAAAATTTGTGTCGCTTCCATTCGGGGGTACAAATTGAAGTAAGTTTAAAACCACTCCTCGAGCGGCCGATTAGGCAAATTTTTGTCCGCAAATCCACGACCGCAGCATATTCATAGCAGAGCCGCAGAGGAAATACCAAAACCGACGGCAGCGGTTATATTCGGTCGGACGGTTATATCCTCTAGCTACATTAGGAATATTCAGAGCAAAATTGCAAACTTAGAAACTTTCAAAACTTTATTTTTTATGCATACCTTGATTAGCGATAAAAGCGCTTGCCGATCGGACATCTATATACTATAGCTCCCATAGGAAAATGCAGAAAAAAATGCATAATAAAGCTATTTGCATTCTCCTCCCTACTTTGGGTATCCGGCCCATTCTAGCAATTTCGGTAAAGACTGGAAGGATATTAAAACTTCAGCTTGCCGAAGATAGATTTCGTTCTCGTTACTTATAGTTACCCATAACATTTTTGTGTGTGTATTACGTAGGTTGCTATATATATATCTGGTCTAATAATATATAATATAATATATATTTATCATCAAAATTGGTTTTATTGTTATTCAAAGTATTCTCCAGCAAGATTTATACACTTTTGCATGCGGTCAAACCAATTGTCGAAACACTTTTTGTATCCCGATCGGGACACCTTCAAAACATCGTTTTCGTACGATTCAACAGCATCTTTTGGCGACGAAAGTCGTTAACTATGAATTTTTCTCTTGATGTGTGATCTGATGTGCGGTAATAAAAAGAAGTCATTGGGTGCCAAGTCAGGACTGTACGGCGGATGACCCATCAATTCGATGTTTTGGTGCAAAATGATCCGACTTCTCTTGTTCTTTTTTTGAATTTCACCGAGGACTTCAGGCAAACAAATTGTGGCTTAACACTCAGAATAAAGCGTCCTACGTTGCTCAACCGGAACAGTCGCCACATGACCAGTTTTACCGAAGAAGCAGGCCATTTGCTTCGAAGTGCTTCTTCTTCCAGAAAAACTTTCGTTGGATTTGGCTGTTTTCTTTCGGGCTTAAAAGCATACAAGGTGAGTTCCAAAGTAAACAGGACTTTTTGAATCTAGCGCCCTCTAGTGGCGCCATCTATATGTCAACTGGTGCGTTAGAATTTGCTATCGTTTATCGACATCCAGTAAAAATTTCATGACATTTCATCTATTGGAAGTGAGGTTATTGCGTTTTAAGTGTCAGTATGTTTTTGTCATCGGTGCGAAAATGAGCTTCGAACAAAGAGCCAACATTAAATTATGTTTTAAAATTGGTAAAACTTTTACCGAAACGTTTCAATTGATGAAACAAGTTTATGGCGATGATTGCCTATCCTGTAGCCGAGTGCACGAGTGGTTTCAACGTTTTCAAAGTGGTCGTGAGGACATAAATGACGGACGAGCCGAAACCCAAAAAATCGCGCCTGGAGAAGTCAAAAGTGAAGACAATGCTGATTTGTTTTTATGATTCCAAGGGTATTGTCCACAAAGAATTTGTTCCACCCGGCCAAAACGTTAATGCGGTATTCTACCTTGGAGTTTTTAAGAGTTTGTTGCGCCGTATTCGACGTGTTCGGCCCGAATATCGCGAAGATGGAAGTTGACGTTTGTTGCACGATAATGCGCCGTCTTATCGATCGACGCTTGTGTCCGACTATTTGACCAAAAATCACATTTTAACCATCAACCACTCCCCGCATTCACCTGATTTGGCACCGTGCGACTTCTACCTTTTCGGAAAAAATGCATTTGCCGATGAAAGGAAAGCGTTATGCAGACGTAGAGGCTAATCATAAGGCTTGCACCGGCATACTGGCGGCCATACCGGGCAACGAGCTAAAACACTCGTTTTGGACCGTGCAAAACGCTGTATTAAAGCAGAAGGAGACTATTTTGAATAAAATAAATTGATTTTGCCGAAAAAACTATTTGTTCTGTCTTTTTTTTTTAAGTCCTGTTTACTTTGGAACTCACCTTGTAGATCCAGGACTCGCCACCTGTGAAGATCTTTTAAACGTCTTTTGAAACACCGCGATTGTATTTTTTTTTGAGTTATTGTCAAATTTTGCGGAATCTAACGAGAACAAGGAAGCCTCTATCTATCTATCAGTTCACGGTCGGCAGCACGGTTTTTGGGCAACCTTCACGATTTTCATTTTTAAAAGTTGTATACAGTTGTGTCCCCTTGTATTAGGTCATCGAGGGGTCATTGTAAGAGAGGTTCCCAGGCAAAGACAAATACAAAAGGGTACATTCAAAGCGTTAAAATTAATCTGATTCCAGATTTACAAGTGTATGACAAAAGTGCAAAATTTGTGACACCGGCGGCGTGCGTTCAGCGTTGTTCGACCGTGCAGACTGTTGCTTCTCTTTTTTCGTTGCTTTTTTATGCTCTCGCCCTTCACAGGTCCAGATTGGCGAACGATCAGCTGATCGGGTCGCTCTCAAACTATCGGGACAAGCAGTAGACTGAACAAATAGTATGGAGCTTTTGTTGATAGGTTAGGTAAGGTAAGTGTTGTTGGAGATTAGATAGCTAATCCCCACACTTAGGCTATTGGGTTATTTGTTTTCAAGAAACAGTTTGTTCTTTTTAGGAAACAAGGTTAGGAAACAAGGGCCGCAAGGTTCGGAAGTGTGTAGCTCCCTAGGGTTTAAAAGCGCTTTAGGTTATGCGCTGGGCAGAAGAATAGGAGTTGTTCGATGCTCTCCTCAGCGTCTATCTGTTTGCAGCTGCGGCAGAAGTCGTGGTTACTGAGTCCCAGCCTGTGCGCATGAGTCCCTATAAGACAGTAGCCCTTGAGGGCATTTATGAGATTGGAGATGTCTTCCCTATTACATTGTAGGAGAGTTTTAGTTCTTTTCGAGTTGTAATTTGGCCACGTGAGTCTAGAATTGTGGCATGTTGAGATTGTGTTCCATCGGTTGTTGGAGAGGGTGTACAGTCTCTGCCTGAGGTGGAGCTTGCAGGTAGCCATGGGCATACCCACCGCGTCCTTCTCGCGAAGGATGTCGGCGGTATTCCCTTGTCTTGCTAGCTCATCTGCTATGCAGTTGCCCTCAATATTGCGGTGTCAAGGCACACAGATGAGGTTGATTCTCAGATGAGTGGCCATCTCGTTAAGAGATGTGCTGCATTCAGAGATTGTTTTTGAGTTCGTTGTGTTGGAGTCGAGTGCCCTGAGGGCTGCTTGACTATCCGAGAAGATGAAAATGTCTATGTCGTGATGTACTGATAGGTCCAGGTTGGTCATGGCTTCCTGAATTGCCATGACTTCCGCTTGGAAAACACTACAGTGGTCTGGCAGGCGGAATGCGACTTTTATGTCTAGTTCGGGAGAGAAGACTCCCCCACCTGTTTGGGAGTAAAGCTTGGAGCCGTCTGTGTATATATTGACGGCGTCTTCGAATTGGTGTGGGAGGTTGTCGCAGTCTGTTCGGGTGGGTATGAAGATCTTGTATCTTCTTTCGAAATTGACTATGGGTGGAACGTAGTCTGTACTATGTGTTTTGTTAGGATACTGGAGTGGCCCGTAGAGTCTGTTGTCCATGCCGCTGCTTCGCGGAGCCTCTTTTTGACAAGTAGGTCCAGGGGTTGGAGATCGAGAATTGTGCTTAGTGCTTCAATGGCGGTGGTGCGGAGCACCCCACTGATGCGCTTTTTTGGATCTTGTGAATGATCCGGAGGTTGCAATTCTTTTCTAGGGAAGGCCACCATTCGATGTTTCCGTAGATTAGAATGGGCCTGATAATTGCAGTGTATAGCCAGTGAACTATCATGGGGGAGAAACCCCACTTCCTCCCTATGGCTTTTTTATTAGAGGAGCTTTTTGTAAAGGATGGCACCTAAGTATTCCTTATTGCGGAAACCTCTCTCTATACTAGATACTAGAGAGTGCAGGGCGGTATCTGTTGATCTACCCTTACGGTACGCGTGCTGTGCGTCAGAGAGTAGGCTTTGGTTGATGGTTAGTCTGATATGGATGTCAATTAGTCTTTCCAGGGTGTTCAACAAGAAGGAAGAGAGACTAATCGGGCGGTAGTCCTTTGTGTTGGTGTGGGAGGGTTTGCCGGCTTTCGGTATAAAAATTACCTTAACGTCCAGCCACCTTGTTGGAATATGGTTTAGAGCAAGGCAGCCGTGGAAGATGGCTGTCAGCCAGGGTAGAGAAATATCTAGTGTCCGTTGTAGCTGGACCGGGAAGAACCCATCCGGGCCGGGGGATTTGAAGGGCGTAAAAGAGATAACAGCCCACTTAATGCGACCAGGGTTCGAGATGTTGTCTATACTCTGGTCGTCAAAGTTCTCCTCTAGTAGAGGTCCTCCACTACTTGAGTGTTTTTAGGGAAGTGGGTGTCTAACAGTAGTTCAAAGGTTTCCTGACTGTTTTCCGTCCAGCTGTCAGCATTGGTTTTTAGACAGCTAATGGTTGCTGGAGATTTTGCTAAAATTCTTCTGAGTCTGGATGCTCCGCAGTAGATTCTATGCTACTACAGAAAATAGCCCAAGCTCTTCGTTTTGATATTCTAATTTCCTTTTTGTATAGGCTTAGTTTTGTATGGTATAAATTCCAGAAAGATTCGCTATTGTTGTATTTAGCCCTATTGAAGAAAGTTCTACACTCTCTTTTAAGGTTCACCAGGATTGTGTTCCACCATGGGGGTTTGTGCTTTGCTTTGACTGTTCTGCTTGGGCAAGCCCTTTTTACGGCCTCACCGCAGGTGTCAGTAAAAGTGTTAACTAGGTTATCTAGATCTTGACCGTTGCGTAAGTGCGTCGGTGAAGCGTGTAGGTTCCTGTTTAGGAGATTTTTGTAGTATCCCCAGTTGGTTAATCTTAGATTAGTAATTGTGTTTGTACTTCCCCATTGCGTGTGGTGTGAGTTAGCGACCCCACCCAGGATGAGTTCCTTAGATGAGTGTGCATGTATGAGTTGTTTTGTTGTGGTGTTTGGTAATGGCCCGTCATAGTCGTGAGCCAGATAGAATGATGCTATGGTGTGATGAGTGTGTTCGTTTAGCTCCAGTGTGTCTTTGTAAGAATGCAGATTCTGGTTTTACCCTTATCCTTGGTGTAAAATAGCTTGTATAGGGGGGTTGATAAGCCACAGATGTTGTTGCCAACAATCCATGGCTCTTGAATGAGGACTACGTCTATGTCTCTGTTGCCAGGCGTATGAGGATGGCAGCGGATGCTGCCTTGCTGTGGTTCATGTTAATCTGCAGGAACTGCATCATCTTTATGACCGTGGTCGGGCTGGGTACCCTCCGCATTCCTCCGCTATGTCTTGGAGAGCAGTGCGCCCTGGTCGGGTCGTGTCTTGTTAACTTTGGTTTTCATAGCGTTTGTCACAAACCAAGCAGCAGAACTTTCTTTTAAGCCACTAACTTTTGCTTTAACACGTTCCCAGTCACATTCAGTTACTATATCATCGGCCTGATGTCGATTTTTCAAGTCTGTGAATTGTTAATATGCAATATCGTGTTCTCGAGACGCTGCATCTAGCGGATTAATCCCTTTGACTCCGCGTTTCAAACGCTCTGCAAGTTTTGTGCGTGGTCCACAAATTAATATCATGGTAAATTAAGTTCAATGGGTAGTTTGTTAATTAAGTTGTTGACGAATCCACTGCCAGTTCATAGCCCATTGTTACCAAATTCGATATGCGCTCTAATTGTGGGACCATCTAATTGTGGAAAGACAAACTTAATGATTAAGTTATGCGCTGGGCAGAAGCATAGGAGGTGTTCGATGCTCTCCTCTTTGTCTATCTGTTTGCAGCTGCGGCAGAAGTCGTGGTTACTGAGTACCAGCCTGTGCGCACGATTCCTTATAAGAAAGTGGCCCGCGAGGGCATTTAGGAGAATGAAGATGTCCTTCCTGCTACATTGTAGAAGAGTTTTTGTTATTTTCGAGTTGGAGTTCGGCCATGTGAGTCTAGAATTGTGGCATGTCGAGATTGAGTTCCAACGGTTGTTGAAAAGTTTGTACAGTCTGCCTGAGATGGAGCTTGCAGGTAGCCATGGGCATACCCACCGTGTCCTTATCGCGAAGGATGTCGGCGGTTGTCCCTTGTCTTGCTAGCTCGTCTGCTATGCAGTTGCCCTCAATATTGCGGTGTCAAGGCACACAGATGAGGTTGATTCTCAGATGAGTGGCCATCTCGTTAAGAGATGTGCTGCATTCAGAGATTGTTTTTGAGTTCGTTGTGTTGGAGTCGAGTGCCCTGAGGGCTGCTTGACTATCCGAGAAGATGAAAATGTCTATGTCGTGATGTACTGATAGGTCCAGGTTGGTCATGGCTTCCTGAATTGCCATGACTTCCGCTTGGAAAACACTACAGTGGTCTGGCAGGCGGAATGCGACTTTTATGTCTAGTTCGGGAGAGAAGACTCCCCCACCTGTTTGGGAGTAAAGCTTGGAGCCGTCTGTGTATATATTGACGGCGTCTTCGAATTGGTGTGGGAGGTTGTCGCAGTCTGTTCGGGTGGGTATGAAGATCTTGTATCTTCTTTCGAAATTGACTATGGGTGGAACGTAGTCTGTACTATGTGTTTTGTTAAAATACTGGAGTGGCCCGTAGAGTCTGTTGTCCATGCCGCTGCTTCGCGGAGCCTCTTTTTGACAAGTAGGTCCAGGGGTTGGAGATCGAGAATTGTGCTTAGTGCTTCAATGGCGGTGGTGCGGAGCACCCCACTGATGCGCTTTTTTGGATCTTGTGAATGATCCGGAGGTTGCAATTCTTTTCTAGGGAAGGCCACCATTCGATGTTTCCGAAGATTAGAATGGGCCTGACAATTGCAGTGTATAGCCAGTGAACTATCATGGGGGAGAAACCCCACTTCCTCCCTATGGCTTTTTTATTAGAGGAGCTTTTTGTAAAGGATGGCACCTAAGTATTCCTTATTGCGGAAACCTCTCTCTATACTAGATACTAGAGAGTGCAGGGCGGTATCTGTTGATCTACCCTTACGGTACGCGTGCTGTGCGTCAGAGAGTAGGCTTTGGTTGATGGTTAGTCTGATATGGATGTCAATTAGTCTTTCCAGGGTGTTCAACAAGAAGGAAGAGAGACTAATCGGGCGGAAGTCCTTTGTGTTGGTGTGGGAGGGTTTGCCGGCTTTCGGTATAAAAATTACCTTAACGTCCAGCCACCTTGTTGGAATATGGTTTAGAGCAAGGCAGCCGTGGAAGATGGCTGTCAGCCAGGGTAGAGAAATATCTAGTGTCCGTTGTAGCTGGACCGGGAAGAACCCATCCGGGCCGGGGGATTTGAAGGGCGTAAAAGAGATAACAGCCCACTTAATGCGACCAGGGTTCGAGATGTTGTCTATACTCTGGTCGTCAAAGTTCTCCTCTAGTAGAGGTCCTCCACTACTTGAGTGTTTTTAGGGAAGTGGGTGTCTAACAGTAGTTCAAAGGTTTCCTGACTGTTTTCCGTCCAGCTGTCAGCATTGGTTTTTAGACAGCTAATGGTTGCTGGAGATTTTGCTAAAATTCTTCTGAGTCTGGATGCTCCGCAGTAGATTCTATGCTACTACAGAAAATAGCCCAAGCTCTTCGTTTTGATATTCTAATTTCCTTTTTGTATAGGCTTAGTTTTGTATGGTATAAATTCCAGAAAGATTCGCTATTGTTGTATTTAGCCCTATTGAAGAAAGTTCTACACTCTCTTTTAAGGTTCACCAGGATTGTGTTCCACCATGGGGGTTTGTGCTTTGCTTTGACTGTTCTGCTTGGGCAAGCCCTTTTTACGGCCTCACCGCAGGTGTCAGTAAAAGTGTTAACTAGGTTATCTAGATCTTGACCGTTGCGTAAGTGCGTCGGTGAAGCGTGTAGGTTCCTGTTTAGGAGATTTTTGTAGTATCCCCAGTTGGTTAATCTTAGATTAGTAATTGTGTTTGTACTTCCCCATTGCGTGTGGTGTGAGTTAGCGACCCCACCCAGGATGAGTTCCTTAGATGAGTGTGCATGTATGAGTTGTTTTGTTGTGGTGTTTGGTAATGGCCCGTCATAGTCGTGAGCCAGATAGAATGATGCTATGGTGTGATGAGTGTGTTCGTTTAGCTCCAGTGTGTCTTTGTAAGAATGCAGATTCTGGTTTTACCCTTATCCTTGGTGTAAAATAGCTTGTATAGGGGGGTTGATAAGCCACAGATGTTGTTGCCAACAATCCATGGCTCTTGAATGAGGACTACGTCTATGTCTCTGTTGCCAGGCGTATGAGGATGGCAGCGGATGCTGCCTTGCTGTGGTTCATGTTAATCTGCAGGAACTGCATCATCTTTATGACCGTGGTCGGGCTGGGTACCCTCCGCATTCCTCCGCTATGCCTTGGACAGCAGTGCGCCCTGGTCGGGTCGTGTCTTGTTAACTTTGGTTTTCATAGCGTTTGTCACAAACCAAGCAGCAGAACTTTCTTTTAAGCCACTAACTTTTGCTTTAACACGTTCCCAGTCACATTCAGTTACTATATCATCGGCCTGATGTCGATTTTTCAAGTCTGTGAATTGTTAATATGCAATATCGTGTTCTCGAGACGCTGCATCTAGCGGATTAATCCCTTTGACTCCGCGTTTCAAACGCTCTGCAAGTTTTGTGCGTGGTCCACAAATTAATATCATGGTAAATTAAGTTCAATGGGTAGTTTGTTAATTAAGTTGTTGACGATTCCACTGCCAGTTCATAGCCCATTGTTACCAAATTCGATATGCGCTCTAATTGTGGGACCATCTAATTGTGGAAAGACAAACTTAATGATTAAGTTATGCGCTGGGCAGAAGCATAGGAGGTGTTCGATGCTCTCCTCTTTGTCTATCTGTTTGCAGCTGCGGCAGAAGTCGTGGTTACTGAGTACCAGCCTGTGCGCACGATTCCTTATAAGAAAGTGGCCCGCGAGGGCATTTAGGAGAATGAAGATGTCCTCCCTGCTACATTGTAGAAGAGTTTTTGTTATTTTCGAGTTGGAGTTCGGCCATGTGAGTCTAGAATTGTGGCATGTCGAGATTGAGTTCCAACGGTTGTTGAAAAGTTTGTACAGTCTGCCTGAGATGGAGCTTGCAGGTAGCCATGGGCATACCCACCGTGTCCTTATCGCGAAGGATGTCGGCGGTTGTCCCTTGTCTTGCTAGCTCGTCTGCTATGCAGTTGCCCTCAATATTGCGGTGTCAAGGCACACAGATGAGGTTGATTCTCAGATGAGTGGCCATCTCGTTAAGAGATGTGCTGCATTCAGAGATTGTTTTTGAGTTCGTTGTGTTGGAGTCGAGTGCCCTGAGGGCTGCTTGACTATCCGAGAAGATAAAAATGTCTATGTCGTGATGTACTGATAGGTCCAGGTTGGTCATGGCTTCCTGAGTTGCCATGACTTCCGCTTGGAAAACACTACAGTGGTCTGGCAGGCGGAATGCGACTTTTATGTCTAGTTCGGGAGAGAAGACTCCCCCACCTGTTTGGGAGTAAAGCTTGGAGCCGTCTGTGTATATATTGACGGCGTCTTCGAATTGGTGTGGGAGGTTGTCGCAGTCTGTTCGGGTGGGTATGAAGATCTTGTATCTTCTTTCGAAATTGACTATGGGTGGAACGTAGTCTGTACTATGTGTTTTGTTAGGATACTGGAGTGGCCCGTAGAGTCTGTTGTCCATGCCGCTGCTTCGCGGAGCCTCTTTTTGACAAGTAGGTCCAGGGGTTGGAGGTCGAGAATTGTGCTTAGTGCTTCAATGGCGGTGGTGCGGAGCACCCCACTGATGCGCTTCCTTGGATCTTGTGAAGGATCCGGAGGTTGCAATTCTTTTCTAAGGAAGGCCACCATACGATGTTTCCGTAGAGGAGAATGGGCCTGACTATTGCAGTGTATAGCCAGTGAACTATCATGGGGGAGAAACCCCACTTCCTCACTATGGCTTTTTTATTAGCGAAGAGGGCTATGGCCGCTTTGAGTGTGCGATATAATTTGTTGTCTGTCCAGAGGAAGTGGGTGTCTAACAGTAGTTCAAAGGTTTCCTGACTGTTTTCCGTCCAGCTGTCAGCATTGGTTTTTAGATAGCTAATGGTTGCTGGAAATTTAGCTAAAATTCTTCTGAGTCTGGATGCTCCGCAGTAGATTCTATGCTACTACAGAAATCAGCCCAAGCTCTTCGTTTCGATATTCTAATTTCCTTTTTGTATAGGCTTAGTTTTGTATGGTATAAATTCCAGAAAGATTCGCTATTGTTGTATTTAGCTCTATTAAAGTAAGTTCTATACTCTCTTTTAAGGTTCACCAGGGTTGTGTTCTACCATGGGGGTTTGTGCTTTGCTTTGACTGTTCTGCTTGGGCAAGCCCTTTTTACGGCCTCACCGCAGATGTCAGTAAAAGTGTTAACTAGGTTATCTAGTTCTTGACCGTTGCGTACGTGCGTCGGTGGAGCGTGTAGGTTCCTGTTGAGGAGATTTTTGTAGTATCCCCAGTTGTTAAATCTTAGATTAGTAATTGTGTTTGTACTTCCCCATTGCGTGTGGTGTGAGTTAGCGACCCCACCCAGGATGAGTTCCTTAGATGAGTGTGCATGTATGAGTTGTTTTGTTGTGGTGATGGTAATGGCCCGTCATAGTGGTGAGCCAGATAGAATGATGCTATGGTGTGATGAGTGTGTTCGTTTAGCTCCAGTGTGTCTTTGTAAGAATGCAGATTCTGGTCTTACCCTTATCCTTGGTGTGAAATAGCTTGTATAGGGGGGTTGATAAGCCACAGATGTTGTTGCCAACAATCCATGGCTCTTGAATGAGGACTACGGCTATGTCTCTGTTGCCAGACGTATGAGGATGGCAGCGGATGCTGCCTTGCTGTGGTTCAGGTTAATCTGCAGGAACTGCACCATCTTTAGGACCGTGGTCGGGCTGGGTACCCTCCGCACTCCTCCGCTATGTCTTGGAGAACAGTGCGCCCTGGTCGGGTCGTGTCTTGTTAACTTTGGTTTTCATAGCGTTTGTCACAAACCAAGCAGCAGAACTTTCTTTTAAGCCACTAACTTTTGCTTTAACACGTTCCCAGTCACATTCAGTTACTATATCATCGGCCTGATGTCGATTTTTCAAGTCTGTGAATTGTTAATATGCAATATCGTGTTCTCGAGACGCTGCATCTAGCGGATTAATCCCTTTGACTCCGCGTTTCAAACGCTCTGCAAGTTTTGTGCGTGGTCCACAAATTAATATCATGGTAAATTAAGTTCAATGGGTAGTTTGTTAATTAAGTTGTTGACGAATCCACTGCCAGTTCATAGCCCATTGTTACCAAATTCGATATGCGCTCTAATTGTGGGACCATCTAATTGTGGAAAGACAAACTTAATGATTAAGTTATGCGCTGGGCAGAAGCATAGGAGGTGTTCGATGCTCTCCTCTTTGTCTCTCTGTTTGCAGCTGCGGCAGAAGTCGTGGTTACTGAGTACCAGCCTGTGCGCACGATTCCTTATAAGAAAGTGGCCCGCGAGGGCATTTAGGAGAATGAAGATGTCCTCCCTGCTACATTGTAGAAGAGTTTTTGTTATTTTCGAGTTGGAGTTCGGCCATGTGAGTCTAGAATTGTGGCATGTCGAGATTGAGTTCCAACGGTTGTTGAAAAGTTTGTACAGTCTGCCTGAGATGGAGCTTGCAGGTAGCCATGGGCATACCCACCGTGTCCTTATCGCGAAGGATGTCGGCGGTTGTCCCTTGTCTTGCTAGCTCGTCTGCTATGCAGTTGCCCTCAATATTGCGGTGTCAAGGCACACAGATGAGGTTGATTCTCAGATGAGTGGCCATCTCGTTAAGAGATGTGCTGCATTCAGAGATTGTTTTTGAGTTCGTTGTGTTGGAGTCGAGTGCCCTGAGGGCTGCTTGACTATCCGAGAAGATGAAAATGTCTATGTCGTGATGTACTGATAGGTCCAGGTTGGTCATGGCTTCCTGAATTGCCATGACTTCCGCTTGGAAAACACTACAGTGGTCTGGCAGGCGGAATGCGACTTTTATGTCTAGTTCGGGAGAGAAGACTCCCCCACCTGTTTGGGAGTAAAGCTTGGAGCCGTCTGTGTATATATTGACGGCGTCTTCGAATTGGTGTGGGAGGTTGTCGCAGTCTGTTCGGGTGGGTATGAAGATCTTGTATCTTCTTTCGAAATTGACTATGGGTGGAACGTAGTCTGTACTATGTGTTTTGTTAGGATACTGGAGTGGCCCGTAGAGTCTGTTGTCCATGCCGCTGCTTCGCGGAGCCTCTTTTTGACAAGTAGGTCCAGGGGTTGGAGGTCGAGAATTGTGCTTAGTGCTTCAATGGCGGTGGTGCGGAGCACCCCACTGATGCGCTTCCTTGGATCTTGTGAAGGATCCGGAGGTTGCAATTCTTTTCTAAGGAAGGCCACCATACGATGTTTCCGTAGAGGAGAATGGGCCTGACTATTGCAGTGTATAGCCAGTGAACTATCATGGGGGAGAAACCCCACTTCCTCACTATGGCTTTTTTATTAGCGAAGAGGGCTATGGCCGCTTTGAGTGTGCGATATAATTTGTTGTCTGTCCAGAGGACCTTTTGGTAAAGGATGACACCTAAGTATTCCTTATTGCGGAAACCTCTCTCTATACTAGATACTAGAGAGTGGAGGGCGGTATCTGTTGATCTACCCTTACGGTACGCGTGCTGTGCGTCAGAGAGTAGGCTTTGGTTGATGGTTAGTCTGATATGGATGTCAATAAGTCTTTCCAGGGTGTTCAACAAGAAGGAAGAGAGACTAATCGGGCGGAAGTCCTTTGTGTTGGTGTGGGAGGGTTTGCCGGCTTTCGGTATAAAAATTACCTTAACGTCCAGCCACCTTGTTGGAATATGGTTTAGAGCAAGGCAGCCGTGGAAGATGGCTGTCAGCCAGGGTAGGGAAATATCTAGTGTCCGTTGTAGCTGGGCTGGGAAGAACCCATCCGGGCCGGGGGATTTGAAGGGCGTAAAAGAGATAACAGCCCACTTAATGCGGCCAGGGTTCGAGATGTTGTCTATACTCTGGTCGTCAAAGTTTTCCTCTAGTAGAGGTCCTCCACTACTTGAGTGTTTTTAGGGAAGTGGGTGTCTAACAGTAGTTCAAAGGTTTCCTGACTGTTTTCCGTCCAGCTGTCAGCATTGGTTTTTAGATAGCTAATGGTTGCTGGAAATTTAGCTAAAATTCTTCTGAGTCTGGATGCTCCGCAGTAGATTCTATGCTACTACAGAAATCAGCCCAAGCTCTTCGTTTCGATATTCTAATTTCCTTTTTGTATAGTCTTAGTTTTGTATGGTATAAATTCCAGAAAGATTCGCTATTGTTGTATTTAGCTCTATTAAAGTAAGTTCTATACTCTCTTTTAAGGTTCACCAGGATTGTGTTCCACCATGGGGGTTTGTGCTTTGCTTTGACTGTTCTGCTTGGGCAAGCCCTTTTTACGGCCTCACCGCAGGTGTCAGTAAAAGTGTTAACTAGGTTATCTAGATCTTGACCGTTGCGTGCGTCGGTGAAGCGTGTAGGTTCCTGTTGAGGAGATTTTTGTAGTATCCCCAGTTGGTTAATCTTAGATTAGTAATTGTGTTTGTACTTCCCCATTGCGTGTGGTGTGAGTTAGCGACCCCACCCAGGATGAGTTCCTTAGATGAGTGTGCATGTATGAGTTGTTTTGTTGTGGTGATGGTAATGGCCCGTCATAGTCGTGAGCCAGATAGAATGATGCTATGGTGTGATGAGTGTGTTCGTTTAGCTCCAGTGTGTCTTTGTAAGAATGCAGATTCTGGTTTTACCCTTATCCTTGGTGTAAAATAGCTTGTATAGGGGGGTTGATAAGCCACAGATGTTGTTGCCAACAATCCATGGCTCTTGAATGAGGACTACGTCTATGTCTCTGTTGCCAGGCGTATGAGGATGGCAGCGGATGCTGCCTTGCTGTGGTTCATGTTAATCTGCAGGAACTGCATCATCTTTATGACCGTGGTCGGGCTGGGTACCCTCCGCATTCCTCCGCTATGTCTTGGAGAGCAGTGCGCCCTGGTCGGGTCGTGTCTTGTTAACTTTGGTTTTCATAGCGTTTGTCACAAACCAAGCAGCAGAACTTTCTTTTAAGCCACTAACTTTTGCTTTAACACGTTCCCAGTCACATTCAGTTACTATATCATCGGCCTGATGTCGATTTTTCAAGTCTGTGAATTGTTAATATGCAATATCGTGTTCTCGAGACGCTGCATCTAGCGGATTAATCCCTTTGACTCCGCGTTTCAAACGCTCTGCAAGTTTTGTGCGTGGTCCACAAATTAATATCATGGTAAATTAAGTTCAATGGGTAGTTTGTTAATTAAGTTGTTGACGAATCCACTGCCAGTTCATAGCCCATTGTTACCAAATTCGATATGCGCTCTAATTGTGGGACCATCTAATTGTGGAAAGACAAACTTAATGATTAAGTTATGCGCTGGGCAGAAGCATAGGAGGTGTTCGATGCTCTCCTCTTTGTCTATCTGTTTGCAGCTGCGGCAGAAGTCGTGGTTACTGAGTACCAGCCTGTGCGCACGATTCCTTATAAGAAAGTGGCCCGCGAGGGCATTTAGGAGAATGAAGATGTCCTCCCTGCTACATTGTAGAAGAGTTTTTGTTATTTTCGAGTTGGAGTTCGGCCATGTGAGTCTAGAATTGCGGCATGTCGAGATTGAGTTCCAACGGTTGTTGAAAAGTTTGTACAGTCTGCCTGAGATGGAGCTTGCAGGTAGCCATGGGCATACCCACCGTGTCCTTATCGCGAAGGATGTCGGCGGTTGTCCCTTGTCTTGCTAGCTCGTCTGCTATGCAGTTGCCCTCAATATTGCGGTGTCAAGGCACACAGATGAGGTTGATTCTCAGATGAGTGGCCATCTCGTTAAGAGATGTGCTGCATTCAGAGATTGTTTTTGAGTTCGTTGTGTTGGAGTCGAGTGCCCTGAGGGCTGCTTGACTATCCGAGAAGATGAAAATGTCTATGTCGTGATGTACTGATAGGTCCAGGTTGGTCATGGCTTCCTGAATTGCCATGACTTCCGCTTGGAAAACACTACAGTGGTCTGGCAGGCGGAATGCGACTTTTATGTCTAGTTCGGGAGAGAAGACTCCCCCACCTGTTTGGGAGTAAAGCTTGGAGCCGTCTGTGTATATATTGACGGCGTCTTCGAATTGGTGTGGGAGGTTGTCGCAGTCTGTTCGGGTGGGTATGAAGATCTTGTATCTTCTTTCGAAATTGACTATGGGTGGAACGTAGTCTGTACTATGTGTTTTGTTAGGATACTGGAGTGGCCCGTAGAGTCTGTTGTCCATGCCGCTGCTTCGCGGAGCCTCTTTTTGACAAGTAGGTCCAGGGGTTGGAGGTCGAGAATTGTGCTTAGTGCTTCAGTGGCGGTGGTGCGGAGCACCCCACTGATGCGCTTCCTTGGATCTTGTGAAGGATCCGGAGGTTGCAATTCTTTTCTAAGGAAGGCCACCATACGATGTTTCCGTAGAGGAGAATGGGCCTGACTATTGCAGTGTATAGCCAGTGAACTATCATGGGGGAGAAACCCCACTTCCTCACTATGGCTTTTTTATTAGCGAAGAGGGCTATGGCCGCTTTGAGTGTGCGATATAATTTGTTGTCTGTCCAGAGGAGCTTTTTGTCAAGGATGACACCTAAGTATTCCTTATTGCGGAAACCTCTCTCTATACTAGATACTAGAGAGTGGAGGGCGGTATCTGTTGATCTACCCTTACGGTACGCGTGCTGTGCGTCAGAGAGTAGGCTTTGGTTGATGGTTAGTCTGATATGGATGTCAATAAGTCTTTCCAGGGTGTTCAACAAGAAGGAAGAGAGACTAATCGGGCGGAAGTCCTTTGTGTTGGTGTGGGAGGGTTTGCCGGCTTTCGGTATAAAAATTACCTTAACGTCCAGCCACCTTGTTGGAATATGGTTTAGAGCAAGGCAGCCGTGGAAGATGGCTGTCAGCCAGGGTAGGGAAATATCTAGTGTCCGTTGTAGCTGGGCTGGGAAGAACCCATCCGGGCCGGGGGATTTGAAGGGCGTAAAAGAGATAACAGCCCACTTAATGCGGCCAGGGTTCGAGATGTTGTCTATACTCTGGTCGTCAAAGTTTTCCTCTAGTAGAGGTCCTCCACTACTTGAGTGTTTTTAGGGAAGTGGGTGTCTAACAGTAGTTCAAAGGTTTCCTGACTGTTTTCCGTCCAGCTGTCAGCATTGGTTTTTAGATAGCTAATGGTTGCTGGAAATTTAGCTAAAATTCTTCTGAGTCTGGATGCTCCGCAGTAGATTCTATGCTACTACAGAAATCAGCCCAAGCTCTTCGTTTCGATATTCTAATTTCCTTTTTGTATAGTCTTAGTTTTGTATGGTATAAATTCCAGAAAGATTCGCTATTGTTGTATTTAGCTCTATTAAAGTAAGTTCTATACTCTCTTTTAAGGTTCACCAGGATTGTGTTCCACCATGGGGGTTTGTGCTTTGCTTTGACTGTTCTGCTTGGGCAAGCCCTTTTTACGGCCTCACCGCAGGTGTCAGTAAAAGTGTTAACTAGGTTATCTAGATCTTGACCGTTGCGTGCGTCGGTGAAGCGTGTAGGTTCCTGTTGAGGAGATTTTTGTAGTATCCCCAGTTGGTTAATCTTAGATTAGTAATTGTGTTTGTACTTCCCCATTGCGTGTGGTGTGAGTTAGCGACCCCACCCAGGATGAGTTCCTTAGATGAGTGTGCATGTATGAGTTGTTTTGTTGTGGTGATGGTAATGGCCCGTCATAGTCGTGAGCCAGATAGAATGATGCTATGGTGTGATGAGTGTGTTCGTTTAGCTCCAGTGTGTCTTTGTAAGAATGCAGATTCTGGTTTTACCCTTATCCTTGGTGTAAAATAGCTTGTATAGGGGGGTTGATAAGCCACAGATGTTGTTGCCAACAATCCATGGCTCTTGAATGAGGACTACGTCTATGTCTCTGTTGCCAGGCGTATGAGGATGGCAGCGGATGCTGCCTTGCTGTGGTTCATGTTAATCTGCAGGAACTGCATCATCTTTATGACCGTGGTCGGGCTGGGTACCCTCCGCATTCCTCCGCTATGTCTTGGAGAGCAGTGCGCCCTGGTCGGGTCGTGTCTTGTTAACTTTGGTTTTCATAGCGTTTGTCACAAACCAAGCAGCAGAACTTTCTTTTAAGCCACTAACTTTTGCTTTAACACGTTCCCAGTCACATTCAGTTACTATATCATCGGCCTGATGTCGATTTTTCAAGTCTGTGAATTGTTAATATGCAATATCGTGTTCTCGAGACGCTGCATCTAGCGGATTAATCCCTTTGACTCCGCGTTTCAAACGCTCTGCAAGTTTTGTGCGTGGTCCACAAATTAATATCATGGTAAATTAAGTTCAATGGGTAGTTTGTTAATTAAGTTGTTGACGAATCCACTGCCAGTTCATAGCCCATTGTTACCAAATTCGATATGCGCTCTAATTGTGGGACCATCTAATTGTGGAAAGACAAACTTAATGATTAAGTTATGCGCTGGGCAGAAGCATAGGAGGTGTTCGATGCTCTCCTCTTTGTCTATCTGTTTGCAGCTGCGGCAGAAGTCGTGGTTACTGAGTACCAGCCTGTGCGCACGATTCCTTATAAGAAAGTGGCCCGCGAGGGCATTTAGGAGAATGAAGATGTCCTCCCTGCTACATTGTAGAAGAGTTTTTGTTATTTTCGAGTTGGAGTTCGGCCATGTGAGTCTAGAATTGCGGCATGTCGAGATTGAGTTCCAACGGTTGTTGAAAAGTTTGTACAGTCTGCCTGAGATGGAGCTTGCAGGTAGCCATGGGCATACCCACCGTGTCCTTATCGCGAAGGATGTCGGCGGTTGTCCCTTGTCTTGCTAGCTCGTCTGCTATGCAGTTGCCCTCAATATTGCGGTGTCAAGGCACACAGATGAGGTTGATTCTCAGATGAGTGGCCATCTCGTTAAGAGATGTGCTGCATTCAGAGATTGTTTTTGAGTTCGTTGTGTTGGAGTCGAGTGCCCTGAGGGCTGCTTGACTATCCGAGAAGATGAAAATGTCTATGTCGTGATGTACTGATAGGTCCAGGTTGGTCATGGCTTCCTGAATTGCCATGACTTCCGCTTGGAAAACACTACAGTGGTCTGGCAGGCGGAATGCGACTTTTATGTCTAGTTCGGGAGAGAAGACTCCCCCACCTGTTTGGGAGTAAAGCTTGGAGCCGTCTGTGTATATATTGACGGCGTCTTCGAATTGGTGTGGGAGGTTGTCGCAGTCTGTTCGGGTGGGTATGAAGATCTTGTATCTTCTTTCGAAATTGACTATGGGTGGAACGTAGTCTGTACTATGTGTTTTGTTAGGATACTGGAGTGGCCCGTAGAGTCTGTTGTCCATGCCGCTGCTTCGCGGAGCCTCTTTTTGACAAGTAGGTCCAGGGGTTGGAGGTCGAGAATTGTGCTTAGTGCTTCAGTGGCGGTGGTGCGGAGCACCCCACTGATGCGCTTCCTTGGATCTTGTGAAGGATCCGGAGGTTGCAATTCTTTTCTAAGGAAGGCCACCATACGATGTTTCCGTAGAGGAGAATGGGCCTGACTATTGCAGTGTATAGCCAGTGAACTATCATGGGGGAGAAACCCCACTTCCTCACTATGGCTTTTTTATTAGCGAAGAGGGCTATGGCCGCTTTGAGTGTGCGATATAATTTGTTGTCTGTCCAGAGGAGCTTTTTGTCAAGGATGACACCTAAGTATTCCTTATTGCGGAAACCTCTCTCTATACTAGATACTAGAGAGTGGAGGGCGGTATCTGTTGATCTACCCTTACGGTACGCGTGCTGTGCGTCAGAGAGTAGGCTTTGGTTGATGGTTAGTCTGATATGGATGTCAATAAGTCTTTCCAGGGTGTTCAACAAGAAGGAAGAGAGACTAATCGGGCGGAAGTCCTTTGTGTTGGTGTGGGAGGGTTTGCCGGCTTTCGGTATAAAAATTACCTTAACGTCCAGCCACCTTGTTGGAATATGGTTTAGAGCAAGGCAGCCGTGGAAGATGGCTGTCAGCCAGGGTAGGGAAATATCTAGTGTCCGTTGTAGCTGGGCTGGGAAGAACCCATCCGGGCCGGGGGATTTGAAGGGCGTAAAAGAGATAACAGCCCACTTAATGCGGCCAGGGTTCGAGATGTTGTCTATACTCTGGTCGTCAAAGTTTTCCTCTAGTAGAGGTCCTCCACTACTTGAGTGTTTTTAGGGAAGTGGGTGTCTAACAGTAGTTCAAAGGTTTCCTGACTGTTTTCCGTCCAGCTGTCAGCATTGGTTTTTAGATAGCTAATGGTTGCTGGAAATTTAGCTAAAATTCTTCTGAGTCTGGATGCTCCGCAGTAGATTCTATGCTACTACAGAAATCAGCCCAAGCTCTTCGTTTCGATATTCTAATTTCCTTTTTGTATAGGCTTAGTTTTGTATGGTATAAATTCCAGAAAGATTCGCTATTGTTGTATTTAGCTCTATTAAAGTAAGTTCTATACTCTCTTTTAAGGTTCACCAGGGTTGTGTTCTACCATGGGGGTTTGTGCTTTGCTTTGACTGTTCTGCTTGGGCAAGCCCTTTTTACGGCCTCACCGCAGATGTCAGTAAAAGTGTTAACTAGGTTATCTAGTTCTTGACCGTTGCGTACGTGCGTCGGTGGAGCGTGTAGGTTCCTGTTGAGGAGATTTTTGTAGTATCCCCAGTTGTTAAATCTTAGATTAGTAATTGTGTTTGTACTTCCCCATTGCGTGTGGTGTGAGTTAGCGACCCCACCCAGGATGAGTTCCTTAGATGAGTGTGCATGTATGAGTTGTTTTGTTGTGGTGATGGTAATGGCCCGTCATAGTCGTGAGCCAGATAGAATGATGCTATGGTGTGATGAGTGTGTTCGTTTAGCTCCAGTGTGTCTTTGTAAGAATGCAGATTCTGGTCTTACCCTTATCCTTGGTGTGAAATAGCTTGTATAGGGGGGTTGATAAGCCACAGATGTTGTTGCCAACAATCCATGGCTCTTGAATGAGGACTACGGCTATGTCTCTGTTGCCAGACGTATGAGGATGGCAGCGGATGCTGCCTTGCTGTGGTTCAGGTTAATCTGCAGGAACTGCACCATCTTTAGGACCGTGGTCGGGCTGGGTACCCTCCGCACTCCTCCGCTATGTCTTGGAGAACAGTGCGCCCTGGTCGGGTCGTGTCTTGTTAACTTTGGTTTTCATAGCGTTTGTCACAAACCAAGCAGCAGAACTTTCTTTTAAGCCACTAACTTTTGCTTTAACACGTTCCCAGTCACATTCAGTTACTATATCATCGGCCTGATGTCGATTTTTCAAGTCTGTGAATTGTTAATATGCAATATCGTGTTCTCGAGACGCTGCATCTAGCGGATTAATCCCTTTGACTCCGCGTTTCAAACGCTCTGCAAGTTTTGTGCGTGGTCCACAAATTAATATCATGGTAAATTAAGTTCAATGGGTAGTTTGTTAATTAAGTTGTTGACGAATCCACTGCCAGTTCATAGCCCATTGCACTATAGGCTGGCTGAACACTTTTTGTGGCCAAAATGAATAACTTCAAGCAAAACCAAATATTTGAGTTCGGTTTTTATATTTGGGCTTATAATTAGCAAATTAACAGTAAAAAGGCGTGGCACTGCCCCTTTTTGGAAAAAATTTCTTGTTATATCATAAAAAATAATATAAAAACAGATAAGAATAAGTATATTCTAAAAACAAAACTTAATATAAATGTGATTATTTTTGATTTGGATTTATATTGATATAATGAACATATATTTAGAAAAGGGTGTGGCTCCGCCTATTTTTTTACATGTTACCGCCCTTACGCGCAGCCGCACTAGGTGAATTTATTAATAATTTAATATTTCCAGCCGTTGATTTGATTAAATTTGAAGCTGCTCTTCTCTGAGCCCTTGCTCCCGACAAGAAATAAGGCAATTTTGGCCTGCCTATCGATCTGCGCCTATTTATGCAAGCCTCAGTTTGGGATGTAAGCCAAGTTGAGTACTTTCTTTTGAAATGATTCAAATTTCTTTTGCAAGATATCCATTTGCGGGACAATCTATAACAAAAAGCTCTCTTTCTCTTTGTTTTTTTAAAACATCCTTATAAGCATCTGAACTAGCTATCGAAGATCTAAGTCTGTCAAATATTTGCCTGCTTTGTCTCTTCAGAACTCCAAATCCCAATTAGTTTTGTATTGGCCAACCTGAGGTTGTGACCTAAAAAGGTGAATTTCGACGAAAGTGCGCAAAAGTGCACTTTAGGATTGCATTCATATGAACAAGAACTGAACTACCGACAATACAGTGTAATTATTAAGGTGAAACTAGGTGAAACTCACTTTATATCTCTATTTAAAGTTAATTTTTATTGTAAATTTGTACACGTAAAGCGACTATTAAAAACACTCAATTACAGGGACAGCACAAACAAATCCAACTTGCGACGACCACAAACATAAAGTACGCTCTCTTACGATGCCTTTACAACTTGCTTGATAAAAACATAGTTTGGTGCCTTATTTTTATAATTTTGAACCGACTCATTTTTTCGCAAAGTAGCATTCGTGTGCCCGTGACACCGAACAGCTGTTTTAACAGCCGATATTTTAACAGATCGTGACTCTGTTAAAATTTCTGTTACGTAACATTGAGGATTGATGTTTTCCCAACACTTTGACGTCATTAGATTTTAGTTTTAACGACTTTCGAAAAATGGATTTTTGGCCACAATAAGTGGTCAGCCAGCATATAGTGCATTGTTACCAAATTCGATATGCGCTCTAATTGTGGGACCATCTAATTGTGGAAAGACAAACTTAATGATTAAGTTATGCGCTGGGCAGAAGCATAGGAGGTGTTCGATGCTCTCCTCTTTGTCTATCTGTTTGCAGCTGCTGCAGAAGTCGTGGTTACTGAGTACCAGCCTGTGCGCACGATTCCTTATAAGAAAGTGGCCCGCGAGGGCATTTAGGAGAATGAAGATGTCCTCCCTGCTACATTGTAGAAGAGTTTTTGTTATTTTCGAGTTGGAGTTCGGCCATGTGAGTCTAGAATTGTGGCATGTCGAGATTGAGTTCCAACGGTTGTTGAAAAGTTTGTACAGTCTCTGCCTGAGATGGAGCTTGCAGGTAGCCATGGGCATACCCACCGTGTCCTTATCGCGAAGGATGTCGGCGGTTGTCCCTTGTCTTGCTAGCTCGTCTGCTATGCAGTTGCCCTCAATATTGCGGTGTCAAGGCACACAGATGAGGTTGATTCTCAGATGAGTGGCCATCTCGTTTAGAGATGTGCTGCATTCAGAGATTGTTTTTGAGTTCGTTGTGTTGGAGTCGAGTGCCCTGAGGGCTGCTTGACTATCCGAGAAGATGAAAATGTCTATGTCGTGATGTACTGATAGGTCCAGGTTGGTCATGGCTTCCTGAATTGCCATGACTTCCGCTTGGAAAACACTACAGTGGTCTGGCAGGCGGAATGCGACTTTTATGTCTAGTTCGGGAGAGAAGACTCCCCCACCTGTTTGGGAGTAAAGCTTGGATCCGTCTGTGTATATATTGACGGCGTCTTCGAATTGGTGTGGGAGGTTGTCGCAGTCTGTGCGGGTGGGTATGAAGATCTTGTATCTTCTTTCGAAATTGACTATGGTTGGAACGTAGTCTGTAGTATGTGTTTTGTTAGGATACTGGAGTGGCCCGTAGAGCCTGTTGTCCATGCCGCTGCTTCGCGGAGCCTCTTTTTGACAAGTACGTCTAGGGGTTGGAGGTCGAGAATTGTGTTTAGTGCTTCAGTGGCGGTGGTGCGGAGCGCCCCACTGATGCGCTTTCTTGGATCTTGTGAATGATCCGGAGGTTGCAATTCTTTTCTAGGGAAGGCCACCATTCGATGTTTCCGTAGATTAGAATGGGCCTGGCTATTGCAGTGTATAGCCAGTGAACTATCATGGGGGAGAAACCCCACTTCCTCCCTATGGCTTTTTTATTAGCGAAGAGGGCTATGGCCGCTTTGAGTGTGCGATATAGGATGTTGTCTGTCCAGAGGAGCTTTTTGTCAAGAATGGCACCTAAGTATTCCTTATTGCGGAAACCTCTCTCTATACTAGATACTAGAGAGTGGAGGGCGGTATCTGTTGATCTACCCTTACGGTACGCGTGCTGTGCGTCAGAGAGTAGGCTTTGGTTGATGGTTAGCTTGATATGGATGTCAATTAGTCTTTCCAGGGTGTTCAACAAGAAGGAAGAGAGACTAATCGGGCGGAAGTCCTTTGGGTTGGTGTGGGAGGGTTTGCCGGCGTTCGGTATAAAAATTACCTTAACGTCCAGCCACCTTGTTGGAATATGGTTTAGAGCAAGGCAGCCGTGGAAGATGGCTGTCAGCCAGGGTAGGGAAATATCTAGTGTCCGTTGTAGCTGGGCCGGGAAGAACCCATCCGGGCCGGGGGATTTGAAGGGCGTAAAAGAGATAACAGCCCACTTAATGCGGCCAGGGTTCGAGATGTTGTCTATACTCTGGTCGTCAAAGTTTTCCTCTAGTAGAGGTCCTCCACTACTTGAGTGTTTTTAGGGAAGTGGGTGTCTAACAGTAGTTCAAAGGTTTCCTGACTGTTTTCCGTCCAGCTGTCAGCATTGGTTTTTAGATAGCTAATGGTTGCTGGAAATTTAGCTAAAATTCTTCTGAGTCTGGATGCTCCGCAGTAGATTCTATGCTACTACAGAAATCAGCCCAAGCTCTTCGTTTCGATATTCTAATTTCCTTTTTGTATAGGCTTAGTTTTGTATGGTATAAATTCCAGAAAGATTCGCTATTGTTGTATTTAGCTCTATTAAAGTAAGTTCTATACTCTCTTTTAAGGTTCACCAGGGTTGGGTTCTACCATGGGGGTTTGTGCTTTGCTTTGACTGTTCTGCTTGGGCAAGCCCTTTTTACGGCCTCACCGCAGATGTCAGTAAAAGTGTTAACTAGGTTATCTAGTTCTTGACCGTTGCGTACGTGCGTCGGTGGAGCGTGTAGGTTCCTGTTGAGGAGATTTTTGTAGTATCCCCAGTTGTTAAATCTTAGATTAGTAATTGTGTTTGTACTTCCCCATTGCGTGTGGTGTGAGTTAGCGACCCCACCCAGGATGAGTTCCTTAGATGAGTGTGCATGTATGAGTTGTTTTGTTGTGGTGATGGTAATGGCCCGTCATAGTCGTGAGCCAGATAGAATGATGCTATGGTGTGATGAGTGTGTTCGTTTAGCTCCAGTGAGTCTTTGTAAGAATGCAGATTCTGGTCTTACCCTTATCCTTGGTGTGAAATAGCTTGTATAGGGGGGTTGATAAGCCACAGATGTTGTTGCCAACAATCCATGGCTCTTGAATGAGGACTACGTCTATGTTCCTGTTGCCAGACGTATGAGGATGGCAGCGGATGCTGCCTTGCTGTGGTTCAGGTTAATCTGCAGGAACTGCACCATCTTTAGGACCGTGGTCGGGCTGGGTACCCTCCGCACTCCTCCGCTATGTCTTGGAGAACAGTGCGCCCTGGTCGGGTCGTGTCTTGTTAACTTTGGTTTTCATAGCGTTTGTCACAAACCAAGCAGCAGAACTTTCTTTTAAGCCACTAACTTTTGCTTTAA
This sequence comes from Drosophila subpulchrella, assembly GCF_014743375.2. Taxonomy (NCBI): domain Eukaryota; kingdom Metazoa; phylum Arthropoda; class Insecta; order Diptera; family Drosophilidae; genus Drosophila; species Drosophila subpulchrella. Next base: position 382,275 of record NW_023665555.1, read on the forward strand.
CACGTTCCCAGTCACATTCAGTTACTATATCATCGGCCTGATGTCGATTTTTCAAGTCTGTGAATTGTTAATATGCAATATCGTGTTCTCGAGACGCTGCATCTAGCGGATTAATCCCTTTGACTCCGCGTTTCAAACGCTCTGCAAGTTTTGTGCGTGGTCCACAAAATTAATATCATGGTAAATTAAGTTCAATGGGTAGTTTGTTAATTAAGTTGTTGACGAATCCACTGCCAGTTCATAGCCCATTGTTACCAAATTCGATATGCGCTCTAATTGTGGGACCATCTAATTGTGGAAAGACAAACGTAATGATTAAGTTATGCGCTGGGCAGAAGCATAGGAGGTGTTCGATGCTCTCCTCTTTGTCTATCTGTTTGCAGCTGCGGCAGAAGTCGTGGTTACTTATAAGAAAGTGGCCCGCTGGGGCATTTAGGAGAATGAAGATGTCCTCCCTGCTACATTGTAGAAGAGTTTTTGTTATTTTCGAGTTGGAGTTCGGCCATGTGAGTCTAGAATTGTGGCATGTCGAGATTGAGTTCCAACGGTTGGTGAAAAGTTTGTACAGTCTCTGCCTGAGATGGAGCTTGCAGGTAGCCATGGGCATACCCACCGTGTCCTTATCGCGAAGGATGTCGGCGGTTGTCCCTTGTCTTGCTAGCTCGTCTGCTATGCAGTTGCCCTCAATATTGCGGTGTCAAGGCACACAGATGAGGTTGATTCTCAGATGAGTGGCCATCTCGTTAAGAGATGTGCTGCATTCAGAGATTGTTTTTGAGTTCGTTGTGTTGGAGTCGAGTGCCCTGAGGGCTGCTTGACTATCCGAGAAGATGAAAATGTCTATGTCGTGATGTACTGATAGGTCCAGGTTGGTCATGGCTTCCTGAATTGCCATGACTTCCGCTTGGAAAACACTACAGTGGTCTGGCAGGCGGAATGCGACTTTTATGTCTAGTTCGGGAGAGAAGACTCCCCCACCTGTTTGGGAGTAAAGCTTGGAGCCGTCTGTGTATATATTGACGGCGTCTTCGAATTGGTGTGGGAGGTTGTCGCAGTCTGTTCGGGTGGGTATGAAGATCTTGTATCTTCTTTCGAAATTGACTATGGGTGGAACGTAGTCTGTACTATGTGTTTTGTTAGGATACTGGAGTGGCCCGTAGAGTCTGTTGTCCATGCCGCTGCTTCGCGGAGCCTCTTTTTGACAAGTAGGTCCAGGGGTTGGAGGTCGAGAATTGTGCTTAGTGCTTCAGTGGCGGTGGTGCGGAGCACCCCACTGATGCGCTTCCTTGGATCTTGTGAAGGATCCGGAGGTTGCAATTCTTTTCTAAGGAAGGCCACCATACGATGTTTCCGTAGAGGAGAATGGGCCTGACTATTGTAGTGTATAGCCAGTGAACTATCATGGGGGAGAAACCCCACTTCCTCCCTATGGCTTTTTTATTAGCGAAGAGGGCTATGGCCGCTTTGAGTGTGCGATATAGGATGTTGTCTGTCCAGAGGAGCTTTTTGTCAAGAATGGCACCTAAGTATTCCTTGTTGCGGAAACCTCTCTCTATACTAGATACTAGAGAGTGGAGGGCGGTATCTGTTGATCTACCCTTACGGTACGCGTGCTGTGCGTCAGAGAGTAGGCTTTGGTTGATGGTTAGCTTGATATGGATGTCAATTAGTCTTTCCAGGGTGTTCAACAAGAAGGAAGAGAGACTAATCGGGCGGAAGTCCTTTGGGTTGGTGTGGGAGGGTTTGCCGGCGTTCGGTATAAAAATTACCTTAACGTCCAGCCACCTTGTTGGAATATGGTTTAGAGCAAGGCAGCCGTGGAAGATGGCTGTCAGCCAGGGTAGGGAAATATCTAGTGTCCGTTGTAGCTGGGCCGGGAAGAACCCATCCGGGCCGGGGGATTTGAAGGGCGTAAAAGAGATAACAGCCCACTTAATGCGGCCAGGGTTCGAGATGTTGTCTATACTCTGGTCGTCAAAGTTTTCCTCTAGTAGAGGTCCTCCACTACTTGAGTGTTTTTAGGGAAGTGGGTGTCTAACAGTAGTTCAAAGGTTTCCTGACTGTTTTCCGTCCAGCTGTCAGCATTGGTTTTTAGATAGCTAATGGTTGCTGGAAATTTAGCTAAAATTCTTCTGAGTCTGGATGCTCCGCAGTAGATTCTATGCTACTACAGAAATCAGCCCAAGCTCTTCGTTTCGATATTCTAATTTCCTTTTTGTATAGGCTTAGTTTTGTATGGTATAAATTCCAGAAAGATTCGCTATTGTTGTATTTAGCTCTATTAAAGTAAGTTCTATACTCTCTTTTAAGGTTCACCAGGGTTGGGTTCTACCATGGGAGTTTGTGCTTTGCTTTGACTGTTCTGCTTGGGCAAGCCCTTTTTACGGCCTCACCGCAGATGTCAGTAAAAGTGTTAACTAGGTTATCTAGTTCTTGACCGTTGCGTACGTGCGTCGGTGGAGCGTGTAGGTTCCTGTTGAGGAGATTTTTGTAGTATCCCCAGTTGTTAAATCTTAGATTAGTAATTGTGTTTGTACTTCCCCATTGCGTGTGGTGTGAGTTAGCGACCCCACCCAGGATGAGTTCCTTAGATGAGTGTGCATGTATGAGTTGTTTTGTTGTGGTGATGGTAATGGCCCGTCATAGTCGTGAGCCAGATAGAATGATGCTATGGTGTGATGAGTGTGTTCGTTTAGCTCCAGTGAGTCTTTGTAAGAATGCAGATTCTGGTCTTACCCTTATCCTTGGTGTGAAATAGCTTGTATAGGGGGGTTGATAAGCCACAGATGTTGTTGCCAACAATCCATGGCTCTTGAATGAGGACTACGTCTATGTTCCTGTTGCCAGGCGTATGAGGATGGCAGCGGATGTTGCCTTGCTGTGGTTCAGGTTAATCTGCAGGAACTGCACCATCTTTATGACCGTGGTCGGGCTGGGTACCCTCCGCATTCCTCCGCTATGTCTTGGAGAGCAGTGCGCCCTGGTCGGGTCGTGTCTTGTTAACTTTGGTTTTCATAGCGTTTGTCACAAACCAAGCAGCAGAACTTTCTTTTAAGCCACTAACTTTTGCTTTAACACGTTCCCAGTCACATTCAGTTACTATATCATCGGCCTGATGTCGATTTTTCAAGTCTGTGAATTGTTAATATGCAATATCGTGTTCTCGAGACGCTGCATCTAGCGGATTAATCCCTTTGACTCCGCGTTTCAAACGCTCTGCAAGTTTTGTGCGTGGTCCACAAAATTAATATCATGGTAAATTAAGTTCAATGGGTAGTTTGTTAATTAAGTTGTTGACGAATCCACTGCCAGTTCATAGCCCATTGTTACCAAATTCGATATGCGCTCTAATTGTGGGACCATCTAATTGTGGAAAGACAAACGTAATGATTAAGTTATGCGCTGGGCAGAAGCATAGGAGGTGTTCGATGCTCTCCTCTTTGTCTATCTGTTTGCAGCTGCGGCAGAAGTCGTGGTTACTGAGTACCAGCCTGTGCGCACGATTCCTTATAAGAAAGTGGCCCGCTGGGGCATTTAGGAGAATGAAGATGTCCTCCCTGCTACATTGTAGAAGAGTTTTTGTTATTTTCGAGTTGGAGTTCGGCCATGTGAGTCTAGAATTGTGGCATGTCGAGATTGAGTTCCAACGGTTGTTGAAAAGTTTGTACAGTCTCTGCCTGAGATGGAGCTTGCAGGTAGCCATGGGCATACCCACCGTGTCCTTATCGCGAAGGATGTCGGCGGTTGTCCCTTGTCTTGCTAGCTCGTCTGCTATGCAGTTGCCCTCAATATTGCGGTGTCAAGGCACACAGATGAGGTTGATTCTCAGATGAGTGACCATCTCGTTAAGAGATGTGCTGCATTCAGAGATTGTTTTTGAGTTCGTTGTGTTGGAGTCGAGTGCCCTGAGGGCTGCTTGACTATCCGAGAAGATGAAAATGTCTATGTCGTGATGTACTGATAGGTCCAGGTTGGTCATGGCTTCCTGAATTGCCATGACTTCCGCTTGGAAAACACTACAGTGGTCTGGCAGGCGGAATGCGACTTTTATGTCTAGTTCGGGAGAGAAGACTCCCCCACCTGTTTGGGAGTAAAGCTTGGAGCCGTCTGTGTATATATTGACGGCGTCTTCGAATTGGTGTGGGAGGTTGTCGCAGTCTGTTCGGGTGGGTATGAAGATCTTGTATCTTCTTTCGAAATTGACTATGGGTGGAACGTAGTCTGTACTATGTGTTTTGTTAGGATACTGGAGTGGCCCGTAGAGTCTGTTGTCCATGCCGCTGCTTCGCGGAGCCTCTTTTTGACAAGTAGGTCCAGGGGTTGGAGGTCGAGAATTGTGCTTAGTGCTTCAGTGGCGGTGGTGCGGAGCACCCCACTGATGCGCTTCCTTGGATCTTGTGAAGGATCCGGAGGTTGCAATTCTTTTCTAAGGAAGGCCACCATACGATGTTTCCGTAGAGGAGAATGGGCCTGACTATTGCAGTGTATAGCCAGTGAACTATCATGGGGGAGAAACCCCACTTCCTCCCTATGGCTTTTTTATTAGCGAAGAGGGCTATGGCCGCTTTGAGTGTGCGATATAGGATGTTGTCTGTCCAGAGGAGCTTTTTGTCAAGAATGGCACCTAAGTATTCCTTGTTGCGGAAACCTCTCTCTATACTAGATACTAGAGAGTGGAGGGCGGTATCTGTTGATCTACCCTTACGGTACGCGTGCTGTGCGTCAGAGAGTAGGCTTTGGTTGATGGTTAGCTTGATATGGATGTCAATTAGTCTTTCCAGGGTGTTCAACAAGAAGGAAGAGAGACTAATCGGGCGGAAGTCCTTTGGGTTGGTGTGGGAGGGTTTGCCGGCGTTCGGTATAAAAATTACCTTAACGTCCAGCCACCTTGTTGGAATATGGTTTAGAGCAAGGCAGCCGTGGAAGATGGCTGTCAGCCAGGGTAGGGAAATATCTAGTGTCCGTTGTAGCTGGGCCGGGAAGAACCCATCCGGGCCGGGGGATTTGAAGGGCGTAAAAGAGATAACAGCCCACTTAATGCGGCCAGGGTTCGAGATGTTGTCTATACTCTGGTCGTCAAAGTTTTCCTCTAGTAGAGGTCCTCCACTACTTGAGTGTTTTTAGGGAAGTGGGTGTCTAACAGTAGTTCAAAGGTTTCCTGACTGTTTTCCGTCCAGCTGTCAGCATTGGTTTTTAGATAGCTAATGGTTGCTGGAAATTTAGCTAAAATTCTTCTGAGTCTGGATGCTCCGCAGTAGATTCTATGCTACTACAGAAATCAGCCCAAGCTCTTCGTTTCGATATTCTAATTTCCTTTTTGTATAGGCTTAGTTTTGTATGGTATAAATTCCAGAAAGATTCGCTATTGTTGTATTTAGCTCTATTAAAGTAAGTTCTATACTCTCTTTTAAGGTTCACCAGGGTTGTGTTCTACCATGGGGGTTTGTGCTTTGCTTTGACTGTTCTGCTTGGGCAAGCCCTTTTTACGGCCTCACCGCAGATGTCAGTAAAAGTGTTAACTAGGTTATCTAGTTCTTGACCGTTGCGTACGTGCGTCGGTGGAGCGTGTAGGTTCCTGTTGAGGAGATTTTTGTAGTATCCCCAGTTGTTAAATCTTAGATTAGTAATTGTGTTTGTACTTCCCCATTGCGTGTGGTGTGAGTTAGCGACCCCACCCAGGATGAGTTCCTTAGATGAGTGTGCATGTATGAGTTGTTTTGTTGTGGTGATGGTAATGGCCCGTCATAGTCGTGAGCCAGATAGAATGATGCTATGGTGTGATGAGTGTGTTCGTTTAGCTCCAGTGTGTCTTTGTAAGAATGCAGATTCTGGTCTTACCCTTATCCTTGGTGTGAAATAGCTTGTATAGGGGGGTTGATAAGCCACAGATGTTGTTGGCAACAATCCATGGCTCTTGAATGAGGACTACGGCTATGTCTCTGTTGCCAGACGTATGAGGATGGCAGCGGATGCTGCCTTGCTGTGGTTCAGGTTAATCTGCAGGAACTGCACCATCTTTAGGACCGTGGTCGGGCTGGGTACCCTCCGCATTCCTCCGCTATGTCTTGGAGAGCAGTGCGCCCTGGTCGGGTCGTGTCTTGTTAACTTTGGTTTTCATAGCGTTTGTCACAAACCAAGCAGCAGAACTTTCTTTTAAGCCACTAACTTTTGCTTTAACACGTTCCCAGTCTCTTTCAGTTAATATATCATCGGCCTGATGTCGATTTTTCAAGTCTGTGAATTGTGAATATGCAATATCGTGTTCTCGACACGCTGCATCTAGCAGATTAATCCCTTTGACTCCGCGTTTCAAACGCTCTGCAAGTTTTGTGCGTGGTCCACAAAATTAATATCATGGTAAATTAAGTTCAATGGGTAGTTTGTTAATTAAGTTGTTGACGAATCCACTGCCAGTTCATAGCCCATTGTTACCAAATTCGATATGCGTTCTAATTGTGGGACCATCTAATTGTGGAAAGACAAACGTAATGATTAAGTTATGCGCTGGGCAGAAGCATAGGAGGTGTTCGATGCTCTCCTCTTTGTCTATCTGTTTGCAGCTGCGGCAGAAGTCGTGGTTACTGAGTACCAGCCTGTGCGCACGATTCCTTATAAGAAAGTGGCCCGCTGGGGCATTTAGGAGAATGAAGATGTCCTCCCTGCTACATTGTAGAAGAGTTTTTGTTATTTTCGAGTTGGAGTTCGGCCATGTGAGTCTAGAATTGTGGCATGTCGAGATTGAGTTCCAACGGTTGTTGAAAAGTTTGTACAGTCTCTGCCTGAGATGGAGCTTGCAGGTAGCCATGGGCATACCCACCGTGTCCTTATCGCGAAGGATGTCGGCGGTTGTCCCTTGTCTTGCTAGCTCGTCTGCTATGCAGTTGCCCTCAATATTGCGGTGTCAAGGCACACAGATGAGGTTGATTCTCAGATGAGTGACCATCTCGTTAAGAGATGTGCTGCATTCAGAGATTGTTTTTGAGTTCGTTGTGTTGGAGTCGAGTGCCCTGAGGGCTGCTTGACTATCCGAGAAGATGAAAATGTCTATGTCGTGATGTACTGATAGGTCCAGGTTGGTCATGGCTTCCTGAATTGCCATGACTTCCGCTTGGAAAACACTACAGTGGTCTGGCAGGCGGAATGCGACTTTTATGTCTAGTTCGGGAGAGAAGACTCCCCCACCTGTTTGGGAGTAAAGCTTGGAGCCGTCTGTGTATATATTGACGGCGTCTTCGAATTGGTGTGGGAGGTTGTCGCAGTCTGTTCGGGTGGGTATGAAGATCTTGTATCTTCTTTCGAAATTGACTATGGGTGGAACGTAGTCTGTACTATGTGTTTTGTTAAAATACTGGAGTGGCCCGTAGAGTCTGTTGTCCATGCCGCTGCTTCGCGGAGCCTCTTTTTGACAAGTAGGTCCAGGGGTTGGAGGTCGAGAATTGTGCTTAGTGCTTCAGTGGCGGTGGTGCGGAGCACCCCACTGATGCGCTTCCTTGGATCTTGTGAAGGATCCGGAGGTTGCAATTCTTTTCTAAGGAAGGCCACCATACGATGTTTCCGTAGAGGAGAATGGGCCTGACTATTGCAGTGTATAGCCAGTGAACTGTCATGGGGGAGAAACCCCACTTCCTCCCTATGGCTTTTTTATTAGCGAAGAGGGCTATGGCCGCTTTGAGTGTGCGATATAGGATGTTGTCTGTCCAGAGGAGCTTTTTGTCAAGAATGGCACCTAAGTATTCCTTGTTGCGGAAACCTCTCTCTATACTAGATACTAGAGAGTGGAGGGCGGTATCTGTTGATCTACCCTTACGGTACGCGTGCTGTGCGTCAGAGAGTAGGCTTTGGTTGATGGTTAGCTTGATATGGATGTCAATTAGTCTTTCCAGGGTGTTCAACAAGAAGGAAGAGAGACTAATCGGGCGGAAGTCCTTTGGGTTGGTGTGGGAGGGTTTGCCGGCGTTCGGTATAAAAATTACCTTAACGTCCAGCCACCTTGTTGGAATATGGTTTAGAGCAAGGCAGCCGTGGAAGATGGCTGTCAGCCAGGGTAGGGAAATATCTAGTGTCCGTTGTAGCTGGGCCGGGAAGAACCCATCCGGGCCGGGGGATTTGAAGGGCGTAAAAGAGATAACAGCCCACTTAATGCGGCCAGGGTTCGAGATGTTGTCTATACTCTGGTCGTCAAAGTTTTCCTCTAGTAGAGGTCCTCCACTACTTGAGTGTTTTTAGGGAAGTGGGTGTCTAACAGTAGTTCAAAGGTTTCCTGACTGTTTTCCGTCCAGCTGTCAGCATTGGTTTTTAGATAGCTAATGGTTGCTGGAAATTTAGCTAAAATTCTTCTGAGTCTGGATGCTCCGCAGTAGATTCTATGCTACTACAGAAATCAGCCCAAGCTCTTCGTTTCGATATTCTAATTTCCTTTTTGTATAGGCTTAGTTTTGTATGGTATAAATTCCAGAAAGATTCGCTATTGTTGTATTTAGCTCTATTAAAGTAAGTTCTATACTCTCTTTTAAGGTTCACCAGGGTTGTGTTCTACCATGGGGGTTTGTGCTTTGCTTTGACTGTTCTGCTTGGGCAAGCCCTTTTTACGGCCTCACCGCAGATGTCAGTAAAAGTGTTAACTAGGTTATCTAGTTCTTGACCGTTGCGTACGTGCGTCGGTGGAGCGTGTAGGTTCCTGTTGAGGAGATTTTTGTAGTATCCCCAGTTGTTAAATCTTAGATTAGTAATTGTGTTTGTACTTCCCCATTGCGTGTGGTGTGAGTTAGCGACCCCACCCAGGATGAGTTCCTTAGATGAGTGTGCATGTATGAGTTGTTTTGTTGTGGTGATGGTAATGGCCCGTCATAGTCGTGAGCCAGATAGAATGATGCTATGGTGTGATGAGTGTGTTCGTTTAGCTCCAGTGTGTCTTTGTAAGAATGCAGATTCTGGTCTTACCCTTATCCTTGGTGTGAAATAGCTTGTATAGGGGGGTTGATAAGCCACAGATGTTGTTGCCAACAATCCATGGCTCTTGAATGAGGACTACGGCTATGTCTCTGTTGCCAGACGTATGAGGATGGCAGCGGATGCTGCCTTGCTGTGGTTCAGGTTAATCTGCAGGAACTGCACCATCTTTAGGACCGTGGTCGGGCTGGGTACCCTCCGCACTCCTCCGCTATGTCTTGGAGAACAGTGCGCCCTGGTCGGGTCGTGTCTTGTTAACTTTGGTTTTCATAGCGTTTGTCACAAACCAAGCAGCAGAACTTTCTTTTAAGCCACTAACTTTTGCTTTAACACGTTCCCAGTCTCTTTCAGTTAATATATCATCGGCCTGATGTCGATTTTTCAAGTCTGTGAATTGTGAATATGCAATATCGTGTTCTCGACACGCTGCATCTAGCAGATTAATCCCTTTGACTCCGCGTTTCAAACGCTCTGCAAGTTTTGTGCCTGGTCCACAAAATTAATATCATGGTAAATTAAGTTCAATGGGTAGTCTGTTAATTAAGTTGTTGACGAATCCACTGCCAGTTCATAGCCCATTGTTACCAAATTCGATATGCGCTCTAATTGTGGGACCATCTAATTGTGGAAAGACAAACGTAATGATTAAGTTATGCGCTGGGCAGAAGCATAGGAGGTGTTCGATGCTCTCCTCTTTGTCTATCTGTTTGCAGCTGCGGCAGAAGTCGTGGTTACTGAGTACCAGCCTGTGCGCACGATTCCTTATAAGAAAGTGGCCCGCTGGGGCATTTAGGAGAATGAAGATGTCCTCCCTGCTACATTGTAGAAGAGTTTTTGTTATTTTCGAGTTGGAGTTCGGCCATGTGAGTCTAGAATTGTGGCATGTCGAGATTGAGTTCCAACGGTTGTTGAAAAGTTTGTACAGTCTCTGCCTGAGATGGAGCTTGCAGGTAGCCATGGGCATACCCACCGTGTCCTTATCGCGAAGGATGTCGGCGGTTGTCCCTTGTCTTGCTAGCTCGTCTGCTATGCAGTTGCCCTCAATATTGCGGTGTCAAGGCACACAGATGAGGTTGATTCTCAGATGAGTGACCATCTCGTTAAGAGATGTGCTGCATTCAGAGATTGTTTTTGAGTTCGTTGTGTTGGAGTCGAGTGCCCTGAGGGCTGCTTGACTATCCGAGAAGATGAAAATGTCTATGTCGTGATGTACTGATAGGTCCAGGTTGGTCATGGCTTCCTGAATTGCCATGACTTCCGCTTGGAAAACACTACAGTGGTCTGGCAGGCGGAATGCGACTTTTATGTCTAGTTCGGGAGAGAAGACTCCCCCACCTGTTTGGGAGTAAAGCTTGGAGCCGTCTGTGTATATATTGACGGCGTCTTCGAATTGGTGTGGGAGGTTGTCGCAGTCTGTTCGGGTGGGTATGAAGATCTTGTATCTTCTTTCGAAATTGACTATGGGTGGAACGTAGTCTGTACTATGTGTTTTGTTAGGATACTGGAGTGGCCCGTAGAGTCTGTTGTCCATGCCGCTGCTTCGCGGAGCCTCTTTTTGACAAGTAGGTCCAGGGGTTGGAGGTCGAGAATTGTGCTTAGTGCTTCAGTGGCGGTGGTGCGGAGCACCCCACTGATGCGCTTCCTTGGATCTTGTGAAGGATCCGGAGGTTGCAATTCTTTTCTAAGGAAGGCCACCATACGATGTTTCCGTAGAGGAGAATGGGCCTGACTATTGCAGTGTATAGCCAGTGAACTATCATGGGGGAGAAACCCCACTTCCTCCCTATGGCTTTTTTATTAGCGAAGAGGGCTATGGCCGCTTTGAGTGTGCGATATAGGATGTTGTCTGTCCAGAGGAGCTTTTTGTCAAGAATGGCACCTAAGTATTCCTTGTTGCGGAAACCTCTCTCTATACTAGATACTAGAGAGTGGAGGGCGGTATCTGTTGATCTACCCTTACGGTACGCGTGCTGTGCGTCAGAGAGTAGGCTTTGGTTGATGGTTAGCTTGATATGGATGTCAATTAGTCTTTCCAGGGTGTTCAACAAGAAGGAAGAGAGACTAATCGGGCGGAAGTCCTTTGGGTTGGTGTGGGAGGGTTTGCCGGCGTTCGGTATAAAAATTACCTTAACGTCCAGCCACCTTGTTGGAATATGGTTTAGAGCAAGGCAGCCGTGGAAGATGGCTGTCAGCCAGGGTAGGGAAATATCTAGTGTCCGTTGTAGCTGGGCCGGGAAGAACCCATCCGGGCCGGGGGATTTGAAGGGCGTAAAAGAGATAACAGCCCACTTAATGCGGCCAGGGTTCGAGATGTTGTCTATACTCTGGTCGTCAAAGTTTTCCTCTAGTAGAGGTCCTCCACTACTTGAGTGTTTTTAGGGAAGTGGGTGTCTAACAGTAGTTCAAAGGTTTCCTGACTGTTTTCCGTCCAGCTGTCAGCATTGGTTTTTAGATAGCTAATGGTTGCTGGAAATTTAGCTAAAATTCTTCTGAGTCTGGATGCTCCGCAGTAGATTCTATGCTACTACAGAAATCAGCCCAAGCTCTTCGTTTCGATATTCTAATTTCCTTTTTGTATAGGCTTAGTTTTGTATGGTATAAATTCCAGAAAGATTCGCTATTGTTGTATTTAGCTCTATTAAAGTAAGTTCTATACTCTCTTTTAAGGTTCACCAGGGTTGTGTTCTACCATGGGGGTTTGTGCTTTGCTTTGACTGTTCTGCTTGGGCAAGCCCTTTTTACGGCCTCACCGCAGATGTCAGTAAAAGTGTTAACTAGGTTATTTAGTTCTTGACCGTTGCGTACGTGCGTCGGTGGAGCGTGTAGGTTCCTGTTGAGGAGATTTTTGTAGTATCCCCAGTTGTTAAATCTTAGATTAGTAATTGTGTTTGTACTTCCCCATTGCGTGTGGTGTGAGTTAGCGACCCCACCCAGGATGAGTTCCTTAGATGAGTGTGCATGTATGAGTTGTTTTGTTGTGGTGATGGTAATGGCCCGTCATAGTCGTGAGCCAGATAGAATGATGCTATGGTGTGATGAGTGTGTTCGTTTAGCTCCAGTGTGTCTTTGTAAGAATGCAGATTCTGGTCTTACCCTTATCCTTGGTGTGAAATAGCTTGTATAGGGGGGTTGATAAGCCACAGATGTTGTTGCCAACAATCCATGGCTCTTGAATGAGGACTACGGCTATGTCTCTGTTGCCAGACGTATGAGGATGGCAGCGGATGCTGCCTTGCTGTGGTTCAGGTTAATCTGCAGGAACTGCACCATCTTTAGGACCGTGGTCGGACTGGGTACCCTCCGCACTCCTCCGCTATGTCTTGGAGAACAGTGCGCCCTGGTCGGGTCGTGTCTTGTTAACTTTGGTTTTCATAGCGTTTGTCACAAACCAAGCAGCAGAACTTTCTTTTAAGCCACTAACTTTTGCTTTAACACGTTCCCAGTCTCTTTCAGTTAATATATCATCGGCCTGATGTCGATTTTTCAAGTCTGTGAATTGTGAATATGCAATATCGTGTTCTCGACACGCTGCATCTAGCAGATTAATCCCTTTGACTCCGCGTTTCAAACGCTCTGCAAGTTTTGTGCCTGGTCCACAAAATTAATATCATGGTAAATTAAGTTCAATGGGTAGTCTGTTAATTAAGTTGTTGACGAATCCACTGCCAGTTCATAGCCCATTGTTACCAAATTCGATATGCGCTCTAATTGTGGGACCATCTAATTGTGGAAAGACAAACGTAATGATTAAGTTATGCGCTGGGCAGAAGCATAGGAGGTGTTCGATGCTCTCCTCTTTGTCTATCTGTTTGCAGCTGCGGCAGAAGTCGTGGTTACTGAGTACCAGCCTGTGCGCACGATTCCTTATAAGAAAGTGGCCCGCTGGGGCATTTAGGAGAATGAAGATGTCCTCCCTGCTACATTGTAGAAGAGTTTTTGTTATTTTCGAGTTGGAGTTCGGCCATGTGAGTCTAGAATTGTGGCATGTCGAGATTGAGTTCCAACGGTTGTTGAAAAGTTTGTACAGTCTCTGCCTGAGATGGAGCTTGCAGGTAGCCATGGGCATACCCACCGTGTCCTTATCGCGAAGGATGTCGGCGGTTGTCCCTTGTCTTGCTAGCTCGTCTGCTATGCAGTTGCCCTCAATATTGCGGTGTCAAGGCACACAGATGAGGTTGATTCTCAGATGAGTGACCATCTCGTTAAGAGATGTGCTGCATTCAGAGATTGTTTTTGAGTTCGTTGTGTTGGAGTCGAGTGCCCTGAGGGCTGCTTGACTATCCGAGAAGATGAAAATGTCTATGTCGTGATGTACTGATAGGTCCAGGTTGGTCATGGCTTCCTGAATTGCCATGACTTCCGCTTGGAAAACACTACAGTGGTCTGGCAGGCGGAATGCGACTTTTATGTCTAGTTCGGGAGAGAAGACTCCCCCACCTGTTTGGGAGTAAAGCTTGGAGCCGTCTGTGTATATATTGACGGCGTCTTCGAATTGGTGTGGGAGGTTGTCGCAGTCTGTTCGGGTGGGTATGAAGATCTTGTATCTTCTTTCGAAATTGACTATGGGTGGAACGTAGTCTGTACTATGTGTTTTGTTAGGATACTGGAGTGGCCCGTAGAGTCTGTTGTCCATGCCGCTGCTTCGCGGAGCCTCTTTTTGACAAGTAGGTCCAGGGGTTGGAGGTCGAGAATTGTGCTTAGTGCTTCAGTGGCGGTGGTGCGGAGCACCCCACTGATGCGCTTCCTTGGATCTTGTGAAGGATCCGGAGGTTGCAATTCTTTTCTAAGGAAGGCCACCATACGATGTTTCCGTAGAGGAGAATGGGCCTGACTATTGCAGTGTATAGCCAGTGAACTATCATGGGGGAGAAACCCCACTTCCTCCCTATGGCTTTTTTATTAGCGAAGAGGGCTATGGCCGCTTTGAGTGTGCGATATAGGATGTTGTCTGTCCAGAGGAGCTTTTTGTCAAGAATGGCACCTAAGTATTCCTTGTTGCGGAAACCTCTCTCTATACTAGATACTAGAGAGTGGAGGGCGGTATCTGTTGATCTACCCTTACGGTACGCGTGCTGTGCGTCAGAGAGTAGGCTTTGGTTGATGGTTAGCTTGATATGGATGTCAATTAGTCTTTCCAGGGTGTTCAACAAGAAGGAAGAGAGACTAATCGGGCGGAAGTCCTTTGGGTTGGTGTGGGAGGGTTTGCCGGCGTTCGGTATAAAAATTACCTTAACGTCCAGCCACCTTGTTGGAATATGGTTTAGAGCAAGGCAGCCGTGGAAGATGGCTGTCAGCCAGGGTAGGGAAATATCTAGTGTCCGTTGTAGCTGGGCCGGGAAGAACCCATCCGGGCCGGGGGATTTGAAGGGCGTAAAAGAGATAACAGCCCACTTAATGCGGCCAGGGTTCGAGATGTTGTCTATACTCTGGTCGTCAAAGTTTTCCTCTAGTAGAGGTCCTCCACTACTTGAGTGTTTTTAGGGAAGTGGGTGTCTAACAGTAGTTCAAAGGTTTCCTGACTGTTTTCCGTCCAGCTGTCAGCATTGGTTTTTAGATAGCTAATGGTTGCTGGAAATTTAGCTAAAATTCTTCTGAGTCTGGATGCTCCGCAGTAGATTCTATGCTACTACAGAAATCAGCCCAAGCTCTTCGTTTCGATATTCTAATTTCCTTTTTGTATAGGCTTAGTTTTGTATGGTATAAATTCCAGAAAGATTCGCTATTGTTGTATTTAGCTCTATTAAAGTAAGTTCTATACTCTCTTTTAAGGTTCACCAGGGTTGTGTTCTACCATGGGGGTTTGTGCTTTGCTTTGACTGTTCTGCTTGGGCAAGCCCTTTTTACGGCCTCACCGCAGATGTCAGTAAAAGTGTTAACTAGGTTATCTAGTTCTTGACCGTTGCGTACGTGCGTCGGTGGAGCGTGTAGGTTCCTGTTGAGGAGATTTTTGTAGTATCCCCAGTTGTTAAATCTTAGATTAGTAATTGTGTTTGTACTTCCCCATTGCGTGTGGTGTAAGTTAGCGACCCCACCCAGGATGAGTTCCTTAGATGAGTGTGCATGTATGAGTTGTTTTGTTGTGGTGATGGTAATGGCCCGTCATAGTCGTGATCCAGATAGAATGATGCTATGGTGTGATGAGTGTGTTCGTTTAGCTCCAGTGTGTCTTTGTAAGAATGCAGATTCTGGTCTTACCCTTATCCTTGGTGTGAAATAGCTTGTATAGGGGGGTTGATAAGCCACAGATGTTGTTGCCAACAATCCATGGCTCTTGAATGAGGACTACGGCTATGTCTCTGTTGCCAGACGTATGAGGATGGCAGCGGATGCTGCCTTGCTGTGGTTCAGGTTAATCTGCAGGAACTGCACCATCTTTAGGACCGTGGTCGGGCTGGGTACCCTCCGCATTCCTCCGCTATGTCTTGGAGAGCAGTGCGCCCTGGTCGGGTCGTGTCTTGTTAACTTTGGTTTTCATAGCGTTTGTCACAAACCAAGCAGCAGAACTTTCTTTTAAGCCACTAACTTTTGCTTTAACACGTTCCCAGTCTCTTTCAGTTAATATATCATCGGCCTGATGTCGATTTTTCAAGTCTGTGAATTGTGAATATGCAATATCGTGTTCTCGACACGCTGCATCTAGCAGATTAATCCCTTTGACTCCGCGTTTCAAACGCTCTGCAAGTTTTGTGCGTGGTCCACAAAATTAATATCATGGTAAATTAAGTTCAATGGGTAGTTTGTTAATTAAGTTGTTGACGAATCCACTGCCAGTTCATAGCCCATTGTTACCAAATTCGATATGCGTTCTAATTGTGGGACCATCTAATTGTGGAAAGACAAACGTAATGATTAAGTTATGCGCTGGGCAGAAGCATAGGAGGTGTTCGATGCTCTCCTCTTTGTCTATCTGTTTGCAGCTGCGGCAGAAGTCGTGGTTACTGAGTACCAGCCTGTGCGCACGATTCCTTATAAGAAAGTGGCCCGCTGGGGCATTTAGGAGAATGAAGATGTCCTCCCTGCTACATTGTAGAAGAGTTTTTGTTATTTTCGAGTTGGAGTTCGGCCATGTGAGTCTAGAATTGTGGCATGTCGAGATTGAGTTCCAACGGTTGTTGAAAAGTTTGTACAGTCTCTGCCTGAGATGGAGCTTGCAGGTAGCCATGGGCATACCCACCGTGTCCTTATCGCGAAGGATGTCGGCGGTTGTCCCTTGTCTTGCTAGCTCGTCTGCTATGCAGTTGCCCTCAATATTGCGGTGTCAAGGCACACAGATGAGGTTGATTCTCAGATGAGTGACCATCTCGTTAAGAGATGTGCTGCATTCAGAGATTGTTTTTGAGTTCGTTGTGTTGGAGTCGAGTGCCCTGAGGGCTGCTTGACTATCCGAGAAGATGAAAATGTCTATGTCGTGATGTACTGATAGGTCCAGGTTGGTCATGGCTTCCTGAATTGCCATGACTTCCGCTTGGAAAACACTACAGTGGTCTGGCAGGCGGAATGCGACTTTTATGTCTAGTTCGGGAGAGAAGACTCCCCCACCTGTTTGGGAGTAAAGCTTGGAGCCGTCTGTGTATATATTGACGGCGTCTTCGAATTGGTGTGGGAGGTTGTCGCAGTCTGTTCGGGTGGGTATGAAGATCTTGTATCTTCTTTCGAAATTGACTATGGGTGGAACGTAGTCTGTACTATGTGTTTTGTTAGGATACTGGAGTGGCCCGTAGAGTCTGTTGTCCATGCCGCTGCTTCGCGGAGCCTCTTTTTGACAAGTAGGTCCAGGGGTTGGAGGTCGAGAATTGTGCTTAGTGCTTCAGTGGCGGTGGTGCGGAGCACCCCACTGATGCGCTTCCTTGGATCTTGTGAAGGATCCGGAGGTTGCAATTCTTTTCTAAGGAAGGCCACCATACGATGTTTCCGTAGAGGAGAATGGGCCTGACTATTGCAGTGTATAGCCAGTGAACTATCATGGGGGAGAAACCCCACTTCCTCCCTATGGCTTTTTTATTAGCGAAGAGGGCTATGGCCGCTTTGAGTGTGCGATATAGGATGTTGTCTGTCCAGAGGAGCTTTTTGTCAAGAATGGCACCTAAGTATTCCTTGTTGCGGAAACCTCTCTCTATACTAGATACTAGAGAGTGGAGGGCGGTATCTGTTGATCTACCCTTACGGTACGCGTGCTGTGCGTCAGAGAGTAGGCTTTGGTTGATGGTTAGCTTGATATGGATGTCAATTAGTCTTTCCAGGGTGTTCAACAAGAAGGAAGAGAGACTAATCGGGCGGAAGTCCTTTGGGTTGGTGTGGGAGGGTTTGCCGGCGTTCGGTATAAAAATTACCTTAACGTCCAGCCACCTTGTTGGAATATGGTTTAGAGCAAGGCAGCCGTGGAAGATGGCTGTCAGCCAGGGTAGGGAAATATCTAGTGTCCGTTGTAGCTGGGCCGGGAAGAACCCATCCGGGCCGGGGGATTTGAAGGGCGTAAAAGAGATAACAGCCCACTTAATGCGGCCAGGGTTCGAGATGTTGTCTATACTCTGGTCGTCAAAGTTTTCCTCTAGTAGAGGTCCTCCACTACTTGAGTGTTTTTAGGGAAGTGGGTGTCTAACAGTAGTTCAAAGGTTTCCTGACTGTTTTCCGTCCAGCTGTCAGCATTGGTTTTTAGATAGCTAATGGTTGCTGGAAATTTAGCTAAAATTCTTCTGAGTCTGGATGCTCCGCAGTAGATTCTATGCTACTACAGAAATCAGCCCAAGCTCTTCGTTTCGATATTCTAATTTCCTTTTTGTATAGGCTTAGTTTTGTATGGTATAAATTCCAGAAAGATTCGCTATTGTTGTATTTAGCTCTATTAAAGTAAGTTCTATACTCTCTTTTAAGGTTCACCAGGGTTGTGTTCTACCATGGGGGTTTGTGCTTTGCTTTGACTGTTCTGCTTGGGCAAGCCCTTTTTACGGCCTCACCGCAGATGTCAGTAAAAGTGTTAACTAGGTTATCTAGTTCTTGACCGTTGCGTACGTGCGTCGGTGGAGCGTGTAGGTTCCTGTTGAGGAGATTTTTGTAGTATCCCCAGTTGTTAAATCTTAGATTAGTAATTGTGTTTGTACTTCCCCATTGCGTGTGGTGTGAGTTAGCGACCCCACCCAGGATGAGTTCCTTAGATGAGTGTGCATGTATGAGTTGTTTTGTTGTGGTGATGGTAATGGCCCGTCATAGTCGTGAGCCAGATAGAATGATGCTATGGTGTGATGAGTGTGTTCGTTTAGCTCCAGTGTGTCTTTGTAAGAATGCAGATTCTGGTCTTACCCTTATCCTTGGTGTGAAATAGCTTGTATAGGGGGGTTGATAAGCCACAGATGTTGTTGCCAACAATCCATGGCTCTTGAATGAGGACTACGGCTATGTCTCTGTTGCCAGACGTATGAGGATGGCAGCGGATGCTGCCTTGCTGTGGTTCAGGTTAATCTGCAGGAACTGCACCATCTTTAGGACCGTGGTCGGGCTGGGTACCCTCCGCACTCCTCCGCTATGTCTTGGAGAACAGTGCGCCCTGGTCGGGTCGTGTCTTGTTAACTTTGGTTTTCATAGCGTTTGTCACAAACCAAGCAGCAGAACTTTCTTTTAAGCCACTGACTTTTGCTTTAACACTTTCCCAGTCTCTTTCAGTTAATATATCATCGGCCTGATGTCGATTTTTCAAGTCTGTGAATTGTGAATATGCAATATCGTGTTCTCGACACGCTGCATCTAGCAGATTAATCCCTTTGACTCCGCGTTTCAAACGCTCTGCAAGTTTTGTGCGTGGTCCACAAAATTAATATCATGGTAAATTAAGTTCAATGGGTAGTTTGTTAATTAAGTTGTTGACGAATCCACTGCCAGTTCATAGCCCATTGTTACCAAATTCGATATGCGTTCTAATTGTGGGACCATCTAATTGTGGAAAGACAAACGTAATGATTAAGTTATGCGCTGGGCAGAAGCATAGGAGGTGTTCGATGCTCTCCTCTTTGTCTATCTGTTTGCAGCTGCGGCAGAAGTCGTGGTTACTGAGTACCAGCCTGTGCGCACGATTCCTTATAAGAAAGTGGCCCGCTGGGGCATTTAGGAGAATGAAGATGTCCTCCCTGCTACATTGTAGAAGAGTTTTTGTTATTTTCGAGTTGGAGTTCGGCCATGTGAGTCTAGAATTGTGGCATGTCGAGATTGAGTTCCAACGGTTGTTGAAAAGTTTGTACAGTCTCTGCCTGAGATGGAGCTTGCAGGTAGCCATGGGCATACCCACCGTGTCCTTATCGCGAAGGATGTCGGCGGTTGTCCCTTGTCTTGCTAGCTCGTCTGCTATGCAGTTGCCCTCAATATTGCGGTGTCAAGGCACACAGATGAGGTTGATTCTCAGATGAGTGACCATCTCGTTAAGAGATGTGCTGCATTCAGAGATTGTTTTTGAGTTCGTTGTGTTGGAGTCGAGTGCCCTGAGGGCTGCTTGACTATCCGAGAAGATGAAAATGTCTATGTCGTGATGTACTGATAGGTCCAGGTTGGTCATGGCTTCCTGAATTGCCATGACTTCCGCTTGGAAAACACTACAGTGGTCTGGCAGGCGGAATGCGACTTTTATGTCTAGTTCGGGAGAGAAGACTCCCCCACCTGTTTGGGAGTAAAGCTTGGAGCCGTCTGTGTATATATTGACGGCGTCTTCGAATTGGTGTGGGAGGTTGTCGCAGTCTGTTCGGGTGGGTATGAAGATCTTGTATCTTCTTTCGAAATTGACTATGGGTGGAACGTAGTCTGTACTATGTGTTTTGTTAGGATACTGGAGTGGCCCGTAGAGTCTGTTGTCCATGCCGCTGCTTCGCGGAGCCTCTTTTTGACAAGTAGGTCCAGGGGTTGGAGGTCGAGAATTGTGCTTAGTGCTTCAGTGGCGGTGGTGCGGAGCACCCCACTGATGCGCTTCCTTGGATCTTGTGAAGGATCCGGAGGTTGCAATTCTTTTCTAAGGAAGGCCACCATACGATGTTTCCGTAGAGGAGAATGGGCCTGACTATTGCAGTGTATAGCCAGTGAACTATCATGGGGGAGAAACCCCACTTCCTCCCTATGGCTTTTTTATTAGCGAAGAGGGCTATGGCCGCTTTGAGTGTGCGATATAGGATGTTGTCTGTCCAGAGGAGCTTTTTGTCAAGAATGGCACCTAAGTATTCCTTGTTGCGGAAACCTCTCTCTATACTAGATACTAGAGAGTGGAGGGCGGTATCTGTTGATCTACCCTTACGGTACGCGTGCTGTGCGTCAGAGAGTAGGCTTTGGTTGATGGTTAGCTTGATATGGATGTCAATTAGTCTTTCCAGGGTGTTCAACAAGAAGGAAGAGAGACTAATCGGGCGGAAGTCCTTTGGGTTGGTGTGGGAGGGTTTGCCGGCGTTCGGTATAAAAATTACCTTAACGTCCAGCCACCTTGTTGGAATATGGTTTAGAGCAAGGCAGCCGTGGAAGATGGCTGTCAGCCAGGGTAGGGAAATATCTAGTGTCCGTTGTAGCTGGGCCGGGAAGAACCCATCCGGGCCGGGGGATTTGAAGGGCGTAAAAGAGATAACAGCCCACTTAATGCGGCCAGGGTTCGAGATGTTGTCTATACTCTGGTCGTCAAAGTTTTCCTCTAGTAGAGGTCCTCCACTACTTGAGTGTTTTTAGGGAAGTGGGTGTCTAACAGTAGTTCAAAGGTTTCCTGACTGTTTTCCGTCCAGCTGTCAGCATTGGTTTTTAGATAGCTAATGGTTGCTGGAAATTTAGCTAAAATTCTTCTGAGTCTGGATGCTCCGCAGTAGATTCTATGCTACTACAGAAATCAGCCCAAGCTCTTCGTTTCGATATTCTAATTTCCTTTTTGTATAGGCTTAGTTTTGTATGGTATAAATTCCAGAAAGATTCGCTATTGTTGTATTTAGCTCTATTAAAGTAAGTTCTATACTCTCTTTTAAGGTTCACCAGGGTTGTGTTCTACCATGGGGGTTTGTGCTTTGCTTTGACTGTTCTGCTTGGGCAAGCCCTTTTTACGGCCTCACCGCAGATGTCAGTAAAAGTGTTAACTAGGTTATTTAGTTCTTGACCGTTGCGTACGTGCGTCGGTGGAGCGTGTAGGTTCCTGTTGAGGAGATTTTTGTAGTATCCCCAGTTGTTAAATCTTAGATTAGTAATTGTGTTTGTACTTCCCCATTGCGTGTGGTGTGAGTTAGCGACCCCACCCAGGATGAGTTCCTTAGATGAGTGTGCATGTATGAGTTGTTTTGTTGTGGTGATGGTAATGGCCCGTCATAGTCGTGAGCCAGATAGAATGATGCTATGGTGTGATGAGTGTGTTCGTTTAGCTCCAGTGTGTCTTTGTAAGAATGCAGATTCTGGTCTTACCCTTATCCTTGGTGTGAAATAGCTTGTATAGGGGGGTTGATAAGCCACAGATGTTGTTGCCAACAATCCATGGCTCTTGAATGAGGACTACGGCTATGTCTCTGTTGCCAGACGTATGAGGATGGCAGCGGATGCTGCCTTGCTGTGGTTCAGGTTAATCTGCAGGAACTGCACCATCTTTAGGACCGTGGTCGGACTGGGTACCCTCCGCACTCCTCCGCTATGTCTTGGAGAACAGTGCGCCCTGGTCGGGTCGTGTCTTGTTAACTTTGGTTTTCATAGCGTTTGTCACAAACCAAGCAGCAGAACTTTCTTTTAAGCCACTAACTTTTGCTTTAACACGTTCCCAGTCTCTTTCAGTTAATATATCATCGGCCTGATGTCGATTTTTCAAGTCTGTGAATTGTGAATATGCAATATCGTGTTCTCGACACGCTGCATCTAGCAGATTAATCCCTTTGACTCCGCGTTTCAAACGCTCTGCAAGTTTTGTGCCTGGTCCACAAAATTAATATCATGGTAAATTAAGTTCAATGGGTAGTCTGTTAATTAAGTTGTTGACGAATCCACTGCCAGTTCATAGCCCATTGTTACCAAATTCGATATGCGCTCTAATTGTGGGACCATCTAATTGTGGAAAGACAAACGTAATGATTAAGTTATGCGCTGGGCAGAAGCATAGGAGGTGTTCGATGCTCTCCTCTTTGTCTATCTGTTTGCAGCTGCGGCAGAAGTCGTGGTTACTGAGTACCAGCCTGTGCGCACGATTCCTTATAAGAAAGTGGCCCGCTGGGGCATTTAGGAGAATGAAGATGTCCTCCCTGCTACATTGTAGAAGAGTTTTTGTTATTTTCGAGTTGGAGTTCGGCCAT
Source organism: Drosophila subpulchrella (assembly GCF_014743375.2). Lineage (NCBI taxonomy): Eukaryota > Metazoa > Arthropoda > Insecta > Diptera > Drosophilidae > Drosophila > Drosophila subpulchrella. Next base: position 404,495 of record NW_023665555.1, read on the forward strand.
GTGAGTCTAGAATTGTGGCATGTCGAGATTGAGTTCCAACGGTTGTTGAAAAGTTTGTACAGTCTCTGCCTGAGATGGAGCTTGCAGGTAGCCATGGGCATACCCACCGTGTCCTTATCGCGAAGGATGTCGGCGGTTGTCCCTTGTCTTGCTAGCTCGTCTGCTATGCAGTTGCCCTCAATATTGCGGTGTCAAGGCACACAGATGAGGTTGATTCTCAGATGAGTGACCATCTCGTTAAGAGATGTGCTGCATTCAGAGATTGTTTTTGAGTTCGTTGTGTTGGAGTCGAGTGCCCTGAGGGCTGCTTGACTATCCGAGAAGATGAAAATGTCTATGTCGTGATGTACTGATAGGTCCAGGTTGGTCATGGCTTCCTGAATTGCCATGACTTCCGCTTGGAAAACACTACAGTGGTCTGGCAGGCGGAATGCGACTTTTATGTCTAGTTCGGGAGAGAAGACTCCCCCACCTGTTTGGGAGTAAAGCTTGGAGCCGTCTGTGTATATATTGACGGCGTCTTCGAATTGGTGTGGGAGGTTGTCGCAGTCTGTTCGGGTGGGTATGAAGATCTTGTATCTTCTTTCGAAATTGACTATGGGTGGAACGTAGTCTGTACTATGTGTTTTGTTAGGATACTGGAGTGGCCCGTAGAGTCTGTTGTCCATGCCGCTGCTTCGCGGAGCCTCTTTTTGACAAGTAGGTCCAGGGGTTGGAGGTCGAGAATTGTGCTTAGTGCTTCAGTGGCGGTGGTGCGGAGCACCCCACTGATGCGCTTCCTTGGATCTTGTGAAGGATCCGGAGGTTGCAATTCTTTTCTAAGGAAGGCCACCATACGATGTTTCCGTAGAGGAGAATGGGCCTGACTATTGCAGTGTATAGCCAGTGAACTATCATGGGGGAGAAACCCCACTTCCTCCCTATGGCTTTTTTATTAGCGAAGAGGGCTATGGCCGCTTTGAGTGTGCGATATAGGATGTTGTCTGTCCAGAGGAGCTTTTTGTCAAGAATGGCACCTAAGTATTCCTTGTTGCGGAAACCTCTCTCTATACTAGATACTAGAGAGTGGAGGGCGGTATCTGTTGATCTACCCTTACGGTACGCGTGCTGTGCGTCAGAGAGTAGGCTTTGGTTGATGGTTAGCTTGATATGGATGTCAATTAGTCTTTCCAGGGTGTTCAACAAGAAGGAAGAGAGACTAATCGGGCGGAAGTCCTTTGGGTTGGTGTGGGAGGGTTTGCCGGCGTTCGGTATAAAAATTACCTTAACGTCCAGCCACCTTGTTGGAATATGGTTTAGAGCAAGGCAGCCGTGGAAGATGGCTGTCAGCCAGGGTAGGGAAATATCTAGTGTCCGTTGTAGCTGGGCCGGGAAGAACCCATCCGGGCCGGGGGATTTGAAGGGCGTAAAAGAGATAACAGCCCACTTAATGCGGCCAGGGTTCGAGATGTTGTCTATACTCTGGTCGTCAAAGTTTTCCTCTAGTAGAGGTCCTCCACTACTTGAGTGTTTTTAGGGAAGTGGGTGTCTAACAGTAGTTCAAAGGTTTCCTGACTGTTTTCCGTCCAGCTGTCAGCATTGGTTTTTAGATAGCTAATGGTTGCTGGAAATTTAGCTAAAATTCTTCTGAGTCTGGATGCTCCGCAGTAGATTCTATGCTACTACAGAAATCAGCCCAAGCTCTTCGTTTCGATATTCTAATTTCCTTTTTGTATAGGCTTAGTTTTGTATGGTATAAATTCCAGAAAGATTCGCTATTGTTGTATTTAGCTCTATTAAAGTAAGTTCTATACTCTCTTTTAAGGTTCACCAGGGTTGTGTTCTACCATGGGGGTTTGTGCTTTGCTTTGACTGTTCTGCTTGGGCAAGCCCTTTTTACGGCCTCACCGCAGATGTCAGTAAAAGTGTTAACTAGGTTATCTAGTTCTTGACCGTTGCGTACGTGCGTCGGTGGAGCGTGTAGGTTCCTGTTGAGGAGATTTTTGTAGTATCCCCAGTTGTTAAATCTTAGATTAGTAATTGTGTTTGTACTTCCCCATTGCGTGTGGTGTGAGTTAGCGACCCCACCCAGGATGAGTTCCTTAGATGAGTGTGCATGTATGAGTTGTTTTGTTGTGGTGATGGTAATGGCCCGTCATAGTCGTGAGCCAGATAGAATGATGCTATGGTGTGATGAGTGTGTTCGTTTAGCTCCAGTGTGTCTTTGTAAGAATGCAGATTCTGGTCTTACCCTTATCCTTGGTGTGAAATAGCTTGTATAGGGGGGTTGATAAGCCACAGATGTTGTTGCCAACAATCCATGGCTCTTGAATGAGGACTACGGCTATGTCTCTGTTGCCAGACGTATGAGGATGGCAGCGGATGCTGCCTTGCTGTGGTTCAGGTTAATCTGCAGGAACTGCACCATCTTTAGGACCGTGGTCGGGCTGGGTACCCTCCGCACTCCTCCGCTATGTCTTGGAGAACAGTGCGCCCTGGTCGGGTCGTGTCTTGTTAACTTTGGTTTTCATAGCGTTTGTCACAAACCAAGCAGCAGAACTTTCTTTTAAGCCACTAACTTTTGCTTTAACACGTTCCCAGTCTCTTTCAGTTAATATATCATCGGCCTGATGTCGATTTTTCAAGTCTGTGAATTGTGAATATGCAATATCGTGTTCTCGACACGCTGCATCTAGCAGATTAATCCCTTTGACTCCGCGTTTCAAACGCTCTGCAAGTTTTGTGCCTGGTCCACAAAATTAATATCATGGTAAATTAAGTTCAATGGGTAGTCTGTTAATTAAGTTGTTGACGAATCCACTGCCAGTTCATAGCCCATTGTTACCAAATTCGATATGCGCTCTAATTGTGGGACCATCTAATTGTGGAAAGACAAACGTAATGATTAAGTTATGCGCTGGGCAGAAGCATAGGAGGTGTTCGATGCTCTCCTCTTTGTCTATCTGTTTGCAGCTGCGGCAGAAGTCGTGGTTACTGAGTACCAGCCTGTGCGCACGATTCCTTATAAGAAAGTGGCCCGCGAGGGCATTTAGGAGAATGAAGATGTCCTCCCTGCTACATTGTAGGAGAGTTTTTGTTATTTTCGAGTTGGAGTTTGGCCATGTGAGTCTAGAATTGTGGCATGTCGAGATTGAGTTCCAACGGTTGTTGAAAAGTTTGTACAGTCTCTTCCTGAGATGGAGCTTGCAGGTAGCCATGGGCATACCCACCGTGTCCTTATCGCGAAGGATGTCGGCGGTTGTCCCTTGTCTTGCTAGCTCGTCTGCTATGCAGTTGCCCTCAATATTGCGGTGTCAAGGCACACAGATGAGGTTGATTCTCAGATGAGTGGCCATCTCGTTAAGAGATGTGCTGCATTCAGAGATTGTTTTTGAGTTCGTTGTGTTGGAGTCGAGTGCCCTGAGGGCTGCTTGACTATCCGAGAAGATGAAAATGTCTATGTCGTGATGTACTGATAGGTCCAGGTTGGTCATGGCTTCCTGAATTGCCATGACTTCCGCTTGGAAAACACTACAGTGGTCTGGCAGGCGGAATGCGACTTTTATGTCTAGTTCGGGAGAGAAGACTCCCCCACCTGTTTGGGAGTAAAGCTTGGAGCCGTCTGTGTATATATTGACGGCGTCTTCGAATTGGTGTGGGAGGTTGTCGCAGTCTGTTCGGGTGGGTATGAAGATCTTGTATCTTCTTTCGAAATTGACTATGGGTGGAACGTAGTCTGTACCATGTGTTTTGTTAGGATACTGGAGTGGCCCGTAGAGCCTGTTGTCCATGCCGCTGCTTCGCGGAGCCTCTTTTTGACAAGTAAGTCCAGGGGTTGGAGGTCGAGAATTGTGCTTAGTGCTTCAGTGGCGGTGGTGCGGAGCACCCCACTGATGCGCTTCCTTGGATCTTGTGAAGGATCCGGAGGTTGCAATTCTTTTCTAAGGAAGGCCACCATACGATGTTTCCGTAGAGGAGAATGGGCCTGACTATTGCAGTGTATAGCCAGTGAACTATCATGGGGGAGAAACCCCACTTCCTCCCTATGGCTTTTTTATTAGCGAAGAGGGCTATGGCCGCTTTGAGTGTGCGATATAGGATGTTGTCTGTCCAGAGGAGCTTTTTGTCAAGAATGGCACCTAAGTATTCCTTATTGCGGAAACCTCTCTCTATACTAGATACTAGAGAGTGGAGGGCGGTATCTGTTGATCTACCCTTACGGTACGCGTGCTGTGCGTCAGAGAGTAGGCTTTGGTTGATGGTTAGCTTGATATGGATGTCAATTAGTCTTTCCAGGGTGTTCAACAAGAAGGAAGAGAGACTAATCGGGCGGAAGTCCTTTGGGTTGGTGTGGGAGGGTTTGCCGGCGTTCGGTATAAAAATTACCTTAACGTCCAGCCACCTTGTTGGAATATGGTTTAGAGCAAGGCAGCCGTGGAAGATGGCTGTCAGCCAGGGTAGGGAAATATCTAGTGTCCGTTGTAGCTGGGCCGGGAAGAACCCATCCGGGCCGGGGGATTTGAAGGGCGTAAAAGAGATAACAGCCCACTTAATGCGGCCAGGGTTCGAGATGTTGTCTATACTCTGGTCGTCAAAGTTTTCCTCTAGTAGAGGTCCTCCACTACTTGAGTGTTTTTAGGGAAGTGGGTGTCTAACAGTAGTTCAAAGGTTTCCTGACTGTTTTCCGTCCAGCTGTCAGCATTGGTTTTTAGATAGCTAATGGTTGCTGGAAATTTAGCTAAAATTCTTCTGAGTCTGGATGCTCCGCAGTAGATTCTATGCTACTACAGAAATCAGCCCAAGCTCTTCGTTTCGATATTCTAATTTCCTTTTTGTATAGGCTTAGTTTTGTATGGTATAAATTCCAGAAAGATTCGCTATTGTTGTATTTAGCTCTATTAAAGTAAGTTCTATACTCTCTTTTAAGGTTCACCAGGGTTGTGTTCTACCATGGGGGTTTGTGCTTTGCTTTGACTGTTCTGCTTGGGCAAGCCCTTTTTACGGCCTCACCGCAGATGTCAGTAAAAGTGTTAACTAGGTTATCTAGTTCTTGACCGTTGCGTACGTGCGTCGGTGGAGCGTGTAGGTTCCTGTTGAGGAGATTTTTGTAGTATCCCCAGTTGTTAAATCTTAGATTAGTAATTGTGTTTGTACTTCCCCATTGCGTGTGGTGTGAGTTAGCGACCCCACCCAGGATGAGTTCCTTAGATGAGTGTGCATGTATGAGTTGTTTTGTTGTGGTGATGGTAATGGCCCGTAATAGTCGTGAGCCAGATAGAATGATGCTATGGTGTGATGAGTGTGTTCGTTTAGCTCCAGTGTGTCTTTGTAAGAATGCAGATTCTGGTCTTACCCTTATCCTTGGTGTGAAATAGCTTGTATAGGGGGGTTGATAAGCCACAGATGTTGTTGCCAACAATCCATGGCTCTTGAATGAGGACTACGGCTATGTCTCTGTTGCCAGACGTATGAGGATGGCAGCGGATGCTGCCTTGCTGTGGTTCAGGTTAATCTGCAGGAACTGCACCATCTTTAGGACCGTGGTCGGGCTGGGTACCCTCCGCACTCCTCCGCTATGTCTTGGAGAACAGTGCGCCCTGGTCGGGTCGTGTCTTGTTAACTTTGGTTTTCATAGCGTTTGTCACAAACCAAGCAGCAGAACTTTCTTTTAAGCCACTGACTTTTGCTTTAACACTTTCCCAGTCTCTTTCAGTTAATATATCATCGGCCTGATGTCGATTTTTCAAGTCTGTGAATTGTGAATATGCAATATCGTGTTCTCGACACGCTGCATCTAGCAGATTAATCCCTTTGACTCCGCGTTTCAAACGCTCTCAATTAATATCATGGTAAATTAAGTTCAATGGGTAGTTTGTTAATTAAGTTGTTGACGAATCCACTGCCAGTTCATAGCCCATTGTTACCAAATTCGATATGCGCTCTAATTGTGGGACCATCTAATTGTGGAAAGACAAACGTAATGATTAAGTTATGCGCTGGGCAGAAGCATAGGAGGTGTTCGATGCTCTCCTCTTTGTCTATCTGTTTGCAGCTGCGGCAGAAGTCGTGGTTACTGAGTACCAGCCTGTGCGCACGATTCCTTATAAGAAAGTGGCCCGCTGGGGCATTTAGGAGAATGAAGATGTCCTCCCTGCTACATTGTAGAAGAGTTTTTGTTATTTTCGAGTTGGAGTTCGGCCATGTGAGTCTAGAATTGTGGCGTTTCAAACGCTCTGCAAGTTTTGTGCCTGGTCCACAAAATTAATATCATGGTAAATTAAGTTCAATGGGTAGTTTGTTAATTAAGTTGTTGACGAATCCACTGCCAGTTCATAGCCCATTGTTACCAAATTCGATATGCGCTCTAATTGTGGGACCATCTAATTGTGGAAAGACAAACGTAATGATTAAGTTATGCGCTGGGCAGAAGCATAGGAGGTGTTCGATGCTCTCCTCTTTGTCTATCTGTTTGCAGCTGCGGCAGAAGTCGTGGTTACTGAGTACCAGCCTGTGCGCACGATTCCTTATAAGAAAGTGGCCCGCGAGGGCATTTAGGAGAATGAAGATGTCCTCCCTGCTACATTGTAGGAGAGTTTTTGTTATTTTCGAGTTGGAGTTTGGCCATGTGAGTCTAGAATTGTGGCATGTCGAGATTGAGTTCCAACGGTTGTTGGAGAGGGTGTACAGTCTCTTCCTGAGATGGAGCTTGCAGGTAGCCATGGGCATACCCACCGTGTCCTTATCGCGAAGGAGGTCGGCGGTTGTCCCTTGTCTTGCTAGCTCGTCTGCTATGCAGTTGTCCTCAATATTGCGGTGTCCAGGCACACAGATGAGGTTGATTCTCAGATGAGTGGCCATCTCGTTAAGAGATGTGCTGCATTCAGAGATTGTTTTTGAGTTCGTTGTGTTGGAGTCGAGTGCCCTGAGGGCTGCTTGACTATCCGAGAAGATGAAAATGTCTATGTCGTGATGTACTGATAGGTCCAGGTTGGTCATGGCTTCCTGAATTGCCATGACTTCCGCTTGGAAAACACTACAGTGGTCTGGCAGGCGGAATGCGACTTTTATGTCTAGTTCGGGAGAGAAGACTCCCCCACCTGTTTGGGAGTAAAGCTTGGAGCCGTCTGTGTATATATTGACGGCGTCTTCGAATTGGTGTGGGAGGTTGTCGCAGTCTGTACGGGTGGGTATGAAGATCTTGTATCTTCTTTCGAAATTGACTATGGGTGGAACGTAGTCTGTACTATGTGTTTTGTTAGGATACTGGAGTGGCCCGTAGAGTCTGTTGTCCATGCCGCTGCTTCGCGGAGCCTCTTTTTGACAAGTAGGTCCAGGGGTTGGAGGTCGAGAATTGTGTTTAGTGCTTCAGTGGCGGTGGTGTGGAGCGCCCCACTGATGCGCTTCTTTGGATCTTGTGAATGATCCTGAGGTTGCAATTCTTTTCTAGGGAAGGCCACCATTCGATGTTTCCGTAGATTAGAATGGGCCTGACTATTGCAGTGTATAGCCAGTGAACTATCATGGGGGAGAAACCCCACTTCCTCACTATGGCTTTTTTATTAGCGAAGAGGGCTATGGCCGCTTTAAGTGTGCGATATAGGATGTTGTCTGTCCAGAGGAGCTTTTTGTCAAGGATGGCACCTAAGTATTCCTTATTGCGGAAACCTCTCTCTATACTAGATACTAGAGAGTGGAGGGCGGTATCTGTTGATCTACCCTTACGGTACGCGTGCTGTGCGTCAGAGAGTAGGCTTTGGTTGATGGTTAGCCTGATATGGATGTCAATTAGTCTTTCCAGGGTGTTCAACAAGAAGGAAGACAGACTAATCGGGCGGAAGTCCTTTGGGTTGGTGTGGGAGGGTTTGCCGACTTTCGGTATAAAAATTACCTTAATGTCCAGCCACCTTGCTTGAATGTGGTTTAGTGCTAGGCAGCCGTGGAAGATGGCTGTCAGCCAGGGTAGGGTTATATCTAGTGTCATTTGTAGTTGGACCGGGAAAGACCCGTCTGGGCCGGGGGACTTGAAGGGCTTAAAAGAGTTAATAGCCCACTTGATGCGGTCACTGTTTGAGATGTTGTCTATGCTCTGGTCGTCAAGGCTCTCTTTTATGTAGAGGTCCGCCACTGCTTGGGTGTTTTTAGGGAAATGGGTGTCTAACAGGAGTTCAAGGGTTTCCTGACTGTTTTCCGTCAGCTGTTAGCATTGGTTTTTAGGTAGCCAATGGTTGCTGGAGAATTTGCCTCCGCAGTAGATTCTATGCTACTACAGAAATTAGCCCATGCTCTTCACTTTGATATTCTTTGTTCCTTTTTGTATAGGCTTCGCTTTGTATGGTATAAGATCCAGGAAGATTCGCTATTGTTTTATTTAGCTCTATTGAAGTAAGTTCTACACTCTCTTTTGAGGGTCGCCAGGGTTGTGTTCCACCATGGCGGTTTGTGCTTTGCCTTGACTGTCCTGCTTGGGCAAGCCCTTTTTATGGCCTCACCGCAGATGTTAGTGAAAGTATGAACTAGGTTTTCTAATTCTTGACCGTTAAGTACGTGCGTCGGTGGAGCGTGTAAGTTTCTATTGAGGAGATTTTTGTAGTATCCCCAGTTGGTTAATCTTAGATTAGTAAAGTTCTCGGCGGGACGACAGTCTAGAGTTATTGGAAATTCTATGTATCGGTGGTCTGAGAATGAGTTCTCGATCCCCACCCTCCACGCTTCTAGCTGGTTAAGTAGGGGATCAGATATTAGTGTAATGTCTAAGTCTTCCCTCCTATTTCTAGTGATAAAAGTTGGGTCATTACCTTTGTTGCAGATGAATAGATTTAATTGAAGGAGATAGTCGTAGAGTAACTCACCCCTTTCGCTTGTGTTTGTACTTCCCCATTGCGTGTGGTGCGAGTTAGCGTCCCCACCCAGGATGAGTTCCTTAGATGAGTGTGCATGTATGAGTTGTTTTGTTGTGGTGTGTGGTAATGGCCTTTGCTAAACAGTGGAATAAGAAAGGCTTTAAAGTGTGTCCTTGTAAGAATGCAGGTTATGGTTTTACCCTTACGCTTTGTGTAAAATAGCTTGTATAGGGGGGTTGATAAGCCACAGATGTTGTTACCAACAATCCATGGCTCTTGAATGAGGACTACGTCTATGTTGCGTGTTGCCAGGCGGATGAGGAGGGCAGCGGATGCTGCCTTGCTGTGTGGCAGATTAATCTGCAGGAACTGCACCATCTTTAGGACCGTGTTCGGGCTGGGTACCCTCCGCTTCCTCCGCTATGTCTTGGAGAACAGTGCGCCCTGGTCGGGTCGTGTCCTGAGTGCTCTGAGTCAGTTGACACGTACCCTGTATGGGTGGCCTCCTCGTGCTCCATTTCGTCGTAGCACGTGGGCTCATACGACGCACAGGCAGCCAGGTTGTCTGCCGCTAGTTTGTCTGTGTCGTAGATGCGAAGTTGCACCTTGTCGAACCCATAGTTCAACCGGTTCTGTTGCGCTGCGAGGTGTTCCAAGCAGGCCTGGTTCAGGAGGATTACCACGTTCATGGTGACGCGCTCGGTTTTCTCCAACCATCTGTCGGAAGCTTCGGGTTGAGCCTAGTCAGCAGGCTGAGGATAGCCCCTGGCTCCGAGGGTTTCGACGGCAGCCACACCCTCGCTCTCGATCGAGACGGGATGTCAGCAGCCTCGCAAACTGCCAGCTTGGCCCCGAGGTAGACCTCGCCGACTTTGTTGATCTCTCGTCCTCACAGCGATCAACTTTACGTTGCCCTGGTACCACCCTGCATCTGTGCAATCTGTGCGGACCTGGGTTCTCGTCTAGCACTTTTAAGCAGTGTTTGCAATTACTACTCCGTAGCAACGAGATGAATACAAATACTGCTATGCTATTGCTATCGCTCCCTTTTTGACGAGAGCCGTAGCAGAGCCATAGCAGGACAACGAGAAAGTATGTGCTCTGCTCTGGTAGCAGTTTTGTCGCTTGAGAAACTGTAGCAATAGCGGTAGCAGAAAATAAAGTTCTGTGCTCTGTGTAGCAGTAACGGTAGCAAAAAGTTTGTAGCGAGATGAGAGCCGAGCACATGCTATTTATTCATGTGCTACGGCTCTCGCTTGTGTCAATTATGTTGCGCATATTAGTTGAGTTTAGCACATGGAACGGAATGCTGTCTTCAGTGACAAAATCAATGTATGACCGAATTACATTTTTTTAATTGATTTTAACTTTAATTACTTGAGGTTTCACGGTTTTTTTTGTCTGCATGCAACCAGAATCATTTTCTTGCTGCTCAGGTCGGATGTCATGCAATTGTAAGTGATTCTTTAAATTAAAAACACGGTTGTTTTTTATAACTCGGAAACATGTTTTGCATTTAACGTGGTCGGAATCTATCTCCTCGTAATATTTTAAAATGTTGATACTTTTCTTTGCCGGTGTCATGTTTACGCAGTCAATCAAAACTCAAAAGTGCCAAAATATTTTCTTTAAACAACAAAGTGACGAGTAAAAGAAAATCGGTGCATAAGAAAGGTGCAGAAAATAAAAAAACAAACACAAGCGAGAGCCGTAGCACATGAAAAAATAGCATGTGCTCTGCTCTCATCTCGCTACAAACTTTTTGCTACCGTTACTGCTACACAGGGCACAGAACTTCATTTTCTGCTACCGCTATTGCTACAGTTTCTCAAGCGACAAAACTGCTACCAGAGCAGAGCACATACTTTCTCGTTGTCCTGCTATGGTTCTGCTACGGCTCTCGTCAAAAAGGGAGCAATAGCAATAGCAAAACGAAATACTACGAGAGTAGCGTAGCTTTTCAAACGCTGCTTTTAAGGCCACTGACGCAAGGGCCCGTCTAACCAGACCCCATTGGTTCCTAGGGATCTTTCCGCCTTCATCGCTCTGGTCGATGACGCCAATGATCTTCCCATACTTTAGTACTTCCGCAAGAAATCTCGACCATGTGCCGCGGTTGGTTATCTTGGTCTTCTTGCTCGCTGGTTGCGCTGCTTCCATCGACCTCTCTCGCTTGTTGCTGTTGCTGGTGGTCATAGTGATGTCGAAGTCTGGGACTACCGCCTTTGCCCAGGCTATGTCTTCTTGGATTTTCTGGTAATCCAATTTCGACGTTTGATCCTCACGTATGGGGTTGGTGGCCAGCCGGTTGAGGATACGGAATGCTTTCTTTCGATCCAGAGGTCCTGCCTGGTTAGGTGGTGTCCTGTTGAACTCCTTGGTCCTGGTACTCACCACAAGACCGGCGCTCCCCTCCGGTTGGAGTAGTTGGTTAGCCACACCTACGCTGGTGGTAGGCTTGGGCTGGTCTTTTTGGTGTATTGGGCTTATACGGCTGCGTTGTTCGCTGGCCTTGGCAGGAGTCGAAGTCAGAAGGACTTGGTTTTTCGGAGCAGTGTTCTTGCTCGTCTTATTGTCGCTGGTTGCGACTTTCGACTTTTTAAGAGTGTCGGGCTCTTGTTTGGTGTTGTTGCTTTTTATACCCGTTACTCGTAGAGTAAAAGGGTATACTAGATTCGTCGGAAAGTATGTAACAGGCAGAAGGAAGCGTTTCCGACCCCATAAAGTATATATATTCTTGATCAGGATCACTAGCCGAGTCGATCTAGCCATGTCTGTCTGTCCGTCTGTCTGTCCGTCCGGATGAACGCTGAGATCTTGGAAACTATAAGAGCTAGGCTATTGAGATTAGGCGTGTAGATTCCTGAGCTTCTTACGCAGCGCAAGTTTGTTTCAGCAGAGTGCCACGCCCACTCTAATGCCCACAAACCGCCCAAAACTAAGGCTCCTACAGTTTTCATGCTAGAATAAAAATTTTAACTGAAATGTATTGTTCTTATCAATACCTATCGATTGACCCAAAAAAAAGTTTGCCACGCCCACTTGAACGCCCACAAACCGCCCACAAACTTCAAAAAATCGTAAATATGAATGCAGATATCTCGGAAAATATCAAAGCTAGAGAAATGGGATTTCAGATTTAGATTCCGTAGGCTTGAGTGCAGCGCAAGTTTGTCACGCGAATATGCCACGCCCACTCTAACGCCCACAAACCGCCCAAGCCCGTGGTGCCCATAATATTCATGCTAGATAAAAAATTTTAACTGAAATGTATTGGTCTTGTCAATACCTATCGATTGATCCAAAAAAAACTTTGCCACGCCCACTCTAACGCCCACAACGCTTAAATCTGTCTACCGCCGGTAGGTGGCGCATTTCAACCTCGCTTTGCTGCATATCTCCATTTTCCTTTGGTCCTTTTAGCTGAGTAACGGGTATCTGATAGTCGAGGTACTCGACTATAGCGTTCTTCCTTGTTTTTTTATTAAATTTATCCATACTTAAATCCCACGAGCTGCGGAGAAGGGACAGGTCCACCCGGGCAGAGATCCGTTGTACCCGGGTAAGGCTGACTTAGAACAGGCGGTCGCCACTTGCCTGAGCTCACCGTTTAAGACTGAGTTATTTGTTGACTCGGGCTCACGGCCAGATTGACTCTCGGCACGGTACGAGTGACACCTTAGTCCAGCCCGACGTCGGTACTGCTACGGCGCAGATACCCGCTGACTGTCCGGGGCTTAATATTGGGGGATTGGCGGCAGCCAAGCTTATTGACAAGCTTTTATTGATACAAGTCCAAACATTTTTTCGGATAAGGCCAATTGTTCCTAATATGAATGGAAGTAACCTAGGCCATAAACTTAAGTAGCAACTCTCGTATTATGAAAGCGATTGACTAAATCGTTTTTGATATATCGTGGCTACCAGTTGAAAAAACGTGGTTTCGAGAAAAGCTCGTTTGAAAGATCAAGTTCTCTCTCGATTGGACTGCCCGAGTAGACTTAGCCATGTCAGTCTGTCTGTCCGCCCACTGTGATATCGAAAACTTCAAAAGCTAGAAAGTTGGGATTAGGCATGCAGATTATAGAGATTATTACGCAGCGCAAGTTTATTTCAGCAATGTGCCACGCCCACTCTAACGCCCACAAACCGGCGAAAACTGGCTCCTACAGTTGAAGTGCTAGACGAAAATGGTACCTGAAATGTATTGTTCTCGTCAATACCTATCGATTGACCCAAAAAAAATGTTGCCACGCCCACTCTTACGCCTACAAACTTAAAAAAAATCGTCCAAGTGAACGCTGATATCTCGGAAACTATCAAAGATAGAGACAGCTTCGTACGCAGCGCCAGTTTGTTACGCTGATGTGCCACGCCCACTTTAACGCCCTCAAGCCGCACCCACAGTTTTCATGCTAAAAAGCAAATTTAACTGAAATGTATTGGTCTCGTCAATACCTACCGATTGGAACGAAAATGTTTGCACGTAACAGCGCCGTAAACCTTTCTGTTTTTCCATTAGTCTGCGACTAACTCTCGTATGGCGAAACCCGTGTGCCTAATGCAATATTTTGCGAATCTTCGAAGTGTATTCCAATTTTAAAGCGGTCATTTTAACATTTTAACTTAACTTTCATCAACTTCAATTTTAAAAGCTGAGTAACGGGTATTAGACAGTCGAGGCACTCGACTGTATCGATCTCCTTTTTTTTTTTAGCTAGCGGCTCTATAATTTTTTTTTTAACCATTTTGGCTTTAAATCGAAAGTTCCCTGCAGGTTTTCAATCACGAAGGAACGCACACACGAAAAACATTGAAAAAAATCAACAACTCGATGTGTGCAAATTGTGTTCCTTTGCCTTTGGTTGCATCAATGCCACACTTTGGCATCAATAGTTTAAACATCGGTCTATTTTTATATTCGTTTACTCATAGCGTAAAATTGTATACTAGATTCGTCGGAAGGCATGTAACAGGCAGAAGGAAGCGTTTCCGACCCCATAAAGTACATATATACAGGGGTGGTCAAAAGTATTTTCACAAAACAAAAGTTAAATATACTCATAATTTACTTCTTGTTAACTTTGGCATCAATGGAAAAGTAATTTAAATGCCGTTTGAATTATACAATACATTTCTTAACCTATTCAGTACTTATTGAAAAGGACGAATTTGTGTAAACATCTACTTTTTAAACTTTTTTCCTAGACTTGAAAACTTAAATTTTTTGATGGAAAAAGTTTCTTCAAACATAAATAATAGTAACAGCAAAAACAATTTTCAAAAATCATTTTGCATACTTGTATATTTGTATATGATTTTTTGAAAATGTTTAGAAACGTGAATTTTAACCCTATTTTTTCTTTTTTTCATACAAATTTTTTTCGACATTGTCACCTTCAAAAAATCATAAGAAATATAAGCAAGATGATTTTTGAAAAATTCTTTTTGCAGTTACAAATCTGTCTACAGCCCACATAACCATATATTGAGATCACGGATAGGTGGCGCATTTCAATCTCGCTTTGCTGCTTGCATATCTCCATTTCCCTTTTGTCCCTTTTCATCATTTCATATTTAACTATTGTATTTTTTCCATGTGTAACTAAAAAAATTATATTGACAAGTGCGCTCACATCTGTAGTCATTGGCCGGGTTCAGCAGAACAACATAATAACTGATTTCTGGTCCATCAGTAATCTGTGATCAAGTTTGTTCTGCTGAACGCTCACGATACATAACGACGTTAAAATAGTAACACAATTTACCTGAAAGATCCCATTATGCAATTCAAATGTATTTTTCAGTTGGACCTAGTGTAAGGTCTTGACAATCTCTTTATAAACAAATGGTTATATCCGTCACTCGCAGAGTAAAATGGTATACTAGATTCGTCCGAAAGTATGTAACTTCTACCTGTTACATACTTTCCGACGAATCTAGTATACCATTTTACTCTGCGAGTAACGGATATAACCATTTGTTTATAAAGAGATTGTCAAGACCTTACACTAGGAAGCATTTCCGACCCCATAAATATATATACTTGATCTGTATCACTAGCCGAGTCGATCTAGCCATGTCCGTCTGTCCATATGAACGCTGATATCTCGGAAACTAAAGGAGCTAGAATGGGACTTGGCATACAGATTCTTCGGCTTCGTGCACAGCGCAAGTTTGATTCAGCAGGCAAACGACTATTACACAATAACTCGTCTAGTGCCCACGATTTTTAATATTTTGTCAAAATGTAAATGAGATTTTGTGCTTACTATCAATACCCATTTACATGCCGAAAATTAGTTATATCTTAATAGTAATCAATACTAAGCAAATTCAATGGATGGACACACTCATGCAGCAAATCAGCTGCTTTCACTAATACGCTACCAAGCCACTAGGGGCAATATATGTAGGTTAGTTGGCGCTATATGCTAGGTGGCGCTACAGAAGATGAAGACATGTGGCGCTATAGGCTAGGTGTGTTAGTAAAAAAAACAGAGTTGCTGTAAGCATATATCCATTCCTCTCACACTCCCGTAGGCTTAGTAACGGGTATCTAATAGCCGAGGCCATCGACTATAGCGTTTTCTCTCTTTTTCAATTAAAATTGCTTTTAAAAAACGTTATCGGTTGCCACCGCAACTGTAGCATTGCGCACAGTAATCGTGGACACGTAACAATCAAAAAGGGTAAATAATTTAACCTGCTTCATGTTTTTTTTAATAATATTTCGGTTAGTTCTTACCGATATTTCACTAATTGAAACACGCCAGCAGCAATGTATCATGTATCACGAAAGGGTAGCGTACTATTTTTACGCTCCTTTTTTACTGATTGTTCGTACCCAAAGGTACTCAACATAACCACCACAACAAATCAAGCAGAAGCCAAGTTGGGAACAGTACCAGACGCTTAGTAGCACTCACTGCAGATGAGAATTGCTGATCAGCATATTATCTGTCTCACTAACTCACCGTCTCACCGACTCAACGGCACACTGACTCGCCAATGCAGTCAGCACATTTTGCAGTGTCAGCCGAGCCAACTACGCAACTGCTACCGTAATCATAATTCCCTGACCTACTTTAGAATGTTCCAAGAAGTATATAAGCAGTTAGCAAATGAAGAATAAATTAGTTATCAACGCACCTCATAACTCCGCGGTTCTACTTCCTACCTCTGGGAATAGAGCTCGTAATACACTATCTCAACTAGCAGCTAACCACGTTAGCTCAACCTCAGCGCAGTTCAGCATCGCCTGTGGTATGGCATCGCAGTAACCATCGTTACCATTGCCGCGACGCGATTGTCCTGCCAGCAAAGCGTCCCCGTGCCAGTGACAAGTGCTCATTACCCCCTTGTAACGCGGTGTGACCCAGAAGTGTCTACTTCGGTTAGTTACAAACATTGGTGACCCCGACGTGATCCTTTACCAACAAAGGATCACACTTCAGCAAGCCCCTTCCTACCAAAAGCTGAACCTCTGACTGGTGAGAAGACCCGTTAAGTTAACTACATCCACCCGCCCTGGAAACCCTAGCTCATCCAGCTTCACAGGATACGCTTCGTCATCCAGCGTCACAGGATCGTCAGCTTAATCCAGTTTCACAGGATACGCTTCTTCTTCCAGCGTCACAGGAACTCAGCTTAATCCAGCTTCACAGGATACGCTTCGTCATCCAGCGTCACAGGATCGTCAGCTTAATCCAGCTTCACAGGATACGCTTCTTCTTCCAGCGTCACAGGAACTCAGCTTAATCCAGCTTCACAGGACTCACAGCTTCATCCAGCTTCACAGGATACGCTTCTTCTTCCAGCGTCACAGGAACGTCAGCTTCATCCAGCTTCACAGGACTCACAGCTTCATCCAGCTTCACAGGATACGCTTCTTCTTCCAGCGTCACAGGAACGTCAGCTTCATCCAGCTTCACAGGATACTCAGCTTCATCCAGCCTCAAAGGATACTTCGTTTCCAAGACACACAACATGTCTACTTCATTCATAGAGGAAACAAGTCACACAAGAATCGATTTACACAATCGATTACTAGACACCCAAAACGAGCTGCAAGGGAAAATCCAACAGCTCATTAAGAATTATGGCAAGGATTCTGTCGACCGACGCCACCGAGACGGCTATTATTCCGCTAAGCTAACTCAGTTAAACGATCTCTGGCAGCAGTTTTGCGACCTAGATTAAGAAAGCAAACGGCAAAGTGAGATTTCACTCGATGAAGTAGGGATTCATTCAACGAACGTAGCATTGATGGATCATAAAATAAAAGAGCCTGAAGATATATGTAGCCAATCAAAGACTAGCGACACAGCGTCCGATCGAGAATCAACCGATACATATAATGGTTCATTACAGCTGACTGAACTTTATACTGCAAGAGAAAAACCAATTTAAATAGAAGCGACTTTTCATCAATTTAAAACTAACAAGAAGTCTGACTTTTGATCAACATTTCTAAACTTAACCAAGAAATATCTTAGTTTTGTTGCAGAAGTTTCATATACCATAGACGTGCCAAATGATCGAGTTCTACGAGGGCACAATTTCAGTCCCCACGGTAATGTCAATTTTATCGCAAAGGGGAGTGTTAAGCAGCATCAAAAAGATGTGAAGGACCTGAATCACAAACAGGAACCGCCGCAGTTGAAGGAAGGATCCTCCTCGGTCAATGATTTGTTAGGTGCTTCCTATACAATTCGGCCAAGGGCTGACCGACATCACGCCTTAATTGAGGGTACCCCTCAATGGGGGGGAGAATGTTCGTACCCAAAGGTACTCAACATAACCACACTTAACAAATCAGGCAGTAGCCAAGTTGGGAACAGTACCAGGCGCTCAGTAGAATTGCTGATCAGCATATTATCTGTCTCACTAACTCACCGTCTCATCGACTCAACGGCACACTGACTCGCCAATGCAGTCAGCACATTTTGCAATGTCAGCCGAGCCAACTACGCAAAGTGCTACCATAATCATAATTCCCTGTTCCCGTGCCAGCGACAAGTGCTCATTACCCCCTTGTCCCGCGGTGTGACCCAGAAGTCTCTACTTCGGTTAGGCACAAACACTGATCATCAAGAATTTTAGCAAGTTCAGCAGAACTATCGTAAGAATTGCAGCAGTGATAAGGTATCATGTTGTTCTGCTGAACTTGGCCATTTTCTTTTACGTAATCGGTGTCATACACCACGTCGAACAATGTCGCTAATTGACCTATTGGTTGAAAATTGTAACCTTTGAGTTTATTGAGGTAAAGGAGCCTCGCATAAGCCAATATCACCTAAAGAGTTTCGCAGTCCTTCTGGATTGAGGTGCTTTTAGTGAAGGCAAGTAGTTAGCCTGGCGTCCTCCTTGAAGCATCTTTTAGTGATGCCAGTACCCAGGCATCCAGGTATCAGTGCCGGGCAATAACAGATAAGATGTTCCAGGGTTTCAGTCTGAGTCATGGGGTGATAATTTTTTTAGGTAACCTGCAGCATGACTTGAAATATTCCGTCTAGTCCAAACGCTCTTAATTCCGCAACGCGGTTTATAGCACAGAGGATTTTTCTAAAGGGGATTTAAATCAATTGGGGGTTCCGTTCGCCAGTTCCCAGGTCCTGGTGCGTTTTGAAATCGGGAATCTCCACTTACGGAGTTTGGCCGTTTCTGTGACCTTCTCGATATTGGAGCAGAAGTTTATTCACGAGTTTCGCATGTTTGGCGATTTCGAAACGTTTTTGAGGTTGTTTCTTTGAAGCGATGGGTCCCGGTTCCACCATGGTGGCTTGGTCCTCTTTCTCTTCGATATTGGGCATAATGCGTTGTGTGCGTCTAGTAGTTCCTCGGGTAGTTGACTCGGGGAACACTTGAGTGAAATTTTCATTATAGTCTAAGAGGAATGGTCTTTCTAGAACTCTCCATCCAAATATCTGAGTACTCCATCCAGTTATTAGTGTTAGATCTAGCACGTTTGATGGGGTGGGGTCTACGAAGTTGTGCACTAGAGCTATGCACAAGTAACCCGACTTGTTCGTCAAACCTAAAACCCAACTGCCTGTCTCACTCTCACCTCCACTCGACAGGTTAACTATAACTGGCAGGTCACATCCTTCTCCTCTTCCAAATCCTTTAGCGTAATTTACTGGGCGGCCTCCACGATGGTGTCCAGACCGAGGTCAGTGTGGTGTTGTTTAAGGCGCACTGGCAGACCGTTTGCGTCAGCCACTTCACCACCCGGTACCGTCAAAAGGAGAAATGGAGATTTTGGGGTCCTTCTCGTGCGTGCACTATCTTTCACCGCGCCTCAATCAGTATGCCGTTCTCATCGCTCTGGTCGATTAAAGCCACGATCAAGTGTCGTTTGGACACCTCACTGACCTTCGCCTTCTGTTTGGGCTTTCTGGCTGTTTTTGATAGTGGGCTTGAATCCTTGGGGTAGCTTGGCGAAGTGCAGCCTGGCTTCATCAACCTTTGCTGCTCCCGTCAGCTCACAGGTGTGACGCTGTAAAGTGGCGCCTTCTGACTATTTTTTGGATAAAAATTATATCTTTTAAAACAATATAGATAATTGAATAGTTTAAACAGCATACGATAGATAATTGATCTGCCATGAGATGAGTGTTTGAAACAGGGAGTGCGCTTTAAGAAAGCTTTCTTACAAATCAATTTTAACTTAAATTTTGAAACAAATTCATTTTGCATGTGCCAAATAAATGTAAATAAATTTTTTTTTAATTTTTAAAAATTATTCATACATTTTTTTTATTAATTGGTTAATATATTTTATTTTTATAAAATGGTCACAATTTATTACATTTGGTTAATCCATTAGACTTAACATTTAGGTCTATATATTAACTGTTTTCTTGACTTTACATGACGCGGAGAGGAAGATGCAACCAACATATTGAAGAGATCCTTGTCTGCCCTCATTCTTGATGCCTTAAATGCGTTTAGCAATCTGTATTTTTTATAAAATTTGTTTGATGATTCCTGTGCTTCTTCAAAAAGCTCTCCAATTGACGAGTACTGGTATTCGATTATATCTTTTCCACGTGCCAATATCTTATGGCTTGGATACAATATCTCTCAATTCTGTATTTCTGTAGGTATCCTGCTTAAAAGTATGAGGTTATCTTAGGTACTATTACGCAATTTGGGTGATGCATACTTTTCGTCAAAATTCATTTTTGAATCTACATAACATTAAAACGTGACTATTTGGGGCAATGAGTTATATTTGAAAAATTAAGGAACCTCAAGGGCTATACAGATTCAAATAAAAAAAAATCGGGAAAATAGTTTTGTGCAATTGATTGCATTACACAATTTTCGAAAAAGCATCGTTATTAGCATTTTAAACTTTATATTCAACGACATATAGCAAATGTCTGTATCTTTAGTCGTTTACAAACTACAGGCGCTTTAAAAGTTTTAGAACTAAAGTTTCTTATATCGGTCTGCTTAACACCGTTTAAATGTCTCCAAGACTAGGAGTAGCGCTCAGGCAACGTAAGTTGTTCTGAACTGGTAAATGTGGCAATTTTTCTTGATTAATTACTTTCAAAAATCCCTTTTTACAACAATGTGTTCCATGTCAAAAGCCGAGCTATTTTTGAAAAATCAAAAAAAAAGCTACAAAGAGGAGTAATAATTTTTAAACTATGGTATTAAGAATACCTACATTAAGATGGCGTACCCAGTATTTCAAAATATCTTTATAACGACTTATAGCACAAGTCTGAAACTTTAGTAGTTCAAATTTAGTAAAATTAAATTTTCTTATGTGCAGCTGTTTAACGCAATCTAAAATTTCAAGGACGATAAAACAACGTTTTGGGTCAAACACACAAACAGAATAAAATTTTAAACTTGAAAAATCCCCCTAAATCTTGTTTTTGGAATTACTTTTGGCTGTGCATTGGATTTTAACAAATAAAGTGTTTTAACTATTCGAGGTGTCATTCGTCGTGTATTTTCGGGAAGAACAACACAAAGCTAATAAACTGGTCTAATTTTCTAAAATAGCACTTTTACACTTTTACCGCGCTTTCTCTAAACCAATTGATTTTCAAAATGTCTTGCAATGCAATTCTTTTAGTTTTTGCATCACTTTTCAATTGTTATGATCGAACCATCACTGCAGATTTTCAATTCTGTGGCTTTATATAGTAGTCGCCGTCGCACACTCTCCTGGTGCGCTTCGTCACTATGTGGACTGCCGTCCACAGTGATCAAGAAGTATGTCCAAATAAGTTTTGAAAAAGTATACAAAATAGTATTAAATATTTTTTTAATTTTCCATTAAAGCTTTAAAATAGGGGAAAAATGGTTGTTTCAAATGGAAAATTACCATGAGATGCGGATGTCAAACTGTAATGTGCTTTTACGTATTTAACACTTTATTAACACACCAATCAGTGGAAACAAGGAAACGATTTTAGTATTTTACCTTAAAGTGAGGTAAATTAGCAAGAGTCCATACAAAATTTGGTAATACTCTAAATTAGGGGATCCTGGATGGACCGCGATTTCTTAAGAATTTACGTGCACAAAGAACTTAGCGGTCGGCCATGGTTCTCTTGTAATTAAATTTCAAAGTTCCCGGGTTTGCTATAAAAAGCAACGGTGCCTTCTCGTACATACTTGCTACAAAAAACGAGTTGTCTGTAATATTCAATTTTGTACAAAAAAAATTTTGTTAGTTATTGATTCATTTTGTTGAACATGTAGTGCCAATCCTGCTCAGTAACGTTTGGAGAGTTTCTCGGTATGGATGAGAAAGCTCGTTTCCGCTTTCTGCAAGATCACGGATTTGTTTTGGAAAAGCGGGACTGTCCAACCTGCTGTAGTCCATGCAAAATGATCGAAGATGATGGGAAGATAATGTGGGTGTGCCGGCGAAGGTTCGCAGTTGAAAGTTCCAACAAAAAGAGGAAAATAAAGAGGCAGTGTCCACACATTTAAGGCAAGCTTTTCATTTATATATATCAGAGCTCGCAAATAACTGTTAACCGTTTCTCGTTGTCTGGAAATATGTGTCTTTTCCTGACTCTTTACGAAAAGACTCAGAGAGCAACCGATTTATGGGTTCTTGAATGAGCTCGCTCGCGCTCAGAGCAAAACCTTTTTTTTCTATTCTGTTTTGTTATGGTTGTTCCAGGACCGTTTTGTCCTGTTCAGGTGAGGCAAACGGTCTTTTGCGTATGTATTGGTGTACACTCACACGCATAGGCAAGCAAATCGTTAATCGTCGGTTTTGCAGCCGAACGGGCATTCTCAGCCTTACACTTTATATTAAGTGAACGAAGAAGTTCGATTAGTGCAGAGAATCTGAACGCCTTATTAGTTATAAAGCTTAACACATAATATATAAAAAATGTTAAATGTTAAAATAAAATGTAAAAACAACATATTCTGAAACTTTTTATTGCTTTTTGATATCAATTTGTTATATGGAATATGGAATCGAAATGGAACTTGTTAACCAAAACATTTGAAAATAAATTTAAAATGTATTAAACAAATTATATTATTTCTTTTTCACAACAACGAAAGTAAATGTAAAGACCGTTTGCCTTGAGTTTTTCGGTCAATCGGTCTTTTGTTGACTGTCATTGTGCGAGCGTTTCTCGTTCCGCTCTTTACGCACTGCTCATTAAGGAGCAATATACAACGAGCTCAACGAAAAGCGCTCAACAGAAAACATAAATGATGACAGCAAGTGTCTCTTGCTCAGAGCGAGAGCGAGACAGTAGGACCTTTTTCAGTTTTGCTCGCAACGAGAGCACGAGAAGAAAAACGGTCAACAGTTATTTGCGAGCTCTGATATATATTCAAAAACTATACATTAAAAAAGTAATTTCTTAGGAAAGTGCCTAGAAAAACACTTTTTTTGAAAATGCTCGCGTTCCCTACAGCGAGGCATGCAAGTTCATTGCGTGGAACTTGAAGGGCACCACATATTCATTTTTGGAGGATGAGTTGAGAAGGGCGTCTCAGACCGTAGCCGATTGAACGAACTTCCTCAGGGAAGTCTATGTAGATTGGTCGGAGAAAATGGTGAGGACCGTAATCAGAGGCGATGGTGCGTTTGGTCGCAGGAAGCATAATTGCGGCCGAATAATCGAGGGTCAGTGGGTGTTCGGTGGCATCGACCGCGAGACGGGCGATTTTTTCATGGCTCCGGTCGGGGACAGGTCAAGGATACTCTGTTACCATTTATCCAAGAGAAGATCGCTGCCGGGACCACCATCCGGTTGCTGGAGAGCGTATGACAATTATGTGTAGTCAATTTAAGTAATTATTTTTTCTTTATTTTTTTTTTTTTAATTTAATTTATTTTTATTTTATTTTATTTTAATTGAAGTTTTTCTTTTATTTAATTGTTGGACAGAGATTTATTATACGTTATATTCTCGTTGACATTGACTTAGGAACTGCGCTTAAAGTTAAAGCTTATAAAGAGGTGCAGCATAATTGACTGGCGCCTCGTGTTAGCATAACCGTTCATTCGATGGCTTATCTTGAGCTTGAGCATGTTGATAAGATACACAGCGTTATCTGCATAAGCCAGCGAATGAGCGGCGAGAGAAACTACCCAAAAACAAGGAAGAACGCAATAGTCGAGTACCTCGACTATCAGATACCCGTTACTCAGCTTAAGGGACCAAAGGGAAATGGAGATATGCAAGCAGCAAAGCGAGATTCAAATACGCCACCTACCGGCGGTAGACAGATTTAAGCGATCTGGGCGTTAGAGTGGGCATGGCAAATTTGTTTTTGGATCAATTGATAGGTATTGACGAGATCAATACATTTCAGTTAAAATTTTTCATCTAGCATAACAATTGTGGGCGCCACAGGTTTGGGCGGTTTGTGGGCGTTATAGTGGGCGTGGCATATTCGCGTGACAAAATTGCGCTGCGTACAAAGCTACGGAATCTAAATCTGAGATCCCGATTTTCTATCCTTGATAGTTTCCGAGATATCCACGTTCATACTTACGTTTTTTTGAAGTTTGTGGGCGTTAAAGTGGGCGTGGTAAACTTTTTTTTGGGTCAATCGATAGGTATAGATAAGAACAACACTTTTCAGTTAAAATTTTTATTCTAGCATCAAAACTGTAGGAGCCACAGTTTTGGGCGGTTTGTGGACGTTAGAGTGGGCGTGACACTCTGCTGAAACAAACTTGCGCTGCGTAAGAAGCTCAGGAATCTGCACGCCAAATCTCAATAGCCTAGCTCTCATAGTTTCCGAGATCTCAGCGTTCATCCGGACGGACAGACAGACGGACAGACGGACATGGCTAGATCGACTCGGCTAGTGATCCTGATCAAGAATATATATACTTTATGGGGTCGGAAACGCTTCCTTTTGCCTGTTACATACTTTCCGACGAATCTAGTATACCCTTTTACTCTACGAGTAACGGGTATAATAACTACACAGTAAAAAGTTTTATATATAAATTAATTATTTGAGACGAGTTTGGTTTCGCGCGGCGATGACCGTCACGATTTATTTCCAAAATTCACCTTACTCATAAGTACACAAATTCTTAAAATGTAAGCTAGCCCTATGCTCTGAAACTGCTGACCCGGCGACTCGTGCATTGGGTTGGGCAACCGCTGCTTCCGTCGCAGTGCATTGCCCGCTGATTGTGCTGACCGTAGCACCGTCGTTGTGCAATGTCCGCAGGTGACGCTGGCCTTGCATTATTCCCGTCTGGTTATGCGGAACTAGCCTGGGAACTTTCTTGTTGCTGGGCGACCGTGTTAACTTATACAATAGTCTAGATATATATATATATGTATATATATATATGTATATATATGGGCGACCGTGTTAACTTATACAATAATCTCCTCCCATCTTAAGAATGATTAACGTCCTCGTTAATATATAATATTTACTTAAAAATAACAAATTACATTGATTTTAAATTGGTGTTTATACAACTAAACTTGTTCGCTGCGACTATCATTTCAATTAGCATTTTCGTTCCTTTCGTATTCATTTGAGTACTTTGAATTCCTAATTAATTTCAATGGTTTAAATTTAGATCTGTGTCGCCTTATATTTCTATTGTTAATATATTCCTTATAATGAGTATCATCAAGCTTAGATATTTGTTTAGTTTTCCTAAATGGGTTATCAATTTTTAATTTTCGTTTTAGTTGCATATCTACTTTGGCAAAAGCTGTATCTATTTCATGTTCTTTCTCTAACCATAAGCCTAAAGCTCTACTTGTCATACCTGGATCTTGATCCATTTTCAGTACTTTGGGTTTACCTAGAAAATTAAATTCCTTTAACAATTCTTTTTTTGTTTCAATCCAATCAGTAGATGTGGTTTCGGTGGCTGACAAAAATTTAGATTTTAAATCAATACAAGTTATGAAAGTTCTATTATTTGTGAAGAAATAATCAATAATGTATTTATCTCTAATATTATTTGGTGTTGGAGTAATTTTATACAGTAAATCTGCCCGCCTGTTTTCATGTTAACTTAAATTACACGTATTGCATTCGTTAATTATATTTTGTATTAATTTTATGTAGTCTGGGTAAAAATATGAGTTTCTAAAGTCTATTATCATTTTTTGTATTCAATGATGAATTTTATTTTCGTGTATTTTAATAATAAGGTCCTTAAATTCTGAATAGCTACTTATATTTATAAGATTTTTTGTAGCTTTATATAGTTTAGTTCCAGTGTTTGGTCGAATTATTTATATATTCATTTTGAAAAATAACAAAATCATTAATATTTACGAACAAAATAGTAGAGGTTCGTCCACAAATGTCTTCTAGTATTATATCGTTTGCCTTCTCACTGGCCATTTCAGAATAAAATATTTTAAAAATAGTGCGATTAAATATTTTTTCTACATCGACTTTTTCCTTGTCACTTTTTATGAATATTAATTGTCTTTTATAAATATTAAGAGGACGCTCTGTCATTGGAATACCTAGAAAGCCATCTTCTTCTGCACTATGAATTGTAGGGACTAACGATTCAAAATCTTCACTTCCAGATACAAGTGAATCTGATTCGTTGTTCATAAAGTTTGTCGCAGATTCTTGACTTGTATCTGTTATGTTTACTCTGGAAAGAGCGTCTGCTACAAAATTTTGTTTGCCTTTAATGTGCTCAATTTCAAAATCGTATTCGTTTAGTCTGATTTTCCACCTCTGTAACTTCATGTTTGGCTCTTTTACATTGTATAACCAAGCCTGTTGGGGTGGGGTGGCTTGATCGCTGAAATAGATAAAGTCCCAGGAACGGAGGGTACGCAAAAAAACACGGGTGTAGTTTGGGGTTTTTCGCGCGACGTGCATAGGTGTTTATTCGTACACTTGGAAATAAAAACTCATTAAGCCTTACTTAACTTAAGCGCTCCAGAGCGGAGTGGAGACTTAGGGGAGAGATGAAGAGGGAGAGCGGACGGCAGTGCGAGCGTGCGAGATGTAGACATCTGGATAAAACTGCCGCTCGACACTGCCTCCTGAAATTAAACTCCCTTTTGACGTAAACATTCTTCCCCCCCTTGCGAGGACACCCGTAGCAAGAACCTCAGGATAGTCGGCTCAAGAATATGTTGGAAGTGAAGATCGGTCGTCCGTATGTAGAAGAGTGTGGTAGCCCTTTCCACACTTGTGGCAGTAATGACCACTGCGGCAGGAGTCCTTGGAATGATTGTGAGCCAAGCAATTGGAGCAGTACTTCTGGATATGTACTTCCTGGAGCCGATTCTGGGGGCTTAGCCGTAGAAAGTGGTGGCACTTCCGTAGAGGATGGATATTTTGGCAGACTCGGCATTGGTCGGATTTAATACCTCGAGTACGTCTGCCTTCCAAGGCGGGGTATGGAACCCAATATTCGGATGAAGTATTTTTAGGAGGGACTTTTTGTACGGAAACTTGCGTTGAATAGGACGAAATGGTGTGTGGAACTGAGGCGGATACTGGCCTTGGAGGGTCGGATGGAATCGGCAGAGTAGTAGGACCGCTGTTTCGATGCAGCAATGTGTGATGCCGATCTTGGCAAGTGAGACAGTTGTGAGCGCTTGTGCAATCCCGAAATTGATGGCAACTGCTTCCTTTGGATATAGGCTAGACGATCGTTTATTGTCATTTGTAGGAAGCGTGGACATATACGCACGGGACGTTCTTCTTCGAACACAGATCGCAGCCTTTGGGTATCGAAACTAAACTTGTGTTGAAGGAATTTATTTTTGGAAATTCTGCCACTCGATTTGTGTCCTTGGACTGGACGTGGTGGAAATTGGCAGATCGGAAGTTATCGACGGCCTCAAGAGTTCGATGGCGCTCTGTCAAATATGAATCAAGCTCAAGCCACGTAGCAATTTCGGCTTTATTTTGGATGGATTGCTCCCATAATGAGAGAGTGAGCCTTGGTAGTTTTGTCGAGCACATATAAACCAGGATAGGGTCCCAATTCTCAATATTAACACCGGAAAATTTTAAGGAAGTTAAGCAACCTTGAAAAGTGCGTTGAAGTTCCTTTAAGGCTGCTCCCGACTCCTGTGCTACATTGCACATTTAAAAGTGTTTTCAGGTGACTGTTCACCTGCAATCGCTTATTTTCGAAACGCTCAGTTAGGTTTTTTCCAGGCTGAGCAAAAGCCATCATTGGTGAGTGGGGATCTCGAAACTATGGAATGAGCTTCGCCACTTGTTTTTGAATTTAAGTGGAATAATTTTTCAACGGGCGTTAGACTCGGATTGTCTATGTATATCGCCGTGAAAAGGTCCCGGAAAGTCGGCCAGCGAAGATAATCGCCAGAGAAACCCTCTATGTCGATAGGAGGGAGCCGACAGCCATAAGACGTGCAATTTTGGGACGGAGTTACTAGAGCTTGAGGTATTTGGAAGGAGCCCTTTTGGATTTGTTCCATGAGCTGCGCGGCAAACATTTCATAGGTGGAGTACGTTTGGTAATACTTGGATTTTAGTATGGATTTCGTGTCTGCGGCGCCCTCGCCTGCAGCTATAATGCAGTCGGAGCATATGTCGTATGCTGCCTTTACCGTTTGCCACAAGGAATTGAAGTGATCGCGACGGATTTTACAGGCGGATAACGTTGGGGTAGGAGCACCTGGAGCGTTCACAGTGGCCTCAAAGTGGATCAGACAGTTAGCTGTGGCCATAAATCGGGTTAAAGCGGATTTGACTGATGTTGCCATGACGTAAAATAATTTAAAATTTGTAATTCAGAAGTAAGGAAACGGGCTAGAATCCAATTGGAATTTAGGAACCAATCAAGATTGTAAATATATACGGTCACACTGTCGGATAGGCAAAGTCAATAAATATTTATTATATCAGATGGTCGGACTTATGTAAAGAATTACGGACTTTAATTTTGTTTGTTTGAAAGGAACAATTATTCTGAGCCCTTGACCCACTGTGCACTAGCAAAAATATCGATATACGTATACATACATATGTACATATGTGGGGTGCGAATAGCGGAATAACGCTGCGGGAATTGTAAAGACTTCGCTTATGTTTGTTTGTCGGTGCATTTGTTTGTCACCTGCACAACTAAATTGCAGACGATTTGCGGTAAATTTGTGGATATTGTAACTTTGTTTTTAATTTTCGAAATAATTTAGCCGTATTTGTAGGTCGAGAAAAGTAGTTGTAGTGGACTGTATTAGAAAAAGTAGTTAGAGTGGACTGTATTAGAAAGAGTATTTATGTAAATATACACACGCAGCTGGAACACAGTAAAAAATAAGGAGTGCAAGTCTTAAGGAAAAATTGTATGATCGTGAATTTTTTATAGCTGGGCTATATTTAACACACAATTGGAATTGAAAATATACAGTGGCGAAAAAAAAATAGCACCACTTTTCAAAAATGGGTTTAAAATTATAGGAACTAAGTTAAGTTAAGTTTTTCGAGTTTTTATAAAATTTCTTAAATAATTTAAAAACTAAAAAAAAAATCTACATTATTTTTCATTTTCTGATTCAATGTTGCAATTCGATTCCAAAAAGGTATTGCATGTTTTGACAGAGCTAAAAATATAGGTAGGGTGGCTATCCAAACATTGCTCGAGTAGGTGGTGCTATTTTTTTTTTCGCAGCTGTATTTGAGAAATATTTTAGTTGAATAGTAGCACTGAAATATCGACTGGAATTGTTTCAAGTGTACAATTGTGGGCAAAGGAAACTGGAATATTGTCGGGCACAACGAACGGAATTGAAAAACATATATATATTGCCGTTGCGTCGGATTAATCACTTTTGGATTTAGACAATATATCATACAGAAAGTTAGTCGAAATAGGGTTCGAAAAACTGGCTGTATGACCGGCAAACTATAGTAAGTGGAACTTATCTGGAGCGGTTCAAGCCTGCTGGGAAAAATCAAAGGAAACTCCAGGAGAGGGAAATCCAAAGATTTTAAAATCCGGCTTCGACTGGACCAAAATGTTGGGGCGGGGTGGCTTGATCGCTGAAATAGATAAAGTCCCAGGAACGGAGGGTACGCAAAAAAACACGGGTGTAGTTTGGGGTTTTTCGCGCGACGTGCATAGGTGTTTATTCATACACTTGGAAATAAAAACTCATTAAGCCTAACTTAACTTAAGCCCTCCAGAGCGGAGTGGAGACTTAGGGGAGAGATGGAGAGGGAGAGCGGACGGCAGTGCGAGCGTGCGAGATGTAGACATCTGGATAAAACTGCCGCTCGACACTGCCTCCTGAAATTAAACGCCCTTTTGACGTAAACAAAGCCAAAGGTTTGTGATCGGAAATAATTTTAAACTTTCTACCGTAAAGGTAACAGCGGAAGTACTTGGTTGCCCACACTATCGTCAATAATTCTTTTTTTATATCTGAATACCTAGTCTCATGTTCGTTAAGAGTGCGGCTTGCAAAACAAATTGGATTCTGGTCCTGCGACAAAACGGCACCTAAAGCAAAGTTGCTGGCGTCCGTCGTCAATGTAAATTTTTTATTTAAGTTTGCATAAATTTGAATAGGATCACTTGTAATCAATAATTTTAATTTGTTAAATGCGCTTTTATATTTTGTAATAGGCTTAGTAATTTTAGCAACGTTTTTAATGAACTTTCTATAAAAACAACAAAAAAAACAGAAAAGGATTTTATTTGTTTGTCTGTTTTTGGGATGGGAAAATCTAATATGGCTTTTATTATGCATGGGTTCGGCTTAATACCAAGGTGTAAATATATGACCAAGAAAGTTTGTTTCACGTTTTCGAATTCGCACTTTTCCAATTGTAATTTTAAATTAGCTTCTCTTAATTTATCAAAAACTTTAATAATTGAAAGGATATGTTCCTGCAGTGACGTAGAAAAAATAACGATATCGTCGAGATAAATTAAATCTTTAAGAATCTCATTCATACACCTTTGAAATGTCGCCGGTGCGTTTTTCAACCCAAAAGGCATTCGAGTGTACTCATAATGACCGTTTTGTGTTGAAAATGCGGTTTTTTCTATGGACTCCGGGTTCATTTCGATCTGATGAAATCCTTTGGCAAGGTCAAGGGTCGTAAAGTACTGACATTTTCCCAGTTTGTCCAATATTTCATCAATATCAGGAATTGGGAACTTGTCACTAATAGTGATATTATTTAAGTGTTTATAATCGATCACTAAGCGAAATTTCTTTGTCCCCGAGGCATCATCTTTCTTTGGGACTATCCATATTGGACTACAATACGGAGAAGATGATTTTCGAATTATACCCTGACTTATTAATTCTTTTATTTGCTTTTCGACCTCATCTCTATAAATGTATGGGTATCTGTATGGTTTTACATAGACAGGACTTTCATGTTTAGTTTTTATTATGTGTTTAATGGTATGTGTAAAGGTCAAATTGTCACCTTCAACAAATTGTAGATCTCTATACGTTTTTATTAAATGCATTATTAATTTTCTTTCTTCACTATTTAGATGACTAATTCGAATTTTATTAGAATAATTAATTTCTTTGTTAAGCGCATAATTAAAGTCATTATCCTCCAATTTCTCGTCCAAATTTTTGACTTTTTTAATTGGGATATAATTATGTTTAATTTCTTCTTTTAGATCACTTGGTAAATTAATATTGTAACTAGGTTTTTTAGAGGTGAAATTAAAAATTATGTTATTTAACTTTACATATTCTTCTTCGAAGTTTATATGGGCCTTAGTTAATTCTAGCATATCTCTTCCAATCAAAATATCATATTTTGTCGAAAAATCATGGATAAAAAGATCTAATTTTCCAGGTTTCCCAGTTAAAGGTTTGGCGTATATTTCTCGTACGGTACCCAAAATGACTTTTCCTATCATTGTATATACTACCTTCGGGCTTGTTTCATGCGACGGAAGAGTATTTAATATATCTGGCCTAATTAGACTAATACTAGATACTGTATCTACGAGACATTAACATTTTTGTTTATTTATTTGTATGCAAATTGTGGGATTTTTTGATCGACCGAGGCTTTTATTAGAAAATTTTCGTTAGTGTTATTGGCCGGAATCTGACATACGTTTTCTTTTCTGATTTTGAATTTCGAAAGACCTATAATTGTTTGAATTGGCTTGTTGTTGAATGTTTCTGGTATCATAACTGTTTTGGAACCTGTTGTTGTCAAATCTATCGTTTCTACTTTGCCTAGCTTGATTTCAAAAAAAAATTATTTTGACTTTGGACTTGCTGATAAATCTGTGGATATGGATGATTATTATTTACATTTTGAATAGGATTCTGATACAATGGATTAAAGCAATTTCGGTTTGGCATAATTGGGGGCTGGTACTCAAAATTAGGAAGCATTTGAGGGTTGTTAAAATATTTCTTATGTAAATAATTTTGATGTTGCTTAATATTGTTATTATAATTTTCATAAATTCCAAGTTCTTGAGCAACACGTTTTAATTTACTTGGGGTACTAACATCAAATCTGCACACTGACATATATATTCGGCCTGGTAATTCTTTTCGAATAATTTCACAAATAGCTGAAATCATTGCTTCGGTGAACAGGTCTCTATTATTTATACCGCCATCTGAATGTAACTTATTACAAATAATGGATGATTTTAGTTCTAAGTCATCGACAAATTTTCTTAAATTTTCAGAATATTTAGTTTTATAAATATCAATAAGTAATTGAGGGATTGGTGTTTGGGTGTTATACTCCCCGATTAGTAGGTCCTTCAGATCCGTCCAGCCTCGTGGTGTTGATCGCATGAGCAAGTGTTGAGCGTTTCCAATGCTTCATATTATTTTCCCACCAATTTTCCGATTGCTCCTATGGCAGCTATATGATATAGTTGTCCGATTTTGATAAAATTAAATTCGAAGTTCAGAACTAATTAAAAAATGTTATTTCCAAGCGTGGGGGGTTATATGTTAAAAAACACCGAAGCTATAATTTTATTCATATTTTTTTCCCACAAATTTCCTGATCGTCCCTGATTAAATTCGAAATTCAGAACTAAATAAAAACACCAAAGCAATAATTTTTTAACATTTTTTTAGATTATTTCTATGGGAGCTATAAGATACACTTGTCTGACTTGTCAGACTTTTGGGAAAGTTTCAGCCCGATAGCTTTAAAACTGAGAGACTAGTTTGCTTAGAAACGGACAGACAGACGATCAGACAGACATGGCTAGATCCACTCGTCTAGTGATGCTAATCAGGAATATATATACTTTATGAGGTCGGAAACGGCTCTTTCATGGCGTTGCAAACTTCTGACTGAAATCATAATACCCTCTGCAAAGGTATAAAAATAAATGCAACGAGTCACAAGTAAAATTTTAATTTCATGCCAAATTTTACTTTTGACCCGATGCATTAGAGTAATAGGGTATACTAGATTCGCCGGAAAGTATGTAACAGGCAGAAGGAAGCGTTTCCGACCCCATAAAGTATATATATTCTTGATCAGGATCACTAACCGAGTCGATCTAGCCATGTCCGTCTGTCCGTATCGACGCTGAGATCTCGGAAACTATAAAAGCTACAATACTGGGATTAGGCATGCAGATTCCTGAGATTCCTGCGCAGCGCAAGTTTGTTTCAGCAGAGTGCCAAGCCCACTCAAATGCCCACAAACCGCCCAAAACTGTGGCTCCTACAGTTTTGATACTAGAATTAAAATTGAACTGAAATGTGTTGTTCGCATCAATACCTATCGATTGACCCAAAAAAAGTTTGCCACGCCCACTTTAACGCCCACAAACCGCCCACAAACTTCAAAAAATCGTAAGTATGAACGTGGATATCTCGGAAGCTATCAAAGATAGAGAATTGGGATCTCAGATTTAGATTCCGTAGCCTTGTGCGCAGCAGTTTGTTAAGCGAATATGCCACGCCCACTATAACGCCCACAAACCGCCCAAACCTGTGGCGCCCACAATTTTTATGCTAGATAAACAATTTTAACTGAAATGTATTGGTCTCGTCAATACCTATCGATTGATCCAGAAAAAAAATTTGCCACGCCCACTCTAACGCCCATTACGCGTAAATCTGTCTACCGCCGGTAGGTGGCGCTGCTTGCATATCTCCAATTCCCTTTGGTCCTCTTAGCTGAGTAACGGGTATCTGATAGTCGAGGTTCTCGACTATAGCGTTCTTTAATTTGTACTTTCACGATGTTTTGATTTCATATTTAACATACATTATTTTCTCTCTCTTCAAGTTCTTATATATATATTTAGTATACCTCCGATGACGACTTAGTTGTTAATTAGGACACTCTTAGTTAAATATTCGGATCTGAAACGTGGACTAAGCCTATGGGGGACACCACTATAAAAAAACGCGCCTGGAACTTTACCTCAATGGTGGTTGGGAAAAGTGTTCATTAAAATCATCATTAAAATCAATCATGTGTCCTTCATAGACCGCGCTCCACGTATGATGATGACTACATGATTATTTGGATATGCTTTTTAAGTAGACAAAAAAAAAAAAAAACAAGAAAGGAAGTTAACTTCGGCATGCCGAAGTTTGTATACCGTTGCAGTTATAACTATTAAATTTAATTCAAAATTCTTAGAAATACAAAAAATGATATTCCCAATAGTACAAGATAATATGTCAAAAAACACCGAAGCTATAATTTGTTTCATATTATTCTCCCACCAATTTTCCGATCGATACTATGGCAGCTATATGATATAGTCGTCCGATTTTGATAAAATTAAATTCGAAATTCAGAACTAATTAAAAAATGTTATTTCCAAGCGTAGGAGATTATATGTTAAAAAACACCAAAGATATAATTTTGTAAAAAAAATGTTCCGATTATTCCTATGGGAGCTATAAGATATAGTTGTCCGATCCGGCTGGTTCCGACTTATGTACTACCAGCCAAAAAAAGACTTTTAAGAAAGCTTAAAAAAAATCTTGAATGATTTTTATATGAACTCATTTGAAACCCTTATTAGGTTCATAGGAACTCATTTAAAAAAGTAATGCATTTTCAGGGGTCCCCTAATCTAGAGTATTACCCAAAATTTGTTTACTTTAACATTTATTATGGATAAAAGTGGATAAATTTCCTTTCGAATGATATGCGTCACAACTTTCTAGGCCGACAATAAAATTTGATTTATTGCACGTTTTTGGTCACTATGCGCTGGCGATACGCAGAGAGGATTGCTTCTCCCCGTGCTCGCCGATGGTAGCTTTCACGCTTTCTATAGACGACTAGGCTGACATCTCAGCCCTATTTTCTTTTTTCCTTCCCGTTCATACATTTCAGGAGAGCCACCAACTTGCGTTTAAAGCCTGCCGCCAAATGCAATCATCCATGGCTATGACAAAAGGAAATGGACCGTTGCCTTAGCTAGACACTGCATTACCCCGGACAGAGCAAAAACTAATTCCACATTTTCAAAGGTTGCCGAATTGTAGCTCATAATATACTCAATGTAGCCTATTTATTTATTTGGCAAAATTAAGAGGTTACATTACGCAACACGAGATATAGTTAATTACACGGAGATAACAAAAAAATTTCTTTAAAAAGAATTTATTCATTTAAAATTTTGTTAACTTTTGTTTCGTGATCTAGGGTGGTCCAATTCTACCAGGAACAACCATCATCCTTCTTGGGCAGTTTCAAAATATTATATTGTAAACTAGAGTTGTTTCGTTTATGACTTCCTTAAAGAGAATCTAAAAATTAATTCACTACGGGGGCTCGACACATAAAGAGTGGTACTTTTCAAATGCTTTGACGAACTTACAAGCTATGAATCCGTTCGTCTGTGATTGCGGATAAAAAGAGGCAAAAAACGGAATTTTGATGGCCTTTTTCTCAGAATCTTTTGGTAGGGAAATTTTTTGGCTACACTTAAAAATAGGAATTCAGAGAGTTCCTAAAAACGCCTGATACCGATAGCCGAAATGGGTCGAAGGCAGTCAACCTGCGTGCTCTATTGCTGCGTCCAACCTCGAAACGATCACCATCTTGATGACTTTGCCTATTATGTTCAACAGGCAGATCGGTCTAAAGGGAAGATGCCAGGCCTAGCGCAAAGCAGGAGCTTCTGTCGCTTCCATCGCTCGGGGAACGTACCTTCACGTACACGTATTAGACAGGTCTGCAATCTCCTTGCAGATACAGCAGCAGGGCGATTGCTCTGGGCCTAGCTCCTTTCTATTGACAAGGGCTTTTGCCGTTTAGAGGATTTCCTGCTCAGTGAAGCGTGTAGCAGTCGTCGAACACCAGGTCCTGAGGAAAGTCGTTGTTTAATCTTTTGGGAACAGAACTCTGACGATGTCATCCAGAGCCTCAGGGCCCGGTGCACAACCGTTCTGTAAGCCCCTCCCCCCTGTTACAACTTCCGTTGCGGCATACTAATATCGCAAGGTTTCTCCACGTCGTCTGCCAGTTTGTTTGCTGATCCGATAGCGCTGTCCTTCCGCTTAACTTTAAATCTTACAACGCAGACGCGATGGCTGGAGAGCTGAGGGTATCCTGGCGGTACGCCTGTGTAAGAGAAGCTGTCCTATGACTGGCTCCGCAGGAAGCCGTCAGCAGGCCTGACATCGTTAAATCGAGCTGCATCAGCCACAGAGCAGCTTTGCCAGAACTTTGTTGTAAAGCTAACATCTGTCCCTTAGTTGTGCTTGGTTTGCGCCAGAAATTCCTGCGTCGCCCTTCAGTGCTTTTGGTTGAGTTAAATCGTGTGGAAGACACTGGCCAGCCTGGTGGCTCGTCTCCTTGCTGCCGGTATCTGCACAGATGAAGCAAGTCGGTTTCATGGAGGACTGGGGAGTCTGTGATTTTTACATTTTCTGCCGAAATGCCCTGTATCACGACATTTTCCGCTCTCTAATACTGCAGGTGGTCCAGCCAATGCGAACCTCGCCCCTCTTGATCACCGCTTTCCCTAATAATGTCCATGGTGGGTGTGCTTTCATGTACAGAGAAATAACAAGTAGTTAATTCAGTACAGGACAATCTGGCAAACAAAGCGATACCTTACAATTGGTGTATAACCTTTTAAGATCACAGCAGATTTTCAGTTCTGCGCTTCGTCGCTTTGTGGACTTCCTCCCACAGTGAGTCGGAAACGGCTTCTTCACTGCGTTGCAAACTTCTGACTGAAAATAGTATACCGTCTGCAAGGGTATAAAAATGTTTTGCATTTACGTCTCGGCGGGGTTTGCTACTAAAATATTATCCTGTAGATAATCAAAATTAATATATTAACATATCAATAATGTATTACATATTAATTATATAATGTCTGCTCTGGTAGTTCTGTGAAATCGACAGATCTTTTGGTTGGTTTCCAAACAAAAGTTAAGAAAACCGTCGACACTGAGTTGCTCCTTTGACCAAAAAAGTGCAAAAATCAAATATTTTATGTGGGGATAGAAAATGGTGAAGCACATCATCCGACAGGAAATCCACATCCTAATAAATATCAAATTTTTTAAAAAAGATATGGCCATTCAAAAATTACCATTTAGTTGCTCTCAATTAAACACGCATTTTTTATTACTTTGTACGTATTATTTCTTTACTTGGCGAAAAATGGCTTTTTTTTTTAATTTTGACATTGCTGACTTGTAAATATGCTTCTGAAAAAAAACTTTTCGTTGGACTTATTACAAAACAAGAAATAACGCTATAGTCGAGTACCTCGACTATCAGATACCCGTTACTCAGCTAAAGGGACCAAAGGGAAATGGAGATATGCAAGCAGCAAAGCGAGATTGAAATGCGCCACCCACCGGCGGTAGACAGATTTAAGCGTTATAAGAGTTAGAGTGGGCGTGGCACTCTACTGAAACATACTTGCGCTGCGCAGGAATCTCAGGAATCTACATCCCTAATCCCAGTATTGTAGCTTTTATAGTTTCCGAGATCTCAGCGCTCATACGGACAGACGGACATGGCTAGATCGACTCGGCTAGTGATCCTGATCCAGAGTTTTTATACTTTATGGGGTCGGAAACGCTTCCTTCTGCCTGGTACATACTTTCCGACGAATCTAGTATACCCTTTTACTCTACGAGTAACGGGTATAAAAAGGGCCAATGGCCACTGTGCGACGGCTTATGTGACACCCCTATAAATGTTCTAATTCTCAGTAATAGAAACGTTATAAATTTCCGTGGTCCCTTGTCCCATTCTTGTTATATTATTTCCTCTAATAAATGATTACATTTTTTTCAGCGTTAGAAGCGTAATGTACAAGTATTTGGAAAAAGAAAGCGAACTTAATTTTCATAAAATTTTCAATGAAGTATTGGGTACGTATTCCGCAACATAAGTTATTTAAATAAATTAAGTTATTTGCAGGTTATCTGCTATTCAAAGACTTTTGTGAATACGATTCAGATGAACCTATACAGCAACTCAAATTTTTTGAACAGGTACAACATTTTATATTTATTTTAAAAATGGTTTTAACACTTTTTTCTGCATTTCAGATAAAAATTTTTGAAAAAACCGAATGTTACGAAGAAAGAAAAAAACTGGCAAGGGAAATTTATGATAACTTTATAATGGAGGAAATGCTGTCACACACTTATGCAAGTAGCTCTGATAAGCAGTTAATCAATTTTTAATTCCTCAATTTTTTTTAGGAATACTCAAAAAATGCTGTTGCAAGTGTTCAGAAATATTTGTTAAAAAATGAAGTTCCGGTTAACTTATTTGAAGTAAGACTTTATATCATAATGTACCTTTAATTTAACGACTTTGTACCCGTTACTAGTACAGTAAAAACAAAAGAAAACGCTATAGTCGATGACCTCGACTAAGTTAGTGTTAGCGTTATAGGCGTTCGAGTTGGCGTGGCACAGCTTGTGCTGTATCAGAACCTCAAGAATCTACATACCAAATCCCAACTTTCTAGCTTTTGTAGTTTTCGAGGTCTCGGCGTTCATCCGGACGGACAGGTACACGGACATGGCTAGATCGACTCGGCTCATGAAAATATATATTTTATAGGGTCGGAATAGCTTCCTTCTACCTGTCACATATTTTCGGACGAATCTAGTATACCCTTTTACTCTACGAGTAACGCGTATACAAAATTGGTTTTGGATTTAATAAAAAATCTTTATTTTACTTATTCTTATTCACAATTTATTATTATTTATTATTTACAAGTCTTTAACTAAACTCATTATCTAACTCGAACTTCTTTGACGATCATACTTCGGTAATGAGCTTCGGAGCTTTATATGAGGGGAGTTCACTTTATTGAGTGGGAATTTTCTTGTTGATTACGACTTCGCTTCGAAATCATGGTAATTTTCATTTTGCTACTAGATTTAAACTGGTTTGGGTTTTTGAAGCTATAGCGGTGGCTTGTGAACCTTTTCTTAGCTAAAGAAATCTTAATATGTACAAGATGTACAAGGTATGTAAGAGGAGAAGAAGGTGAAAGGGCTTCGTTCCTGCAGGACTGTCGCTAAGCTATAATTCGCGGGACCGCTCTACTTTATGGCTTGTTCCGTCGATTTCGTTCTCGACACCTTAAATACTTCAAGGTATCCGGGGTAATTTTGGCTACCGCATCCCATTTAGTTTCATTGACCACTGTTGTAAATAGTTTATTTAAAGGATGATAATGTTTGTTATAAGTATTTAATGGCTGTAGGAAAGAATACATTTTCATATATTGAATGAGACAACAAGACCAACTTTCATGTTCGGTTTTCTTTATTGGAATGTCTTACAATATATTTCTTAAGGTCGAATTGGCTTAAAGCTGAGCAGCTGCGCTGCTAGCAACGCCGGCAGCGGAGCGGTCTTCGTATATATGCTCCAGCTGCTGGAAGGATGCGTCCTGGTTCAGTTTGTTCGGTTTGGGAATGGGAACCAGTCTCAGCCGCTTTCAGTCTCTGGGTAAGGTACGTTGAGTGAGACCAAGTAGGTTGCGGCTGCGAGGGTAACATGGTGGACAGTATGTGGCCGAGATGCTAGTGGCAGGTGGGTGTTGGGTGCCTGTTAAGCTTACTCATGACCATCTTATACGCTGACCCCATTGATTTTGCCTCCGCCGCTACGCACAGCTCCTGGAAGCATTTGGCCTTTCTTGCCTTGATTTCATTTTTCAGCATCTTTCTCTTCGCTCTGTAGGTTGATTCGCTCAGCTCCTGGTTTCCGCGTTCCTGGCTGCTCTGACACCTGCGTCTGACACCCAGGTAGTCGCTCCTCGCGTTGCCTATTTATTTGTTACACCATATAACTGGCCTTCGCATGTTGTCACCTGTTGGTGTCTTTCCATGGTTATGAGCTTCGCAGCCTTTTATGAGTGGACTTTACTTTTATTGGGTGGCTTTTCTTGTTGATTACAACATTGTCTCGAAATCATTGTAGCTTTCATTTTGCAACTTTACTTAAACCGGTTTGGTGCAATAGCGGTGACTTGTGTACATATTTTTTTAATTATGTACAAGGTGTGTTAAGGTAGAAAAAAGGTGGAAGGGCTCCGTTCCCTCGGGACTGCTGCAAGGTTATACTTCGCGGGACGGATGGCGGTTGTCGCTCGTCTTAAAGGCTCTTTGCGTCGATTTCTTTCTCTACGCCTTATATCCTTCAAGATATCCGGGGCCATTTTGGCTACCGCATCCCATTTGGTTTGATTGAACTGAATGTTCTCTTTGGGGTGGTTTTTTTTTTCTTTACTGCCGAAATTAAGCACTGTCCCTATCACTTTGGGGTGCGCTGACACGGGGTGAGCCTCCGACGTCTCTTTAATCCCCTTAGGTGAGCACTGTACCTTCTGTTTTATCATCTGGAACTTCTTTAAAAGTTCCTACTTTTTGCCAGGTTTTTCGGTGTACTGGGATTTGCCCAGAATTTGACGGACTCGATCCCCAGTGCCCCTTTTGAGCTGCTGACGCTGTCGCGGTGGGCTTGGGAATTGGCCGGTACCTTGGCTTATTGCTCATCCACCCGTGTTGGCGGTTGCGATGGATGGTTGAGGGTCTTTAATAGTAGTATTAAGACTGAGATGTATATTTATTTAAATTAAAAATTTGAATTTAAGTATCCCGGGCTTTTGGCAGTCGAATTCGCAAAGCTCCTGTAAAGCTCCAGCGGTGAAAGTTTTTTGTTAAGCTCGCTGCATAGCTCGGCGCTGTCCAGCTTTGCGATCAGCTGATCGCTGGTGAGAGAGAATATGTGGCGGTCGAAAGTGGAGCGTTGCGGGAGAATAAAGTGAAGTGTGAATTATTTTTCTCAGTGTTTCCTTAAATTTATAGATTAAGTACAACAAAGTTTTTATAATGTTTTGAATTAAATGTAATTATTCGTGTTTATTTTCGTTTTATGCGAGAAGGCTACATTTTATAAATTTTTACTTCGATCACTTCGATAATTACATTTGTCTTATTATGTCCTACATTTTTAGGACCTTATTCTAGTCCGATAATAATGATCAGGCGGGAAATCGGCTTACGATTACGATTAAAAGCACCCTTGTTTTTTATAGCAAAACCGGAAACTTTGAAATTCTATTACAAGAGAACCATGCCGACCGCCAAGTTCTTTTTGCACGTAAATTCTTAAGAAATCGCGGTCCATCGAGGATAATTTTTTCGCGAGTTTCGGGGGTGAGTCCCCTAATCTCGAGTATTACCAAAAGTTCGATAGCTCTACAAAGCTTATATATTCTTTTGCCGGAAACTAAGTAAATACCACCAGTT
This sequence comes from Drosophila subpulchrella, assembly GCF_014743375.2. Taxonomy (NCBI): domain Eukaryota; kingdom Metazoa; phylum Arthropoda; class Insecta; order Diptera; family Drosophilidae; genus Drosophila; species Drosophila subpulchrella. The sequence goes on from NW_023665555.1 coordinate 445,512, forward strand.
ACACTGAGACACTGCACCGTTCCGGGTTTAAAAGTTAGAACCACCCTTAAAAATTTTTGTTTCTTTTATAAAAATCAAACTATCAAAACTATCGGCAACCAATAAATTTGTCAAATCGGCCAAAAGTTAATAAGTTATTAAAAGAACTGCCAGTATTTAGCAAGAACATGGTTAGTAACGTCACATGCAGTAGATTAAAAATGTAAAGTAAAAACGTAAAGTATATAGAAATGTAAACATCATTGCTATATATGTACAATGACGAGCAAAACTGTAACACAAGTGCAATACTCTAATTTGAAAGGTCTGTATCTTATGTTCTAATTTATGCACGCTAAGAGTCGTTGTTTTGTTGGTTTATTCATACACTACGTTTCTAGAAAATTTGATAATAGGATTAAAAAATGCTATGGAAAACTGTAAAAAAGTCAAATGTTACAGTTTTGCACAGCGGTTATTTTGTAAACAAATATTTTTATGAATCTGTTTTAATAATGTGGCCACAGCCCTTTTAACTTTATAAGTTCTTCTATGTGATCTGGCTTACTTTGGGTGTTGCGCTGCACTAATTTGGGGGAATAGCATACCATTCGTCCTTTGTCCTCTCACACTGTTCCTTCATTCCACTTGCCTATTTCGCCAATAGCGATTTCACATGACTCCATAAATTTTCAATTGGATTCATAGCCGGAGATTGTGGGGGCCACTTCATGAACTGAAAATTTTGTCTTGAAATCCTATTTTTTACCAAAAGGGACGTTTGCTTTGGATCATTGTCTTGTTGAAAAATGCATTTTTCAGCACACATTAAAGCGAAAAACATACCTACACAAGTTATAATTTTAAACGGAGCATTGGACCTGAACAATGTAGGTGTCATTCGACGCATAAGGAACATGGCAATCTTCATTGGCCCTATCAACTTTAACTTTCAGAACTTTACTTTTACACTTCCACCGTTCTTTCTCTTGAACCATATAATATTTTTAAAGTCTTGGTTAAGTTAAAGTAAAGTTTTTACGATACCTTCACATTTTTTTTTATCACTTTTTATGTTAATAACTGATTTTCATTTCTTCGTTTATATATAAATATACACCTATCCCTCGCTTTTCGTCGGGGATACGTTCCAAAAAAATACGACGCAAATTGAAACGACGCAAAGTGAATTAGGATTTTCTATAGCAAACCATGTAAAGTTCTATGATGGGTTCCAGGGTTACAAAAACACTACTTTTTAAAAAGAAAATTGAGCAAAGCGATCACTAAAAAAAAACCAAAATAACATTTCATTTGATTACATATTATACATATGAAAACAAAAAGAAACCAATTCATTTAAAACAAAATAAATTCTTCAACTACATACTCAATTATGAAAAATAAAATTAGAATTAATCACTCCCTGACGAGTAAACTAAACATTTTTTTTTTAAGCGTGAAATATATTTCCTTGTAGCAATTGATATTCGTAGCTACCGCCTGGGACACTTTAACTAACACTTTAACACTGTCGGGATCGTTTTTTAATAAAATATCCATACCTTCGTCAATCAAACACATCAAACACAAAAGGGGAACTCCCGCGTTTAAATTGCGTAGTGCAATTAAGGTGCTGCCACCCTTTAAAAACATATTAACGACTTCATCCCAAAACAACGCAACATCGAAAATCTAACGACGCACAGTGAAAATTAGTTCTAATTAAGAAGCGACGCAACTTCGAAAAAACGCAAAACGAAACGACGCAAAGCGAGGGATAGGTGTACACTGGTCGGCATAAGTATTTTGACAAAACAAAAGTTAAATATACTCATAATTTGAACTTACTTATTGTAAACTTTGACATCAATGGAAAGGTAATTTAAATGCCGTTTGAATTATACAATACATATCTTAACCCATTCAGTACTTATTGAAAAGGACAAAGAATAAAAAGAAAGAAACAAATTAATTTCAGCCATGTAACATTATTACGAATATTGTTATTAAACCTGGAACTTTATAAGACATTATTGAATAGATTTCGTCTTAGGTGAAAGGTTTTTTGGCTTTGAAAAATAAAAACAATTTTAGGAAAAATCGAGCAGAATGTTCTTAAAATGGAAAATTCCTAAAAGGGAACGCTGTACCATTAGCCTTCAATTCTTCAATATCCCCCAGAATCAGCATAAAGCCGTTTTTGTTGCTCCACCTGTACTTTACGATATAATGTTAAACTATAAAGATTAGGTACACAATCGCACTTCTAATCTCCTCTGATTTAATGTAAGTGTTCACTGTGTGTATAGGAATCGCTATCTCTGCCTAACGAAAAGTTGTCCTTAAGGCAAAACTATTTTTTTATTTTTAGGCAGACTTTTTTATGTTGGGGATTTACGACTAGAGATCTGAAAAATCAATCGATCTGTGAAACGTATTCATTAAATGTTTAAACGAGAGTTTCGTCTCACTTGGTATTAACTGTTACGATGTACACAAAGAGTTATTCTTGGTAGCCGATAATGGAAGCCGTCCAAAAAATTCTATGTTGATTACGATATGCCGGTAGTGTTACTTTAAGCTTTTGGACTGGCTTTACAAATAGTACTTACTTGGCAAGAGTTTGTGCTTATATACGCTTATTTTTCTATCGTCAAGTGGTCAAGTTCTGCATTTCTGATTATAATTCCCTATATTCTGGAAAAATAAGTTATTTGCTCTTTTCAACGGACTCGAGTTTAGAGGCTTTCAAAATCGAATTGATGAGGGATTTCATTTATCCTTAACCAAGTCTCCAAATCACCTTAATCGTGGATTGCAGACTTGTTTTAAGCATCGCTTCAAAATTCTCTGTGACGATTCTATAGATAAGTCCACCTTCGTGGCAAAACAATTTGTTTTTGTGCTCAGTGCTCAGACGCTTCATTTGCTAATCTTGCAAGTAACCGCTATTTCAAATTTTTTATTCGAAACAAATTCAAATTTAATCATAAACCTAACAAAAATAAAATATTTGAACCCAGTGGCTCCTGGCTGCAAGACTCACACCTTGCCCACTAGGCCACGAGAGCTTCCGCGAAACCTACTCTAAGGGGGTTTGTGTACTGGAAGTTGGTAAAGCAGTACCAAGCAGGGCACAGCTTCCAAAATGCCTACATTGTCGGACTCCCAATCCGAATTTGACATCCATTCAAAAAGTGGCTTAAGCACAAAAGAATATAAGTGATGCTCTGAATGCTTCGCTACAAAGATTTACCAGCCCTTATTAATACCAGTTCCATCGACGACCCACCTTTACCATCCCAAGATGTAGAACCCGAGCTGGAAACCATCGCCGGTGACGATGAAGATTGGTGGACCCCAAGTAACAACAAACGCCGTCCAAAATATAGGTCTCCCAATTCTGCTAATAAAATGCAGAGAAATTCGAATAGTCCTAAATCGAATGAATCCGCCAACTGATTTGCGGAACTTTCGTTCATGGACACATCCGATGAATATATAAGCGTTTATCAAACAGCCAGCCAGATGAGAAACAACCCGGATCAACCCAGTACGAGCACCGTCTATGGTATAGCTCCGGCTATGGTATCAGCAGCAACAACAAGAACGTCGATCAAAGAAACAGTAACACAAACAATGTAGGCAACAACAGTATTAAAAATAATATCAACAATGACATCAGCAACAATAGTCAAGACAACATTACCAACCACCCACTTAATCTCAAGCCACCGCCAATTGTGATTAATAACTACGAGAATGTTAACGGGCCTATCCGATCTACAGATAAAATCGTTCATCCGTCTAAATACTCCCTAACATGCCATTCAAACAATGATTTTCCGATCCTTGCTGCAGATAGAGCTATCACTTAATCAATCACTAAAGAAAGTCTAACCTTGCTTGACCATATTGTTCGCTTCATAAATAGGCCAAGAAGCCGTTTCGACAAAACCAAGTTCGTCAACCTAGAGTTTGTTGAACTAGAGCCATCTTCGATCAACTAGAAAATTCACGAAATGACCTTACAAACAATCGTACAATGATGAAGTCAATCATACAAATAACAACTGTTTTGTAGACCATAGCTGTGTGAAATGTGGTCAGAAACATGCCATAGAGACCTGCGAACGATATATTTGTCCTGTCAAATGTCTTTATTGTGGTGAAAATCACACAGCATACAAAGCTTTGTTGTCTACCAGCAGACAGTAAGTAGTCAAAAAAATGTTCAATCCCAGGGTAACGCTCTCCCCCAAAATTCCACTACAAAAAGGTCGACTGTTCGATCTAATGTCGTGGGAGCTCCGTCATATGCAAATGTCACCAATGGTCATTCTCGACTCCAACCTCAACAGGTTGGCCGACCCCAGTTGCAGCAACATGCGAAACAGCGTCATAACCAACTGGGAGCTGTAATGGAATCGACAAGAACAAATGTATCTACGATCTGAAGATAAACTGGCTGACCTCGATGCTCGGTTTGACAAAATGCAGATGATGATGTCAATGATGTCCCTTATAAACACCCTCTTAAACCAAATAGCGCCCGGATTTGCACAAGCAGTCCCTGGTCTCCACTCTGCTTTTACAGCCCAACCATGAGTCAAATTGGATTTAAAATCGGTAGAGGGTATGTCGATCGTCTGTCCAATCATCCTGCCATCGCAGAGGATCTGCAATTATCATAAAATCGTGCGTTTTTTTTCCGCAAGACGTGCATTCTGCCTTTTAAATGCAGATATATTGCAGTTTTAGGTAGCGATTAACGGTTGAGTCAATCTTAACAAGCATCTGAACACTCCTAATAACATTGACGATGCTACTGAATCATCAACCTGCGACCAAGGCCCAAATAGCCCATCTGATCCACCTCATGCCCTTTTAAAAGAGAATGCTGACAAAAGAGAATATCGTCGTGCTACAGACGAACTTAAGAACCTATTGCATAGAACGTACAGTGAATACTTTGCATATTCGCTCCTCAATGCTAATCCCACAAAGTCGTATCGATTTATCCGCGGTAGAGCAACAAGAAATATAAAATGACAGCTTCCTGTCGCAGTCCCAGATCAGAGGGCAAAAATTCGATGGCCTTTGCTAAAGAATTGAAAGGGCTCTTTCAACAATTCAATCTGGTCTGAAGACGCCGATGAAACCCTAGCATTCCTAAATGCACCCTCCTCGGCAATCGAACCTGTTCATCATGTGAGTCCGGAAGATGTCTGTCCTGAAATTCGCGAGCTGCAACGCAGTAAGACTCCAGGTTTCGATGGCCTTGACAGCAGAACTGCCAGGGCCTTACCTAGGAAGGGTACACTATTTCTAGTTCTCTTTTTTTACTCCATGTTACGTATCCACCATTTCCCAATCCAGTGGAAATGTGCTGCGATATCGATAATACCCAAGCCAGTTCAAACCGGAAAAATTTGTAGCGTACTAACGACCAATAAGTTGCCCACCTTCTCTAAAATATTCGGGAGAATGTTCCTTAGTAAAATAATGGCTGTAAGCAGAGTACAGGATACCATTTCAGATCACCAGTTTGGCTTTAGAAGTCAAAATAAACACTACAGTTCATCAGTCATCGTTGATGTCAAAGAAGCTTTTGATCGCGTATGGCACGATGGTCTGCTGTTTAAGCTGAAAGCTCTCCTGCCAACTGCACAATATCTTCTCGTAAAATCGTATCTTTAAGAACAATATTGTGTGGTAGATGTGAGAAGAGAAACGTTATCTCTCAGATGCACTCGATCTGGCGTTCCTAGGGTAGTACGTAAGGCAGTGTACTTGGTCCGGTTTAAAACAACATTTTTACCGCTGACGTGCTGTACCCTTGGGAACCGGGTACCCTCTTGGCTACATATGCTGATGATACAGCCTCTACGTGTCGAAATATAGCGACTCAAATCACGCAAATCTTCTTGGACCTGCACGCCGAAAGGAAGAATAGATGGAACATCTCGATAAACGGGAATGAGTCTCTTCACTGCAACTTCTCTCTAAAAAGTCAAATCCACCCCAAAGTAAAGTTCCAGAACACAGCTAAACCGCAATCTACCCAGGCTCAGTACTTCAATGACATATTGCATAAAAATATGGGGTACCGCTTCAGACTCAAATGTCATGGGGTCCACAGAGTGCCAAACCGGGATTAAGAATGTGACGTGGTATTAAAGAAACAAGCATCACGTCACCACGACAAAAGAGCAAATCAATATGCGTTCTAGCCGATACAGTGACTGTCTACTAGCCCACACCAACCAATAGCAGCATCCTTGGCTAATTCCCTGGCGCTCTTTCGGCGCTCATTAAACCCGCGTCTTGAGGCGCGTTTCATGTTATTTTTTCTTTGGGTTTTTATGCGTCTCATAGCCATTAAGTTGGTTGATCAACTCTTAAAATAAATAGTAGCAGTAACAGAAACTCGGCACGCTACAACAAAAAATTTACGTGTAGGTAAATAAATATTTACTGTTGCGGGCCGAAATCATAAATTTAATATAGTTTATTTATTTTATCGAATGTAATATCATTTTTCGTCACAATTGTTGATATTAGAAATGTTTGTTAAAGGCGCGTTCGCCACTACTTTTTACCTCGTTAAGAGGTGTTTTTGTTTGATTTATTTGTAGCCTAATAATGAAAATGCGCATTTTTTCCACACACCTCAAAAAAATGGTTTTTGAACGCTTTATAGCATCTCCTTGTAACGAAAATCGATAACCACGCATTTTTCCTTGATGTGCGGAAAAATAAGAAGTCATTAGGTGCCAAGTCAGGGCTGTACGCCGGATGACCCGTCAATTTGACGTTTTGGCCGGTCAAAAAAGCACTGGCTTGAGCTGATGTGTGAGAGCTCGCATGGTGCACAGTGATCCGTCTTCTCTTGTTCTTCAGGCAAACAAATTGTGGTGTTCCACTCAGAATTAACTGTCATACGTTGCTCAAGCGGAACAGTCGCCATATGACCAGTTTTATGATGGACGTTGATGCACTACGAGCAGTACAAACAAGTGGCCCAACGACACCAAGCACGTGCTTGTTACGCGCGGGGCCCTTCTATAAATTTGGGCAAAAATGCGAGTTCGCGAGGAAGATATAAAAAACAAATAGGGACACAAATGAAAATAAAAGAAGCAACTAAGAATGAAGCAAATGAGTTAAAATATTAGTTTTTAATACCGGGATAGAAGTTGATGTGCAAATTAAATGGTAAAGATTGTTATAATTATTACATAGAACGCGAAAGGGCTCGTGCAGACAAAAATTTGATGTACATCGTGGCAAATTTAGGGGATAATAATTTCGTGTTAGTCTAGCAGGGACATTGAAAGTTAGGCGGTTTACAAGTTCTACAGAATCAATATCACCTCTAATAAGATTTTGCATAAAAATAGTACCAAGCATTGTTCTACGATTTACAAGTGTAGGTAAATTAAGCAATAGTAATCTACTCTGATAGGAAGGTAGCCTTACGTTTTGATCCCAGTTCAAACTACGAAGGGCAAAAAGAAGAAATTTTTTTTGTACCGACTCAATACGGTCAATGTGCACTTGATATTGTGGACTCCAAACCGAAGAACAATATTCCAAAATAGGACGGACAAGGGAGGTAAATAATAATTTGGTTGTATAAGGGTCATCAAATTCTTTTGACCAACGCTTTATAAACCCAAGAACACTCATGGCCTTGTTGACAGTGGACATTATGTGGCAGTCAAATTTAAGTTTTGGGTCCAGAAGAACGCCTAAGTCATTAACGGAATATATACGGTCGAGTGACGTATTTTGAAGAGAGTAACTAACAAAAGTAGGAGTACCCCTATAAAAAGTCATAACGTTGCATTTAAGGCAGTTCAAATTTAAAAGGTTATACTCACACCATCCCTGAAAACAATCAATATCTGACTGTAAGTTGGAACCCGAAGCTATATCGTTATATGATAAACAAAGCTTAACATCATCAGCATACATTAGTACACGAGAATGTTTTATGGTAGAGGGAAGATCGTTAATAAACAAAGTAAACAGCAAAGGACCCAAATGACTACCCTGAGGCACTCCAGATGTCACGTAGATCAATTTTGAAACAGCGTTCTTGAATATAACCCTCTGAGTCCTACCATTCAAATAACTTGAAATCCAAGTTAATAGCTTACATGGAAACCCAAGCTGATTTAATTTGAATAATAGAAGAGAGTGGTTGACAGAGTCAAAGGCCTTACTAAAATCTGTATATATAACGTCAGTCTGCATTTTTTTCTTAAATCCATTTATTACAATAGATGACAATTCAAGAAGGTTGGTGGTGGTCGATCTTCGCTTAACAAAACCATGCTGACACGGTGATATTAGCGAGGAACATAAATGTTGCAAATGAGAAGTAATAATACGTTCAAATGCTTTAGGAATTGCCGACAATTTGGAAATACCTCTATAATTCTGGGCATCCGCCTTCGCACCCTTTTTGTGAAGTGGAATGATAAAAGAGTCCTTCCAGATAGTAGGAAAAACTGATGATGAAATAGACAAATTAAAAAGTTTAAGAATCGGTTTACATATGGTCGACGCACAAAACTTAAGCACACACCCGGGGAGTCCATCTGGACCGGGAGAATAAGTTGGCGTTGTTGTTGCTAAGTCTCTTATGAGAGAACTTTCCGTAATTTCAGGGGTAAAAATACAGTTTGCCCTATTTAAGGGATTAGGGTAGTTAGAATTTGATCAAGCAACCGAACTATAAGTAGTTTGGAAAAACTCGGCAAATAAATCAGCAATTTCAGAATCCGTCGATGCCTCCATTGAGTTAAAACGTACAGATGAAGGCAATGCCGACGACTTACGCTTGGCATTAACAAAGTTATAAAACTGCTTCGGATCATTTAAAAATTCGAATTTACATCGACTTAAATACATAGAATAGCAATGACTATTGAGAACATTAAAGTCCGATCGAGCCACCACATATTTCGAAAAATCAGATGGCTTACCCGATTTTTTATACTTTTTATAGGAGTTTGTTTTAAGGTTTTTAAGTCTTTGAAGCGCATTGGTAAACCAAGGAGGCCTGTTTAGCTTTGAAGGAAGCCTATCAGGAACGCATTCATTAAAAAAAGTATTTAACACTATATAGAAGAGTTCAGTGGCACTTTCAATATCCATACAATTGTACAAGTCTGTCCAATTATATTGAGAAATCATATCGTTAAGTTTTTGATAGTCACATTTTCGAAAACATCTCATTTTAGTTTGAGGAACTAAAGGAGAGAGGGTATCAACGCATGGGAGGCAGATTGTCAATTCCATTGTTGGATGATATCGGTCTTCAGGTACAACAAGAGCGTCAATTCTAGATACCGTGACTTCAGACGGGTCTGAAACAAACACGAGATCTAGTTGTCTATTTAATGAATTCCGTATAAAGCTTACTTGCTGTAACGATAATTCTAAAAGGACCATCGGTCCTATAGGCATTAAAGTTATTTGACAGAACTTCAGAGTCAGATATCTCTGGTTTCAGCCAAGTTTCCGTAAAAGCCAAAATATCTGCAGTAAATGCAGAGGAGTCAGCATAAAGCTTGGGTAGCTTCATATTTAGTCCCCTAACATTTTGATAAGCCAAAAATAAACTTTTTAGTTTTTTGGCGCATTGGAGGGTCTGTTATTTGTTCTCGGTTTATTGGGAACAAATTCTTTTATTACTAAATCATCATTAAGCCAAAAGCTTTCAGAAAGTAGTACCTTAAACACATCAGGCGGTGCAAATATTTTAAAAGAGGATATACTACGAGCGTATGAAAATCGAAATTGTTCAACTGAAATATTCTCGGATGGGAATTTTTCACGTATAAATTCCAAAACATCCTCAGATGTAGTATCTGGGGTGAATCTAGAAACAAATAATTGCTTCCTATGAGGAACAACTGACAGTTTCTTACGTCCCCCAGCAGCAGATTGAACCACACTAAGCTGAGAGCCAGAATCGGTTCCTACTGTACCTATAGGTACGGTCGGCACCGTAGCCGGCACTGAAGATTTTTTTACCACCAGACTTCGAGAAACAGTGACTCCACCTGAATCAGCTGTATCCCTAGGCGCAGTTAATTCGCTTACCCCAGTGTCGACAGAAACTGCTGCAGCTACCAAATTCGGATTAGGGGAGGATACCGTGACCGTGTTAACTGCCGCTAAGCTGGTTTTTTTGCGTTTAGGCGACTCAGTTAGTAATTTTTTATTATTAAATTGGGCACAAACGGAATTGAACCCCTCATTGAGCTGTTTAAAAGCACCTGAGAGATTCAAAAGGCTGTCTCGAGTCTGCTTCATAAAGCCGCTCATCTCAACTACCATTTCCTTGCAGGATCCACATGACCACATGAGACCAGAATTCAGATCAATGAAGTCTTTGACTCTGCCAGTAAATCCTGCGCATTTAACGTGCATCATCGATTCGCAGAAACAGGCGACCATTTGCTTCGAAGTGCTTCTTCTTCCACGAATAACTTTCGTTGGATTCGGCTTGTCTTTAAAGATCCACACGATCTTATGAGCGTCTTTTGAAACACAGTGAATTAATTTGTTTTTATGTCTTTGCACCAATCCACACGAGCTTTTTTGAGCGATTGTCAAATTGTGCGGAATCCAACAGTAATCGTTCCTATGGCAGCTATATGATAAAGTCGTCCGATATTTTTTTAAATTTTATTTGAAATTCTGAAATATTAAAAGAATGGTATTCCCAAGAGCAAATTTGAATAGAGCCGTTTTTAAAACTATAGTTTTTAGGAAAAAAGCGTTAAGGCGTTCCAAAATACTTATTCAACGACGTATAACAAGTTACGGGCGTACAAAATTTAGCTATCTAGCCAAGCAACAGTGGTTTTCCAAAAGTGATAGGACTACAGTTTTTTTTATTCATATTTATTTCATTAAAGTCAACAAATATCTGCACGTAAAGTGGGCGGGGGCAGAGACAGGTGGGTTTAAGATGTTTGTTACATTCAAACTTACAGAGCATTCAGTGAATATCAAAAAATACAGTTCATTATATCGCGAACATGAAACGAAATTAGTTTACAAAATTCTAGGGCAATAGGTCGAAAGTGACGAGGTGACCTTAGAGGGATGGAGAACTGTATTTGAAGAAGGTAGCTTGAACTTACAAGTCCAGTCCATTACCACGTAATGCAAACAAAAGGAATTGTTCCCTACCGATTCGATAAGGTTCTGATACTTAGCATATTGAGGTGAATAGGAGTCCTTAAATTCCTTTAACAAACGTTTGACAAAGGCAAAAACCCCTTTTGCCTTACTAACCATGATGCCAATGTGCTCAGTAAAGTTTAAGTTGTATATGATGGACGTTGATGCACTACAAGCAGTACAAACAAGTGGCCCAACGACACCAAGCACGTGCTTGTTACGCGCGGGGCCCTTCTATAAATTTGGGCAAAAATGCGAGTTCGCGAGGAAGATACAAAAAACAAATAGAGACGGGACACAAATGAAAATAAAAGAAGCAACTAAGAATGAAGCAAATGAGTTAAAATATTTGTTTTTAATACCGGGATAGAAGATGATGTGCAAATTAAATGGTAAAGATTGTTATAATTATTACATAGAACGCGAAAGGGCTCGTGCAGACAAAAATTTGATGTACATCGTGGCAAATTTAGGGGATAATAATTTCGTGTTAGTCTAGCAGGGACATTGAAAGTTAGGCGGTTTACAAGTTCTACAAAATCAATATCACCTCTAATAAGATTTTGCATAAAAATAGTACCAAGCATTGTTCTACGATTTACAAGTGTAGGTAAATTAAGCAATAGTAATCTACTCTGATAGGAAGGTAGCCTTACGTTTTGATCCCAGTTCGAACTACGAAGGGCAAAAAGAAGAAATTTTTTTTGTACCGACTCAATACGGTCAATGTGCACTTGATATTGTGGACTCCAAACCGAAGAACAATATTCCAAAATAGGACGGACAAGGGAGGTAAATAATAATTTGGTTGTATAAGGGTCATCAAATTCTTTTGACCAACGCTTTATAAACCCAAGAACACTCATGGCCTTGTTGACAGTGGACATTATGTGGCAGTCAAATTTAAGTTTTGGGTCCAGAAGAACGCCTAAGTCATTAACGGAATATATACGGTCGAGTGACGTATTTTGAAGAGAGTAACTAACAAAAGTAGGAGTACCCCTATAAAAAGTCATAACGTTGCATTTAAGGCAGTTCAAATTTAAAAGGTTATACTCACACCATCCCTGAAAACAATCAATATCTGACTGTAAGTTGGAACCCGAAGCTATATCGTTATATGATAAACAAAGCTTAACATCATCAGCATACATTAGTACACGAGAATGTTTTATGGTAGAGGGAAGATCGTTAATAAACAAAGTAAACAGCAAAGGACCCAAATGACTACCCTGAGGCACTCCAGATGTCACGTAGATCAATTTTGAAACAGCGTTCTTGAATATAACCCTCTGAGTCCTACCATTCAAATAACTTGAAATCCAAGTTAATAGCTTACATGGAAACCCAAGCTGATTTAATTTGAATAATAGAAGAGAGTGGTTGACAGAGTCAAAGGCCTTACTAAAATCTGTATATATAACGTCAGTCTGCATTTTTTTCTTAAATCCATTTATTACAATAGATGACAATTCAAGAAGGTTGGTGGTGGTCGATCTTCGCTTAACAAAACCATGCTGACACGGTGATATTAGCGAGGAACATAAATGTTGCAAATGAGAAGTAATAATACGTTCAAATGCTTTAGGAATTGCCGACAATTTGGAAATACCTCTATAATTCTGGGCATCCGCCTTCGCACCCTTTTTGTGAAGTGGAATGATAAAAGAGTCCTTCCAGATAGTAGGAAAAACTGATGATGAAATAGACAAATTAAAAAGTTTAAGAATCGGTTTACATATGGTCGACGCACAAAACTTAAGCACACACCCGGGGAGTCCATCTGGACCGGGAGAATAAGTTGGCGTTGTTGTTGCTAAGTCTCTTATGAGAGAACTTTCCGTAATTTCAGGGGTAAAAATACAGTTTGCCCTATTTAAGGGATTAGGGTAGTTAGAATTTGATCAAGCAACCGAACTATAAGTAGTTTGGAAAAACTCGGCAAATAAATCAGCAATTTCAGAATCCGTCGATGCCTCCATTGAGTTAAAACGTACAGATGAAGGCAATGCCGACGACTTACGCTTGGCATTAACAAAGTTATAAAACTGCTTCGGATCATTTAAAAATTCGAATTTACATCGACTTAAATACATAGAATAGCAATGACTATTGAGAACATTAAAGTCCGATCGAGCCACCACATATTTCGAAAAATCAGATGGCTTACCCGATTTTTTATACTTTTTATAGGTGTTTGTTTTAAGGTTTTTAAGTCTTTGAAGCGCATTGGTAAACCAAGGAGGCCTGTTTAGCTTTGAAGGAAGCCTATCAGGAACGCATTCATTAAAAAAAGTATTTAACACTATATAGAAGAGTTCAGTGGCACTTTCAATATCCATACAATTGTACAAGTCTGTCCAATTATATTGAGAAATCATATCGTTAAGTTTTTGATAGTCACATTTTCGAAAACATCTCATTTTAGTTTGAGGAACTAAAGGAGAGAGGGTATCAACGCATGGGAGGCAGATTGTCAATTCCATTGTTGGATGATATCGGTCTTCAGGTACAACAAGAGCGTCAATTCTAGATACCGTGACTTCAGACGGGTCTGAAACAAACACGAGATCTAGTTGTCTATTTAATGAATTCCGTATAAAGCTTACTTGCTGTAACGATAATTCTAAAAGGACCATCGGTCCTATAGGCATTAAAGTTATTTGACAGAACTTCAGAGTCAGATATCTCTGGTTTCAGCCAAGTTTCCGTAAAAGCCAAAATATCTGCAGTAAATGCAGAGGAGTCAGCATAAAGCTTGGGTAGCTTCATATTTAGTCCCCTAACATTTTGATAAGCCAAAAATAAACTTTTTAGTTTTTTGGCGCATTGGAGGGTCTGTTATTTGTTCTCGGTTTATTGGGAACAAATTCTTTTATTACTAAATCATCATTAAGCCAAAAGCTTTCAGAAAGTAGTACCTTAAACACATCAGGCGGTGCAAATATTTTAAAAGAGGATATACTACGAGCGTATGAAAATCGAAATTGTTCAACTGAAATATTCTCGGATGGGAATTTTTCACGTATAAATTCCAAAACATCCTCAGATGTAGTATCTGGGGTGAATCTAGAAACAAATAATTGCTTCCTATGAGGAACAACTGACAGTTTCTTACGTCCCCCAGCAGCAGATTGAACCACACTAAGCTGAGAGCCAGAATCGGTTCCTACTGTACCTATAGGTACGGTCGGCACCGTAGCCGGCACTGAAGATTTTTTTACCACCAGACTTCGAGAAACAGTGACTCCACCTGAATCAGCTGTATCCCTAGGCGCAGTTAATTCGCTTACCCCAGTGTCGACAGAAACTGCTGCAGCTACCAAATTCGGATTAGGGGAGGATACCGTGACCGTGTTAACTGCCGCTAAGCTGGTTTTTTTTGCGTTTAGGCGACTCAGTTAGTAATTTTTTATTATTAAATTGGGCACAAACGGAATTGAACCCCTCATTGAGCTGTTTAAAAGCACCTGAGAGATTCAAAAGGCTGTCTCGAGTCTGCTTCATAAAGCCGCTCATCTCAACTACCATTTCCTTGCAGGATCCACATGACCACATGAGACCAGAATTCAGATCAATGAAGTCTTTGACTCTGCCAGTAAATCCTGCGCATTTAACGTGCATCATCGATTCGCAGAAACAGGCGACCATTTGCTTCGAAGTGCTTCTTCTTCCACGAATAACTTTCGTTGGATTCGGCTTGTCTTTAAAGATCCACACGATCTTATGAGCGTCTTTTGAAACACAGTGAATTAATTTGTTTTTATGTCTTTGCACCAATCCACACGAGCTTTTTTGAGCGATTGTCAAATTGTGCGGAATCCAACAGTAATCGTTCCTATGGCAGCTATATGATAAAGTCGTCCGATATTTTTTTAAATTTTATTTGAAATTCTGAAATATTAAAAGAATGGTATTCCCAAGAGCAAATTTGAATAGAGCCGTTTTTAAAACTATAGTTTTTAGGAAAAAAGCGTTAAGGCGTTCCAAAATACTTATTCAACGACGTATAACAAGTTACGGGCGTACAAAATTTAGCTATCTAGCCAAGCAACAGTGGTTTTCCAAAAGTGATAGGACTACAGTTTTTTTTATTCATATTTATTTCATTAAAGTCAACAAATATCTGCACGTAAAGTGGGCGGGGGCAGAGACAGGTGGGTTTAAGATGTTTGTTACATTCAAACTTACAGAGCATTCAGTGAATATCAAAAAATACAGTTCATTATATCGCGAACATGAAACGAAATTAGTTTACAAAATTCTAGGGCAATAGGTCGAAAGTGACGAGGTGACCTTAGAGGGATGGAGAACTGTATTTGAAGAAGGTAGCTTGAACTTACAAGTCCAGTCCATTACCACGTAATGCAAACAAAAGGAATTGTTCCCTACCGATTCGATAAGGTTCTGATACTTAGCATATTGAGGTGAATAGGAGTCCTTAAATTCCTTTAACAAACGTTTGACAAAGGCAAAAACCCCTTTTGCCTTACTAACCATGATGCCAATGTGCTCAGTAAAGTTTAAGTTGTATATGATGGACGTTGATGCACTACAAGCAGTACAAACAAGTGGCCCAACGACACCAAGCACGTGCTTGTTACGCGCGGGGCCCTTCTATAAATTTGGGCAAAAATGCGAGTTCGCGAGGAAGATACAAAAAACAAATAGAGACGGGACACAAATGAAAATAAAAGAAGCAACTAAGAATGAAGCAAATGAGTTAAAATATTTGTTTTTAATACCGGGATAGAAGATGATGTGCAAATTAAATGGTAAAGATTGTTATAATTATTACATAGAACGCGAAAGGGCTCGTGCAGACAAAAATTTGATGTACATCGTGGCAAATTTAGGGGATAATAATTTCGTGTTAGTCTAGCAGGGACATTGAAAGTTAGGCGGTTTACAAGTTCTACAAAATCAATATCACCTCTAATAAGATTTTGCATAAAAATAGTACCAAGCATTGTTCTACGATTTACAAGTGTAGGTAAATTAAGCAATAGTAATCTACTCTGACAGGAAGGTAGCCTTACGTTTTGATCCCAGTTCAAACTACGAAGGGCAAAAAGAAGAAATTTTTTTTGTACCGACTCAATACGGTCAATGTGCACTTGATATTGTGGACTCCAAACCGAAGAACAATATTCCAAAATAGGACGGACAAGGGAGGTAAATTATAATTTGGTTGTATAAGGGTCATCAAATTCTCTTGACCAACGCTTTATAAACCCTAGAACACTCATGGCCTTGTTGACAGTGGATGTTTGTGCCTAACCGAAGTAGACACCTGCAGGACGATCGCGTCGCGGCAATGGTAACGATGGTTACTGCAATGCCGGACCACAGGCGATGCTGAACTGCGCTGAGGTTGAGCTAACGTGATTAGCTGCTAGTTGAGATAGTGTATTACGAGCCCTATTCCTAGAGGTAGGAAGTAGAACCGCGGAGTTATGAGGTGTGTTGATAACTGATTTATTCTTCATTTGATACCTGCTTATATTCTACTTAGAACACGGAAGCTTAGTGTAATGGTTAGTAAAAGAAGCTATATTCTAAAGTAGGTCAGAATTATGATTACGGTAGCAGTTGCGTAGTTGGCTCGGCTGACACCGCAAATGTGCTGACTGCATTGGCGGGTCAGCGTATCGTTGTGACGGTGAGATGGTGAGATGGTGAGTTAGTGAGACATATGATATAATATGCTGACCAGCAATTCTCATCTGCCGTGAGTGCTACTGAGCGCCTGGTACTGTTCCCAATTTGGCTACTGCTTGATTTGATGGGTGTGGTCATGTTGAGTACCTTTGGGTACGAACATTCTCCCCCCCATTGAGGGGTACCCTCAATTAAAGGCGTGATGTCGGTCAGCCCTTGGCCGCATTGTATAGAAAGCACCTAACAAATCATTGACCACGGGGGATCTGCAACTGCGGCGGTTCCTGTTTGTGATTCAGGTCCTTCACATCTTCTTGATGCTGCTGAACACTCCCCTTTGCGATAAAATTTACATTACCGTGGGGACTGAAATTGTGCCCTCGTAGAATTTGATCATTTGGCACGTCTATGGTATGTGGACGTTCTGCAACAAAACTAGGATCTTTCTTGGTTAAGTTTAGAAATGTTGAACCAAAGTCAGCCTTCTTGTAGGTTTTGAATTGATGAGACGTCGGTTCTATATTCATCGGATTTTTATCTTTCGTTGGCTCATAAGCAGCGTTCGGTCCTGCAAAATCATCTCGGTTTTCTATTAGATTGGGGTTGATTTCCGTATCAGATGAGGTTTCTTTATTGAGATAACCTGTGATTACATAACCAAGCCTTGTGCCTTGTGCCAAAGGTTTATTAGGTCCTAGTTCAAGAAGTTTACCGGTAATTACACGAGAAAATACTTCAACCCCTAAAGTTAGGTCAATGGGTCCTGGTTGCCGAAAGTCAGGATCTGCTAACGGCAGTCCCTCGGGAATATTAAGATCGGTTGTAATCGGTACTGACGGTTGGTCTGTAATGACTGTGGGCATAATAAATACCTCTAATAGTTTTTCAAACCCTGATGTACAGGATGAGAGCTTTAGTGTTGATCTAATTGCTGTTGATATCTTTCCTCCGATTCCAGATATTTCAATCGGTGACCTTTGTTTAAGAGATAGCAGATCTGCCATTCTCCTTGAAATAAGATTCACCTGTGATCCACCATCTATTACAGCGCGACATGTTTGTATTTGACCGTTTGGCCCTTGTAATGAGACCTTGGCGGTCGCGAGCAAAGTATATCCTCCTTCGTGGTCGTAGCCTGCAACGGTTACTGCGCCGGCCACTGGATTGCTAGTCGGTCCTTGGTGTAACAGTGAATGATGCCGTTGCTGGCAGACTCGACAAGTGGTCGGTGATCCACAGTTTTCAACCTTATGAGCTGTAGACAAACAATTTGTGCATGCTCCTACTTGAATAATGGCTTGGCGCCGTGCTTTGGGGTCCATTTGCTGGATACGGCTACATGCTCTAAGATTATGTTGTCCTAGGTGACAAATCTTACAGCTTTCTTCGTTGTGAACTGACTGATGGCGGAGTGTTGCTGTAGGTTGAGCGCTTATCGTCTCCAGCATGCAAGCGCGCCGCTCAATAAACGTCAGTACACTCCATAACGTTGGAATTTCCGTTGGTGCATCCGCTGAATTTTCGAGAGCAGCTAGAGACTGCTGGTCTAGTTTTCTTCTGATAAGAAAACACAGGATTGGATCCCAGGATTTTGTGCTGATATCAAGGTTTTTAAGAGTACTCATTGAATTTTTTATAGTGTCATGCAAGGCCCTTAGTTGGCGCGAGGAGCCGTCTATAGGCTTATGGTCAATAATTTTTGCAATGGCGGCGAATACTAGTATTTTTCCGTTCTGGTACCTGGCTTTTAAACGCAACCAGGTGTCGTCATAGCCACCCTGTGAGAAGGCTGTGTCTGTCAAGACGTTTCTCGCTTCACCACGAAGCGAACTCTGTAGAATATGTAGTTTTTGACTGGCCGAATATGGTTTGTTATGTACCAATTCCACAAAGAGATCATGGAACCGTGGCCAGTCTAGATACTCGCCGTTGAACTCCGGAATGCTAATTGGCGGAAGTGCCAAGTTTAGGCTCATTGGCGCGTCGTTTTCTCGTAGCAGTTTCATTTCGTATTCCTCGTATAATGTGTGGAATTGGGCTAGCTCTGCTTCTGCCAGAGCTGCGGCCCCAGGTGTGCTATCCAATTCGTCGTGGGCTTGCCTTAGTAACGCCCAATGGAGATCCAGGTGCCTTTGTAGGGCTGGGGTGACAGTTGGGGCGTTCGAGGCTAATGTTAATGATGACTCCAATTCGTTGCATCTTCTCTGCAACTGTCGGATCACCGTGTCAATTGTGGAATCTCCTTTGACTTGATCTCTTGTTGCGAGCTTGATGTTGGTCGAAGTTCGTCTGGGGGCCTTCGGAAGCTCGCTTCCAGTCGGCATGTTGTCCAGAAAGATATTCTGATATTTTTCGACCAGCTCTTTAAGTGCTACTAGTCGTGAAGAGTACTCACTTCCAGTGGGTAGTGCCGCTTGCTGGACTTCTTCATCTAGGTCGCAAAACTGCTGCCAGAGATCGTTTAACTGAGTTAGCTTACCGGAATAATAGCCGTCTCGGTGGCGTCGGTCGGCAGAATCCTTGCCATAATTCTTAATGAGCTGTTGGATTTCCCCTTGCAGCTCGTTTTGGGTGTCTAGTAATCGATTGTGTAAATCGATTCTTGTGTGACTTGTTTCCTCAATGAATGAAGTAGACATATTGTGTGTCTTGGAAACAAAGAATATTGTGAAGCTGGATGAAGCTGAGTATCCTGTTAAGCTGGATGAAGCTGAAGTTCCTGTGACGCTGGAAAAGAAGCGTATCCTGTGAAGCTGGATGAAGCTGAAGTTCCTGTGACGCTGGAAGAAGAAGCGAATCCTGTGAAGCTGGATGAAGCTGAAGTTCCTGTGACGCTGGAAGAAGAAGCGAATCCTGTGAAGCTGGATGAAGCTGAAGTTCCTGTGACGCTGGAAGACGAAGCGTATCCTGTGAAGCTGGATTAAGCTGAAGTTCCTGTGACGCTGGAAGAAGAAGCGTATCCTGTGAAGCTGGATTAAGCTGAAGTTCCTGTGACGCTGGAAGAAGAAGCGAATCCTGTGAAGCTGGATTAAGCTGAAGTTCCTGTGACGCTGGAAGACGAAGCGTATCCTGTGAAGCTGGATGAAGCTGAAGTTCCTTTAGTGGGAAGGGGGTTGCTTGAGTGTGATCCTTTGTTGTTAAAGGATCACGTCGGGGTCACCAATGTTTGTGCCTAACCGAAGTAGACACCTGCAGGACGATCGCGTCGCGGCAATGGTAACGATGGTTACTGCAATGCCGGACCACAGGCGATGCTGAACTGCGCTGAGGTTGAGCTAACGTGGTTAGCTGCTAGTTGAGATAGTGTATTACGAGCCCTATTCCTAGAGGTAGGAAGTAGAACCGCGGAGTTATGAGGTGTGTTGATAACTGATTTATTCTTCATTTGATACCTGCTTATATTCTACTTAGAACACGGAAGCTTAGTGTAATGGTTAGTAAAAGAAGCTATATTCTAAAGTACGTCAGAATTATGATTACGGTAGCAGTTGCGTAGTTGGCTCGGCTGACACCGCAAATGTGCTGACTGCATTGGCGGGTCAGCGTATCGTTGTGACGGTGAGATGGTGAGATGGTGAGTTAGTGAGACATATGATATAATATGCTGACCAGCAATTCTCATCTGCCGTGAGTGCTACTGAGCGCCTGGTACTGTTCCCAATTTGGCTACTGCTTGATTTGATGGGTGTGGTCATGTTGAGTACCTTTGGGTACGAACAGTGGACATTATGAGGCAGTCAAATTTAAGTTTCGGGTCCAGAAGAACGCCTAAGTCATTAACGGAATATATACGGTCGAGTGACGTATTTTGAAGAGAGTAACTAACAAAAGTAGGAGTACCCCTATAAAAAGTCATAACGTTGCATTTAAGGCAGTTCAAATTTAAAAGGTTATACTCACACCATCCCTGAAAACAATCAATATCTGACTGTAAGTTGAAACCCGACGCTATATCATTATATGATAAACAAAGCTTAACATCATCAGCATACATTAGTACACGAGAATGTTTTATGGTAGAGGGAAGATCGTTAATAAACAAAGTAAACAGCATAGGACCCAAATGACTACCCTGAGGCACTCCAGATGTCACGTAGATCAATTTTGAAACAGCGTTCTTGAATATAACCCTCTGAGTCCTACCATTCAAATAACTTGAAATCCAAGTTAATAGCTTACATGGAAACCCAAGCTGATTTAACTTGAATAATAGAAGAGAGTGGTTGACAGAGTCAAAGGCCTTACTAAAATCTGTATATATAACGTCAGTCTGCATTTTTTTCTTAAATCCATTTATTACAATAGATGACAATTCAAGAAGGTTGGTGGCTGTGCCATGCTGACACGGTGATATTAGCGAGGAACATAAATGTTGCAAATGAGAAGTAATAATACGTTCAAATGCTTTAGGAATTGCCGACAATTTGGAAATACCTCTATAATTCTGGGCATCCGCCTTCGCACCCTTTTTGTGAAGTGGAATGATAAAAGAGTCCTTCCAGATAGTAGGAAAAACTGATGATGAAATAGACAAATTAAAAAGTTTAAGAATCGGTTTACATATGGTTGACGCACAAAACTTAAGCACACACCCGGGGAGTCCATCTGGACCAGGAGAATAAGTTGGCGTTGTTGTTGCTAAGTCTCTTATGAGAGAACTTTCCGTAATTTCAGGGGTAAAAATACAGTTTGCCCTATTTAAGGGATTAGGGTAGTTAGAATTTGACCAAGCAACCGAACTATAAGTAGTTTGGAAAAAATCGGCAAATAAATCAGTAATTTCAGAATCCGTCGATGCCTCCATTGAGTTAAAACTTACAGATGAAGGCAATGCCGACGACTTACGCTTGGCATTAACAAAGTTATAAAACTGCTTCAGATCACTTGAAAATTCGAATTTACATTGACTTAAATACATAGAATAGCAATGACTATTGAGAACATTAAAGTCCGATCGAGCCACCACATATTTCGAAAAATCAGATGGCTTACCCGATTTTTTATACATTTTATAGGTGTTTGTTTTAAGGTTTTTAAGTCTTTGAAGCGCATTGGTAAACCAAGGAGGCCTGTTTAGCTTTGAAGGAAGCCTATCAGGAACGCATTCATTAAAAAAAGTATTTAACACTATATAGAATAGTTCAGTTGCACTTTCAATATCCATACAATTGTACAAGTCTGTCCAATTATATTGAGAAATCATATCGTTAAGTTTTTTATAGTCACATTTTCGAAAACATCTCATTTTAGTTTGAGGAACTAAAGGAGAGAGGGTATCAACGCATGGGAGGCAGATTGTCAATTCCATTGTTGGATGATATCGGTCTTCAGGTACAACAAGAGCGTCAATTCTAGATACCGTGACTTCAGACGGGTCTGAAACAAACACAAGATCTAGTTGTCTATTTAATGAATTCCGTATAAAGCTTACTTGCTGTAACGATAATTCTAAAAGGACCATCGGTCCTATAGGCATTAAAGTTATTTGACAGAACTTCAGAGTCAGATATCTCTGGTTTCAGCCAAGTTTCCGTAAAAGCCAAAATATCTGCAGTAAATGCAGAGGAGTCAGCATAAAGCTTGGGTAGCTTCATATTTAGTCCCCTAACATTTTGATAAGCCAAAAATAAACTTTTTAGTTTTTTGGCGCATTGGAGGGTCTGTTATTTGTTCTCGGTTTATTGGGAACAAAATCTTTTATTACTAAATCATCATTAAGCCAAAAGCTTTCAGAAAGTAGTACCTTAAACACATCAGGCGGTGCAAATATTTTAAAAGAGGATATACTACGAGCGTATGAAAATCGAAATTGTTCAACTGAAATATTCTCGGATGGGAATTTTTCACGTATAAATTCCAAAACATCCTCAGATGTAGTATCTGGGGTGAATCTAGAAACAAATAATTGCTTCCTATGAGGAACAACTGACAGTTTCTTACGTCCCCCAGCAGCAGATTGAACCACACTAAGCTGAGAGCCAGAATCGGTTCCTACTGTACCTATAGGTACGGTCGGCACCGTAGCCGGCACTGAAGATTTTTTTACCACCAGACTTCGAGAAACAGTGACTCCACCTGAATCAGCTGTATCCCTAGGCGCAGTTGGTTCGCTTACCCCAGTGTCGACAGAAACTGCTGCAGCTACCAAATTCGGATTAGGGGAGGATACCGTGACCGTGTTAACTGCCGCTAAGCTGGTTTTTTTGCGTTTAGGCGACTCAGTTAGTAATTTTTTATTATTAAATTGGGCACAAACGGAATTGAACCCCTCATTGAGCTGTTTAAAAGCACCTGAGAGATTCAAAAGGCTGTCTCGAGTCTGCTTCATAAAGCCGCTCATCTCAACTACCATTTCCTTGTGGATCGACCACATGAGACCAGAATTCAGATCAATGAAGTCTTTGACTCTGCCAGTAAATCCTGCGCATTTAACGTGCATCATCGATTCGCAGAGCCAGCAGAAAATAAAAGGGTCTTTAGTTGAAGCCGAAAGAGTACAATTTTTCTTACAGCAGACAAGAGCCATTTAAAGAGATGAAATATAAATAAAATAAAATATGAAAAATACCTTAAGTAAATTTGGCACTGGGATCAAATTCCAAAACCACAAGGGCACAAAACACGAAAAAAATAAGAGCGCGAGATCGCGTTTTAGTTCAAATGTAAGAGAGCACGAGAGAATAAATCTTCTATCGACTGAGCGGTGCTTGTGGGACACTGACAACTTTACGCACGAACAGTTACAATGTAAAGCAAGCAAGAGAGAGAGAATAAGATAAAAGCACACCAAAAATCTACCAGAAAATCGGCAGGTTCCGAGAGAGTTTAAATTACAGTTGTAATATAGAGCGGGAGAGAGAGTGGGAATAAAAGATTTTTAGCAAGATTAGTGAGTGTAAAATTACACTAACAAAGCTAGGAGATTAAACAAATCTAATAGAAATGTTAAAATATCTATAACCACATACCCGTTTAATGGGGGATCAAGTCAAAAACACTAACACAACTATTAGGCTAAGCTTTGTTAAAAAACAAACACAAGAAACTCGCAAAAAATCACCGAAAAAGACAAAAACTCAGAGCACAAAAGTAAACACATCTGTTCACAAGCGACGCTAAATCGATTGTGGTTGGTTCAAGATCACTAGTCCCAATAAAATATCTTGTGAGGAAAAGATTCTTCCGATAAAAGGACATAAAGATACACTTAGAGTTGTTTAAAAACAGCAAATTCTGAACGCACCAAGAATGCAAATAGTTCAAATCGGCTTGCAAAAGTGCATGGGAATCGGGATTTGTTAACGGCAAACAAAGTTTTACGTCGTTAGCATACATAACAACATGAGAGGAGATAACTACATGAGGCAAGTCATTTATGAAAATTCCAAACAGAAGAGGTCCTAGGTGGCTTTCTTGCGGAAATCCAGAGGTCACTTGGACAAGGCTAGAGACTGAGTTTTTAAAAGTCCGGTTTGATAAGTATGTTGAAATCCACTTTGTCAACGTGATCGGAAATCCGAATAGTATAAGTTTTTTCAATAATAGCTGAGGGTTCACGGAATCGAAAGCCTTACTGAAGTCCGTAAAAATGACATAAGTTTGATTATTATTTTAAAAGCGCTTCTAATGACTGATGTAATTTCAAGAAGATTCGTAGACGTTGACCTTCGTTTCATAAAGCCATGCTGAGTCGGGGACATTACTAAGCTGCTTTGGTGCTGTAGCTGAGCGGTAATTAGCTGTTCAAAAAACTTGGGAATCGCGCTCAGTTTTGCAATACCGCTGTAGTTTATAATATCCGATTTGCTCCCATTTTTATACCCTTGCAGAGGGTATATTGATTTCAGTCAGAAGTTTGCAAAGCAGTGAAGGAGACGTTTCCCACCCCATAAAGTAAATATATTCTTGATCAGCATGACTAGACGAGTCGATCTAGCCATGTCCGTCTGTCCGTCTGTCCGTCCGTTCGTCCGTTTCTACGCAAACTAGTCTCTCAGTTTTAAAGCTATCGGTTTGAAACTTTCCATAAAGTCTTATAATTTTTGCAGGTAGTATATAAGTCGGAACCAGCCGGATCGGACAACTAAATTATAGCTCCCATAGGAATAATCGGAAAAAAAAAATTTTAAAAAATTATATCTATGGTGTTTGTTAGCATTTAACTTCCTAAGCTTGAAAATAACATTTTTTAATTAGTTTTGAATTTTGAATTAAATTTTATCGAAATTTATAACATCCAACGCTTGGAAATAACATTTTTTAATTAGTTCTGAATCTCGAATTTAATTTTATCAAAATCGGACGACTTAATCATATAGCTGACATAGGAACGATCAGAAAATTGGTAGGAAAATTAAATGAAACAAATTATAGCTTCGGTGTTTTTTAACATATAACCTCCTACGCTTGGAAATAACATTTTTTAATTAGTTCTGAATTTCGAATTCATTTTATCAAAATCGGACGACTATATCATATAGCTGCCATAAGAACGATCGGAAAATTGGTAGGAAAATAATATGAAACAAATTATAGCTTCGGTGTTTTTTGACATATTATCTTATACTATTGGGAATATCATTTTATGTGTTTTTAAATTTAATAATTATAGCTGCAAGGGTATATAAGCTTCGGCTTGCCGAAGCTAACTTCCTTTCTTGTTATGAAGTGGAATGATAAAAGGGTCATTCCAAACTTCAGGGAAATAAGAGTGTAGAAGGGATATCTGAAACAGTTTAGATAACGATTTGCACAAAGTATCGGCACATTTTTTTTATAACACAGCTCGGTACCAGATCAGGGTCCGTAGATGGTTGTTTGAAGATTTTTAAAAACATCGTCCTCACTAATAAGGGGCATGAAAATACAGTTGAAGGCAGGGAGAGAGTATGGGTGAAATGAAGTGTTATCGTAAATAATAGATAAGTACGTGGACTGGAAAAATTTGGCAAATAAGTTCGCAATGTCGGTGATTTTCGTTTCGAGTTAACAATTGCATAGAACTGTTTGAGGTTATCCTGGAATTCGGTTCTACAACGGTTTAGGTAACTATTGTGGCATTCGGAATTATGGATTAAGAAATTAGAACGAGCAAATAGATACCTCAAGTGGTCAGCTTGCAGCCCGGTTCTCTTAAATTTCTTAAACAGTTTGGACATGGAGTTTACCAGGAAAGAGAGTTTATGAGAGAAGCGTTTGCTAAAGGGAATGAGGGGGAAAAAAAAAGAAAGCTACAATATGTAAGGGATCATCGTTTGAATCCATGAAAGACCAATCAAGTTCGGATAAATACGTATTCATTTCTGCGAACTTAGCTCTACGAAAACAACGAAAAGAAGGACATTTCGGACATGGCTGTAATGGAACTGATGCTTCTAAAGTAACCTCAAATGTAGGATGGTACGCGTCTTCGGGATTAGACAGAGAGCTAGTTCGAGATACGTATGCATTTGCGAGCTTTACCAGAGCAATTCAAGACTGTGTTCAGTTGTCCCAAAGAAAGATCAATAAGACCGTGAACAAACTCATGGGCCGATATAGAATCGAGAACATTTGAATCAGTTGAGGGCATCCAAGAAATGGCAGGAAGGTTAAAGTCGCCCATAACAATAAGATGATCGTTATTGCCAAGGTTTGAATGAATACTTTGTATTTAAGCCAAATGCTGAAGGTAGAGGCTAGTATTAGACCGAGGGGGAATATAAGAGCGTGAAATAAAAACGAAATAATCGTGAATCCCGAACAGCAACCAACGCTAATGTGCTGTCCGTATCAATCATCGGAATACGTTGAGAGACAATATAGGCCTTGACAATAATAAGAACACCGCCGACGAGGCGAACTGAACAGTCACATCTATAGATAACATAATTTGCTGCAAATAGTTCGCAGTTCGACACAGAGGAACTAAGCCACGTTTTGCTAAAAGAAATCACATTGGCATCGAAGGAGACACTGTTGACGTGCAGTTTACTAAGTTTGCCGAATAAACTGCAAATATTTTGGTAGTGTAGGGAAAATTATTATTTGGTTTTTTGGATCGTCGGTTGAAGGAATCTAAGGCCCGTGAACCCGAGGATTAAGCTTATTTACCTAATCGTGAACAATGACATGTTCAGGCCATATGGAAATATTGAGAGCCTTATCAAGATGTACCACAGGAAGTCCAATTTTAAACGAAGATATTTCACATCTCTGCTTAAACTTGAACTTCAGGACGGTTAGTTCGGATCGAGAAATATTCAGATTGCTGCTAAGGTGGTTTTTGACATCGTCTTTAGAAGCACCAAGATTAAGGCAGGAGACAAAAATACCATTTTTTGTGCAATGCCAGATAAGGGCATAGGTTCCCTTTGAGAGACTCCAAATAAGGTTGACTGCGATGGTCCCGTGTTGGCACTTGAAGGCGGCCAAATAGTGCCGGCGGCATTTGCAGCAGCACGCTACGTAAATGCATGGTCAATGTTGACGGGTTGCAGACCAGGGAGCACGACAGGATCAGATGGTCCAGAATAGGCAGCGAAAGGTAATGGTCCGGGGAAGCGATTGCACTGCGGCCGCCTGCTGCATCCAAAAACGGGTTACTGGTAGTTAAATAATCTGATCCTTGCGCTGGATCATAACCGGAGCCAACAGCAGCAGCACACGTAGAACTGGCAGAAACGGCTAGTGGTTCCGAGGTAGCGTCAGCACTGAGACCGTCTGCTGCATCTGACACCAGGATTCGGCCCTTAAGATTAGATTCAGCCTTTTGAAACCTAGCAGATAAGCTCTTAAATCCGATAAGGACTGGTATTCTAGAACGGTTTGCCTTATGAAAGCCGTAAATGCCTGGTCAATGTTGACGGGTTGCAGACCAGGGAGTACGACAGGATCAGATGGTCCAGAGTAGGCAGCGAAAGGTAATGGTCCGGGGGAAGCGATTGCACTGCGGCCGTCTGCTGCATCCAAAAACGGGTTACTGGTAGTTAAATGATCTGATCCTTGCGCTGGATCATAACCGGAGCCGACAGCAGCAGCACACGTAGAACTGGCAGATACGGCTAGTGGTTCCGAGGTAGCGTCAGCACTGAGACCGTCTGCTGCATCTGACACCAGGATTCGGTCCTTAAGATTAGATTCAGCCTTTAGAAACCGAGCAGATAAGCTCTTAAATCCGATAAGGACTGGTATTCTAGAACGGTTTGCCTTATGAAAGCCATAGTGTTGACTTTGATATGATGGCAACTGGGGCAAGTCCAATCAAGATCGGTATTTGATTTAGAACGGTCTGCTATAAGGCCAGCACTGTCCCCACGGTCGGCACATTTAGGGTGAGTAAGGTTGTCACACAGCCAGCAACAATTTGTGGGCTGTCGAAAGGTGATTTTGCCATTTAAAAGGCAAGGTTCAGCAGGCAGACATAGTATGTTGTTATATAATTGTCTAATATATAAGCGTAGACAAACAATGTAAATGTAGAAACCGCAGCTTGAATGTTTACGACGAAACGATAATAGAGCAAATGCACCAGCAACAACACAGTGTAGGAGTTTGCGGTTAACTCAAGAATAGAGTAGGGCGGCAAAGCGAAAACACAATCACGTTTGCTGATAATATTCTAATTGTGCTAATTACGTATAATGCCACTGTCTCTAACTATTTCACTTTTCGTTATGATAAAGATCACCGAAACTAAATTAGATGTCCGAAATCGGCCTTAATCGATGTAGGTTACACGGGTAAAATTAATTTATAGCTCTGCGGAACATCACCGAGCCATCCGATCAGATGTACACGCAACTCGATTACGGACTGCTCAATGTCATTTAAATATTTTCAGGAACCTTAAAAAAGATTTGGGACAAACAGAATAAAATTTTCATTTTGAAAATACCACCAAAATATTGTTTTGCGTTTAAATTTTGAAAATAGTTTGGGATTTAACAGCCAAAAAAGGTAACATTTTTAAATCATTAGTTTCAAACGCTCTTTCTCCCAAACCAATTCAAATATTTAAAGTTTACTTTTTGAAATACTTTTCGACTGGTATATAACTCGTTACGATCGGACCATCACAGCAGGCTTTTGTTTCTTGGTGTATATATAATAGTCGCCTTAGCGCACTCTCCCGGGGCTCTTTGTCATTATTAATAAGTTTAATTGGTTACCTAAGTAAGTTATAATAGTCGAGGTTCTCGACTATAACGTTCATCCATGTTATTTTTACACCTAAGTTATGTCTGTACGACAATCACACAGTGGATTACGATAACGGCAACTCATTTTTGTAGTTATATTTCGTTTCGGCTACATGCAGGTGTGCTGAGTTAACAAATTATAACTAATTCCTCTTTAACTCTTTATTGTCCATAAGAGTAAAAGGTATTATGATTATGTTCAACACTAACTTTTAAGTTAAAAATTCAACTAGTTTATCGATAAGCCAGAATAGAACCTAACTTAGTCAAGCCAAAGTTTTTATACCGATGGAGAGAGAGAGAGAGATACGATTTTCGAATTTCCTCGAGTGAACGCCAATTTGCGTGATCATCAGTATTTTGTCGCTCCTGAGAATTTTCTCTGGCTATAGCGTTTGCTGCAGTGTCTCCAAATTGTACGCTAGCTCCGCCTCTTGGAGCGTGCATAGGTATTTCGTGACCGGGGCTCTTTTGCTGCCTCCAAATGTACCTATATTTTATTTACACCCGTTATTCGTAGAGTAAGAGGGTAAAAGCAGGTAAAAGCAAGCGTTTCCGACCCCATAAAGTATATGTATCAGCTTCACTAGACTAGTCGATCTAGCCATGTCCGTTTGTCCGTCCGTCCGTCTGTCCGCCTGTCCGTTTAAATACGATTTTGTTCTTATTATCAATACACACCTACATGCCAAAATGTATTCAAATCTAACCATTCCTTTAAAAGTTATAACCAAACAATAATAAATAATTATCAAATTCAATAGAGTGCGAGAGGGAGGGAGATATATTCATGCAGTGAAGTCTCGTAAACAGCCGATAGGAATGAACGACGGGTGGCGCTTTTGAGTAACAAGTATCTCTCTTGTTTTTGGTTATATTTATATATATCTATATCAAACAGAAACACCTCTTAACGAGGTAAAAATGTAGTGACGATCGCACCTTCCGCAAACAAAAGTTCTGATATCATATTTTGTGACGAAAATGTACAATCTACTAAATAAATACAATTTCTTGATTTTTTTTACATTACATGTAAAATTATAAAATAAACATATTAACATTTTATTTGTAATCGTTAAAACCGTTTTTAAGGAATCAGAAAAAAGCTGAAAAAATCGGAATAAAAAAACTTTTGCCCATAATTGGTGGTGGTGGCGTTGGTACTTAGACAAATCATGTTAGGAAAAATCATGATAACAGGATGATTGCTACGAGCAACATACTGTAATGATAAATATGCCACATTAAACAAAAATTATTTCGCGAACGGACTGATGTTATGGGTTAGATTATTTTTTTTTTTATAACCGATATTCGTATATTGTATTCGTCGAAAAGTATGTAACAGGTAGAAGAATGCGTTTTTGGCACTAAAAAGTATATAGAGTCATTAGCCGGTCAATTTTTTCTATACGTTGAGATCTCGGAAACAATAAAATCATTAAAAATACATATTTTAAGCAGCCCAAGTTTATTTTGGCGGAGTTCCACGCTCACTCTAAGGCCCATAACGATAAAGTCTGTCTGGTTACCTTATTTTTAAAGATTTTGTATATTTATATTTATTTTAGTGATCAATGCCTATCTAAGTGCTGAGAATCGTAAAAGTTATGACTAACTAAGATAAACAGGCTTTGGCATGGTCAGTAGTACTACTACCGTCCGCTTCGCGCAGTGGCGATTTTTTTTTTTTATAATTTTCTATGATCTTCCAGCTTTTTTCATACGATATTAAACAATAGCGAAACCTAAATGCAGACTCCGATTAAAACGACCATCACGTCGTCACCAAATGTAACTGGGGAAGATAACGAATTTGCCACTGTTATGGTTATACATAACAATTAAACGCACGATACTTTCAATTATGGAATAAAGTTAAAGTAAAGAAAATGTTTGCGTTCAGTGATCGGACCGCAATTAATGGAGATATAAACGCTTAAAGTACACAAATAAATAACATATTCTGGCTATTTATGTATAGCTAGTTTTGATTTAATTTTGAAACTTAACAAATAAAAACTTTTAAATTATTTTAAGTATGCAGACTTAAAGAAAATTTTGTTTCAAAGTAGTTGAAGCTGCAGATCGAATGAAAATTCTAGGAGATATGTGAAATAACTCAAATTCATTAAATGTAAGTCAGATATGCTATAAAAACCTTTTCCAAGGAGATATCCCATTTTTATATCCGTTACTCGTAGAGTACTAGGATATAATAGATCCGACCGTTTCCGACCCCATAAAATATAATTATTCTCGATCAGGATCACTAGTCGAGTTGATCTAGCCATGTCCGTCTGTCTGTCCGCCCGTATAAACGCTGTGATTTGGCATGTAGATTCGTGAGCTTGTTTGTTTGTTTGTTTAAGCAGGGTGCAACGCCCACTCTAACGCCCACAAACTATAACACTGAATTTTGTAAAAATGTAAACGAGAGTTTGTTTTTATTATTTTTAGCTACCTACATGCCGCTGTAAGCCAAGTGGGGCTATAGAAGAAGAAGATAGGTGGCGCTATAGGCTAGATGTTAGTGAAAAAAACAGAGTTCCTTTTAGCATATAAACGGGTGTCCAACAGTCGATAAAACTCCGTTCTTTTGAAATATTAAGATATCAAACAAATTATTTAAAATTAAGAGGTGCTTAAATATTTAACCCTGGCTACAAAATAAATGATCATTGATAAAAACAATGACGGATACGGATGTTATATTTCAATCCTTTATGGAAAAGAATATTTTCAATTTTTCTGAGGTGACTCCAAATTGCGTGTCACGTTTGACTTGAAATGACCCTATCGTTCTTTTGGATGTATCTTTGCCATACACCAATTTAAAATAAATGCCAAAGACCTCGAAAAGCGTTGGAACAAAAAATTGAAAATACCTGCCCCACTTCATGGGCAAGGATAGCGAAAGAAGGAAAAAAAAGCAGTTAGAAGGAAGCGTTTTCGAACCCATAAAGTGTATATATTCTTGATCAGGACCACTAGCCGTGCCTATCCAGCCATAGCCGTCTGTCCGTGCCAACGCTGTGATCTCGTAAACAATAGGAGCTACGGAGTTGTAATGTGGCACGTCCATTTTAACTCCCACAAATTTGAAGCTAAAATAAATTTTTAACCGAAATGAATAAGGTTCGGCGTTACCTAGCCGTTCAAAGGAGCTAACATTTCAAAATTGTATCTGCACTAAAAATAAAATTAACCCAAAAGTCAAGAAAATCGCGATAAAATTAAGGTTAAGATATTTTCTAAATTTCACGGTAATTTCACTAAATTTTAGGGTTATTGCTTCTGCCTAACCAAAGTAGACACTTCTCGGTCTCGGTCTCGGTCGCGGGACATGAGGGAAGTAAGCACTTGTCGCAGGCACGGGGACGCTTGATGGACCGCAGGCGATGCTGGTACTGCGCTGTGGTTGAGCTAATGAAGGTTAGGTGCTAATTGAGATGGCGTATTATTACGATCCCTACTCCCGGATGGGAAGTATAAGTTGCGTTGATAACTGATTTATTCGTAATTAATTACTTGCTTATATACTACTTGGAACACGGAAGTTTAGCTTAATGAAAAATTAAACAAATTGTATTCTAAAGTAGTCAGTTTACTTTAATTTTGCTAAAAGTTTGCGTAGTTGGCTTAGCTGACACTGCAGAATGTGTAAACCGCTTGGCGGGTGAATGTACTGTCGAGTCGGACGGTCAGTTAGTGAGACGTCAAGTAATAAACATTAAAAATAATATGCTGATCAGCACTTCTCATATGCAGATATGATATTTCATTAAAAAAAAAAATGCTAATGATGTTTAAATTATAAAGTATAAAAAATAAAACCATTTTAACTAAAATGCGTTGCTCTCGTCAATGCCTATCAAATAAAAAGGCTGCCACAAAACAAAACGCTGCACACAAACCTCAAAAAATCCATATGAACGGTGATATCTTGAAAACTATAAAATCAAGAAATTTGTGATTAGGCATATAGATTGTAGACATTATTGCACATCGCAAGAGTATTTCAGCAGGGTGCCACGCAGACACTAACGCCCACGAACCGCGAGAACGGAAGCGCCCACATTTTCAAAAATTAGAATTTAAAATAAATAATAATTTATTCCACTTTTCAATAACTATCAGCCCGCATAAAATTATTAGAATCTGACCATTAGTTGATAAGTAATGATTTTACACCCGTATCAAGCAAGGACATCTGGAGTGAAGCCAGTCGATTAAGGTATATAGTATAAAATGTAAAAATTAAAAGTACCACCCTGTACCTTAAGGTTTGAACTTTCGGCTACAGTGTACAATAATAAAAAATTAAAAGTAAAAAAAATGTTGAAAATATTTTTGTTTTGCAGTTGGTTAGCTGAATAACGGGTATCTTATAGTCAAAGCATTCCACAAAAGCGTTCTTTCTTGATTTCTTTGGAGTTATGATAAAGTGTTCTCTTATCGTGCCGACTATGTTTTTATTTGTTCGTCAGATAGATTTGACTAAAAAAAAAGGGGAGCAACAATAACAAAACCTATTCCTTTTTTTTGTTGTTTCAGCAGTGCAGTAGTATGAAAAGATGGGTTCTGGGACAATTAGCATATTAATGGCCTCGGCCCTAGGACAATTAGCATAATCCAATAAATTAACTGATTCTAACCGACTTTGAAGTCATAACGAGTACCTCGACTATCAGATACCCGTTACAGGTAAAGGGACAAAAGGGAAATGGAGATATGCAAGCAGCAAAGCGAGACTGAAATTTGAAATGTCAATTCTCTATCTTTGATAGTTTCCGAGATATCCGCGTTCATATCTACGATTTTTTGAAGTTTGTAAGCGGTTTGTCGGCGTTAAAGTGGGCGTGGCAAACTTTTTTTTTAGGTCAATCGATAGGTATTGCTGAAAAAATTCATTTAAGTTAAAATTTTAATTCTAGCATCAAAACTGTAGGGGCCACAGTTTCGGGCGGTTTGTGGGCGTTAGAGTGGGCGTGGCACGCTGCTGAAACAAACTTGCGCTGCGTAAGAAGCTCAGGAATCTGCATGCTAAATCCCAATAGCCTAGCTCTTATAGTTTCCGAGATCTCAGCGTTCATCCGGACGGACGGACAGACGGACAGAGGGACAGACGGACATGGCTAGATCGACTCGGCTAGTGATCCTGATCAAGAATATAAATACTTTATGGGGTCGGAAACGCTTCCTTCTGCCTGGTACCTACTTTCCGACGAATCTAATATACCCTTTTACTCTACGAGTAACGGGTATAAAAATATGACGATCATGTCCATAAAGAGTATACTTAATTGCCCCCATCGCCCCCACATGTGACAATACTGATCATGTATCCTTCCACTCACTATGAGCAATTAATAGTCACGTGAGAAAGGTGCACGTGAGAGGGGTCGCACACCCATAGTATCTAAAGGTTGTTATCTCAGAGGAGATTGCCCCCATCGCTCCCACATTCCCATGTGACAATATTGATCATGTATCCTTTCCCTCATTATGAGCAATTAATAGTCACGTGAGAAAGGTGCAAGAAAGGTCGCTCACCCATAGTATTCAAAGGTTGTTATCTTAGAGGGACAGATCCGACCATGTTGGGGAAAGGTGTGATCAGGTACCCTGTTGCCTCATTATCACAGGTGTTGCTGTGCACATGAGAAAGGTCGCACACCCAAAGTATTCAAAAACGGTTATCTTAGAGGAACATGTCCGATCTTGTTGAGGAATAATGCTACCTATAATTGTAAAACTAATTTAGAAATCAAAAGAACCCCAATAAAATAAATCTCACAAGTTAATGATTCTCAGATGTGGAATATTTTTAAACACATTTTTGTTTCCGCCCCAAAACGTTTAAATGGTAAATTGTCTAAGGTTCTCTCCTTTCCACAAATGGGTCATAAACATGTCATAAAAGGGATTCAAGCCAGAGCTACCCGAACATGCGCACCTGTCCATTACCTGACCGAAATAAAAGGGACACATGCACAAGCCTGAAGGCGCATGACCATTGACAAGATCATGGGCCTCACGCCAACGACCTCACGGCTGACTGCTAGCTCTATCACGTCCTATAATAGGAGTTGAAATCACGACCGCGCAACAACTCGCAAGTAGCCGACATATCTCAGTCAAGGAATATTTTCCATTCTCCGTACCTGTAATTTTAACTCAAAATAAAAAGTCAGAAGTTTATTTTGTAGCATTGTGAGGAGTTGAATAACTCCCCACAAATCTATGCAGCAGCAGCGGATGGCCGGCCGCTTACCAGACACGCGGTGAATTCGCGTAGTAACGGCGCGGCGAGGAGAGGATGGAAGACGAGAGAGTTTGGACACCAAGGATGGAGAACGAGAGAGTTTAAAGACCAAGGATGGAGAACGAGAGAGATTGGAGACCAAGGATGGAGATATAGAGAGTTTGGAGACCAAGGAGCGGATAAGCAAGAGTGCAAGAGTGCCATGTGGGGATAACGGGACTCCACCGTACTTTGGACTCTCCCGTGAACTTTGGACCGGAAGAAGAAGTACCACATCTCGGCAGTGGAGCGGCACACAGGCGTGCCACCAGCATCACGGGAATCAGCGGGACGGCAGCAGTGGGCAGAGCATCGGTCGGAAGCGGTACGTGAAGGACAAGTGGGTCAACCAGGAGGCACGGACTTTGGACCCGGAGTGAAGAGATTCAGCGGGCCGTGCGCGAAAGGGAAATAACGGTTGCCGGAGGCCCTATATAAGGCCGCAGAGCGTTGGCAGCTGGATCAGTCGATCAGTTTAAGTACCAAGTGAACAGTCAGTCAACCAAGTAATCTACGAGGGAGCCACAACAAGGCGAGTCGTCGGAAGCAGCGCCGTGGGAAGCATACAAGGAGAAAGATCGCCACGTCGAGACGTTCTGGATTGGGACATCAGGAATCTCCGAATTGAGACGCAAGTGGCTGAGGTCCGAAAGGCATCACACGGCTAAGTCAAGGCGCTTGTTTTCCAACTTTGTCACGACCACACCATGGCGAGTCGCCCGGCGGGTCTGTCAGAGTCAAGCGAAAGAGGACTACGACGAACAACCGTTAGCTCGGGGAGGAAAGTTGTCTAAGACCCAGCGTACCTTGCCCGACCAAGCAGGACCTGGCGTGAAGGACGAGGAGCAAAGCTTGTTCACCCTAGTCTGAGAAAGGTGACGCTTCCCTAAGCCCACAAGGCCGAACTCTTTACGAGTCCAAGGCGCGACAAGCGACCCCGAGGCAGCGCGTCGGCAAGCGAGCAGAGCCGGCCACTACGAGCCCCGAGACACAGGAGCCAGCGGACGTCGAGTCAACGCGCCGACAAGCCAGGACGAGGAGCACTAGCAGCCGGCGGAACCAGAGCAAGGAGATACCGAGGCCAGCCCAGACACACACTCGCTGTACTAATAGCACGAGAATAAATCCCACTGCTACCATTCGAATCTGTGTTTTCTCACTGATCTACCGGGCAGTCAAGTCATATAAATTTTGTGGGACGAACACAAAATCTTCTGAGCTAGCCGCACGAATCTCGTAGCGAGCAGACAACAAAATCAGTTCGTTACAGCATAAAAATACATTTATTCATTTATTTTGGTATTGCAAACATGTTTTATTATGTATTGAAATTATTTTTCTAGTTTCGTTCCGGCGATTTACATAGAAGAGACAGGCGCACGTTTCCGAAATCAATTCCGGATTACAAAATGTAAAGTGTTCACCGTAATTCGTTGCTTTGAGATCATGTCCACCTCGATTCATAAACATATTTTTTGTGTTTAGAAGGTATTGAAAATGCTGACCAATTATCTGTCCTTAAATTGTTCTATAAATTGGTCGATTTCCTCATGAAATTTCATTTTGGTTGATTGGTTGGTTGGATGTAGGTCAAGTCTCAACTTTAAAATGATGTACAAAAATTATTTTATTGTTTTCGTGCTACATTTTAAAAATGTCAAAATAATGTATGCATTGTTAAGGGGGGAAATACAATTAAAAGGCCTAAAATGAGGCCTATCTTTGGGAGTGGATTGCAAGTAGGGAATTAAATGAATCTTAGCGATTCTTTTTGCATGTTATTAGGAAATTATTGGGCAATGAAAATCAGTCAAGTTTTTTAAAAAATATTGTAATTAAGCCCATTTATGATCAATAATGTGGAGTCGTGTTTTGAGGGATGAACTTTGCGCCGTGCAGTCTCAAGGCCCAGGATCACGTCTAAAAACAAAAACCGCAACTGGGCATTAATCTTAGAGGTACAGCGCACAACATGAATTATTTCATATGTAAAAAAATGGTTTTTCCATGAAAAAATGTGAAGTTGGAAAAAAAATTTTCAAAAAACACACTTTTTTTCGACTTTGTTCGTAAAAAAACATGTTATAACAAACAAATATGAAAAATCCTTTTATTCATGTTGTGGAAAATTTCATTTCAAACATAAAGCAAAAACCGCATTCGATTAAAATGAAATCTCTGACCTGTACATTGCACGGCGACTTTGAAAACACGACTTTTCAGTAGAAGCGTTTAAAGTTTACCGGAACATGGTAAACTATTTCAGCTATTTGACACGCACTCACTAAATTGCGTATTACTTTGAAAATAAGTACCGGACGGCTTTATGCTTTTAAAGGCTTATTCCCAGACATATTTAGAGTACATTAAGACAAAAAAAATTTTTTCGAAAAAAATAAATTTTCAATTGTATTTCCCCCTTTAAGAGAACAAACCCCGCCCTTAAGACGTGTTTCACAATATGGAAAACGGTTTCTTTTAAACCTGTTTAATGACGGACACCCCATTTCGTCAATATTAATGAGCTGACGACTCCCACAAAACGTCTGTAGAAATCGTTTCTTTTCCACACCTTTAAAAATAATTTGTTTTCCGCTTGTAATTGTCCTTAGATACTTTCGAGCTTGTGGAAAACTGTTTTCTCCATCGTTCCAAAAACTTTTGTGATGTGTATTGGCTAACCAAATTGCAGTCATTCGAGATTTTGTATTTAGCAAAGTAAAATCATATGGAGGTTTTATTAAAAATCTATTATTCAAGTTTGGATCTTTTTCGAATTCAATTCCAATTTCCTTTAGAATAAAATTATTATTATTATTAAAGAAACCTTGAACATCAATCGAAACAGTATCTTTCACCATTTTTCTAATCTTAAACAATTCGTTGTATTAATACGTTTAATGAGTTATATTCAACCAAACGGTCATGTATGTGGAGACAATAAGCTTGGGTGTTTTCATGACGTGGTGTCTTCACTTCTATTGAAATTCTCGCATCAAAAGAATCAGTTTTCACTGATTTGTTTTGATCTGAAAGATCAACTACAATAACAGGGGCCCTCAATTTAAATTCATTAGGGGTCAAAAATGATTGTGATTCACGATTATAGTAACAAGATTGAAATCGTTTACACATTTCATATAGGTGAGCAATACTGAATCTTACTTAAACCGACATTCAGATTATTATATGGATATGACTCAGAATTCAAGTGAACTTTCTAGCTTGACAAATTATTAATTAAATATTAATATAAATTTATAATATAGTGTAAATCAAATTATTACAAATCTTGGTCTTCCGCGGTTAGCCGACAATTTCACATTCCAGCTGTGTTGGCTGCCAAACCCCAATTTGGGGTTAACGTATGAATCCCAACTCCGGAATGCGATTGGTAGGTTTACTCCACTTTTAATAATATCGTACATCTTCATTTTTGCAAAATTGCTGGGAGTTACATGGGGAATTTTCAGGATATATTCGTCATTTCCAGTTTAAAAGTTTTGTTCATTTCTGGTTTGTTCAAACACATCGCCAAGATTCTTAGTTAGCATCAACACTAGTTCATTTTTACATTTTAAGAAAACTTTTTTATGATCCTCAGCAAGTCCCAACAAATTTTTAAATGGTACAGAAAAGTTGAAGCGGGGTCCTGTAGATATTTCATCTCCACTGTTCCATTCAGAATTTAATAGATTTTGACTTTGAAGACTATCCAGAGATATAAATGAAGTTATGACCGTGCAACAACTCGCAAGTAACCGACGTACATCATTGAATAAATTACTTTCCCTTCTTTTGTAGCTGTAGCTTTAATTACAGTCAGAAACAAATTTTGTAGAATCATTTAATATTTTTTAATTCATTTTATTATTGTAAACATATTTCATTAAATTTATAATTAAATATATATTATTTATTTTTATTTTATTATTTATTATTTATTTATTATTTATTATTTACACCCGTATCAAGCAAGGACATCTGGAGTGAAGCCATTCGATTAAGGTATATAGTATAAAATGTAAAAATTAAAAGTACCACCCTGTACCTTAAGGTTTGAACTTTCGGCTACAGTGTACAATAATAAAAAATTAAAAGTAAAAAAAATGTTGAAAATATTTTTGTTTTGAAGTTGGTTAGCTGAATAACGGGTATATTATAGTCAAAAGGGTTCTTTCTTGATTTCTTTGGAGTAATAGTGTAGGAGTGCATGGTAAGGTGCCGAGTAGGATAAAGTGTTCTCTTATCGTGCCGACTATGTTTTTATTTGTTCGTCAGATAGATTTGACTAAAAAAATGGGGAGCAACAATAACAAAACCTGTTCCTTTTTTTTGTTGTTTCAGCAGTGCAGTAGTATGAAAAGATGGGTTCTGGGACAATTAGCATATTAATGGCCTCGTCCCTAGGACAATTAGCATAATCCAATAAATTAACTGATTCTAATCGACTTTGAAGTAATAACGAGTACCTCGACTATCAGATACCCGTTACAGCTAAAGGGACAAAAGGGAAATGGAGATATGCAAGCAGCAAAGCGAGACTGAAATGCGCCTGATCTCAATATATGGTTATGTGGGCGGTAGACAGATTTAAGCGTTATGGGCGTTAAAGTGGGCGTGGCAAACTTTTTTTTGAATCAATCAATGACGAGACTAATATTAAAAAAGTTTTAGCTAGCATAAAAATTGTGGGCGCCACAGGCTTGGGTGGTTTGTGGGCGTTAGAGTGGGCGTGGCATATTCGCGTCACAAACTTGGGCTCCGCTCAAGGCTACGGAATCTAAATTTGAAATGTCAATTCTTTATCTTTGATAGTTTCCGAGATATCCGCGTTCATATCTACGATTTTTTGAAGTTTGTAAGCGGTTTGTCGGCGTTAAAGTGGGCGTGGCAAACTTTTTTTTTAGGTCAATCGATAGGTATTGCTGAAAAAAATTCATTTAAGTTAAAATTTTTATTCTAGCATCAAAACTGTAGGGGCCACAGTTTCGGGCGGTTTGTGGGCGTTAGAGTGGGCGTGGCACGCTGCTGAAACAAACTTGCGCTGCGTAAGAAGCTCAGGAATCTGCATGCTAAATCCCAATAGCCTAGCTCTTATAGTTTCCGAGATCTCAGCGTTCATTCGGACGGACGGACAGAGGGACAGACGGACATGGCTAGATCGACTCGGCTAGTGATCCTGATCAAGAATATAAATACTTTATGGGGTCGGAAACGCTTCCTTCTGCCTGGTACCTACTTTCCGACGAATCTAATATACCCTTTTACTCTACGAGTAACGGGTATAAAAATATCACGATCATGTCCATAAAGAGTATACTTAATTGCCCCCATCGCCCCCACATGTGACAATACTGATCATGTATCCTTCCACTCATTATGAGCAATTAATAGTCACGTGAGAAAGGTGCACGTGAGAGGGGTCGCACACCCATAGTATCCAAAGGTTGTTATCTCAGAGGAGATTGCCCCCCTCGCTCCCACATTTCCATGTGACAATATTGATCATGTATCCTTTCCCTCATTATGAGCAATTAATAGTCACGTGAGAAAGGTGCAAGAAAGGTCGCTCACCCATAGTATTCAAAGGTTGTTATCTTGGAGGGACAGATCCGACCATGTTGGGGAAAGGTGTGATCACGTACCCTGTTGCCTCATTATCACAGGTGTTGCTGTGCACATTTGAAAGGTCGCACACCCAAAGTATTCAAAAACGGTTATATTAGAGGAACATGTCCGATCTTGTTGAGGAATAATGCTACCCATGATTGTAAAACTAATTTAGAAATCAAAAGAACCCCAATAAAATAAATCTCACAAGTTAATGATTCTCAGATGTGGAATATTTTTAAACACATTTTTGTTTCCGCCCCAAAACGTTTAAATTGTAAATTGTCTAAGATTCTCTCTTTTCCACAAATGGGTCATAAACATGTCATAAAAGGGATTCAAGCCAGAGCTACCCGAACATGCGCACCTGTCCATTACCTGACCGAAATAAAAGGGACACATGCACAAGCCTGAAGGCGCATGACCATTGACAAGATCATGGGCCTCACGCCAACGACCTCACGGCTGACTGCTAGCTCTATCACGTCCTATAATAGGAGTTGAAATCACGACCGCGCAACAACTCGCAAGTAGCCGACATATCTCAGTCAAGGAATATTTTCCATTCTCCGTACCTGTAATTTTAACTCAAAATAAAAAGTCAGAAGTTTATTTTGTAGCATTGTGAGGAGTTGAATAACTCCCCACAAATCTATGCAGCAGCAGCGGATGGCCGGCCGCTTACCAGACACGCGGCGAATTCGCGTAGTAACGGCGCGGCGAGGAGAGGATGGAAGACGAGAGAGTTTGGACACCAAGGATGGAGAACGAGAGAGTTTGGAGACCAAGGATGGAGAACGAGAGAGTTTGGAGACCAAGGAGCGGATAAGGAGAGAATGGAGACTTGCCGGGCAGAGCAAGAGTGCCATGTGGGGATAACGGGACTCCACCGTACTTTGGACTCTCCCGTGAACTTTGGACCGGAAGAAGAAGTGCCACATCTCGGCAGTGGAGCGGCACACAGGCGTGCCACCAGCATCACGGAAATCAGCGGGACGGCAGCAGTGGGCAGAGCATCGGTCGGAAGCGGTACGTGAAGGACAAGTGGGTCGACCAGGAGGCACGGACTTTGGACCCGGAGTGGAGAGATTCAGCGAGCCGTGCGCAAAAGGGAAATAACGGTTGCCGGAGGCCCTATATAAGGCCGCAGAGCGCTGGCAGCTGGATCAGTCGATCACGAGGGGTCAAACCATCAAGATCAGTTTAAGTACCAAGTGAACAGTCAGTCAACCAAGTAATCTACGAGGGAGCCACAACAAGGCGAGTCGTCGGAAGCAGCGCCGTGGGAAGCATACAAAGAGCAAGATCGCCACGTCGAGACGTTCTGGATTGGGACATCAGGAATCTCCGAATTGAGACACAAGTGGCTGAGGTCCGAAAGGCATCACACGGCTAAGTCAAGGCGCTTGTTTTTTAACTTTGTCACGACCTCACCATGGCGAGTCGCCCGGCGGGTCTGTCAGAGTCAAGCGAAAGAGGACTACGACGAACAACCGTTAGCTCGGGGAGGAAAGTTGTCTAAGACCCAGCGTACCTTGCCCGACCAAGCAGGACCTGGCGTGAAGGGCGAGGAGCAAAGCTTGTTCACCCTAGTCTGAGAAAGGTGACGCTTCCCTAAGCCCACAATGCCGAACTCTTTACGAGTCCAAGGCGCGACAAGCGACCCCGAGGCAGCGCGTCGGCAAGCGAGCAGAGGCGGCCACTACGAGCCCCGAGACACAGGAGCCAGCGGACGTCGAGTCAACGCGCCGACAAGCCAGGACGAGGAGCACTAGCAGCCGGCGGAACCAGAGCAAGGAGATACCGAGGCCAGCCCAGCCACACACTCGCTGTACTAATACCACGAGAATAAATCCCACTGCTACCATTCGAACCCTGTGTCATATAAATTTTGTGGGACGAACACAAAATTTTCTGAGCTGGCCGCACGAATCTCGTAGCGAGCAGACAACAAAATCAGTTCGTTACAGCATAATAATACATTTATTCATTTATTTTGGCATTGCAAACATGTTTTATTATGTATTGAAATTATTTTTCAAGTTTCGTTCCGGCGATTTACATAGAAGAGACAGGCGCACGTTTCCGAAATCAATTCCGGATTACAAAATGTAAAGTGTTCACCGTAATTCGTTGCTTTGAGATCATGTCCACCTCGATTCATGAACATATTTTTTGTGTTTAGAAGGTATTGAAAATGCTGACCAATTATCTGTCCTTAAATTGTTCTATAAATTGGTCGATTTCCTCATGAAATTTCATTTTGATAATTTTTT
Organism: Drosophila subpulchrella; assembly: GCF_014743375.2. NCBI lineage: Eukaryota > Metazoa > Arthropoda > Insecta > Diptera > Drosophilidae > Drosophila > Drosophila subpulchrella. The sequence goes on from NW_023665555.1 coordinate 488,741, forward strand.
TTCTTGTAGGTCAAGTCTCAACTTTAAAATGATGTACAAAAATTATTTTATTGTTTTCGTGCTACATTTTAAAAATGTCAAAATAATGTATGCATTGTTAAGAGAACAAACCCCGCCCTTAAGACGTGTTTCACAATATGGAAAACGGTTTCTTTTAAACCTGTTTAATGACGGACACCCCATTTCGTCAATATTAATAAGCTGACGACTCCCACAAAACGTCTGTAGAAATCGTTTCTTTTCCACACCTTTAAAAATAATTTGTTTTCCGCTTGTAATTGTCCTAAGATACTTACGAGCTTGTGGAAAACTGTTTTCTCTATCGTTCCACAAACTTTTGTGATGTGTATTGGCTAACCAAATTGCAGTCATTCGAGATTTTGTATTTAGCAAAGTAAAATCATATGGAGGTTTTGTTAAAAATCTGTTATTCAAGTTTGGATCTTTTTCGAATGCAATTCCAATTTCCTTTAGCATAAAATTATTATTATTATTAAAGAAACCTTGAACATCAATCGAAACAGTATCTTTCACCATTTTTCTAATCTTAAACAATTCGTTGTATTAATACGTTTAATGAGTTGTATTCAACCAAACGGTCATGTGTGTGGAGACAATAAGCTTGGGTGTTTTCATGACGTGGTGTCTTCACTTCTATTGAAATTCTCACATCAAAAGAATCAGTTTTCACTGATTCGTTTTGATCTGAAAGATCAACTACAATAACAGGGGCCCTCAATTTAAATTCATTAGGGGTCAAAAATGATTGTGATTCACGATTATAGTAACAAGATTGAAATCGTTTACACATTTCATATATATCTTACTTAAACCGACATTCAGATTATTATATGGATATGACTCAGAATTCAAGTGAACTTTCTAGCTTGACAAATTAGTAATTAAATATTAATATAAATTTATAATATAGTGTAAATCCAACTATTACAAATCTTGGTCTTTCGCGGTTAGCCGACAATTTCACATTCCAGCTGTGTTGGCTGCCAAACCCCAATTTGGGGTTAACGTATGAATCCCAACTCCGGAATGCGATTGGTAGGTTTACTCCACTTTTAATAATATCGTACATCTTAATTTTTGCAAAATTGCTCGGAGTTACATGGGGAATTTTCAGGATATATTCGTCATTTCCAGTTTAATTGTTTTGTTTATTTCTGGTTTGTTCAAACACATCGCCAAGATTCTTAGTTAGCATCAACACTAGTTTATTTTTACATTTTAAGAAAACTTTTTTATGATCCTCAGCAAGTCCCAACAAATTTTTTAATGGTACAGAAAAGTTGAAGCGGGGTCCCGTAAAAAATTTTATCTCCACTGTTCCATTCAGAATTTAATAGATTTTGACTTTGAAGACTATCCAGAGATATAAATGAAGTTATGACCGTGCAACAACTCGCAAGTAACCGACGTACATCATTGAATAAATTACTTTCCCTTCTTTTGTAGCTGTAGCTTTAATTACAGTCAGAAACAAATTTTGTAAAATCATTTAATATTTTTTAATTTATTTTATTATTGTAAACATATTTCATTAAATTTATAATTAAATATAAATTATTTATTTTTATTTTATTATTAATTATTTATTTATTATTTACACCCGTATCAAGCAAGGACATCTGGAGTGAAGCCATTCGATTAAGGTACATATATAGTATAAAATGTAAAAATTAAAAGTACCACCCTGTACCTTAAGGTTTGAACTTTCGGCTACAGTGTACAATAATAAAAAATTAAAAGTAAAAAAAATGTTGAAAATATTTTTGTTTTGAAGTTGGTTAGCTGAATAACGGGTATCTTATAGTCAAGGCATTCGACAAAAGCGTTCTTTCTTGATTTCTTTGGAGTAATAGTGTAGGAGTGCAGGGTAAGGTGCCGAGTAGGATAAAGTGTTCTCTTATCGTGCCGACTATGTTTTTATTTGTTCGTCAGATAGATTTGACTAAAAAAAAGGGGAGCAACAATAACAAAACCTATTCCTCTTTTTTTGGTGTTTCAGCAGTGCAGTAGTATGAAAAGATGGGTTCTGGGACAGTTAGCATATTAATGGCCTCGGCTTTAGGACAATTAGCAGAATCCAATAAATTAACTGACTTTGAAGTCATAACGAGTACCTCGACTATCAGATACCCGTTACAGCTAACGGACAAAAGGGAAATGGAGATATGCAAGCAGCAAAGCGAGACTGAAATGCGCCACCTTCCCCTGATCTCAATATATGGTTATGTGGGCGGTAGACAGATTTAAGCGTTATGGGCGTTAAAGTGGGCGTGGCAAACTTTTTTTTGAATCAATCGATAGGTATTGACGAGACTAATATTAAAAAAGTTTTAGCTAGCATAAAAATTGTGGGCGCCACAGGCTTGGGTGGTTTGTGGGCGTTAGAGTGGGCGTGGCATATTCGCGTCACAAACTTGGGCTCCGCTCAAGGCTACGGAATCTAAATTTGAAATGTCAATTCTCTATCTTTGATAGTTTCCGAGATATCCGCGTTCATATCTACGATTTTTTGTAGTTTGTAAGCGGTTTGTCGGCGTTAAAGTGGGCGTGGCAAACTTTTTTTAGGTCAATCGATAGGTATTGCTGAAAAAAATTCATTTAAGTTAAAATTTTTATTCTAGCATCAAAACTGTTGGGGCCACAGTTTCGGGCGGTTTGTGGGCGTTAGAGTGGGCGTGGCACGCTGCTGAAACAAACTTGCGCTGCGTAAGAAGCTGAGGAATCTGCATGCTAAATCCCAATAACCTAGCTCTTATAGTTTCCGAGATCTCAGCGTTCATCCGGACGGACGGACAGACGGACAGAGGGACAGACGGACATGGCTAGATCGACTCGGCTAGTGATCCTGATCAAGAATATAAATACTTTATGGGGTCGGAAACGCTTCCTTCTGCCTGGTACCTACTTTCCGACGAATCTAATATACCTTTTACTCTACGAGTAACGGGTATAAAAATATCACGATCATGTCCATAAAGAGTATACTTAATTGCCCCCATCGCCCCCACATGTGACAATACTGATCATGTATCCTTCCACTCATTATGAGCAATTAATAGTCACGTGAGAAAGGTGCACGTGAGAGGGGTCGCACACCCATAGTATCCAAAGGTTGTTATCTCAGAGGAGATTGCCCCCATCGCTCCCACATTCCCATGTGACAATATTGATTATGTATCCTTTCCCTTATTATGAGCAATTAATAGTCACGTGAGAAAGGTGCAAGAAAGGTCGCTCACCCATAGTATTCAAAGGTTGTTATCTTAGAGGGACAGATCCGACCATGTTGGGGAAAGGTGTGATCACGTACCCTGTTGCCTCATTATCACAGGTGTTGCTGTGCACATGAGAAAGGTCGCACACCCAAAGTATTCAAAAACGGTTATCTTAGAGGAACATGTCCGATCTTGTTGAGGAATAATGCTACCTATAATTGTAAAACTAATTTAGAAATCAAAAGAACCCCAATAAAATAAATCTCACAAGTTAATGATTCTCAGATGTGGAATATTTTTAAACACATTTTTGTTTCCGCCCCAAAACGTTTAAATGGTAAATTGTCTAGGATTCTCTCCTTTCCACAAATGGGTCATAAACATGTCATAAAAGGGATTCAAGCCAGAGCTACCCGAACATGCGCACCTGTCCATTACCTGACCGAAATAAAAGGGACACATGCACAAGCCTGAAGGCGCATGACCATTGACAAGATCATGGGCCTCACGCCAACGACCTCACGGCTGACTGCTAGCTCTATCACGTCCTATAATAGGAGTTGAAATCACGACCGCGCAAAAACTCGCAAGTAGCCGACATATCTCAGTCAAGGAATATTTTCCATTCTCCGTACCTGTAATTTTAACTCAAAATAAAAAGTCAGAAGTTTATTTTGTAGCATTGTGAGGAGTTGAATAACTCCCCACAAATCTATGCAGCAGCAGCGGATGGCCGGCCGCTTACCAGACACGCGCCGAATTCGCGTAGTAACGGCGCGGCGAGGTGAGGATGGAAGACGAGAGAGTTTGGACACCAAGGATGGAGAACGAGAGAGTTTGGAGACCAAGGATGGAGAACGAGAGAGTTTGGAGACCAAGGAAGGAGATATAGAGAGTTTGGAGACCAAGGAGCGGATAAGGAGAGAGTGGAGACTTGCCGGGCAGAGCAAGAGTGCCATGTGGGGATAACGGGACTCCACCGTACTTTGGACTCTCCCGTGAACTTTGGACCGGAAGAAGAAGTGCCACATCTCGGCAGTGGAGCGGCACACCGGCGTGCCACCAGCATCACGGGAATCAGCGGGACGGCAGCAGTGGGCAGAGCATCGGTCGGAAGCGGTACGTGAAGGAGAAGTGGGTCAACCAGGAGGCACGGACTTTGGACCCGGAGTGGAGAGATTCAGCGGGCCGTGCGCAAAAGGGAAATAACGGTTGCCGGAGGCCCTATATAAGGCCGCAGAGCGCTGGCAGCTGGATCAGTCGATCACGAGGGGTCAAACCACCAAGATCAGTTTAAGTACCAAGTGAACAGTCAGTCAACCAAGTAATCTACGAGGGAGCCACAACAAGGCGAGTCGTCGGAAGCAGCGCCGTGGGAAGCATACAAAGAGCAAGATCGCCACGTCGAGACGTTCTGGATTGGGACATCAGGAATCTCTGAATTGAGACACAAGTGGCTGAGGTCCGAAAGGCATCACACGGCTAAGTCAAGGCGCTTGTTTTCCAACTTTGTCACGACCACACCATGGCGAGTCGCCCGGCGGGTCTGTCAGAGTCAAGCGAAAGAGGACTACGACGAACAACCGTTAGCTCGGGGAGGAAAGTTGTCTAAGACCCAGCGTACCTTGCCCGACCAAGCAGGACCTGGCGTGAAGGGCGAGGAGCAAAGCTTGTTCACCCTAGTCTGAGAAAGGTGACGCTTCCCTAAGCCCACAATGCCGAACTCTTTACGAGTCCAAGGCGCGACAAGCGACCCCGAGGCAGCGCGTCGGCAAGCGAGCAGAGGCGGCCACTACGAGCCCCGAGACACAGGAGCCAGCGGACGTCGAGTCAACGCGCCGACAAGCCAGGACGAGGAGCACTAGCAGCCGGCGGAACCAGAGCAAGGAGATACCGAGGCCAGCCCAGCCACACACTCGCTGTACTAATACCACGAGAATAAATCCCACTGCTACCATTCGAACCCTGTGTTTTCTCACTGATCTACCGGGCAGTCAAGTCATATAAATTTTGTGGGACGAACACAAAATCTTCTGAGCTAGCCGCACGAATCTCGTAGCGAGCAGACAACAAAATCAGTTCGTTACAGCATAATAATACATTTATTCATTTATTTTGGTATTGCAAACATGTTTTATTATGTATTGAAATTATTTTTCTAGTTTCGTTCCGGCGATTTACATAGAAGAGACAGGCGCACGTTTCCGAAATCAATTCCGGATTACAAAATGTAAAGTGTTCACCGTAATTCGTTGCTTTGAGATCATGTCCACAATTCGTTGTATTAATACGTTTAATGAGTTATATTCAACCAAACGGTCATGTATGAGGAGACAATAAGCTTGGGTGTTTTCATGACTTGGTGTCTTCACTTCTATTGAAATTCTCGCATCAAAAGAATCAGTTTTCACTGATTCGTTTTGATCTGAAAGATCAACTACAATAACAGGGGCCCTCAATTTAAATTTATTAGGGGTCAAAAAAGATTGTGATTTACGATTATTGTAACAAGATTGAAATCGTTTACACATTTCATATAGGTGAGCAATACTGAATCTTACTTAAACCGACATTCAGATTATTATATGGATATGACTCAGAATTCAAGTGAACTTTCTAGCTTGACAAATTATTAATTAAATATTAATATAAATTTATAATTTAGTGTAAATCCAATTATTACAAATCTTGGTCTTTCGCGGTTAGCCGACAATTTCACATTCCAGCTGTGTTGGCTGCCAAACCCCAATTTGGGGTTAACGTATGAATCCCAACTCCGGAATGCGATTGGTAGGTTTACTCCACTTTTAATAATATCGTACATCTTAATTTTTGCAAAATTGCTGGGAGTTACATGGGGAATTTTCAGGATATATTCGTCATTTCCAGTTTAAAAGTTTTGTTCATTTCTGGTTTGTTCAAACACATCGCCAAGATTCTTAGTTAGCATCAACACTAGTTCATTTTTACATTTTAAGAAAACTTTTTTATGATCCTCAGCAAGTCCCAACAAATTTTTAAATGGTACAGAAAAGTTGAAGTGGGGTCCCGTACAAATTTCATCTCCACTGTTCCGTTCAGAATTTAATAGATTTTGACTTTGAAGACTATCCAGAGATATAAATGAAGTTATGACCGTGCAACAACTCGCAAGTAACCGACGTACATCATTGAATAAATTACTTTCCCTTCTTTTGTAGATGTAGCTTTAATTACAGTCAGAAACAAATTTTGTAGAATCATTTAATATTTTTTAATTTATTTTATTATTGTAAACATATTTCATTAAATTTATAATTAAATATATATTATTAATATGTGTATATAATTAATTTTCTGACTCCACCCTCTGTAAAAAATATATCGGTAGTTAACCTTCGTTCCAAACCCAGATTTTCGCTTGGTTCCCATAGATAGATGTAAAATAATTCTCACAATTTGAATGTTTCTCAGATGTTGGATTATTTTTAAAGCATTCATTTGTTCCATCCCACACTAACATTATAACATATTTCGAAGGCATTGTTACCTAACTTAGGAACATTTTTTAATTTCAGGTTTATGATAGAGGTGTTGGGACCTGGAAATATCTGTTTTTTTGTTGCCTTCTTTTTACTACTACTACTACTACTTCTATAGTTTTAGTTTTCTAGTTCTATTCTATTTGTTCACTATTTTTATGAGTTAGGCATCATCGACTAAGATTTTGAATAAGTTTAATAAACTCTTTGATTACAATACTCATCTGGTTTTCGTAATTCATGATGGCGTTTGAGCTGCTTGGACTTTGATTAATAACTGTTATTAACTGTTATGAGCTATTTTTGGATGGTTACTATCTGTTTAGTAGATGTCTACTAGTTGTTTACTAGTTGTTATTAGCTGCTTACTATATGTTTAGTAGATGTATACAAGTTGTTTAATAGATGTTATTAGCTGGTTACTAGCTGTTTAGTATCTGTTTACTTGATGTTTACTACTTGTTATTAGCTGGTTACTAGTTAACTTAACTTCTACGAGCTATTATAGTCTTGTTACGAATGATCAAAAATTCTTGATGTGATGTAAAATTACACTCTTACACTCTGATTTTCAATGTGTTTGCTGTTTACGTGAGAAAGATCGCACAACCAAAATATCTGAAGATTGATATATATGTCTTAGAGGAACATGTCCGATTATGTTGGGGAAAGATGTATCCTGTGATTGTAAAACTAGGTAAGAAATCAAAATAACCCCATTAGTTGTTCACGAGCTGTCTAAAAGCTGATTAGAAGCTGTTTTGATAAACAATTTCGATTCATGTCGACAGATATTAAGAACATATAATAATATCATCCACTTTAACAAGTAAATTGTAAAAATAAAACATTTCCTTTTTTCACATTCCATTGTTATGTAGGTATAATAAGTGTATCCTTAACTACGATAGCTATCCTTACATCCCACTATACTTATTAGCTACAATAAAATGTCTAGATAGAACAAAATATATGCATGTCAAAAAAAACGATTTGAAACTACATATAATTGGGAAAGTAATTGAAATCGCTCCATCGTTATACAGTAAAAACAAAAACACTGTGATTATCCCATTTTCTATCGCCATAACAAATGTGTGTACCCACACGTTAGTGACCAATTGTATCTTCTGTCCAAAATGTCTGTGACATTCACTTATAAATTTGTCACCGATAATTTAAATCACATTAAGCAAACCACCCATTGCTAACCGTACCATAACCCTAGAGTCAAGTTGGTTACCTACAATAAAAAAAGGTGGAGGTGTAAAGGATTCCTAAAATGCCTCGACGCAGGCGGAAAGGTCAAGGTAATGGAAAAAATTCATGGCCGGGCGCCATTAATTGCTAATTGGTGGAAAACCAAGTCAGATAAATATATACAAGTGTTAATAAGATCCTTACCAACAGTGCTTGGTACTTTGTGTTTTTATACCCGTTACTCGTAGAGTAAAAGGGTATACTAGATTCGACGGAAAGTATGTAACAAGCAGAAGGAAGCGTTTCCGACCCCATAAAGTATATATGTTCTTGATCAGGATCACTAGCCGAGTCGATCTAGCCATGTCCGTCTGTCCGTCTGTCCGGATGAACGCTGAGATCTTGGAAACTATAAGAGCTAGGCTATTGAGATTTGGCGTGCAGATTCCTGAGCTTCTTACGCAGCGCAAGTTTGTTTCAGTAGAGTGCCACGCCCACTCTAACGCCCACAAACCGCCCAAAACTGTGGCTCCTACAGTTTTGATGCTAAAATACAATTTTTAACTGAAATGTATTGTTCTCATCAATACCTATCGATTGATTTAGATTCCGTAGCCTTGTGCGCAGCACAAGTTTGTTACGCGCCCACTCTAACGCCCACAAACCGCCAAGCCTGTGGCGCCCACAATTTTCATGCTAGGTACAAAATTTTAACTGAACTGTATTGGTCTCGTCAATACCTATCGATTGACCCAAAAAAATTTCACGCCCACTCTAACGCCCATAACGCTTAAATCTGTCTACCGCCGATAGGTGGCGCATTTCAATCTCGCTTTGCTGCTTGCATATCTCCATTTCCCTTTGGTCCCTTTAGCTGAGTAACTGGTATCTGATAGTCGAGGTACTCGACTATAGCGTACTTCCTTGTTAGACCTTATAAACGTCTTGTGTGGTTTGTTGGCATTAAATCGTTATTTGTTTCTTTTCTACAGCAGATAGCCCAACAAAAAATTATTTTTGTTGCATTTTGTGAACTAGAAATTGAACAAGAAATTTTGATATTATACTTTTAAGCAATGGATTCAAAAGATAAGTGTGTCTTTCAAATATCAAGACAAACGGAGCAAAGCTCGTTGGAGAATCCATGGTTCGTTAGCTGGTTTTGTAAAAGAACTCAATTTCAGTAAAGCTATAATGATGTCGTCGATTTGTATACCCTTGCAGAGGGTATAATGATTTCAGTCCGATGTTCGAAACGCAGTGAAGGAGACGTTTCCGACCCCATAAAGTATATATGTATATATTTTTGATCAGCATCACTAGACGACCTAATCTAGTCATGGTTTATACGCAAACTAGTCTGTCAGACATGCCTAAAATGCGCAATTCTCTGCTTGTAAATCGTACTTTTGTCTTGGCGGAAGAGGATTCTTTAAAGCCCTGCACATCAGCCCTCGGTGCAGTGTGCAAAAAATATTAAACGGTTATATTTTTATAAGGCTCAAGCAAAGATAGACTAAGAGATGAGTAACCACCATACAACGGAATCAAATGTACCGCAAATGTGGACTTTCGATGTGAATTTTTGATCTTCCTATTGTGCGATGTCCGTGTAACAATCTTTGCTTGTGTTAGTGTATACCTTCGTGTGCTCTGCTGTAAAAAGGCATCTCGCATTTGACTGAAGCGCCGTAACAAAGCGCTGAGGACTAGGGGTCTAGTCTCTTGACTGCGGAACTTGTGGGACCGAGTTCAACTCCGAATATAAACCAATTTTTTTTTTTATGTACAATCGGGATATTTTTAAACAATCAATTGAATCATGGGTTGAACAAAACATCGATATTTATTAGAGATTAAATTTTGAAAATCATAAGGGAAAATCATTCTTACATTGATAGCTCTGCAGATGATTTTGTCTGCACTATACCCACTGAGTTGATCTCAAGCCGATATTTTCTAGGATATACAAGGGTGGTCACAAAAAAAAGTTAAATATACTCATAGTTTGAACTTACATCTTGTTAACTTTGGCATCAATGGAAAGGTAATTTAAATGCCGTTTGAATGATACAATACATTTCTTAACCCATTCAGTACTTATTGAAAAGGACGAATTTGTGTGAAAATGTCCTTTTTGAACTTTTTTCCTCGACTTGAAAACTTAAATTTTTTGATGCAAAAAGTTTCTTCAAACAAATAATTTTTTGAAAATGCTTAGAAACATGCATTTTAGCCATATTTTTCTCTTTTTCATACAAATTTTTTCCGACATTGTCACCTTTAAAAAATCATAAAAAATATAAGCAAAATGATTTGAAAAATTCTTTTTGCAGTTACTATTATTTTTGTTTGAAGAAACTTTTTGCATCAAAAAATTTAAGTTTTCAAGTCGAGGAAAAAAGTTCAAAAAGGACATTTTCACACAAATTCGTCCTATTCAATAAGTACTGTATGGGTTAAGAAATGTATTGTATCATTCAAACGGCATTTAAATTACCTTTCCATTGATGCCAAAGTGAACAAGGTGTAAGTTCAAATTATGAGTATATTTAACTTTTTTTTTGTGAAAGTACTTTTGACCACCCTTGTATTGCTAAGAATCGAACTGCAAAAGCGCAATACGTAAAGTATGCGTTTGATGAATATGATAAGTGGTTTTCACATAAAATCCACCATTTAATAAAAAGTAAACCAATCTATAATAAATATTTTGAAAATTCAATTGTAATTGTACACCACATGCAGCAAATCACATGCTTTCATTAATACGCCACCAGGCGGCTAGAAGCGCAATAGGCTAGTTGACGTTATAGGATAGGTTGCGCAAGCCACAAACAAGCATTCCTCTCCCTTCCTTAGCTGAGTAACGGGTATCTAATAGTCGAGGCTGTCGACCATAGCGTGTTCTCTTATTTTTTTAATTGGAAAAACTAGAAATAAGAAAAAACTTACCACAGCGAAAATAATATTCTTATGTTTTATTTGTACAGCCATACATGGAAGAAATATTCACACAACTTAAAGGGAGGCCATTTAAAAAATTTTTAGAGAGGTGAGTTTTTTTTTATAAAATTTCCTTTAATTTTTTCACGTTAAATAAGTGTATTTAAATAAAAAGAAAGTACTACCAGTATTGTAAAAGGATTGAAAACAAAAATACCATTCCGATGGTGTTGTAAATGGGAATTCCCCTCTTATTTCAACGACTTAGCCACCCAGCCGCAACATTTTGGAGTTTCCTTGGATTTTTCCCAACTGTGACTCAAACCGTTTCAGATAAGTGTCACTTATTATTATTATTTGTCGGTCATACAGCCACTTTTTCGAACCCTATTTCTACAAACTTTCGGTATGAAATATTGTCTAAATCCAAACGTGATTAATCCGACGCATCGGCATTTGTTATATGTATTTTAGTTCCGCTATTCGTGCCCGACAATATTCCAGTTTCATTTGCCCACAATTTTAAATAATTCCAGTAGATACTCCAGTGCTACTATTCAACTATAAATTTTACTCTAATTTATTTTAAATTCCAATTGTGTGTAAAATATAACTCAGCCACAGTCCAAAATTACCGATTAAAATTTTTTCAACTACTTTTCTCGACCTCCAATTACAAACCTTTCGGTTTGACAAACGCTCCTAGAATATTCCAACGAGCGATGGACGATATTTTGAGAGAACAAGTGGGTAAAACATGTCATGTTTATATGGATGACATAATCATATTTTCAAAAACAATTGAGCAACATTATAAACCCCTAATTGTCATTATTAAAATTTTGCTGATCGCAAACATGAAAATTTCGATTGAAAAATCAAAGTTCTTTAAATTAGAAACAAACTTTCTCGGTTACGTTGTTTCTCACAATGTGATCAAAACCGATCCCGAAAAAATTTCAACAATTGAAAAATATCCGATCCCTAAAAATATTCGAGAGCTTAGAAGCTTCCTAGGCCTTACAGGATATTACAGAAAATTTGTGCAAAATTACGCAAAGATAGCTAAACCTTTAACAAAATATTTAGAAGGCCAAAACGGCAAAGTATCTAAAAAAGCATCACGTAAAACTTTAATACAGTTTGATGATTCAGCTGTAAGAGCTTTTAACGAGCTCAAAGAAAATTTAATTGCACAAGTAGAACTAGTACAACCGGACTATACAAAAAAATTTACCCTAACAACTGACGCGTCTGACTTAGCAATTGGTGCGGTTCTTTCTCAGGAAGGAAAACCAATCACATTTATTTCAAAAACTCTAACCAAAACTGAACAATTATACGCGACAAATAAAAAGGAACTTTTAGCCATAGTATGGGCTTTTAAAAACCTTCGTAATTACTTATATGGGGTTAACAACATCGAGATCTATACCGATCACCAACCTCTTTCATTTTCCATTTCTCAAAAAAATCCAAATATCGAAATGAAAAGATGGTATTCTTTTATTGAAAGCTATTCACCCAAAATAATTTATAAGCCAGGAGCAACAAACGTTGTTGCGGACGCTTTATCAAGGATACAAATTAATAACTTAACGGAAAGTAATGAATCGGTCTCAGATCAAAATACTCAGCATTCAGCAGAGAGTAGTTTTGAGAATGTTATACAAGAAACCCGAAAGCCCTTAAACCAGTTTAAGCAACAATTGCTAATAGCAACGGGGAGGTATACAATACATGAGTCGATTAATGTATTCGGAAATACTTGACATATAATAGAGTATGACACTCCAGAAAATTTAGTATCAATCTTAAAAGAATATATATTCCACCCAATATAACAATAGGAGTTCACTGTACTCTAGAAGATTTTTATAGAATTCAAAAACCACTTAAAGACAATTTTATAAATACATTTTTATACACTAAGACATTTGTCCAGGATGTCGAAGACGCTGAAGACAGATCCGTGATTATCACAGAAACTCATTGTAGAGCTCATAGAGGGCTCGATGAAAATTATAAGCAAATAACTAGACTCTATTATTGGCCTAATTTATACAAAAAGCTTAAGGAATTTATAAAGAATTGCACAATCTGCAATCAAAACAAATACAACAGACACCCAGTACAGATTCCTATCGGTCAAGCGCCTATTCCAGAAAGAGAAGGTGAAAATTTGCATCTTGACATATATTACGCCCAAAATCTTATATTCATTACTTGTATAGATTCCTATTCGAAATATTTGGTCGTAAAAGAAATGCCTAACAAACTAAATATAGAAAATAAAGTTTCAGAAATTTTACAACAATTTCCATTAGCCAAATCTTTGATGATAGATAACGAACCAAGTTTCTCTTCATCCCAATTTAAATCCTTTGCTCAAAGAAATGGGATATCTCTATTCTTTGCAGATCCTCGACATACTACGTCCAACGGACAAATAGAAAGAGCACACTCTACTTTAACAGAAATTGTAATGAATCGGTCTCAGATCAAAATACTCAGCATTCAGCAGAGAGTAGTTTTGAGAATGTTATACAAGAAAGCAACAATTGCTAATAGCAACGGGGAGGTATACAATACATGAGTCGATTAATGTATTCGGAAATATTAGACATATAATAGAGTATGACACTCCAGAAAATTGTATATCAATCGTAAGGGGATATATTCCACCCAATATAACAATAGGAGTTCACTGTACTCTAGATTTTTACAGAATTCAAAAACCACTTAAGGACAATTTTATAAATACATTTTTATACACTAAGACATTTGTCCAGGATGTCGAAAACGCTGAAGACAGATCTCTCATTATCACAGAAACTCATTGTAGAGCTTAAAATCGTACATTCATTACCTGTATAGATTCGTATTCGAAATACTTAGTGGTAAAAGAAATCCCTAATAAACTAAATATAGAAAATAAAGTTTCAGAAATTTTGCAACAATTTCCATTAGCCAAATCTTTGATGATAGGTAAAGAACCAAGTTTTTCTTCATCCCAATTTAAATCTTTTGCACAAAGAATTTGGGATATCTCTATTCTTTGCAGATCCTCGACATAGTACGTCTAACAGACAAATAGAAAGGGCACTTTCTACCTTAACAGAAATTGTTCGCTGCATTAAAGATGAGCATAATTTAATTGGTTATTTCGAAATTATAATTAGAGCAGCACAAAAATACAATTTAACAATTGACTCAATAACATACCATTGACCTTTTGATATATTATATAATAAAATCAAACACGATGAAACTCTAACCCTAAATTATTGCAACAAGCTCGAGAGAAAACGTTGCGTTTTCACAAAAAAGATAGACAAAATAAGAATAACGTAGGAGAGGTAATTTACGAAAAGAAACACGGGGAAAGAAACAAGCTTAATTTTAGATATAAAAAACAAGTAGTTAAGGAAAATCTCCATAATAAAGCTATTATAAATAACAGAAACCGTACGATTCATTAAGATAATATTAAATAATATTATTTCAAATTACAGTAATGTACCAAATCCGAAATTATGGATTACACGAACCATGATTTCCTTCTTTACAAGGATATCAAAGATGTTCTTATTTATGAATCATACGCAGATTTATTTCATATTACTAATATAAGTTTTTATAGAGATATAATTAATCTTAAACCAGAATTTCTAAAGAATCACGACAGCAAGAATTTTATTTGGGAAATATCTCATGATTTAAAAATTGTAAAAATACTTATCTCTCAAATAATACCCAGTAGATCGAAAAGAGGCATTAATGAAATAGGCACTATTTGGAAATGGATAGCGGGAGCACCAGATCATGTGATGATTTCATAACAGTCCAAAATAAAATCGATGATTTAATACAAAATAATAACGATCAATTCGTTATTAACTCTAAAACATTTAAAGAGATAAAATCTTTATCTGAAGAATTCAAAACAGCCTTTAAATATCAAGAAACTCCACTTAGAAAATATCGTCTGCGCTTGCTTACTTACGATCTTATGAATTTAATGGACACAATTACACTCGCCAAAATTGATGTATTTAATACTAAAATTCTAAACATTAATGATATACAAGAAATTTATAAGCACGAAGATAGACCTGTAATTATAACAGACCTTTTAAATATATCTGAATTTAAAATCGCTTTGCATCAAGATCTTATTACAATTTACATCAAATACCCTATTATTACTGATCGTTGTGACGTTTACAATTCAAAATCCATTTCACATAATGATGAAAAATTATTAATTGATAATGACGTCGCAAAATGTAGAAATAAGTACTATGTAATGTCTAATTTTAAGACAGAAATATTTCATAATTATTGCACACTTAACCCAGAAGGTACTTGTTTCACCAGATTACTAAATGGAAAAAAATCCATTTGTAACAAAATCCGAGAAAAAAATAAAAATTTAGATGTAATCCAAGATGGAGCCATTTTTGTAAATGGAGAAAATACAGTTAATGACACCCATTTAAATGGGTCATATTTAATAACTTTTAATGGCACCTCTATAATTAAAATTATTTCCTACACCAATGTAGAGAATAAGATATTGGAATTCATCACAGCTCGAAAATATACAGATTTTTTATTATCCGAATATATTATATCTAATGATTCGGAACTCTCATTTGATAATATTAACATACTAAGTCCATTTATTCAAATTAAACAAACTAAAATACCAGTTACGTTAATTTTAATCATATTCAAATTTATATATTTAATTATTATGGTTATAATCAAATTCAGAAAAGTTTTAATATTCAAACCATGGCAAATTCATATAGGAATTGAACCAGAAAGCAATATTTCCGATAATGATATAAATAGTATCCCCGACAATGAAAATACCCTAGAAGAAAATATCATTGTCGAATTAACCAATCAAATACAATCAATATACGCATCAGTTCCAATGAATCGGGACGATTCAATTTAGAATGGGGGGAGTTATATGACACATTATTTAGGGCTCCCAGTTTATAAACCACTTTGAGCCGAGGGCTAATTTCCAAATAACTCTGACTGACTCGAGATAAATCCGTAGTCAACTTTTTCTGTAATTTTACGCAGTCCGCATCAAACGGATGCTGTAAACATCCAAGCCGATATTGTAAACATCGGAGTCCCAAGCGAGCGGACTCAGTCCGCTAACGTAAACAAAAGATGCCCAAAGCGAGTCCGCTAGCATGAACAAAAAGATCCCCAAAGCGATCCCTAAAAGACCGCTAATGTAAACACCAATTTCCGGCCAAGTCTGGACTTCAAATTTAATTGGAAAATTGCATCATCCTATTTTCCGACTTTCTTGAGTCATTCTTTTTATCAATTTTTGGAGATAAACCTCTTAAGCATAGGTTTGATCATTGATCATTGAACTAGAGAGCAGGCAGTCCGTTTTTGAGATCCGAATCGAGCAGTAGAACAAATCGAGAAAAAGTAAAAGAGCAGTGAATAAAATAAGTTCGACCTGTTAAAAAATTGTAATAGCGAATAAGTGATTAAAAAATTAAAATAGTTTTTTGTAATTAAATTGCAGCCCAAGTTTATTGCAGCAAGGGGCCACGCCCATAAACCAAAACTGCGGCGTTTTTTAATGCTGATTTGGTTCTGTTACAACATTTTTTTAATGAAATGTACACCTATCGAATGACCTAAAAAATGTTTGACACGCCCACAAGTTGCCAATTATTGAAGATTTTGAAATGGTAAATTTGATCAATACCTATCTAGCGTTATTCTTTGTTTTAATTTGGTTTTTCGCTTCTCATTCTTTTCGTGTACTTATGTTCTGTTTCTTCGGCTCTCAAGATCGAGGCAACAGTTTCTGTCGTCAGCGTTAGTGGCGTGTGGTGGTAGGTGGCCGCATCAAAAAGGAATACCAGAAAGTTCTTAAAAAGTGTGTGTATTGGAGTGGGAAAGGGAGAATATATAAGAGAACGAGCAAGCAAGAGCAAAAGGGACGCTACCAGAAAGACGCATGCAGTGACAGGAAGCACTCGTATTTGAAAAGTCAAACTGTGGAGATCAGCAGCCTGAAATGGAGGACAATTCTAATGAGTCCGCGACATCATGATCACTTGGGGAGTCGATATAGCCATGTTCGTCTGTTTGTCTGTTTTAATACCGTTTGCGCGCTCAGCTTAAAAGCTAGCGATCTGAAACGTTCACAGTCGTCCAAGCTTAAAAACTAAAAGGACTTCTCTATCCTATAGCTCCCATAGAAACAATTCATTATAACCTGCAAAAATTCTAAATAATTCGCTTAGTGTAAAAGCTATTAACATGATGCTTTCCAAATCTTATTTTTATTATTGCCGGTCTTGGCCAGGGGGAACTATTCTTTCAGATATTACCTCATCGTTGTACGCTGCCTCACTGTGGATGAGTTCGCTCCAGGTTCAGTGCTTTCGTCCTTCCACCCTTTTGATTTTATATTTAACGATTTTAATTTAAAATAAAACAGTAGCCGTTTCTAAACGTTGCAATGGTTTTATTGTTGAAAAAAATTTGTGTCGCTTCCATTCGGGGGTACAAATTGAAGTAAGTTTAAAACCACTCCTCGAGCGGCCGATTAGGCAAATTTTTGTCCGCAAATCCACGACCGCAGCATATTCATAGCAGAGCCGCAGAGGAAATACCAAAACCGACGGCAGCGGTTATATTCGGTCGGACGGTTATATCCTCTAGGTACATTAGGAATATTCAGAGCGAAATTGCAAACTTAGAAACTTTCAAAACTTTATTTTTTATGCATACCTTGATCAGCGATAAAAGCGCTTGCCGATCGGACATCTATATACTATAGCTCCCATAGGAAAATGCAGAAAAAAAATGCATAATAAAGCTATTTGCATTCTCCTCCCTACTTTGGGTATCCGGCCCATTCTAGCAATTTTGGTAAAGACTGGGAGGGTATTAAAACTTCAGCTTGCCGAAGATAGATTTCGTTCTCGTTACTTATAGTTACCCATAACATTGTTGTGTGTGTATTACGTAGGTTGCTATATATATATCTGGTCTAATAATATATAATATAATATATATTTATCATCAAAATTGGTTTTATTGTTATTCAAAGTATTCTCCAGCAAGATTTATACACTTTCGCATGCGGTCAAACCAATTGTCGAAACACTTTTTGTATCCCGATCGGGACACCTTCAAAACATCGTTTTCGTACGATTCAACAGCATCTTTTGGCGACGAAAGTCGTTAACTATCAATTTTTCTCTTGATGTGTGATCTGATGTGCGGTAATAAAAAGAAGTCATTGGGTGCCAAGTCAGGGCTGTACGGCGGATGACCCATCAATTCGATGTTTTGGTGCAAAATGATCCGTCTTCTCTTGTTCTTTTTTTGAATTTCACCGAGGACTTCAGGCAAACAAATTGTGGCTTAACACTAAGAATAAAGCGTCCTACGTTGCTCAACCGGAACAGTCGCCACATGACCAGTTTTACCGAAGAAGCAGGCCATTTGCTTCGAAGTGCTTCTTCTTCCAGAAAAACTTTCGTTGGATTTGGCTGTTTTCGGGCTTAAAAGCATACAAGGTGAGTTCCAAAGTAAACAGGACTTTTTGAATCTAGCGCCCTCTAGTGGCGCCATCTATATATATATTTATTTATTTGGGGGCTCTTACCCAATTTATAAACAACTTTGAGCCGAGAGCTAATTTCTAAATAACTCTGACAGACCCGAGATAAATCCGTGATCAGCTATTTTTGTTAACCAGGCCTCCGAATCATTCCCACCCAGATCAATTTCACGCAGCCCAAATCAGTCGGATGCCGTAAACATTCAAACCGATATTGTAAACATCGGAGTCCCAAGCGAGCCCTGAGTCCGCTAACGTAAACAAAAGATCCCCAAAGCGAGCCCCGAGTCCGCTAACGTAAACAAAAAGATCCCCAAAGCGGTCCCTAAACTCCGCTAATGTAAACACCAATTTTCGGCCAAGATTGGACTTCAAATTTTATTGGCAAATTGCATCATCCTCTTTTCCGACTCTCTTGAGTCATTCTCTTTATCAATTTTTGGGGATAAATTCTCTTAAGCCGAGGTTTGATTATTGATCATTGAACTAGAGAGCAGGCAGTCTGTTTTAGAGATCCGAGTCGAGCAGTGGAACAAATCGAGAAAAAGTAAAAGAGCAGTGAATAAAATAAGTTCGACCTATTGAAAAATTGTAATAGTAAATAAGTGATTATAAAAACTAAAAACAAACTTTTTTAATTAGTTCACAAGTGAGAAACTTAATTTGTACATACATACCTACATCGACACTTTCTCCAGCGCACAGTGAGTCAAGGGCTCACAATAATTTTTCCTTTCAAAGAAACAAAATTAAAGTCCGTTATTCTTTACAAAAATCCGAACATCCGAAATAATTAATATTTGTTATTGCCTATCCGACAGTGAGACCATATGTTTTACGGACTTCGATTGGTTTCTAAGTTGCAATTAGATTCTATCCCGATTCCGTTCTCTTACTTCTGAATTAAAATTCTTAATTATTTTCCGTCATGGCATCATCAGCAAAATCCGCTTCAGCCCAATTTATGGCCACAGCCGAATGTCTTACCCCAACGTTATCCGCCTGTAAAATCCGTCGCGATCATTTCAATTTCTTGTGGCAAACGGTAAGGCAGCATATTACATATGCTCCGATTTCGTTGTGTCTGCAGGCGAGAGCGCCGCGGACACCAAATCCGTATTATAATACATGTATTATCAAACGTACTCCACCCAAATACCTCAAGCTCCAGTAACTCCGTCCCAAAATTCCACGTCTTACAGCTGTCGGTTCCCTCCTATCGCTATAGCTGTCGGCTCCCTCCTATAGCCACAGGTTATCTTCGCTGGCCAACTATCCGGGACCTATTCATGGCGATATATATAGACAGTCCGAGTCTAGGTTAGGTAGGTGTGGTTGGAGATTAGATACTAGTCCCCACACTTAGGCCACACTGGGCCCCTTGTGATACCGCCTGATCTCTGTACAAATCCTTTTCCCTAGCTCATGGGTTATTTGTGAAGTAGTTTGTTCTTCTTAGGAAACATAAAGCGCTTTAGGTTATGCGCTGGGCAGAAGCATAGAAGTTGTGGTTACTGAGCCCCAGCCTGTGCGCATGAGTCCCTATAAGGCAGTGGCCCGTGACGGCATTTAGGAGAGTGGAGATATCTTCCCTACTAAATTGTAGGAGAGTTTTGGTTCTTTTCAAGTTGTAATTGGGCCACGTGAGTCTAGAATTGTGGCATTTTGAGATTGTGTTCCATCGGTTGTTGGAGAGGGTCTACAGTCTCTGCCTGAGGTGGAGCTTGTAGGTAGCCATGGGCATACCCACAATGTCCTTATCGCGAAGGATGTCGGCGGTTATCCCTTGTCTTGCTAGCTCGTCTGCTATGCAGTTGCCCTCAATATTTCGGAGTCCAGGCACCCAGATGAGGTTGATTCTCAGATGAGTGGCCATCTCGTTAAGAGATGTGCTGCATTCAGAGATTGTTTTTGAGTTCGTTGTGTTGGAGTCGAGTGCCCTGAGGGCTGCTTGACTATCCGAGAAGATGAAAATGTCTAATGTGATGTACTGATAGGTCCAGGTTGGTCATGGCTTCCTGAATTGCCATGACTTCCGCTTGGAAAACACTACAGTGGTCTGGCAGGCGGAATGCGACTTTTATGTCTAGTTCGGGAGAGAAGACTCCCCCACCTGTTTGGGAGTAAAGCTTGGAGCCGTTTGTGTATATATTGACGGCGTCGAATTCGTGTGGGAGGTTGTCGCAGTCTGTACGGGTGGGTATGAAGATCTTGTATCTTCTTTCAAAATTGACTATGGGTGGAACGTAGTCTGTACTATGTGGTATGGATATATGGTTTCTTGGGATACTGGAGTTACCCGTAGAGCCTGTTGTCCATGCCGCTGCTTCGCGGAGCCTCTTTTTGACAAGTAGGTCCAGGGGTTGGAGGTCGAGAATTGTGTTTAGTGCTTCAGCGGCGGTGGTGCGGAGCGCCCCACTGATGCGCTTCTTTGGTTCTTGTGAATGATTCGGAGGTTGCAATTCTTTTCTAGGGAAGGCCACCATTCGATATTTCCGTAGATTAGAATGGGCCTGACTATTGCAGTGTATAGCTAGTGAACTATCATGGGGGAGAAGCCCCACTTCCTCCCTATGGCTTTCTTATTAGCGAAGAGGGCTATGGCCGCTTTGAGTGTGCGATATAGGATGTTGTCTGTCCAGAGGAGCTTCTTGTTAAGGATGGCACCTAAGTATTTCTTATTGCGGAAACCTCTCTCTATACTAGATACTAGAGAGTGGAGGGCGGTATCTGTTGATCTACCCTTACGGTACGCGTGCTGTGCGTCAGAGAGTAGGCTTTGGTTGATGGTTAGCTTGATAT
The DNA here is from genome assembly GCF_014743375.2 of Drosophila subpulchrella. Lineage (NCBI taxonomy): Eukaryota > Metazoa > Arthropoda > Insecta > Diptera > Drosophilidae > Drosophila > Drosophila subpulchrella. The sequence goes on from NW_023665555.1 coordinate 510,073, forward strand.
GGATGTCAATTAGTCTTTCCAGGGTGTTCAACAAGAAGGAAGAGAGACTAATCGGGCGGAAGTCCTTTGGGTTGGTGTGGGAGGGTTTGCCGGCGTTCGGTATAAAAATTACCTTAACGTCCAGCCACCTTGTTGGAATATGGTTTAGAGCAAGGCAGCCGTGGAAGATGGCTGTCAGCCAGGGTAGGGAAATATCTAGTGTCCGTTGTAGCTGGGCCGGGAAGAACCCATCCGGGCCGGGGGATTTGAAGGGCGTAAAAGAGATAACAGCCCACTTAATGCGGCCAGGGTTCGAGATGTTGTCTATACTCTGGTTGTCAAAGTTCTCCTCTAGTAGAGGTCCTCCACTACTTGAGTGTTTTTAGGGAAGTGGGTGTCTAACAGTAGTTCAAAGGTTTCCTGACTGTTTTCCGTCCAGCTGTCAGCATTGGTTTTTAGATATCTAATGGTTGCTGGAGATTTTGCTAAAATTCTTCTGAGTCTGGATGCTCCGCAGTAGATTCTATGCTACTACAGAAATTAGCCGAAGCTCTTCGTTTTGATATTCTAATTTCCTTTTTGTATAGGCTTAGTTTTGTATGGTATAAATTCCAGGAAGATTCGCTATTGTTGTATTTAGCTCTATTAAAGTAAGTTCAACACACTCTTTTAAGGTTCACCAGGGTTGTGTTCCACCATGGGGATTTGTGCTTTGCTCTGACTGTTCTGCTTGGGCAAGCCCTTTTTACGGCCTCACCGCAGATGTCAGTAAAAGTGTTAACTAAGTTATCTAGTTCTTGACCGTTGCGTACGTGCGTCGGTGGAGCGTGTAGGTTCCTGTTGAGGAGATTTTTGTAGTATCCCCAGTTGTTTAATCTTAGATAAGTAATTGTGTTTGTACTTCCCCATTGCGTGTGGTGTGAGTTAGCGACCCCACCCAGGATGAGTTCCTTAGATGAGTGTGCATGTATGAGTTGTTTTGTTGTGGTGTTTGGTAATGGCCCGTCATAGTCGTGAGCCAGATAGAATGATGCTATGCTGTGATGAGTGTGTTCGTTTAGCTCCAGTGTGTCTTTGTAAGAATGCAGATTCTGGTTTTACCCTTATCCTTGGTGTAAAATAGCTTGTGTAGGGGGGTTGATAGGCCACAGATGTTGTTGCCAACAATCCATGGCTCTTGAATGAGGACTACGTCTATGTCTCTGTTGCCAGACGTATGAGGATGGCAGCGGATGCGGCCTTGCTGTGGTTCAGGTTAATCTGCAGGAACTGCACCATCTTTAGGACCGTGGTCGGGCTGGATACCCTCCGCATTCCTCCGCTATGTCTTGGAGAACAGTGCGCCCTGGTCGGGTCGTGTCTTGTTAACTTTGGTTTTCATAGCTTTTGTCACAAACCAAACAGCAGAACTTTCTTTTAGGCCACTAACTTTTGCTTTAACACGTTCCCAGTCTCTTTCAGTTAATATATCATCGGCCTGATGTCGATTTTTCAAGTCTGCGAATTGTGAATATGCAATATCGTGTTCTCGACACGCTGCATCTAGCGGATTAATCCCTTTGACTCCGCGTTTCAAACGCTCTGCAAGTTTTGTGTCTGGTCCACAAAATTAATATCATGGTAAATTAAGTTCAATGGGTAGTTTGTTAATTAAGTTGTTGACGAATCCACTGCCAGTTCATAGCCCATTGTTACCAAATTCGATATGCGCTCTAATTGTGGGACCATCTAATTGTGGAAAGACAAACGTAATGATTAAGTTATGCGCTGGGCAGAAGCATAGGAGGTGTTCGATGCTCTCCTCTTTGTCAATCTGTTTGCAGCTGCGGCAGAAGTTGTGGTTACTGAGTACCAGCCTGTGCGCATGATTCCTTATAAGAAAGTGGCCCGCGAGGGCATTTAGGAGAATGAAGATGTCCTCCCTGCTACATATTAGGAGAGTTTTTGTTCTTTTCGAGTTGGAGTTTGGCGAGATTGAGTTCCAACGGTTGTTGAAAAGTTTGTACAGTCTCTGCCTGAGATGGAGCTTGCAGGTAGCCATGGGCATACCCACCGTGTCCTTATCGCAAAGAATGTCGGCGGTTGTCCCTTGTCTTGCTAGCTCGTCTACTATGCAGTTGCCCTCAATATTTTGGTGTCCAGGCACCCAGATAAGGTTTATTCATAGATGAGTGGCCATCTCTCAGAGATCGATTTTGAACTTGTTGTAGGTGTCGAGGGCCCTGAGGGCTGCTTCACTATCCGAAAAGACGAAAATGTCTATGTCGTGATGTTCTGATGTATCCCGGAGGCTCATGGCTTTCTGAATTGCCATAACTTCCGCTTGGAAAACACTACAGTGGTCTGGTAGGCGGAATGAGACTTTTATGTCTAGTTCGGGAGAGAAAACTCCCCCACCTGCTTGGGAGTTAAGCTTGGAGTCGTCTGTGAATATGTTGACGGCGTTTTCGAATTGGTGTGGGAGGTTTTCTTTTATTAAATAAAGCTTAAATATATACAGGAATAAAAGTTGTAGAAGAAGAGAAGAGATAGAAGTGTTCCGTTCCCGCGGGACTGCCGCAAAGCTATACTTCGCGGGACGGATGGCGGTCAGGATGCCGGTCGTCCTTATGACTCGTTGCGTAGACTCAGTTCTCGACGCCTTAGATCCTTCAGGATGCCAGCGGCCATGTTGGCTATCGCGTCCCACTTGCTTTGGTTTTCCAGCATGCAGCTGATCACGTTGTCCGCTGTCAGGTTACAATCGGTTGTCGTTTCAGCTTCGACTCGGTTCGTAGCGTATAGGGGGCAGATGAATAACGCGTGCTCCGCGTCTTCGATGCTTCCTGTGCCGCAAAGGTCGCAGTAGAGTTTGGCTCGTGCTTAAACCTATGCAGGTATTCTTTAAAGCATCCGTGCCCGGAGATCATCTGCGTGAGGTAGAAGTCCACCTGTCCGTGTCGTCTCTGCAGCCAGGGGGTTAGACTGGGAATTAGCCTGTGCGTCCACCGCCCTGTGGTAACACTCTTCCACCTTCTCTGCCATGCCTCGATCGTGTTACTGCGCTGGGTCCTGCTTCCTGTGCTCCCAGTTCTTCGGTTTGCCGCCAGCAGGTCTATCGGTATAGTACCGGGTGACCGTTTGGATCGCGTCAATGGTGCTTCTTTTTCTCCGGAAGCCAAACTGGTGGTCCGATAACGCTCTAAGTTGGTCGAGTTCTTTTTCGAGGTGGGTGCAGATTATGCGCTCGAATATCTTCCCAGTTGTATTCAGCATACATAGGGGTCTGTATGAGGATGCGTCGTCGTTTAACTTGCCCGGTTTTGGGATAAGCACCAACCCTTGACGCTTCCAACCTATAGGGAAGGTTAGATGGGTGAGACACATGTTGTACATCTCCGTGAATATACCCGAGTAGTTGCCACCAATGTGTGCAGTGCAGCATTGGGAATGCCATCGGGGCCAGGGGCTTTTTCGATCTTGGTTTTCCCTAGCGCAGCCAGGACTTCGGCTTCGCTGGTAAGAACAGTATCCCCTTCCCCGGTAGCTTGCCAAGTAAGGGGCGGCTGGGTGGGGAACAGGGTGGACACTATTTGGCCAAGCTGTAAGTGGCCGGTAGGGGTCGGCTGTATGTTGAGCTTACCCATAACCATCCTGTATGCTGACCCGATTGGTTCTGCATCCGCCGCTTCGCACAGCTCCTGGAAGCATCTGGCCTTGCTAGCTTTGATCGCGTTCTTCAGCACCTTTCTCTTGGCTCTATAGGTTGTTTTCCTTAGCTCCTGGTTTCCGCGTCCTCTGCTTCTCTGACACCTGCGCCGGGCCGCTATGCAGTCTCTCCTCGCGCTGCCTATCTCGTCGTTCCACCATGGTACTGGTCTTCGCCCGTTACCACCTTTCGTGGCCTTCTCCATAGATGCATCGCACGCCTCCTTCACTCTATCGGCTATGTTCCTCGCGCATGTGTTAGCGTCTCCTGTAACGCAGACGCCTTCCATGTGTGCTAGGAGGGACACTGTGTTAAGGGTATGCGCTTTGTAGGTCGTTTGGCGGCTGCTTGGGGCGGTCAGTCTTGGGCTTGTCTGGGTTATGATCAGGGCGTGGTCGCTGTGGGTGTATATGTCTGACACCCTCCATACGCAGTTACGTGCCAGTTCAGGGCTAACGAAGGTCAGGTCGATAATTGACTCCCAACCTGACTTGCTGAGGGTTGGTCTATTACCTTTGTTAAGTAGGCATACGTTTAACGAAGCCACTGCCTCAAGGAGGATAGTTCCTCCCCGCTGCGTCGTACTAGAGCTGCCCCATGTTGTGGACCATGCGTGGAAATCACCTGCGATGAGGATAGGGGAGTCATGCTTGTCATTGTAGGGCTCGCTGAGTATTGCCACCTCAGCCTGCTGCTCGATGACGGTCCTGCGCCGCTCTGCAGTGGTTTAGGTTGAGGTGTAGGACCTTAACCATTCTGTTTATCGTGTATGGCTCTCCGGTACTCAGGGCACGCCCTGCTGAGGGTCGAGTGTTCGGTCTCTCCTCCAGATTTCCCGCTTCTTGTGCAGATTATGCATTTCGGTTTGCCCTGTGTACAAGTTTTATACTTGTGGCCATCCTTGACACATCTGAAGCAGGATTGCTGCGTGTTTTTGGCTGTTGCATGCTGTCCTCCAGCATAGCCACTTCGGCTTTGCCGCTGAAGGCGGACTGGCTGGCTCTGAGGGTTTCTGCATCTTGAGTAGCAGACTCCCATTGGCTGTCCTGCGTATGCCTTGCACACCATACTTAAGCCCCTGAAGGGTAGGCTCGGTTTTGACCAGCTTGAGCATGTCTGCGTACGATCCTTCGCTGCATTTGATTAGGATAGCGTCAGAGCGCTGATTCCTGCGCTTCTCGGTGCGGCTCACGTTGTCTTCGCTTTCCCCAATACTCGCTGCAGTCTCGTGGGGCTTCTTGGTTTTGCGTCTCACCTGCTGCCAGGGCGGGTTTCTCGGCGGGACCCTGCCTGGGTTCCCCGCGCCAGTATGCGTTCTGTGTGCGGCCTGCGTGACATGGCGGATGACCTTCTTGTTGTTGCTCTTTGTGTCCGTGAACTTCACGACCATTTCGTCGAGCATCTTGCCCAGCTCATCGGTAAGAGCTGCGGCGTTTTTCTGCACCCGCTGCTTCTTGTGGGCTCCATCGACCTCCTCTTGGTTGGTTCCCGACTTCTCTTCGGGGTGGTTTGATCATCCTCGTTACTGCCGAAGTTGAACATTGGCCCGGTCAATTTGGGAGGCGCTGACACTGGTCGGGCATCGGGAGTCTGCTCTATCCCCGTTGGCGACCGCTGCACCTTCTGTTTCATCATCTGGAACTTCTTTAGCAACTCTTCTTCTGCCCTGGCAACTGCAAGAGCGTGGGTCTCGTCACGATTTCTCCATATCCATCGCCTGCACTAGTCGGAGGTCCCTCGGTGAGCCGGGATTTCCCCCGGTTACTGCCTGATGGGAGCAATACCGCTCCGGCTCAGTCCCCAGAGTCCCGTTTGAGCTGGCGACGCTATCGCGGTGGGGTTGGAAATTGGCCGGTAACTTGGCTTTTTGCTCATCTACCCCTGTAGGCAGTGGCGAAGGTGTTTAGGTTGGATTTAAGGATTTAGGATTTTTCTGTTTTATTTTATTTTAATTTCCCGGGCAACCGACTTCGTAGAAGCTCGCCGCTGTAGAGCTCAGCGGGGAAAGCTTGCTGTTAAGCCCGCTGTTAAGCTCTTGATGTTGTTTGCTTGTGCCGGAAAAGCTTGAAGCTGTGAGCAGCACGAAATATATGTGGCGCTCTGGAGTGGAGCGTTGCTGTGAGGGTGCGGGAGAGTGAGGATCCCCCCCTTCTGTCCATCAAGCTTGGCCACCCTTTGCAAGCGTAGCAGTGTGGTTTGTTGGCTGGGTAGAACCTTCCTGTCGCGTCTGTGGTGCGTACCTGCAACCTGAGGTGTCCCGCACTAATTAAACGCACCTTTAGGTATTTAACACGGCTTAACTCGATATATTGGCGATCGATGTTCAGGTCAACTTAACTGGGTAAGTGTTAGCTCTGCCTGGTGTGGGAGGTTGTCCCAGTCTGTACGGGTGGGTATGAAGATCTTGTATCTTCTTTCGAAGTTGACTATGAGTGGAACGTAGTCTGTACTATGTGGTATGGGTATATGGTTTCTTGGGATACTGGAGTTACCCGAAGAGCCTTTTGGCCATGCCGCTGCTTCGCGGAGCCTCAGTGCTGATGCAGATGCCCAGCTTTTAGCAAGTAGGTCCACGGGTTGAAGGTCGAGGATTGTGTTCAGTGCTTCAGTGGCGGTGGTGCGGAGCGCCCCACTGATGCAGAGCTCTGCGCTTCTTTTGATCTTGTGAAGGATCCTGAGGATAGAATTCTTTTCTAGGGAAGGCCAACATACGATAATTCCGTAGAGGAGAACTATTGCAGTGTATAGCCAGTGAACTATCATGGGGGAGAAACCCCACTTCCTCCCTAAGGCTTTTTTACAAGCGAAGAGAGCTATGGCCGCTTTGCGTGTGCGATCTAGGATGTTGTCTGTCTAGTGGACCTATCTGTCAAGGATGATACCTAAGTACTTTGCTTGATTGCTAAGGGTTGGTCGCTTTTGGTGTAGTTTTGGGAGAGTTGGACTTAGTACCTTATACTTCCTTGTAAATAGAACTAGTTCGGTCTTTTCTGGGTTAACTCCCAGTCCAAAGCCAGCCGTCCATCGGGAGAGGGTGGAAAAGGCTGTCTCCATTAGATTGCAAAGAGTTTGCGGGAATTTGCCCTGCAGTAGGATAACCACGTCGTCCACCACTTTAGAGCCCGCCTCTACTAGAAATGATAGCAGTTTGTTGACCACTAAAACCCATTGAAGAGGTGAGAGTACGCCCCCTTGTGGGGTTCCTCTGCTGACATTCTTAGTCGAGTGGGCTGATCCCATAGTGGAGTAAACTACTCTGCTGGTTAGCATGGTGTGTATGAGTGCCACTATGGGCCGCTCAATACCCAGTTCAGTCAGAGCACCAGTAATCGCCGTTGGTGTGATGTTGTTAAAGGCGCCTTCTATGTCTAGAAACACTGCCAGAGAGTATTCCTTGTTGTGGGAACCTCTCTCTATTGGACACTAGAGAGTGGAGGGCGGTATCTGTTGATCTACCCTTACGGTACGCGTGCTGTGCGTCAGAGAGTAGGCTTTGGTTGATGGTTAGCCTGATATGGATGTCAATTAGTATTTCCAGGGTGTTCAACAAGAAGGAAGAGAGACTAATCGGGCGGAAGTCCTTTGGGTTGGTGTGGGAGGGTTTGCCGACTTTCGGTATAAAAATTACCTTAACGTCCAGCCACCTTGTTGGAATATGGTTTAGAGCAAGGCAGCCGCGGAAGATGACTGTCAGCCAGGGTAGGGAAATATCTAGTGTCCGTTGTAGCTGGGCCGGGAAGAACCCATTTGGGCCGGGGGATTTGAAGGGCGTAAAAGAGATAACAGCCCACTTAATGCTGCCAGGGTTCGAGATGTTGTCTATACTCTGGTCGTCAAAGTTTTCCTCTAGTAGAGGTCCTCCACTACATGAGTGTTTTTAGGGAAGTGGGTGTCTAACAGTAGTTCAAGGCATTCCTGACTGTTTTCCGTTCAGCTGTCAGCATTGGTTTTTAGATAGCCAATGGTTGCTGGAGATTTTGCTAAAATTCTTCTGAGTCTGGATGCTTCCGCAGTAGATTCTATGCTACTGCATAAATTAGCTCAAGCTCTTCGTTTTGATATTCTAATTTCCTTTTTGTATAGGCTTAGTTTTGTACGGTATAAATTCTAGGAAGATTCGCCATTGTTGTATTTAGCTCTATTAAAGTAAGTTCTACACTCTCTTTTAAGGTTCGCCAGGGTTGCGTTCTACCATGGGGGTTTGTGCTTTGCCTTGACTGTCCTGCTTGGGCAAGCCCTTTTTATGGCCTCACCGCAGATGTTAGTGAAAGTATGAACTAGGTTATCTAATTCTTGACCGTTTCGTATGTGCGTCGGTGGAACGTGTAGGTTCCTGTTGAGGAGATTTTTGTAGTAATCTTAGATTAGTAAAGTTCTCGGCGGGACGACAGTCTAGAGTTATTGTAAATTCTATGTATCGGTGGTCTGAGAATGAGTTCTCGATCCCCACCCTCCACGCTTCTAGCTGGTTAAGTAGGGGATCAGATATTAGTGTAATGTCTAGTACTTCCCTCCTATTTCTAGTGATGAAAGTTGGGTCATTACCTTTGTTGCAGATGAATAGATTTGATTGAAGGGGATAGTCGTAGAGTATCTCACCCCTTTCGTTTGTGTTTGTACTTCCCCATTGCGTGTGGTGTGAGTTAGCGTCCCCACCCAGGATGAGTTCCTTAGATAAGTGTTCATGAATGAGTTGTTTTGTTGTGGTGTTTGGTAATGGCCCGTCATAGTCGTGAGCCAGATAGAATGATGCTATGATGTGATGAGTATGTTCGTTTAGCTCCAGTCTGACCGTAGTGAGGTCGCCTTCGCTAAACTGTGGAATAAGAAAGGCGTTAAAGTGTGTCTTTGTAAGAATGCAGGTTCTGGTTTTACCCTTACCCTTGGCGTAAAATAGCTTGTATAGGGGGGTTGATAGGCCACAGATGTTGTTAACAACAATCCATGGCTCTTGAATGAGGACTACGTCTATGTCTCTGTTGCCAGACGTATGAGGATGGCAGCGGATGTTGCCTTGCTGTGGTTCAGGTTAATCTGCAGGAACTGCACCATCTTTATGACCGTGGTCGGGCTGGGTACCCTCCGCATTCCTCCGCTATGTCTTGGAGAGCAGTGCGCCCTGGTCGGGTCGTGTCTTGTTAACTTTGGTTTTCATAGCGTTTGTCACAAACCAAGCAGCAGAACTTTCTTTTAAGCCACTAACTTTTGCTTTAACACGTTCCCAGTCTCATTCAGTTAATATATCATCGGCCTGATGTCGATTTTTCAAGTCTGTGAATTGTGAATATGCAATATCGTGTTCTCGACACGCTGCATCTAGCGGATTAATCCCTTTGAATCCGCGTTTCAAACGCTCTGCAAGTTTTGTGCCTGGTCCACAAAATTAATATCATGGTAAATTAAGTTCAATGGGTAGTTTGTTAATTAAGTTGTTGACGAATCCACTGCCAGTTCATAGCCCATTGCACTATAGGCTGGCTGAACACTTTTTGTGGTCAAAATGAATAACTTCAAGCAAAACCAAATATTTGAGTTCGGTTTTTATATTTGGGCTTATAATTAGGAAATTAACAGTAAAAAGGCGTGGCACTGCCCCTTTTAAAAAAAAAATTCCTTGTTATATCATAAAAAATAATATAAAAATAGATAAGAATAAGTAAATTCTAAAAACAAAACTTAATATAAATGTGATTATTTTTGATTTGGATTTATATTGATATAATGAACATATATTTAGAAAAGGGTGTGGCTCCGCCTATTTTTATACCCGTTACTCGTAGAGTAAAAGGGTATACTAGATTCGTCGGAAAGTATGTAACAGGCAGAAGGAAGCGTTTCCGACCCCATAAAGTACATATATTCTTGATCAGGATCACTAGCCGAGCCGATCTAGCCATGTCCGTCTGTCCGTCTGTCCGTCTGTCCGTCTGTCCGTCTGACCGTCTGTCCGTCTGTCCGTCTGTCCGTCTGTCCGTATGAACGCTGAGATCTCGGAAACTATAAGAGTTACACTACTGGGATTAGGCATGCAGATTCCTGAGGTTCCTGCGCAGCGCAAGTTTGTTTCAGAAGAGTGCCACGCCCACTCTAACGCCCACAAACCGCCCAAAACTGTGGCTCCTACAGTTTTGATGCTAGAACAAAAATTTTAACTGAAATGTATTGTCCTCATCAATACCTACCGATTGCCCTAAAAAAAGTTTGCCACGCCCACTTTATCGCCCACAAACCGCCCACAAACTTCAAAAAATCGTAAATATGAACGCGGATATCTCGGAAAATATCGAAGATAGAGAAACGGGATTTCAGATTTAGATTCCGTAGGCTTGAGCGCAGCGCATGTTTGCTACGCGAATATGCCACGCCCACTCTAACGCTCACAAACCGCCCAAATCTGTGGCGCCCACAATTTTCATGCTAGATAAAAAATTTTAACTGAAATGTATTGGCCTCGTCAATACCTACCGATTGATTTAAAAAAACTTTGCCACGCCCACTCTAACGCCCACAAACCGCCCAAGCATGTGGCGCCCACAATTTTCGTGCTATATAAAAAATTTTAACTGAAATGTATTCGTCTCGTCAATACCTATATATTGATTTAAAAAGAACTTTGCCACGCCCACTCTAACGCCCACAACGATTAAATCTGTCTACCGCCGGTAGGTGGCGCATTTGCTGCTTGCATATCTCCATTTTCCTTTGGCACCTTTAGTTGAGTAACGGGTATCTGATAGTCGAGGTACCCGACTATAGCGTTCTTCCTTGTTTTACATGTTACCGCCCTTACGCGCAGCCGCACTAGGTGAATTTATTAATAATTTAATATTTCCAGCCGTGGATTTGATTAAATTTGAAGCTGCTCTTCTCTGAGCCCTTGCTCCCGACAAGAAATAAGGCAATTTTGGCCTGCCTATCGATCTGCGCCTATTTATGCAAGCCTCAGTTTGGGATGTAAGCCAAGTTGAGTTCCTTCTTTTGAAATGATTCAAATTTCTTTTGCAAGATATCCATTTGCGGGACAATCTATAACAAAAAGCTCTCTTTCTCTTTGTTTTTTTAAAACATCCTCATAAGCATCTGAACTAGCTATCGAAGATCTAAGTCTGTCAAATATTTGCCTGCTTTGTCTCTTCAGAACTCCAAATCCCAATTAGTTTTGTATTGGCCAACCTGAGGTTGTGACCTAAAAAGGTAAATTTCGACGAAAGTGCGCAAAAGTGCACTTTAGGATGGGATTCATATGAACAAGACTTGAACTACCGGCAATACAGTGTAATTATTAAGGTGAAACTAGGTGAAACTCACTTTATATCTCTATTTAAAGTTAATTTTTATTGTAAATTTGTACACGTAAAGCGACTATTAAAAACACTCAATTACAGGGACAGCACAAACAAATCCAACTTGCGACGACCACAAACATATAGTACGCTCTCTTACGATGCCTTTACAACTTGCTTGATAAAAACATAGTTTGGTGCCTTATTTTTATAATTTTGAACCGACTCATTTTTTCGCAAAGTAGCTTTCGTGTGCCCGTGACACCGAACAGCTGTTTTAACAGCCGATATTTTAACAGATCGTGACTCTGTTAAAATTTCTGTTACGTAACATTGAGGATTGAGGTTTTCCCAACACTTTAACGTCATTAGATTTTAGTTTTAACGACTTTCGAAAAATGGATTTTTGGCCACAATAAGTGGTCAGCCAGCCTATAGTGCATTGTTACCAAATTCGATATGCGCTCTAATTGTGGGACCATCTAATTGTGGAAAGACAAACGTAATGATTAAGTTATGCGCTGGGCAGAAGCATAGGAGGTGCTCGATGCTCTCCTCTTTGTCTATCTGTTTGCAGCTGCGGCAGAAGTCGTGGTTACTGAGTACCAGCCTGTGCGCACGATTCCTTAAAAGAAAGTGGCCCGCTGGGGCATTTAGGAGAATGAAGATGTCCTCCCTGCTACATTGTAGAAGAGTTTTTGTTATTTTCGAGTTGGAGTTCGGCCATGTGAGTCTAGAATTGTGGCATGTCGAGATTGAGTTCCAACGGTTGTTGAAAAGTTTGTACAGTCTCTGCCTGAGATGGAGCTTGCAGGTAGCCATGGGCATACCCACCGTGTCCTTATCGCGAAGGATGTCGGCGGTTGTCCCTTGTCTTGCTAGCTCGTCTGCTATGCAGTTGCCCTCAATATTGCGGTGTCCAGGCACAGGTCCAGGTTGATTCTCAGATGAGTGGCCATCTCGTTAAGAGATGTGCTGCATTCAGAGATTCTTTTTGAGTTTGTTGTGTTGGAGTCGAGTGCCCTGAGGGCTGCTTGACTATCCAAGAAGATGAAAATGTCTATGTCGTGATGTACTGATAGGTCCAGGTTGGTCATGGCTTCCTGAATTGCCATGACTTCCGCTTGGAAAACACTACAGTGGTCTGGCAGGCGGAATGCGACTTTTATGTCTAGTTCGGGAGAGAAGACTCCCCCACCTGTTTGGGAGTAAAGCTTGGAGCCGTCTTTGTATATGCTGACGGCGTTTTAGAATTGGTAGGAGAGGTTGTCGAAGTCTGTACGGGTGGATATGAAGATCTTGTATCTTCTTTCGAAGTTGACTATGGGTGGAACGTACTATTTTTCTGTACTATTTGGTATGGATATCTGGTTTGTTAGGATACTGGAGTGACCCGTAGAGCCTGTTGTCCATGCCGCTGCTTCGCGGAGCCTCAGCGCTGTTGCAGATGCCCACTTTTTGACAACTAGGTCCAGGGGTTGGAGGTCGAGAATTGTGTTTAGTGCTTCAGTGGCGGTGGTGCGGAGCGCCCACTGATGCGCTTCTTTGGATCTTGCGAATGATCCGGAGGTTGCAATTCTTTTCTAGGGAAGGCCACCATACGATGTTTCCGTAGATTAGAATGGGCCTGACTATTGCAGTGTATAGCCAGTGAACTATCATGGGGGAGAAATCCCACTTCCTCCCTATGGCTTTTTTATTAGCAAAGAGGGCTATGGCCGCTTTGAGTGTGCGATATAGCATGTTGTCTGTCCAGAGGAGCTTCTTGTCAAGGATGGCACCTAAGTATTCCTTATTGCGGAAACCTCTCTTTATACTAGATACTAGAGAGTGGAGGGCGGTATCTGTTGATCTACCCTTACGGTACGCGTGCTGTGCGTCACAGAGTAGGCTTTGGTTGATGGTTAGCCTGATATGGATGTCAATTAGTCTTTCCAGGGTGTTCAACAAGAAGGAAGAGAGACTAATCGGGCGGAAGTCCTTTGGGTTGGTGTGGGAGGGTTTGCCGGCTTTCGGTATAAAAATTACCTTAATGTCCAGCCACCTTGCTTGAATGTGGTTTAGTGCTAGGCAGCCGTGGAAGATGGCTGTCAGCCAGGGTAGGGTTATATCTAGTGTCCTTTGTAGTTGGACCGGGAAAAACCCGTCTGGGCCGGGGGACTTGAAGGGCTTAAAAGAGTTAATAGCCCACTTGATGCGGTCACTGTTTGAGATGTTGTCTATGCTCTGTTCGTCAAGGTTCTCTTTTATGTAGAGGTCCGCCACTGCTTGGGTGTTTTTAGGGAAATGGGTGTCTAACAGGAGTTCAAGGGTTTCCTGACTGTTTTTAGGTTTTTAGGTAGCCAATGGTTGCTGGAGAATTTGCCTCCGCAGTAGATTCTATGCTACTACAGAAATTAGCCCATGCTCTTCACTTTGATATTCTTTGTTCCTTTTTGTATAGGCTTCGCTTTGTATGGTATAAGATCCAGGAAGATTCGCTATTGTTTTATTTAGCTCTATTGAAGTTAGTTCTACACTCTCTTTTGAGGGTCGCCAGGGTTGTGTTCCACCATGGCGGTTTGTGCTTTGCCTTGACTGTCCTGCTTGGGCAAGCCCTTTTTATGGCCTCACCGCAGATGTTAGTGAAAGTATGAACTAGGTTTTCTAATTCTTGACCGTTAAGTACGTGCGTCGGTGGAGCGTGTAAGTTTCTATTGAGGAGATTTTTGTAGTATCCCCAGTTGGTTAATCTTAGATTAGTAAATTTCTCGGCGGACGACAGTCTAGAGTTGTTGTAAATTCTATGTATCGGTGGTCTGAGAATGAGTTCTCGATCCCCACCCTCCACGCTTCTAGCTGGTTAAGTAGGGGATCAGATATTAGTGTAATGTCTAAGACTTCCCTCCTATTTCTAGTGATAAAAGTTGGGTCATTACCTTTGTTGCAGATGAATAGATTTAATTGAAGGAGATAGTCGTAGAGTAACTCACCCCTTTCGTTTGTGTTTGTACTTCCCCATTGCGTGTGGTGCGAGTTAGCGTCCCCACCCAGGATGAGTTCCTTAGATGAGTGTGCATGTATGAGTTGTTTTGTTGTGGTGTGTGGTAATGGCCTTTGCTAAACAGTGGAATAAGAAAGGCTTTAAAGTGTGTCCTTGTAAGAATGCAGGTTATGGTTTTACCCTTACCCTTTGTGTAAAATAGCTTGTATAGGGGGGTTGATAAGCCACAGATGTTGTTACCAACAATCCATGGCTCTTGAATGAGGACTACGTCTATGTTGCGTGTTGCCAGGCGGATGAGGAGGGCAGCGGATGCTGCCTTGCTGTGTGGCAGATTAATTTGCAGGAACTGCACCATCTTTAGGACCGTGTTCGGGCTGGGTACCCTCCGTTTCCTCTGCTATGTCTTGGAGAACAGTGCGCCCTGGTCGGGTCGTGTCCTGAGTGCTCTGAGTCAGTTGACACGTACCCTGTATGGGTGGCCTCCTCGTGCTCCATTTCGTCGTAGCACGGGGGTTCATACGACTCACAGGCAGCCAGGTTGTCTGCCGCTAGTTTGTCTGTGTCGTAGATGCGAAGTTGCACACTGTCGAACCCATAGTTCAACCGGTTCCGTTGCGCTGCGAGGGGTTCCAAGCAGGCCTGGTTCAGGAGGATTTTCTCCAACCATCTGTCGGAAGCTTCGGGTTGAACCTAGTCAGCAGGTTGAGGATAACCCCTGGCTCCGAGGGTTTCGACTGCAGCCACACCCTCGCTCTCGATCGAGACGGGATGTCAGCAGCCTCGCAAACTGCCAGCTTGGCCCCGAGGTAGACCTCGCCGACCTTGTTGATGGCAGCCTTGTAAAGTGCTGCCGATCTCTCGTCCTCACAGGCGATCAACTTTACGTTGCCCTGGTACCACCCAGCATCTGTGCAATCTGTGCGGACCTGGGTTCTCGTCTAGCACTTTTAAGGCCACTGACGCAAGGGCCCGTCTAACCAGACCCCATTGGTTCCTAGGGATCCTTACGCTTTCATTCATGACGCAGTGTGAGCTATTTGTCGGAGGCGGCAGCACAAGCGAGACGTCGGTACTGCTACAGCGCAGATACCCGCTGGCTGTCCGGGGCTACTTATTTACGCTTAATGTTGGGGGCTTGGCGGTAACCTGGCCGTGTCCAAATTCCACGCTTATTCGTAGCTACCCTGGAGACCAGGGCGCTCGCTATCCGCAACCTGCGACCCGTTCGGTAGCCTTCAGCTCGGCGCCCTTCGAGCCATCCCACTAGCTCTTTGGCCGAACAGTCCGAGTCTAACGCCCACTGAAAATTATTTTACTTAAATTCAAAAACTAGTAGCGAAGCTATTCCATTGTTTCGAGATCCCCACTCACCAATGATGGCTTTCGCTCAGCCTGGAAAAACCTAATTGAGCGTTTCGAAAATAAGCGATTGCAGGTGAGCAGTAACCTGAAAACTCTCTTCAATATTCAATCCATAGCACAGGAGTCTGGAGCAGCCTTAAATGAACTTCAGCGCATTGTTCAAGGTTGCTAAACATCCTTACAATTTTTTGGCGTTACTATTGAGAATTGGTAGCCTATCCTGACCACGATACATCCAGCCTCGCAGCAAACACGACAAAGAGCAGAGCCAAGGACACTCGGCAGCGACATCAGTGAACTACTATGCAGCTTCCTGGCGTTTATCTTGACCGTCAGCGCGAACTAAGCGAAACCCTAGTGGGACCGTCCGGGGCAGAGCGGGGGCGGTCGTTGTTTCGAAAGGTTCTAGCGAGCGACGCACCTGTTCAGCTTAGTCTGAGACCGGTGACGCTTCCCTAAGCTCACACGGTCGTTTCCTCTCCGCGTTTAAGGCGAGACAAGCGGCCTCGAGTCAACGCGTCGGCGAGAGGCGAGGGATCCTAGCACTTCGAGCTATGGAATCGGGTCAACGCGCCAACGAGCCAAGACGAGCGTCATCAGCAGCCATTGGAGTCAGCGCGTGGCGACTCCGAGACCAACCGATCCACTCACCCGCTTTAATAAGTAAACCCAGAATAAATCCACGTTTAACCTTTGAATTCTGTGTTTCTCACTGAAGTACGGGGCAGTCACTTCATATACATTTGGTGGGACGAACATACAATCTACTGAGCTAGCCGCATTACTCTTGTAGCGAGTAGACCAAACAAAATCAGTTCGGTACATCTGGCGCCCAACATGATTGTTCCAACAGTGAAAGCAACAAAAGCAGAATGTGTATGAAATGGATTTACCGCCTCAAGAAGGAGAACTTCGCCCATGTCGCAGAGAGTTTTAATATTACCCTGGATGGCGGATTGTACAACATGAGGAAGGCATTATCGGAATTCTATTCAAAGACGAAGACTGACCCACAACTCGTCGATATACGGGCCGAGCTGGAAGCAGTATACCACGACAGAGCCGGCCCAAGCAAGTCTGAGCTTCGACAACCTGCAGAGGGAGGCCCATAGGAGAGAGTTAGGCCTGGATAGAAAAACAGCAGCGCTGACCTCGAAAACCAGTCAGATAGACTATGCAACGGTCGTTAAAAAAGTCCGTGAGTTCAGGTTTGACGGTGCGGAAAAGCCATTCAAGTTCCTGGAGCAAGTAGAGCAACACATACAGCCTGGACCTAGATCTGATTTCCCGAGCGATGCCGGAATTGCTTAATGGAAGGGCTTTGTAAAAGGTTCATTGCCAACAACAAGCAATGGAGAACCCGGGCGGAGTTTATAGAAAACTTCCACACTTATTTTCTGCAGACAGAATTCTTTACTAGGCTGGCGGATCAAGTCAGGCAACGGGAGAAGGGCTACAGTGAGTTATTCAAGGACTACATGATCGACCTGCAGACGAAGGTCAGGCCAGTCAGTTATTTTCCGAGAGAGACCTTAAAAATTATTAAGGAGAACTGCACCCTTAATCTAAGGATCTTCGAAAGAGCGGACAAGGTGTCGGACCTTAACGCTGATGATCTCAGCCGACGAGTACGAGGAACTTGAAGAAGAGCGGGAAGCGTTTACAGAGGAGAGCAAGAACAAGAACAAGAGAAGATGTAAAGAAACCGGCAACCAGGAACAACAAGGAAATGACAAATGGTCA
The DNA here is from genome assembly GCF_014743375.2 of Drosophila subpulchrella. Lineage (NCBI taxonomy): Eukaryota > Metazoa > Arthropoda > Insecta > Diptera > Drosophilidae > Drosophila > Drosophila subpulchrella. The sequence goes on from NW_023665555.1 coordinate 527,114, forward strand.
CCACCACATCAATGCCAACTGCAGCAGACAACCGACGCACCGCGTGGAGGACAATAGTCACCACCCCAACACCTACAGAGACAGCCAAACAATACTGAGTGGAGACCGCCAAGCACCACACAGAGGCCAAAAGGGACAACCTATAACACAGACCCTCAGGAGGCCTGTCGAAAATGTGGAGGAAGCAGACACTGGGCTCGGAATCTACGTCTGTTAATCTGCTGGGTATGCGGCAAAGTGGGTGTCAGGAGCGTCGAGTGGTGCCAGTGAAAGTGAGGGGTCGCACGGTGCTACCTGTCCAAACTAACTGGCATCGAAGAGGTACAGCAGTTGTCCGCAGCGGTGATGACTGGTGAGACCACTTACAAGGCAACAATCGAAAACGGGACAACGGCAAGCTTCGTTAGCGACGAAATGGCGGACAATCTTGCTGCTCTAGAAAAAGCTACAAGCACGAGACGGCAAGTTAGGTTGGCAGACGGATGATGCGCCGAAATAAACGCACAGCCCGAGGTGGAGGTCGAATTCGGCAACAAACAACTGACTATGCGCCTATCAATACTAATACATAATTTTTTTATAAAATCCATGTCAAGTACTCGATTTTCTGCGCTCTCCTATCATACTTTTGTACTTGACAACTACGCAGATATTAATTGTCTTCGTTATGTGAGGAAAGTACACCTTCCTTTTTAGGTATGCTAACGTCTTTTCTATTCCCCTATGGCTGCTCTTCTGATGATAATCTTTAAGAACCTCTTCTTGCTAATCCTTCTCTGTTATATCTGGCAGCAAGATTGCCTTATCGCAATCGCCTTATATAATTTATTGTATGCAATATATTTCCAGTACACCTCTTGTATAAGTATTACTAATTATTTAGCCCGAAAGGTATTCGCACATTCTTAAAATGACAACCTTCTGCGGAGAAAGCCGATTTTAGAATATCTTCCCGTTTTTCAATTTGATGGTATCCGCTCGCCATGTCAAAAGTTGAGAAGTACCTTACTCTTTCAAAACCGACTAATACGTCATTTATTATTGGCAGGTGATATCTATCCTTTATAACTTTTTCATATAACTTATTGTAGTCTACTATCATTCTTCATTTGCTTTCTTCCGAGACATTCTCTTTCTTAGGCACCAACCATGCAGGAGCACTCCATGGTGAGTGACTGTGTCTAATAATTTTCTGATCCAGTAACTAACTGTTTTTACTTCTTGCCTTTCATTAAACGCATACCTATATGGCATGAAATATCATCCTTTGTTCTTATTTGATGCTTGACTGCACTTGTAAAAGACAAGTTGTTTCCTTCTTTATAAAATACCCTTGAGTACTTCCGACAAATCCTTTGCAACTCTTAGAGCTCCTCTTTTTTCAAATGTTGCTTTCTAATTTAGTGCTGAACCAGGTACTTTCTAAAATATCCATTTCTAGTGTTATCGTTGTTTTGTTTAAGATGAAATCCTCGTCCTGTAACTGCACCGGAATAGATATAACTTTTTTTTCCCAGCTTCTATTGTATATAACTCTCTTGGCCAGTACTTTGTGGAATGTATTTGTAACCTTATTTTTGACGTACGGAACCATCTGTTCTCTACATCAATAACTGCCTCTAGCTGTTTCAGAATATTCATTCCGAATAACCCTTCAAAAACTGGTGGAATTTAAAGGGAAGCATTCTTATATCTCCTACTACTTCTAATTCCTTACATATTCTCAAAAAAGCTTCGAGTGAGTGATAGTTTTACTGTCTATTGGGTCTTCTAATCATTTTGTATACTGTGGGTGTACTAACTCTGGCTGAATAAAAGAAGAAAAAAAAGAAAGAAAAATACAGGATCCGTATCAATTAATATTTTTGTTGTCTCTTTCGTTGTAAGCCAGACTATTAGTCGATTTTAGTCCCGAAATATCCTTTGGATTGTTCGAGTATAGCTGTGAAAAGCGTTCTCTTGGATGTTGTGGAGTTTTCCGCTGCCCGACGCCATCGTGAACTATTCGAGTTGTTGGATAGTCTGAAGGTATTTAAACCATAAGATTGTTCAAAATTGTTAGATGTTCTGGGCATTCTTGATTGACCGCTGCATTTTGCCTCCGGCAGTGTTTGAATTGCCAATTGTTTTCTTTCTTTGCGACTATTATTGTTATAACTATTGCCCCACTGCACTTTGGGTAAAAAACCCGATTTTGGTGCATAAACCTATTTATTTTCTTAATTTATTTTTATGAATGGCCCATACTAATCGAATCTAGACATCTTCATTTCAAAAAAACCGCCCTCCAAAAATTTTTGGTGGCAACTCTGTAGTGTTGCCACTCCAACAAAGTCAGCTGTTCGAGAGGCTTTGCTATGTCGTTAAATTGGCGCGAAAAATTGGCAAATAATAATAATAATAATAATAATAATAATAATAATAATAATAATAATAATAATAATAATAATAATAATAATAATAATAATAATAATAATAATAATAATAATAATAATAATAATAATAATAATAATAATAATAATAATAATAATAATAATAATAATAATAATAATAATAATAATAATAATAATAATAATAATAATAATAATAATAATAATAATAATAATAATAATAATAATAATAATAATAATAATAATAATAATAATAATAATAATAATAATAATAATAATAATAATAATAATAATAATAATAATAATAATAATAATAATAATAATAATAATAATAATAATAATAATAATAATAATAATAATAATAATAATAATAATAATAATAATAATAATAATAATAATAATAATAATAATAATAATAATAAATACCTTTGCAAGGAATTTCCATTTTCATATTTATTAAACTTTTTTTTCACAGAAAACAACAAGCACGTAAAGTTTGCCAATTTTAAGCTTAAACATTTGATTTTATGTGTCTTGTTGTCCACCTGTAAAATGTTTTATATGTGTATCTTTATAGATTTAAACTAACAATTGTGTTTGTGTTTTGTGGAGTATAACTTATTAATAGCACAGACTTGCAAAAGAGTAAGAACGAGAAATTGATTACAAAAGTGTCCTTATTGTCATACAACTAACCGTTTTTGCTCATTTTTGCTCCTTTTCGCTAAACTTGCGTTTATGTAGAGACATATGTGTTTGGTCACGGGGCTCTTCTTGCAGTTTGGGAAAGCAACAAACGCTCGCGAGAAGCATTGGAGACTTACATATTCGACAAATTGAATGCCGATCATCAAAAAGAAACAATAATAAAAACAATATCAACTAAAATTACTAACTTTATAAATTACATAAATAAACATTTGCCTCGATGCTGCCGAAACATAAAGCGATTTAGACAAAAACACGCTATGTGGCTAGCCGGTAATATGACTATACTTTCTGATAGAAATGAATCCCCACAGAAGAAAGGTGGTCGTCCAAAATTGTCATATGAAGCTGCTGGTAAACGACTCAAAATAAAGTTGGCATCTGAACTTGCGGTAGAAAATGAAAATTCAACTCCTTTGTTACTACACGCTGCTAACATTTCGGCCAGAAAATCAACAGAAAATAAAATTATTAAAAAAAGTGATAGAACTGAATCGCTGGCTCCGAGTCCAATAACTTCTGAAAAGGCATTCGCTTTTTTTATGGAAAATGGATTTACTAAGCAGCAATACATAAACGTAAAACAAATTAGTAAACAACATGGCTGCGATATTTACCCCCCTTATTCGAAAATAGGTGAGGAGAAATTAAAATGTAGACCTGCTGGAATAGCATGGACAGAAAATGAAGCCAAAGTTTCCTTGCAAAACTTATTGAACCATACCGCTTCACGAATATTACTGATGCAGTTTATACAAACAAAAATTTAGCATCGCAGAGGGTCAATCCTTAGATGATTCTCTTTTTGTTACATCAATGATTCCTATAAAAATGATAGATCAGAAACAAAGGGTTATTTGGTTAAATAAATCGCCTCAGTCCATAAGATTTTGCCGTCCTGTGAAAATTGCTTACGTAAAAGAAACAACGTCTCTTATATTAAAAGAAAATGAAAACTTGGACAATCAGATTAAAAACCTGGATATATACGTGCATCCTTATCAATCAGCCGAAATTTTTGTAAAATTTGATGGGCACCTAACACTTATAGACGGCAAGGTGTTAAATATATTAACAGGAACGAAATCCTGTCAGTTGTGTCCAATGTGTGGGGCAAAGCCCACCCAGCTTCTTACTATTACTGATTTTAACTCCAAAACGTTTGATATGAAGCCACATACGGATCAATATGGATTAAGTTCCCTTCATGCGTGGATCCGCTTTTTTGAATTCTTGTTCAAAATATCGTACAGAATTGAGCTTAGAAAGTGGCATGTCAAGGGAAATGAAAAAATCGAATTGGAGGCACGTAAACATAAAGTTCAAGCAGCGTTTTGGAATGATATGGGGCTTCATGTGGACAAGCCGAGACAAAACGGCAGTGGCAATACAAATGACGGAAATACGGCGAGGCGGGCATTCTCCAACCCAAAATTATTGTCCTCTATATTAGGAATAGATCACAGTTTGATTCAGCGCCTACATGTAATTCTGATCGCCATAAATTGTCATTACCCTATAAATTCGGAAAAATTCAAAATATTCTGTTCAGAAACTTTTTCTATGTATATGGCTAATTACTTTTGGTACCCCATGTCGCCAACAGTGCACAAAGTTTCAGTACATGGATACATAATCATTGAAAAATCGATTGTTCCTGTTGGCTCTTTAGCAGAAAGTGCATCAGAAGCAAGACACAAACTTTTTAAGGCTGACAGAAAAGATCATGCCAGAAAATGCAGCCGGGTTGACAATATGTCAGATGTTTTTCACAGAGCTATGGATTCGTCTGATCCCCTATTATCTAGTTTTTGCTCAACAAAAACCAACCGGATGCCTCTGCCAGCAGAGGTTGTAGATCTTTTGGATTCGCCAATCATATCCCCAGGCACAGAAGACACAGATGAAGAAAATTGTAACGATGATGTAAGTGACACTTTTTAAATAGAATTAGAGAAAGAGGTACCAGACGATATTGAAAACTAAAAAACAAGGAAAAAATAAAAAGAGTAAGTTAAAATTGTTGAGTTATTAAAAAAAATTAATCGAATTTTTTTTCAGTGTTCTTCAAATGTAACAATGGATCCCAAATATGTTACCGGTTTTTTTCTATAATGTAACACCAAATAGGATTAAAATTATAATTTATAATAATTACTTATTTTAAAATGTATTTTTAACCACTGTGCGGTGGACAAATTAAAAAAAAAAACAAAAACCAAAATTTTGTTTAAGTTTAAATAATACACCAAAAAAAATTTCAAGTCAATATCTTAAAAACTAGAGTTTATGCACCAAAACCGGTTTTTTTGCCCATAGTGCACTGTCTATCTCGGTTCTTCTGGCCACAGTTCCGTTTCGAGTTCCTGTTCTGATATTTTCGGTATGGGCGTTTTCGTAATCCCCAAACTGTTCTGAATGGGTTACTGACCATTGGATAAGGAAATCCGATTCCTGGTCACCCATTTATATTCGGGATTGGGAACGGCATTGGTAAGTGTTTACTCCCCACTGATACTGAGACCAGGTTTCGTTTCATCTGCTGTCCGGGTTTTTTCCCTTTTTTGCTCCGATGCTAAAAGCTCTTTACCGTCTTTGTTTTTGGTTTCGGTCGGCCTGATCGGATATTTCGCCCTCTGTTCTGCCTCTTCCAGATTATAAACAATCCTTTCCCTGCAGGCTATTTCATAAGCATTTGCTATGTTTGGCACTCCCATATTCCTACTGATCACGCCTATCGGCCCTTTTTTTAAGATGACACAAAGGCATTTAACGCCATTTCCTCGTATCACTTGATCTTTTCCTTCCTGACTTGACTAGGTTTACAAGGATTTTTCTCAATGGCATTACCTATATATCTATTTTAATAGCGCTTATGACTTGTGTTTGAGCACAAGACTATCTAAGTGAATAACATGAACCTCCATACGATGACTTCTTCGCAATTCTTTTACCGGCCTAACGGTGCAAAAATATTATAAATAAAATGTAATCTATTTTAAAATGGATTTTGTCCAAATGTGGAATTTTTGGTTTGTTTGGACGGTTACCATAAAATTAGACATATCTGTTTTTATTTATTTCGAGATTTTACGATATCAACAGACGCCTTACAGTCACTAAATTATTAAAGTTGTAGCTTTTTTAATCTTAAAAAAATATTTTTGATTTGCTTCTACTTTACCAGGAAATATTATCATCCTTCTTTGGGCATTTTGGCTGTAAACTAGTGTAATCGGGTCAAACACGTTTTTCCCATGGTTAAAGTATAATTAAACAAAAACACCTCTTAACGAGGTAAAAATCTAGTGACGATCGCACCTTCAGCCAACAAAAGTTCTGATATGAACTTTTGTGACGAAAATGTATTATACGATTTACTAAATAAATAAAATTTCTTAATTTTTCTACATTCGGCACGCTTTATCAAAATCGTAAAGCTTAACCTAAGCATATTTAATAGCAGCGTGCCGAATGTAAAAAAAATTTAAAAAATTGTATTTATTTAAAAGATCGTATAATACATTTCCGGTCCAAAAGTTTATATCAGAACTTTTGTTTGCTGAAGGTGCGATCGTGCGATGTGGCTTCGCCACAAAGTGGACTGCCTTGTCATGGCAGTCATGTTAGTTTTCACATTAGTGTACCTCACTACCATGATCAGAAATCATGTTTAAATTAAAAATTAATACAATAGTGTTTTTGCTTTTATTCCGCTGTAAAGGTTGGGATTTCGCATGCAATTCTGTGAAGAGCACACTTAAAGATTTTTTCAAAAAGAGCCAACTTAGTTTTCGTCAGAAGTTTTCTTGGACGTTGATGCACTATGGTCAGTACAAACAAGTGGCCCTACGACACCAAGCAAAGCTTGTTACGCGCGGAGCCCATCACAGTTTTGGGCGAGTAAGCATAATCGCGGACAAAGAAAAAGACAATGTAACAATAGACAATTAAAAATACAGGTCAATATACGAATAGACAAAATACATCAAGTAAAACTAATCAGTTACTAGGGAGGATAGTATTATTGATTTAAAGATAGGAAGTGAGTCAGTAGTAGATATTAGATGATATAGTCTATTATAATAATTGCAAAGTACTCTAAAAAGTTCATGCATTGCGTAATTAGAGATACAGTGATTTAATACTAAATGAATATAGTTTCTAGTGAATCTATTTGGCACATTAAAATGCAGGCGACCCAGTAACTCGGGACTCTCTACATCACCATGAATAAGATTTCTAATAAACGTAATACCAAGCATAGTTCTACGGTTAGCTAACGATGGTAAGTTAATTAGAAGTAGTCTACTAGAGTAGGATGGTAGTATTAGGCTTGTATCCCAGTAAGGTCTCCGTAAGGCAAATATTAAGAAGTTTTTTTGCACAGACTCAATCCGGTCTATATGCACCCCATATTGGGGACTCCAAACAGGAGCGCAGTACTCAAGAATTGGTCGGACTAATGAAATAAACAAGGTCTTTGTGACATAGGGATCATCGAATTCCTTCGACCACCTTTTGATAAATGAAAGCACGCCCCTGGCTTTATTTACCATAGTAGTAATGTGATCGGAAAATTTAAGTCTAGGATCCATGTAGACTCCTAGGTCGTCAGCATGCGTTATCCTATCTAACGCACAACCACTCAAAGTATACGTTGAGTATTGGGGGCTGACACGAAAAAAGGTCATCAGTTTACACTTAGAACCATTTAAATTCAATTCATTATCCATGCACCATGTTTGAAATGCATTTAGATCCGATTGTAAAGCTAAACTTTGTGCGGGGTCATTATATTGCAGGCACAACTTAACGTCATCTGCGTAAATAAGAACCCGTGACTTAGTTAAGACTAATGGAAGGTCATTTATAAATAATGTAAACAGGAGCGGACCAAGATTACTTCCTTGTGGTACACCGGACGTAACTCGGATTAGGGATGACAAAGAGTTTTTAAAAATGACGCTTTGAGTCCTGTCATTCAAATAACTTAAAATTCACCTAAGAAGATCACCTGGAAACCCTAGGACTAAAATCGGGTGATTTACAGAATCAAACCACCTATAACAAATGAAGTAAACTCTAAAAGGTTGGTTGTCGTTGACCTACGTTTTATAAATCAGTGTTGACAAGAGGAAATAAGGGACCTACAACTGTGTTGTAAATGAGGCGTAATAATGTTCTCAAAGGGCTTCGGTATAGCTGATAGCTTTGAAATACCTCTGTAATTACATGCGTTCAATTTACTCCCTTTTTTATGAAGCGGGATAACAAACGACTCCTTCCATCTGTGTGGGAAATCGGATGTTTCTAAAGACAAAGTAAACAGTTTGTGCAATGGTCTACACAAAGTCTCAGCGCAATACCTAAGCACACATCCAGGGACTCCGTCAGGACCCGGAGAGTAGACTGGTTTGACCCTTTGCAAATCTAAAAGAAGTGAGGTTTTACTTATAACAGGACAACAAATAAAGTTTGATTAAGGAATGACATATGGGTAAGACTGATCTGGAGGACTTGATGTTGAATAGGTGGTTTGAAAAAACTGTGCAAAAAGATCGGCTATGACTTGATCAGTGCTAGCAGCCGAATTTTCAAATTTAAGTGATGATGGGTAACTAGAAGATTTACGCTTTGTATTGACAAAATTATAAAACTGTTTTGGGTGCAGTGTAATCTGGGTCTTGCAACGAGCTAAATAGTTTTTATAACACTGGGCGTTAAGCACGGTGAAATCAGACCGAGCACTTAAGTATCGGGAAAAGGCAGCTTGTGAACCTGAAGCTCTAAACTTTTTGTAGAGTCTAGACTTTACATTTTTAAGTCGTGCCAGCTCTTTGTTAAACCACGGAGGTTGGTTTGAAATTTTAGGATAATACGTAGGAACGCATGTATCAAAAACTTCGCTTAATATGTAATAAAATATATTAAGCGCTTCATTTATATTAGTACTTAAGTACAGATTGGACCAATCCGAGCAAGCTATAAGGCTATTAATGAGTGCAAAGCTTGCTCTACGAAAGCAGGGGATGCGTTTAGCTGACTTTTCGATAGTTCATGCACTTTTGTACTCGTGTCAATAGTCAGCTCCAGCGTTGGGTGATATGGGTCTTCTGGTAAAGTAATTGCAGAGGTTCTAACTATGCGAACACAATCTGGACTGGAAACAAATCATAGATCTAGTAATTGTCCTAACAAATTTAGAACATGATATACTTGAGACAATGAAATATCAAGGAACCGTCATGAAAATCATGCTGCGTTGAAGGTAACAATATATTTGAGGTTTCGACGGTGGACCATGTCGCCCTAGGTATATTAAAGTCACCTAAAACTATTAACAGATCCCTATCTGATAGTTTACTTGAAATAAACTGGATAGCGGACAGATGATTCGCATTTGTCGGGAATTCCGATGATGGCGGAATATATGAACATGTTTTAAACGGAGAGATGGAATAAAAGTCGTTTCAAAGGGCGTACAAAGTCTTTCGAAATTTCTTTTAACGATATATAGCACAATCCTGTACCTTTAGTAGTTTACAAGTTACGGGTGTACTAAAAATAGTTATTTATAGCTGCTTTTCTGCCAAACCAACGAGTTTTTCCAAAAGTAGCAAAACTAAGGTTTTTTATATTAAGCTGTTTAAAATCGTCTTAAGTTTCCAGGACCTTCAAAAAGAGTTTGGATACGCACAAAAAGGTCAATGCTCAGGCAGTGTAAGATCTTCTGAACGAAGAGACTTTTTACAACAATCAGTCGTATGTCAAAAGTTGAGAAATCTCAAGGGCTATACACCAGAATAAAAACTGAATTTAAAAGAAACTTGTGCCTATAATTCTTAAACGGTTTTCTCGCTAAACTAGATCATTTTTCTAAAAGTGGTAAAAGTTAAGTTTCTTCTATTAAGCTGTTAAACATCATCTTTAGTTCTCCTGGACCTTCAAATATAGTTTGGATACTCACAAAAAAAGGTCAATGCTTAGGCAGTGTAAGATGTTCTAAACTAGTAAATGTGGCCATATTTGTTGATTAATAACTTTAACACGAAACTTTTTACAACTATGTGTCGTATGTCAACAGTTGAGGAATCTCAAGGGCTATACACCCTTAAATTTAATTTTAAATTAGAGCCAATTTTAGGAATTTTGGCATTCGACGCGTGTTATAAGTGAGAATACAACTAGTCTAAAAGCGGGGCTATTTATCCCCACCGACCCCAACAGATCAAATTTTCTAAATTTTCACGCTTTCACTTTCACCGCTCTTTTTCCCAAACCAATTTATTTTTTAAAAGTCTTGGTATGCAATCCTTTTAGTTTTTGCATTAACTTTCGATTGATGTATCATTTGAAACACTCGTACGATTACAGTAGATTTTTTTCGCATTCGCCCAACCTCCTGGTGCGCTTCGTCACTACGAGGACTGCCGTCTACAGTGATAATTATTAAAGACTTCTTTCTTAAATTTAGACATATTATGTATTTGCTTGATTGCTTATTAAGGGGGTATTCTAGTCTAGAGGCTCTAGTTTCAAGCCTTTTTTAACAATTAATTAAAACTAAACAATTGATATTTTTGGTGTCGGGTTTTTTATCATTTGTTTATTTAACTTAGAAGAGTACATAAAATAAAATTAAAAAAAAAAATTTTTTTTTTCATCGAGTTATGCGTCCTTGAAGTAGAGGGGGAAAAAAAAGGCCGTGTCCTCGTCGCTATGATTTCTTCCCTTGTGGTCATCTTAAAAATAAAAAAAAAAAAGATTCTTAATCAGTACGAATGTCGCTATGTCATGAACCAGCAAAACTAAAAAAAAAAAATTTTTTCATAAAATGGCGGCCACTCAAAAAAAGGTCGATTTTTTTTACTAATTTTTTAATTTTATCGATTTTTTTAAAAATATTACAAATTTTAAATTCTTAATTTTTGTTGGTTCATGCGATAGAGAGATATTGAAAGAATATTCATGCCAAATTTTAAGTAAATCGGCTGCTTAGAACTTGAAATATTATGGCTACCGTATCAGAAAAAGTAGTTTGGAGAAAAACGCGTTGAAAGTTTTACGTTAAATTTTAGGCAGTGTAACTGATAGAATAGCACGTATAACTTAAATTATCTTAATCAGCCATAATTTTAAAGATAATTTGAATTTTGAAAAATCCGTTTAGGGAGATATTTTTGAATATCTAAACTATCGAATTATGAAAAAAAAAAATTTTCGATTTTTTTAAATTTGTAGACTAGAATACCCCCTTAATAGCTTTCCATCGGCTTGGGAAACGCCTCTAGCATAATATAATACACATCTGTTTCTTATTATTGGATATTTTATATATTTGTTTTATAAGTTCTTTATGCAGTGCGATTTAGAATACAGAGGTATACATTTTTTTTCGCTGTCTTCTAATTTCGCGGTTTTAAGGCGGTTCGTTATGTTTCACTTTGTCGTCGCAAGTTTCACACCGCTTGTATTATTCTGCCGGAAGATGCAATTAAATTTTAAACAATATGCTTAATCGTATTTTGCAGTGTGACAGTTGCCATGATGTTATTATGAAAAATCTCTATGAACAGAAGTCTTCTAATTTCGCGGTTTTGAGGCGGTTCATTATATTTTACTTTGTCGTCGCAAGTTTCACACCGCTTGTGTTAATCTGCCGGAAGATGCAATTAAATTTTAAGCAACTATGCTTAATCGTATTTTGCAGTGTGGCCGTTGCGATGATGAGATTATGAACAATCTCTATGAACAGAAGTCTTTATTTCAATTTAAGTGCTAAATTTTCAAAATCCTCCCCGGAATCTTCTGGTACTATGGCCAACGTGAATTCTAATCAGCGGAAGAGGGTAGGTTTGTCGACCCTCACCCTTAATCCAGCTCCAGATGCATCAAAGTCCGATCTAGCTAACCCTTCTTCCGACCTTGATCCCGTTATAATAACGAAAGTGCTTGTAAAGAACCCCAACAATGATCGCAAGAACAACAAGTGAAAGTGACACATTATTGGTTTGGCTCCCTCATGTGTTCCAGTTGAAGCTCTGCCAAGCAAACGATTTTTGCACATTTGCAAATTCAAATTCAAATTCAGCCAGAGGCGCTGTGTGAATATGTGGTGGAAACGTTGAGCGCTAATGCTGACACATTAACTTACAATTCTCTAACAATAAACATTCTCTAACAATAAACATTAACTTTAATTTTATTATAACTTTTATTTGCATTCATCAACTTTAAGCTTGGAGTACCGCAGCAGTATTTCCAAACTGTTTTCAATAATGAATTTTGGCTTCAATCAGTAAAAGTGAGCCAATTCACTTGAGTCCATTTGTACTTTGCGGTTGTGGATATTCCAAAAGGAGGACCATTGCGGACTTCTACTCCATCCAAAATGTGCCTATTTCTTTTCTGAACCAGATGTCTTAAATCTCTGCTTCGAGTTCGAACATCGTGTCACTTCTTTTGCGCGGCTTATGCCCGCAAATTATAGTTGATTCTCTTCCAAACAGCGCTCTCTTTGGATTCTCTATTCATCACTCTGCCTCATTAAATCCGCCAACCGCGTTGTGCGATATCACTCGCCGTTTGCTGCACTTGCACTTGCGCTCTTCGCTTTCTGCCGTTTCGTCGCATGCCTTTACATCGGGATCTTTTTTACATTTCATATTTTTCTAATTCGCCGCTGGAGATTAATCAACATCGTATGCTGCCATCTGCCGATTTAAATATCAAAGAGCTTAGCGCGTCTCTTGGGATAGCTCTCTTTTCTATAAGAAGTCAAATACTCTCTTCACAGTGTTTTCAGCGCCTCTTTTTGATGACGCACTTTCGATGGCCCTCAATGTATATACAAGCGTCCGTAAGAAAATATACTTTAAAAATATATCCATGATATCCATGAGAACCAAAACGCAATCTGTCTTTATGAACACTTCTAACAGCGATTATGACATTATAATACTTGTTGTCACTTGGCTTAATTCTAACATTGGTTCGAACGAAGATTTTGATCCAAAATTGTTTTAAGTTCTTCGTAAAGATAGAGACTTTGGCAGAATGCAGTGCGAGAGAGGAGGTGGTGTCATTACGGCTGTTAGCCGTAAATTCTGTTGTACCTCAATTCAACTTGTTAATGATGACTCACTTTTGGACTTTACTATTTTAAACTGTGTTGCACACCATATTGAACTTTACAGCTTTCTGCCTTTTGTTGATACAAATCCTAGACACATAAATGATCCTTGTAGCTTGAGTACCCATAAAGACTGCGTCATATCCTCAGATTGGGGTGCCTTGCTATCGAATTCCTGCATTGAAACTAGTTATAAAACCTTCCTTTTAACGATCACAAATACTCTAGACAGAACAGTCCTATCCATGGTACGAAGTTCTTATAGGCTTCCTTGGTATACTAAATGACTTCTATGATGCATAACCCGTAGGAACAAATATTACAAAAGATTTTCTCGAACACGAAACCCTGCCGATGGTGAAAGATACAGGCAGCACAAACGTGAGTTTTTTTTTTTTAATAAATACCTATTTAATTAATATATTTCTGAAGTTGAGAGTAGTTTAAAAGCCAATCCAAAGGCGTTCTGGCTCTTCGTCAACTTAGTTCCTTTCACTGAGGCCGATATCGCCAATTGGTTAACTGCTGGTTTTTCCAATTTTTCCATTGAGCCTTCTTATGACTGGTATGTATTTATTTCATAAAAGTCAGAAAATATCTGCCAACATAAACATAGTACCCTTCTCACATCAAGTGGTCGGGGGCAAAGACAGGTGGGTTAAGGTGTTTGTTACATTTAAATTTACAGAGCATTCAGTGAATATCAAAAACTTCAGTTCATTATATTGCGAACATAAAACGCGAAATGCATCATGTAACTTATCGGGACCTTAGAGGGATGGGGAACTGTATTTGACCAAGAAATTGGATTGAATTTACAAGTTTAGTGATAAATTTGTGAAGGATCGATGTGTTTCCCAGTTGAAAGCACGTAATGCAAACAAAAGAGACTGTTTCTATACCTACTCGATAAGGTTCTGATACACGAGTTTAAGTTATGGTTAAAAAAGACTTCAAGGTCTGAAACGAAATTTATGCGTTCAAGATCACTCGACCCAATAAAATATCTTGTGAGGAAAAGATTCTTCCGATAAAAGGGCATAAAGTTACATTTAGATTTGTTTAAAAAAAGCCAGTTCTGAATGCTCCAAGAATACAAATTGTTCAAATCGGCTTGCAAAAGTGCATGGGAATTGGGATTCGTTAACGGCAAGCAAATTATTACTTCGTCAGCATACATCATAACATGAGAGGAGAGAACTATTTGAGGCAAGTAATTTATGAAAATTCCAAACAGAAGAGGTCCTAGGTGGCTTCCTGGGAACACCAGAGGTCACGTGGACAAGGTTAGAGATTGAGCTTTTAAAAGCTACTTTCTGAGACCGGTTCGATAAGTATGTTGAAATCCATTTAGTCAAATAGTATAAGTTTTTTTCAATAATAGCTGATGGTTCCCGAAATCAAATGCCTTACTGAAGTCCGTAAAAATGACATAAGTTTGATTATTATTTTAAAAGCGCTTCTAATGACTGATGTAATTTCAAGAAGATTCGTAGACGTTGACCTTCGTTTCATAAAGCCATGCTGAGTCGGGGACATTACTAAGCTGCTTTGGTGCTGTAGCTGAGCGGTAATTAGCTTTTCAAAAATCTCGGGAATCGCGCTCAGTTTTACAATACCGCTGTAGTTTATAATATTCGATTTGCTCCCTTTGTTATGAAGTAGAATGATAAAAGACTCCTTCCAAACTTCAGGGAATAAGAGTGTAGAAGGCATATCTGAAAAAGTTTAGTTAAGCGCTTGCACAAAGCATCGGCACATTTTTATAACACAGCTCGGTACAAGATCAGGGTCCGAAGAGAAAGATAACTTGGTTGTTTGAAGATTTTGAAAAACATTATCCTCACTTAAAAGGGGCATGAAAATACAGTTGGTGTTGATGCATTATATTAATTTGAATTTGATATGTTGATGTTATGTCATTGTGTTATGTAAGAAAAATACTAAACTGTTATGGAAATCTCGCATGTATCACCGAATGAAAGACGGTCACTCTAGTCGGCAAAAAGAGACGCATCTTGCATAAAAAAAAATTCTTGAAGTACACGAGTTGACGAGCGCAAAAGCTCAAATATATTGCAAAAGATCCAAAAATAAGTGATCAGCATATAACAGGTGTTTTCTTCAAACGAATCTTTCGACGACTACAACGACAGTGGCTTGTGTGGGTTAGAAGTCGGTCTTTCGAGCCCCATAATCCTTAATCGGTATAACCCTTACCAGGTAATTACCCCAACAAATGGTCTTTCGAGCCCCATAATCCTTAATCGGTATAACCCTTACCAGGTAATTACCCCAACAATTGGTCCTTCTTAGCCTCCTGAACGGCACATGGATTACGCGAAACTAGAGCGCAATTTCATCAGCCAAAATTTGCAAGTGTATGTATTACCGAGCGTGATCTCGGACATGCACAGAACAGTCTTCACACATACATTGACGACGACTAGTGTGTGTGTACCTGTAAAATTTGGAACTGGAAAAACACGACCTCAAAAAGATGCCTAAGACACGTCTCAAGAAGCATAAGAATGACGACAATACGCCCAGGGAAATAGAGGACACGCCGCGACCAGGCATCTCTGCGGCGAATCTACTGGAGATTTCAATGGCAACGGTTATGCGAGGGGCAGCATCAACGCAGAAAGTTCCAGAAAGGTGGGACGAAGAAGCACAGTCTAACCGGAGCCACCAATCTCAACGATCCGTTAAAGCCCAAAAACTTTAACTTCAAATGGAGCATCTACAGAAGCAACAAGAGCTGAAAGCTAAACGGATGCAGCTTGAGTTCGAGGAGAAACAGTTGGAACTGGAGATGCAGATGCAAATGACAGAAATTGAAGAAGACAACAGAAGCCAAGACGACCAAGATGACAACATCGGCGATGAGTACAACAACGGCACCAGGACACGTGAGTGGGTTAAGTCTTCTCAACGAAAGCAAACAGATCAGCCTGATGACATCAATTCAAATGCCATTGTTAGTTTTATGGCTAGGCAAACAATTAAACAGGAACTTCCCTTATTCAGTGGTGACCCTTTAGAATGGCCAATTTTTATTGCCGAGTATGAGAACAGTTCTCAAGTGTGTAAATTCACCGACTACGAAAACATCAATCGCTTGCGAAAAGCACTGACAGGTCGAGCCAAAGAATGTGTACAGTCACTTCTATTAGTGCCACAAAATGTAAATGAGATAATTGACATATTAAGAAATCGATTCGGAGACTGTAGTCATGTCGTGAAAATGATGATAGATAAAATTCGAGCTTTTCCTGTAATCAAAGAGGATAAATATGACAGACTCATCACTTTTTATGATATGATTACAAATCTCATTCAAACTTTACTGTCCTTCAATGATATTGATAAGATTCGTAACAATTTTCTGTTTGAGGAAATTCTAGAAAAATTCAGGTTTCTCAAAAAATCTCATTCATAAAACATTTTCAAAAAATAAAGTCTGACGATCCGAAGATTATACTATTTCACGAATGGTTAGGTCAAACCATAAAAGCAGCCACATTGCTCGGATTCGGTCAGAATAAATCAAAAGACACAACACTAACAGTCTCAAGTCCAGTCAAGACATTTGAAAAATCCAAATACTATTGTAACTATTGTAAGTCTACTGATCATCACATAACAGATTGTCCAAAATTTAAATCCTTGAGTGTCGACAAGCGTTGGGAATTCACATCTCACAATAAGTTATGTATATCTTGTCTGGGTAGAAATCACATTATAAAAGACTGCAAACGCAAAAAGACTTGTAGGGCAGAAAATTGTAAGTTTAACCACAATTTTTTGTTGCATAAAGACAAAGACAACACAGCAAGCGCTTCCCTTGATATGCCTAGTAATCCTGACCAAAACAAGACAATTCCCAACATGAACTGCAACATTAATTTCGGTTGTAACAAAGTATTACTAAAGGTCATTCCAGTCACACTAATAGGTCCACAAAAAGCAATCGAGACATACGCTTTACTTGACGAAGCCTCGACAATTTCATTGATCGATGAACAACTAGCGACTGACCTACAACTAGAAGGACCGACTAGTCCTTTAAAGATGCAGTGGACAAATAACGAGGTATATGAACAAGCGAACTCAAAGGTAGTTAGTGTGGGTATCCGAGGTAAGGAACAGACTTCCAAAGTATTTACTCTTCGAAAAGTTAAGACCGTATCATGCTTAAGTCTACCCCTTCAAACCCTTTCAATAAGCGACATGTCTGAGACCTACGAGTTTTTGAAAGACTTTTCCTTTTGTTCCTACCAAAACGCGCATCCAAAGATTTTGATTGGTCAAGACAATTGGTCAATCATAGTATCTCGGAAATTGAAATATCAATTATTTCAAGGACCTGTCGCTAGCAAAACGGCGCTGGGTTGGGTTGTACATGGAACAGTGGGAATGATTAGAGAAATTCCAGATAGAAATTATTCATGCCATGTATTTAATTGCGTAGGTTACGACAACCCTAACGATGACCTGGACATTCTACACAATCTGGTTAAATCCTATTGGTCCATTGAGAATGAGTTATTAACACCTCATGACTTTCCGACATCACTTGACGACAGAAGATGTTTGGAAATTGTTGACAAAACCCTCAAACGAATCGATGACAGATTTCAATGTGGTCTATTTTGAAAAAGTGACGACATTAAACTACCTGAAAGTTACAAAAATGCATACTCTAGATTGTTGTTATGCGAAAGAAAAATGGACAAAAACCCGGAGTACGGGAAAAAATATAAACAAACCTTTGACTCCTACATACAAAATGGGTATATAAGGAAATTGACTTCTGCTGAGAAAACTAATATCACTCCCTTGACCTACTATTTGCCACACTTTGGAGTTCTAAATAGCAACAAGCCAGACAAACTTAGAATAGTTTTCGACGCGGCCTCCAAAAGCCATGGTTATTGTCTTAATGATTTCCTTTTGCCAG
This sequence comes from Drosophila subpulchrella, assembly GCF_014743375.2. Lineage (NCBI taxonomy): Eukaryota > Metazoa > Arthropoda > Insecta > Diptera > Drosophilidae > Drosophila > Drosophila subpulchrella. The sequence continues at coordinate 545,310 of NW_023665555.1, forward strand.
GTCCAGATCTATATAGCCAATTGTCAACAGTTCTAATGAATTTTCGAGAACACAAAATTGCATTTGTCGGAGATATCAAAGAGATGTTTCTCCAAATAAAAGTACAGGAGTCAGACCGTTGCGCACAAAGAATCCTATGGCGAGGCGACAACCGACAATCCGAACCGGACGTGTACGAAATACAAGTTCTATTTTTTGGCGCTAAATGTAGCCCAAGTATCGCCCAACAGGTCAGAAACAGAAACGCCTTAGATTTTCAAAATGACTATGACAAAGCCTGTAAGGACATAATAACAAAACATTACATGGATGACTATTTGGGTGGAGCTCCAGACATTAGTACAGCCGTAAAATTAATTAAGGACGTAACATATGTACACAAGGCAGGTGGATTCGACATGCGAAATTGGATATCTAATTCTCCAGAAGTTTTAAATCAGATAACAGACAACACTCCATCGAAACAAGTCACAGAAAAGAATTTAACCGAAGAGAGAGTTCTAGGTTTAATTTGGGATCACAAAAAAGACATATTCACATACAATTTAAAGTTTTCTAAGTCCCATTTTGAACTTCTTAACAATCTCAGACGACCAACTAAGCGAGAAATATTAAAAATAACTATGTCCATTTTTGATCCCTTAGGGTTTCTTTCAAACCTTTTGATATCAAATAAAATCCTTCTACAAGCCATTTGGGATAGCGGAATCCATTGGGACGACTACATTACAGACGATCAATTTCAAATATGGAAGGCATTGTGTAACAGCTTAAATAAAATAAACGATTTTTACATTCCAAGGCAGCTGACTACACTTAGCATAAGTCATTGTAATGTTCAGTTACATATATTTTGCGATGCATCAAAATACGCATTCGCATCTTGCGCGTACCTACGCTTCCAGTGTAACAGCCAAATAGAAACCACCCTGATTTCAGCTAAGTCGCGAGTAGCGCCACTTAAACCAATGTCAATTCCTAGACTAGAGCTTCAAGGAACCTTACTAGGAGCTAGGCTAAGCAAAGCTATTAAAGAAACGCTCAATCTCAGAATAGACTCAACTTTCATGTGGACAGATTCCGAGATAGTCTTATACTGGCTGAAAACGAGCAGCAAAAGGTTCAAGACTTTTGTGGCTCAGCGCTTGGGAGAGATACAAGAATTGACAATTTCAAGTGAATGGCGACATGTACCCTCAAAACTGAACCCCGCTGATAAAGCAAAGATCTCATCCTTTGACTTCTCATCAGATGAGTTATGGCTGACAGGACCGCCATTCCTTAGAAAAAATCAAGATCAGTGGCCATTAGGTAAAATCCCTCTAAGTCCAGACAGTTCTGATGCTAGCGATAAAGAGTTCGTAAATCTCACTACCATTCAAAAGCAGTCATTTATATTACCGGACGTCTCAAGGTTCTCCAATTGGATGAGATTCTTAAGAACAACAGCCTGGGTTTTGAGATACTTGACAAAGCTAAGACCAAATTTGAGAATATCTATTAATAATGAGCTAACAGCCACAGAACTTTTCAAAGCGGAAAAATTAATCTTTCTTAGCATACAACAAGACAGTTATTATCAGGAAATTGGAAAACTTAAATGTAATGAACCTGTATCAACTTCAAGCAGTCTGCATAGTCTACCCCTATTTTTCTCTAGCGATAATCTGTTAAGACTCAGAGGCAGACTAAATAATTTAAGTGAAGAGGAGATGAGTATCGACTCTAAAAATCCGATTATCTTAAGCAGAGATCATCCAATCACTAAATTACTCGTTCAGTACTATCACGTCGAAAATTGTCATATGGGAACCGAAACTGTAATTGCCAACATCCGCCAAAGGTTTTGGATTACAAAATGTAGAAGTACAGTAAAGAACATCATTCGAAATTGTCAGCAATGTAAAAACAAAAAAGGCAGGCCGCAACCACCTCTAATGGGTCAACTTCCAAGTTGCCGTATAAAGCCAACCGAAAGAGTCTTTTTGAAAGTAGGTATTGATTATTTTGGGCCTATATAAGTTACACAAAATAGAAGCCATGTAAAGCGTTACGGTGTTATTTTCACATGCATGACAACACGAGCAGTTCATCTTGAGATTGCTGAAGACCTATCCTGCAATGCGTTTATGCATGTATTTAGACAATTTGGTTGTAGGCGAGGATTTCCGACAGAATTATATTCAGACAACGGAACCAATTTCAGACGCGCTGACAAGGACATAAAAGAAATCATAGAACAGTGGCCAAATGACAAGTTTACTCAGTTTTTAACCACGAAAGGTTGCACTTGGTACTTTAATCCGCCATTGTCCCCTCACATGGGAGGAGCTTGGGAGAGGCTCATACAGTCAGTCAAGAAATATTTAGGAGTTCTACTAAAAGAGAGATATCCTAGAGAGTACACTTTGAAAACTTTGTTTTGTGAGATCGAGTTAATGATTAACAGTAGACCACTTTTGATTGTTCCTTCAGACTCCATGTCGGAACCATTAACGCCAAACGACTTGTTAATTGGTTCTAATTATCGCGAATCCTTTTATACTAACACCAATGATGGTGATTTGACACTGTTAAATATGTGGAAATCGTCACAAAGACTTGCAGACATTTTTTGGTTGAAATGGAAAAAAGAATATAGACAATTTTTACAATGTAGTCGTAAATGGACAAAAGACAGTAATGTTTTAAAACAAGGTGATGTAGTTTTGATAATGGAATCCGACCTTCCTAGAAATGTTTGGCCAAAAGGCATAATTGTCAAAACGTATCCATCAAATGATGGGCGTGTGAGAATTGTTGATGTAAAAATTAAAGACCATATTTATAAGAGACCTGCTGTAAAAATAATTAAACTAGATGTAAGAACAGATACATTGTAAACTCTAAGTATTGCCGTCGTCTATACTTAATTTTCCACGACTCCAATACTTGGGAGGAGGATGTTGATGCATTATATTAATTTGAATTTGATATGTTGATGTTATGTCATTGTGTTATGTAAGAAAAATACTAAACTGTTATGGAAATCTCGCATGTATCACCGAATGAAAGACGGTCACTCTAGTCGGCAAAAAGAGACGCCACTTGCATAAAAAAATTCTTGAAGTACACGAGTTGACGAGCGCAAAAGCTCAAATATATTGCAAAAGATCCAAAAATAAGTGATCAGCATATAACATGTGTTTTCTTCAAACGAATCTTTCGACGACTACAACGACAGTGGCTTGTGTGGGTTAGAAGTCGGTCTTTCGAGCCCCATAATCCTTAATCGGTATAACCCTTACCAGGTAATTACCCCAACAGTTGGTGGGAGGGAGAGGGTATGGGTGGAATGAAGTGTTATCGTAACTAATAAGTACGTGGACTGAAAATTCTTGGCAAATAAGTTCGCAATATCGGAGTCACAAAAGGCGGATGTAGAATGAAGGGGAAAACAAGGTGGAAATTGTTATGATTTTCGTTTCGAGTTGACAAATGCATATAACTGTTTGGGGTTATCTTGGAATTTGGTTCTACAACGCTTTACGTAACTATAGTAGCATTAGGAGTTATGGATTAAAAAATTGGTATGATCAGGAAATTTTAAATTCAATTCCAGAAACTTTTAACGTTGGTTAGTTATTTCGATGGTTTCACAAGGCTAAACTTTGATGCAATTTCTTCATTATTCCTTAAAAATTATATTGTCGGTCCTTACCTATGCCGGTCCACAAGACCGTAAGGACAAGTAAATGTAATAGTTCAAATTATAGGCAAGTTGCCAAGACCAGTAAAGAAAGAAAGAATATTTTTTGAAAAATGATCCTTCTTAATAAGGATATATATCGAGCATAGTCAGCATGGCTTCATGTCTGGTCGCTCTACGACAATGAACTTGGGTTGAACTTGCGTTTGAGTAACATTAAAAGATAGCCAAAGATTTTGACAAGGTTTTCACTCTGCCTTAAAGGCAAAACTTTCCAAGCTTGGCTTTCACTCTTCTTTTCTAGTTGGAAGTGTTGAAGTCCCTATAAAGCGACATCAGGTCTTCTTCAAGGTAGCCACTTTTTACTTTTAATATTTTTTATAAATAACATTTATGCCTGTATTCATTTTCGATCTTCCTTCTTTATGCAGATGACCTTAAGATTTATAGAACTGTCAGTACCATAAATTATTCTATACCACTTCAATCGGACTGGGACAATATCGGTAGGTGGTGTTCGCAGAATAATTTACCTTCACAAATGCCACATCGTTCGTTATACAAAACGGCCTATAACCATTCCATTAATTTATCATATTAATAACCACCCTCTCTGCCTGGAATGAAATCGTTGATCTTGGTAACTTATTTGATGATAAATTTCTGTTTAACGAACATTTGAATTATATATTACCAAAGATATATATGCAATGTTCGTCTTTGTTAAGCTGAATACTATATTATTCAAAGATCCGTATTCCAAATGGTCCGTATACTCTGCGTTTGTCCGATCCAGGGTTGAATATGCTTTCTTTTATTTGGAATCCTTGTAACGACTTAAATGTAAATTTGTAGAGGGGCATCTACGCAACTTATTGGCATGTATGTACAAACTCAAGAAGATATCTTTGATCAAAAGATTAAATACATCCACATGTATATCAACATAATTTAAAGCTCTCAGGCCTGCAACTTTGAAAGTGTTATTGTTATTGATTTAAATTAAGTAAATATCTTTATTCTGGACCTTAATGGAATCATGATGGTGCGGAGTTCCAGCTAACCATTTCCACAATGTGTCAAACTCATTTTTATACCCGTTACTCGTAGAGTAAAAGGGTATACTAGAATCGTCGCAAATTATGTAACAGGTAGAAGGAAGCGTTTCCGACCCCATAAAGTATATACACTGGTCGGCATAAGTATTTCGACGAAACAAAAGTTTTCGTTTTGAATTTGAACTTACTTCTTCTAAACTTTAGCATCAATGGAAAGGTAATTAAATGCCGTTTGAACGACACAATACTTTTCCTAGCCCATTCTGTATTTATTTGAAAGGACGAATTTGTGTAAAAAGCTACTTTTTAAACATTTTTCCTCGTCTTGAAAACAAAAAGTTGATGCAAAAAGTTTCGATTTAAGCGTTATGGGCGTTATAAAATATGTGGTACGTCTCCTTTTTACATTCAAAAAGCCGAGCTCTGAAAACAGTCCTAAGACCTACCGGCCCGATAGCTGATTTGTTGTCGTCCTCGGTAAGGTACTGGAGACCTGCAAAGGTCACTTGCGATTCTGATAAAAAAACATACATGTACTAAAATAAATATGTATTCACACTTTTTTTTAAGGTGGCTGATAAGCTTTGCTATAGAAGACTCTAACATACTATTTTATGTACTTGTTTCAACAACTACTCACCTTTTAAATATGTAAACGCTGGAAGAATCTCTCTTTGGGGTCGGAAACGCTGCTTTCTGCCTGTTACATACTTTCCGACGAATCTAGTATACCCTTTTACTCTACGAGTAACGGGTATAATTAGTGTAACGAACTGATTTTGTATGTCTGCTCGCTACGAGATTCGTGCGGCTAGCTCAGAAGATTGTGTGTTCGTCCCACCAAATTTATATGACGTGACTGCCCCGTAGATCAGTGAGAAAACAATGGGTTTAAATGGCAACAGTGGGATTTATTCTCGTGGTATTGGTACAGCGGGTGTGTGGCTATGCTGGCTTCTGTATCTCCTCGTTCTGATTCCGCCGGCTGCTGGTGCTCCTCCTTCTGGCTTGTAGACGCGTTGACTCGGCTTCCGCTTGGCTCCTGGGTCTCGGGACGCTCGTATTGGCCGCTTCTGCTCACTCGCCGACGCGCTGCCTCGGGGTCGCTTGTTGCGCCTTAGACTCGCAGAGAGTTCGGCCTTGTGGGCTTAGGGAAGCGTCACCGTTCTCAGACTAGGGTGAACAAGCCTTGCTCTCCAGGCCGACGCCTTTCGAGGCAATACCTGTCCCTTGCTCTGTCCCGGACGGTCCCGCTAGGTTCTTGCTCAGATCGCGCTGACAGTCCAGGCTGTCGCCAGGAGGCTGCCTAGCAGTTCACTTTGCTTAACGCCTAGCGCAGACGAACGTTCCACCCGACGTCACCCTACCGCTTATCGTCCGTGACGCGCCTGCGCTCCCCAATGAGCCCTGCGCGGCGATGGTAACGTGGCTGCCGGAAATGTCTGCTGGCGTCGCTGCCGATGTCTTCTGCGTTGTCTCCTGACCAGTAGCTTGTCGTTCTGGCACTCGGGGAATCGGGCGGTTGCTGTTCAGGAACTTCGCCGGTAATCGCAGGGCTCTCCAGGCGCTCGCCTCTTGAAACCGCAAATCGATCTACCGCTCGTCCGTCACGCCAGGTCCTGCTTGGTCGGGCAAGGTACGCTGGGTCTCAGACAACTTTCCTCCCCAAACTGACGGTTCCTCGTCGTAGGACTCTTCCGCTTGTCTCTGACAGACCCGCCGGGCGACTCGCCAGGGTGTGGTCGTGACAAAGTTGGAAAACGAACGCCTTGACTTAGCCGTGTGATGCCTTCCGGAACTCAGCCACTTGTGTCTCAATTCGGAGATTCCTGATGTCCCAATCTCGAACTTCTCGACGTGGCGATCTCGCTCCTTGTGTGCTTCCCACGGCGCTGCTTCCGACGACTCGCTTGGTTGTAGCTCCCTCGTAGATTACTTGCTTGACTGATTGTTCGCTTGGTACTTTGACTGATCTTGAAGGCTTGACTCCTCGTGATCGACTGATCCAGCTGCCAGCGCTCTGCGGCCTTATATAGGGCTTCCGGGAACCGTTATTCCCCTTTTGCGCACGGCACGCTGTATCTCTCCACTCCGGGTCCAAAGTCCGCGCCTCCTGGTTGACCCACTTGTCCTTCACGTACCGCTCCAATCGATGTTCCGCCCACTGCTGCCGTCCCGCTGATTCCCATGATGTTTGTGGCACGCCTGTGTGCCACTCCACTGCCGAGATGTGGCACTTCTTCTCCCGGTCCAAAGTTCACGGGAGAGTCCAAAGTCCGGTGCAGTTCCGTTATCCGCTTTTGCACACGGCACTCTTGCTCTGCCCGCGAAGTCTCCATTCTCTCTCGATCTCCATCCTTGGTCTCCAAACTCTCTCGCTCTCCTTCATTGGTCTCCAAACTCTCTCGCTCGCCTTCGCTGGTCTCCAAACTCTCTCGCTCTCCTTCGCTGGTCTCCAAACTCTCTCGATATCCACCCTTGGTCTCCAAACTCTCTCGTTCTCCTCGCCGCGCCGTTACTACGCGAATTCGCCGCGTATCTGGTAAGCGGCCGGCCATCTGCTGCTGCTTCTATTTGTGGGGAGTTATTCAACTCCTCACATTCCCCCCTTACTTCGGGAAACATTTAAGACTGGTTCCTACTCTCCGGCGTTTCCTTGCTTATCCTAGCCTTTGAGTCCTTGTGATTCCCGCGGCGCTCCCTCGTGGCTCCCTCGACGCTCTTAACTCCCTTGAGTTTCTACAGCGGGGGTCATCCTCCTCGTAGCAACTTTAAATCTCCCGCGCCGATATTTCCTGTGTTCCCACTGGGACATCGATACTCCTGGGCTATCGATCCCCAGCTCGCTGCTCATTGCTGCGTTCTACTCCTTTTATTCGCTTCCTCCGCCTGGTCACACCATTCGTGCGTGATCGATGTGCGTTATCGATATCGACGGTGCGGCGTTGCTACCTGCTCGTTGCGATATTTCCACCTTTGGCCGATATTACCATTTTCGTGTACCCATCGATCGAACTATCGTCTAGTGCCAATCGATCGCCTATCGAGGCGCCCCCTTCCCTGGCTCGTGGTGATTTTGCAACTTTGGATCTGCCCGCACAGCTTCTGGCTGATTCTGTCTTTTCCATTTTCTCTTCTCAGCTCCTTTCAGCCTATGCCGTTCGTTGCCCTCAACCTCCAGTACAATGGCCCCAGCGGCCTTGAATAACGTTTGGGCTTCGTTTGCAGCAGAGCTTTTCTGCCCGTGGTGAGTTGCACATTTGGTTGAACCGGCATTTACTTTTCTTTCCTTTCAGGGTTTGTTCGTGTGTTTTTTTTTCTGTTAACTGTTGGCGCGATGCGTGTTCCTATCTCTTGTGACCAACTGGATACGGTGTAGATCTGATTCTGCACCGTCCTCCCCCTTTCCACGGGTAACAACTAGACGAGCTCGTCCGGTGCTCCGTATAGAATCTCCGGATGCTACGGTGTATGTCTGGACTGCGCGCCTTGTTTTGCTTGTCTCCCTCCGCGCATACTCTCTTCTACGTCGCGTAATCGGTTGACGCTGGCTCGCGCCCGACGCTTAAACCTGTTGCCTTGCGGGTGGATCCCTTATCGTACTCGTGTCTTTGTGTCGTCCTCGTAAGTGTCCTTTCCGCCTGGCGTAATCTCGGATGACTCTGGCAACTGCCCGACGCTGAATCCAGTTGCCTTGCGGTCGGGATCACCATCCATCCTTATCCACGTCCTTGTGACCTATCCTTGTAATAGTCCTTTCTGCGTGGCGTGTGGATGACTCTCGCTTAGGTCTGACGCATAATCCTGTGGCCTCGCAGACTGGATCAACGTGAATTCCTTATCCATGTCCTTGTGACCTATCCTTATGGTTGATCTTTCTGCGTGGCTTGTGGATGACTCTCGCTTAGGCCTGACGCATAATCCTGTAGCCTCGCAGTCTGGCGTTTCTGCTGTCTGCTCGTTTTGTTGTTGCTTGAGCTCGCCAACGTGAACTGTCCTTTCTTTCTTCGACTGTGTGTGGCGAATTTTGCAGATCACTGGAGAGACGAAATCTACCACCTGGTAAGGGCCATCGTACCTCGGGGCTAGTTTTGCAGCGAATCCTTCAGCCGCTTTGGACAGGTGATGTTCCTTGGCCCACACTATGTCGCCCACCGCTGGTGACCATTGTCTCCTTCTCAGATTATAGTGTCTGGCTTGGTCCTGGGACGCCTTTTCCATATTTCGCCGTACGATCTCGAATACCTCCCTCAGTTTGTTGGCATTTTCCTCAGGGGTCTCCGTAGCTCGTCCAGTGCCTAGGGTTTCCTTATCATATAGGCTGCTGGGTAGACGTGGTTCCCTGCCCTGGGTAAGAAACGCCGGTGTATGGTCGGTGGATTCCGATGTGCTCGTGTTCACTGCTAGCATGATCTCCGGCGGCTTGCAAACTGTACTCCATTGTCCGTTATGACCACCTTCGGGACCCCGTACCTTGCGATTATGCGCTCCCTAAACGCCTTCTTGAGCGACTCTGCTGTCGCACTGCGTAGGGGCACCAGTTCCGTCCATTTCGAAAACCTGTCAATCATGACCAGCAGCATTTGGTTCCCGTGCTTAGATCTTGGTAGGGGTCCCACGAAGTCTGCACATACCGTGGCCCATGGTTCCTCCGGCACTTGGGTCAACATCTTCCCGGCCGCCTGCATCTGATTGGGCTTAAACCGCATGCAAATCTCGCATTTTCGTACGTGGGCTCGGGCGTCTCTATGCATGCCTGGCCAGTAGTATCGGGCTGCCAACCGTGCGATTGTCCTTCGGCTTCCTACGTGTCCCGCGGACGGTGCGTCGTGGTTTTCCCTCAACACTGTTTCTCGTAGTGACTTCGGGACGCACATCTTCCATGACGCGACGTCTTCACTGCCTGCTCGGTGAGGTATGTTTCTGTACAGTGTCTCACCATCCATAACGTAGTCCGGGTACTTCTGCGGTTGGGTCCTTATCTTTTCGCCCATGTCCTTGATCCAGCTGCACTCTCCTGAGGTTATTGTTGCCGATGCCTCTTTTACTCCTCGTAGCGTCTCTGGTAGTGGTTGTCTTGATAATGCGTCGGCCACCACGTTTAGCTGGCCCTTTCTGTACGCTATCTCAAAGTCGTACTGTTGTAGCTCCAGGGCCCATCTGGCGATCCTTCCTGAAGGGCTTTCGATGCTGTTGAGCCACTTCAGGGCCATGTGGTCGGTTACTGCCTTAAAGTGGTAACCTTCCAGATATGGCCTGAGCTTCCGGATCGCCCAGACGATCGCCAAGCACTCCTTCTCCGTTGTCGAGTAGTTCTTTTCCGCGCCGTTCAGTGTTCGGCTCGAGTAGGAGATTACTCTTTCGCCCTTTTCGGTGTCCTGGGTCAGTATCGCTCCGATGCCGTAGTCGCTGGCGTCTGTTTGCAGGATGAAAGTTCTACTGAAGTCCGGGCATGCTAGCACTGGATCTGCCACGAGTCTTGCCTTAACCTCCTCAAACGCCATCTGGGGCTCTGGTGTCCACTCCCACTTACTGCCTTTGCGCAGCAGGTCGTTCAGGGGTTTGACGATTCTGGAAAAATCTGGTACAAACCGGCGGTACCACGACGCTACTCCTAGGTATTGCCGGAGCTCTTTGACAGTCGATGGCGGTTCTAGTTCGGCGATGGCGGCTACTTTTTCTGGATCTGTTCCTATTCCCTCGCTAGTCACTCGATGACCCAGGTACAGCAGCTCCTTTTTGAAGAATTGGTATTTTTCTGGATTCAGCCTCAGATTTGCCTCCTTTAGACGCCGGAACACTTCCCTCAGGTTTCTTTTGTGTTCTTCCAGCGTGCGACCGATCACTATTATGTCATCCTGGTAAGCGAATGCGTGAGGTGACATCTCGGGGCCAATTACTTGGTCCAAGACTCGCTGAAACGTTGCCGACGCTGAGTGAAGTCCGAACGGCATTACCCTCCACTGAAACAGACCTTTGCCTGGTACCGTAAATGCTGTATATTGCCTGCTACTTTCTTCCAGTGGGATCTGCCAGTATCCATCCTTCAGGTCCAAACTGCTGATGTACCGCGCTTCTAGGATGTAGTTTATGCGGGGCATTGGGTAGGCATCCTTCACTGACTTCGCGTTGATCTGCCTGAAGTCGACACACAGTCTCCACTTGCCTGTCTTCTTTTTCACCATCACGATGGGGGAGTTGTATGGGCTCTTTGAATGCTCTATGAACCCCATTTGGAGAAGCTCGTCCACCTTTGCGTTGATTTCCCCTTGAATTTTTGGGTTCTTTGGGTAGTATCTCTGCTTGATTGGCTTGTCGTCCTTCATTTTGATCTGGTGTTCTGCCATATTCGATGTTCCCGACATTGTGCTGAAGTCTGCCAGCTCTGTTTCAAGGAACGCTGTAGTATCGTCCAACTCGTTTACTTGTTGAACGACTGCTACTGATAGCTTCTCCTCGAGCCATCCATTGTGTCGGTTCCTGGCTGGTATTATTATTTCGTGTCCAGCACACCTTATCTCGGTTCCGACTTGTTTCAGGAAGTTTCATTCCAACACTAATGGATCCACTACCCCGGGTAAAATCAACAGGCTCATGGTCACTTGTTTGTTACCGAATTTGACCTCCACCTCGAGCTGCGCATTAATTCCGCCGCACCTTCCATCTGCCAACCTAACTTGCCGTCTCGTCCTGGTAATCTTTCCTAGAGCAGCAATATTGTCCGCCAATTTTTCGCTAACGAAGCTTGCCGTTGCTCCGGTGTCGATTGTGGCTTTGTAGCTTTTCCCACCAATCATCACAGCTGCGGACAACTGCTGCTCCTCCTCGATTAGCTTGCCCGTTAGTTTGGAGAGGTGGCATTGTGCGATCCCCGCTCGCCTCTCTGCGGCTGAGATCGCTGGCCATTTCCCGATCGTTGGCAGCAATCGACGCTCCTCACACCCACCTTGCCGCATATCCAGCAAAACAGCAGCCGCTGGTTTCGACATCCTCTAGCCCAGTGTCCGTTCCCACCGCATTTCTGACAGGCCTCCTGCGGGTCTGTGATATGGGTGGCATCTTGTGGCCTCTGTGTGTTGCTTGGCGGCCTCCACAAGGTGTTGTTTGGATGTCTCTGTTGCTGTGGGGGTGGTGTGCCATGACCTCCGCGTGGTGCGTCTGTTGCCTGCTGTCGTCTGGCTTGGTGTGGTGGTGACCATTGGTCGTTTCCTCGTATGTCCTGGTTATCTGCCTCCTCGCATCTTCTGCATGTCACCTGTGTTGGTGACGCCGACTTGGTCCTTGAGAACTTGTTCTCCGGTGCGAAAACTTCCCGTTCCTTTTCAAGTTCTTCGTACTCGTCTGCTAATATCATCAGCGTGTCCAGGTCCGACACTTTGTATGCCCTTAGGAAGATCCTTAGACTAGGGGTGCAGTTTTCCTTGATGATCCTTAGGGTCTCTTTAGCGGAGTAATTAAGTGGCCTCACCATCGTCTGCATGTCGATCATGTAGTCCTTGAACGACTTGCTGAAGCCCTGCTTCCTTTGCCGGACCTGGTCCGCCAGCCTGGTGAAGAAATCTCTTGGCAGGAAATATGTGTGGAAACTTTCAATGAATTCTGCCCAAGTTCTCCACTGCTTATTGTTGGCGATGAACCATTTTAAAGCCCACCCATTAAGCCCATCGCTCGGGGGATCATATCTAAGTCCAAACCGTACGTGTTGGCGGACCATTCTACTTGCTCCAGGAACTCGAATGGTTTTTCCGCCCCGTCGAACCTGAAGGACCATTCACGGACCTGTTTAGCGACCTTTGCATAGTCCGACTGGCTTGGTCTCGGGGTTAGCGCTGCTGCTTTCTTTTCTTGGCTTGATTCTCTCCTGTGGGCCTCTTTTTGCATGTTGTCAATGCTCAGGCTTGCCACCAAGTTGTCCCCTTCAGCGTTCGTTAGCGTAATGCTCGGGCCGGCTCTGTCGTAGTATGTTGCCTCCAGCTCGGCCCAGATGTCGACGAGTTGTGGATCATTCTCTGTTTCGGAGTAGTATTCCGATAGTGCCTTCCTCATGTCGTCTAGCCTGCCCTCCAGGGCGACATTGAGCCTCTGTGCGACATGGGCGAAGTCTTCCTTCTTGAGGCGGTAAATCCACTTCTTTCCCATTTTTACTGTGCTGTTCTCACTGTTGGGACAATCACGTTGGGCGCCAGATGTAACGAACTGATTTTGTATGTCTGCTCGCTACGAGATTCGTGCGGCTAGCTCAGAAGATTGTGCGTTCGTCCCACCAAATTTATATGACGTGACTGCCCCGTAGATCAGTGAGAAAACAAAGGTTCAAATGGCAACAGTGGGATTTATTCTCGTAGTATTGGTACAGCGGGTGTGTGGCTATGCTGGCTCCTGTATCTCCTTGATCTGGCTCTGCCGGCTGCTGGTGCTCCTCCTTCTGGCTTGTCGACGCGATGACTCGGCTTCCGCTTGGCTCCTGGGTCTCGGGATGCTCGTAGTGGCCGCCTCTGCTCACTCGCTGACGCGCTGCCTCGGGGTCGCTTGTTGCGCCTTAGACTCGCAGAGAGTTCGGCCTTGTGGGCTTAGGGAAGCGTCACCGTTCTCAGACTACGGTGAACAAGCCTTGCTCTCCAGGCCGACGCCTTTCGAGGCAATACCTGTCCCTTGCTCTGTCCCGGACGGTCCCGCTAGGTTCTTGCTCAGATCGCGCTGACAGTCCAGGCTGTCGCCAGGAGGCTGCCTAGCAGTCCACTTCGCTTTACGCCTAGCGCAGACGAACGTTCCACCCGACTTCACCCTACTGCTTAGCGTCCGTGACGCGTCTGCGCTCCCCAATGAGCTCCGCGTGGCGATGGTAACGTGGCTGCCGGAGATGTCTGCTGGTGTCGCTGCCGATGTCTTCTGCGTTGTCTCCTGACCAGTAGCTTGTCGTTCTGGCACTCGGGGAGTTGGGCGGTTGCTGTTCAGGAACTTCGCCGGTAATCGCAGGGCTCTCCAGGCGCTCGCCTCTTGAAACCGCAAATCGATCTACCGCTCGTCCGTCACGCCAGGTCCTGCTTGGTCGGGCAAGGTACGCTGGGTCTCAGACAACTTTCCTCCCCAAACTGACGGTTCCTCGTCGTAGGACTCTTCCGCTTGTCTCTGACAGACCCGCCGGGCGACTCGCCAGGGTGTGGTCGTGACAAAGTTGGAAAACGAACGCCTTGACTTAGCCGTGTGATGCCTTCCGGAACTCAGCCACTTGTGTCTCAATTCGGAGATTCCTGATGTCCCAATCCCGAACTTCTCGACGTGGCGATCTCGCTCCTTGTGTGCTTCCCACGGCGCTGCTTCCGACGACTCGCTTGGTTGTAGCTCCCTCGTAGATTACTTGCTTGACTGATTGTTCGCTTGGTACTTTGACTGATCTTGAAGGCTTGACTCCTCGTGATCGACTGATCCAGCTGCCAGCGCTCTGCGGCCTTATATAGGGCTTCCGGGAACCGTTATTCCCCTTTTGCGCACGGCACGCTGGATCTCTCCACTCCGGGTCCAAAGTCCGCGCCTCCTGGTTGACCCACTTGTCCTTCACGTACCGCTCCAATCGATGTTCCGCCCACTGCTGCCGTCCCGCTGATTCCCATGATGTTTGTGGCACGCCTGTGTGCCACTCCACTGCCGAGATGTGGCACTTCTTCTCCCGGTCCAAAGTTCACGGGAGAGTCCAAAGTCCGGTGCAGTTCCGTTATCCGCTTTTGCACACGGCACTCTTGCTCTGCCCGCGAAGTCTCCATTCTCTCTCGATCTCCATCCTTGGTCTCCAAACTCTCTCGCTCTCCTTCATTGGTCTCCAAACTCTCTCGCTCGCCTTCGCTGGTCTCCAAACTCTCTCGCTCTCCTTCGCTGGTCTCCAAACTCTCTCGATATCCACCCTTGGTCTCCAAACTCTCTCGTTCTCCTTGCCGCGCCGTTACTACGCGAATTCGCCGCGTATCTGGTAAGCGGCCGGCCATCTGCTGCTGCTTCTATTTGTGGGGAGTTATTCAACTCCTCACATTCCCCCCTTACTTCGGGAAACATTTAAGACTGGTTCCTACTCTCCGGCGTTTCCTTGCTTATCCTAGCCTTTGAGTCCTTGTGATTCCCGCGGCGCTCCCTCGTGGCTCCCTCGACGCTCTTAACTCCCTTGAGTTTCTACAGCGGGGGTCATCCTCCTCGTAGCAACTTTAAATCTCCCGCGCCGATATTTCCTGTGTTCCCACTGGGACATCGATACTCCTGGGCTATCGATCCCCAGCTCGCTGCTCATTGCTGCGTTCTACTCCTTTTATTCGCTTCCTCCGCCTGGTCACACCATTCGTGCGTGATCGATGTGCGTTATCGATATCGACGGTGCGGCGTTGCTACCTGCTCGTTGCGATATTTCCACCTTTGGCCGATATTACCATTTTCGTGTACCCATCGATCGAACTATCGTCTAGTGCCAATCGATCGCCTATCGAGGCGCCCCCTTCCCTGGCTCGTGGTGATTTTGCAACTTTGGATCTGCCCGCACAGCTTCTGGCTGATTCTGTCTTTTCCATTTTCTCTTCTCAGCTCCTTTCAGCCTATGCCGTTCGTTGCCCTCAACCTCCAGTACAATGGCCCCAGCGGCCTTGAATAACGTTTGGGCTTCGTTTGCAGCAGAGCTTTTCTGCCCGTGGTGAGTTGCACATTTGGTTGAACCGGCATTTACTTTTCTTTCCTTTCAGGGTTTGTTCGTGTGTTTTTTTTCTGTTAACTGTTGGCGCGATGCGTGTTCCTATCTCTTGTGACCAACTGGATACGGTGTAGATCTGATTCTGCACCGTCCTCCCCCTTTCCACGGGTAACAACTAGACGAGCTCGTCCGGTGCTCCGTATAGAATCTCCGGATGCTACGGTGTATGTCTGGACTGCGCGCCTTGTTTTGCTTGTCTCCCTCCGCGCATACTCTCTTCTACGTCGCGTAATCGGTTGACGCTGGCTCGCGCCCGACGCTTAAACCTGTTGCCTTGCGGGTGGATCCCTTATCGTACTCGTGTCTTTGTGTCGTCCTCGTAAGTGTCCTTTCCGCCTGGCGTAATCTCGGATGACTCTGGCAACTGCCCGACGCTGAATCCAGTTGCCTTGCGGTCGGGATCACCATCCATCCTTATCCACGTCCTTGTGACCTATCCTTGTAATAGTCCTTTCTGCGTGGCGTGTGGATGACTCTCGCTTAGGTCTGACGCATAATCCTGTGGCCTCGCAGACTGGATCAACGTGAATTCCTTATCCATGTCCTTGTGACCTATCCTTATGGTTGATCTTTCTGCGTGGCTTGTGGATGACTCTCGCTTAGGCCTGACGCATAATCCTGTAGCCTCGCAGTCTGGCGTTTCTGCTGTCTGCTCGTTTTGTTGTTGCTTGAGCTCGCCAACGTGAACTGTCCTTTCTTTCTTCGACTGTGTGTGGCGAATTTTGCAGATCACTGGAGAGACGAAATCTACCACCTGGTAAGGGCCATCGTACCTCGGGGCTAGTTTTGCAGCGAATCCTTCAGCCGCTTTGGACAGGTGATGTTCCTTGGCCCACACTATGTCGCCCACCGCTGGTGACCATTGTCTCCTTCTCAGATTATAGTGTCTGGCTTGGTCCTGGGACTCCTTTTCCATATTTCGCCGTACGATCTCGAATACCTCCCTCAGTTTGTTGGCATTTTCCTCAGGGGTCTCCGTAGCTCGTCCAGTGCCTAGGGTTTCCTTATCATATAGGCTGCTGGGTAGACGTGGTTCCCTGCCCTGGGTAAGAAACGCCGGTGTATGGTCGGTGGATTCCGATGTGCTCGTGTTCACTGCTAGCATGATCTCCGGCGGCTTGCAAACTGTACTCCATTGTCCGTTATGACCACCTTCGGGACCCCGTACCTTGCGATTATGCGCTCCCTAAACGCCTTCTTGAGCGACTCTGCTGTCGCACTGCGTAGGGGCACCAGTTCCGTCCATTTCGAAAACCTGTCAATCATGACCAGCAGCATTTGGTTCCCGTGCTTAGATCTTGGTAGGGGTCCCACGAAGTCTGCACATACCGTGGCCCATGGTTCCTCCGGCACTTGGGTCAACATCTTCCCGGCCGCCTGCATCTGATTGGGCTTAAACCGCATGCAAATCTCGCATTTTCGTACGTGGGCTCGGGCGTCTCTATGCATGCCTGGCCAGTAGTATCGGGCTGCCAACCGTGCGATTGTCCTTCGGCTTCCTACTTGTCCCGCGGACGGTGCGTCGTGGTTTTCCCTCAACACTGTTTCTCGTAGTGACTTCGGGACGCACATCTTCCATGACGCGACGTCTTCACTGCCTGCTCGGTGAGGTATGTTTCTGTACAGTGTCTCACCATCCATAACGTAGTCCGGGTACTTCTGCGGTTGGGTCCTTATCTTTTCGCCCATGTCCTTGATCCAGCTGCACTCTCCTGAGGTTATTGTTGCCGATGCCTCTTTTACTCCTCGTAGCGTCTCTGGTAGTGGTTGTCTTGATAATGCGTCGGCCACCACGTTTAGCTGGCCCTTTCTGTACGCTATCTCAAAGTCGTACTGTTGTAGCTCCAGGGCCCATCTGGCGATCCTTCCTGAAGGGCTTTCGATGCTGTTGAGCCACTTCAGGGCCATGTGGTCGGTTACTGCCTTAAAGTGGTAACCTTCCAGATATGGCCTGAGCTTCCGGATCGCCCAGACGATCGCCAAGCACTCCTTCTCCGTTGTCGAGTAGTTCTTTTCCGCGCCGTTCAGTGTTCGGCTCGAGTAGGAGATTACTCTTTCGCCCTTTTCGGTGTCCTGGGTCAGTATCGCTCCGATGCCGTAGTCGCTGGCGTCTGTTTGCAGGATGAAAGTTCTACTGAAGTCCGGGCATGCTAGCACTGGATCTGCCACGAGTCTTGCCTTAACCTCCTCAAACGCCATCTGGGGCTCTGGTGTCCACTCCCACTTACTGCCTTTGCGCAGCAGGTCGTTCAGGGGTTTGACGATTCTGGAAAAATCTGGTACAAACCGGCGGTACCACGACGCTACTCCTAGGTATTGCCGGAGCTCTTTGACAGTCGATGGCGGTTCTAGTTCGGCGATGGCGGCTACTTTTTCTGGATCTGTTCCTATTCCCTCGCTAGTCACTCGATGACCCAGGTACAGCAGCTCCTTTTTGAAGAATTGGTATTTTTCTGGATTCAGCCTCAGATTTGCCTCCTTTAGACGCCGGAACACTTCCCTCAGGTTTCTTTTGTGTTCTTCCAGCGTGCGACCGATCACTATTATGTCATCCTGGTAAGCGAATGCGTGAGGTGACATCTCGGGGCCAATTACTTGGTCCAAGACTCGCTGAAACGTTGCCGACGCTGAGTGAAGTCCGAACGGCATTACCCTCCACTGAAACAGACCTTTGCCTGGTACCGTAAATGCTGTATATTGCCTGCTACTTTCTTCCAGTGGGATCTGCCAGTATCCATCCTTCAGGTCCAAACTGCTGATGTACCGCGCTTCTAGGATGTAGTTTATGCGGGGCATTGGGTAGGCATCCTTCACTGACTTCGCGTTGATCTGCCTGAAGTCGACACACAGTCTCCACTTGCCTGTCTTCTTTTTCACCATCACGATGGGGGAGTTGTATGGGCTCTTTGAATGCTCTATGAACCCCATTTGGAGAAGCTCGTCCACCTTTGCGTTGATTTCCCCTTGAATTTTTGGGTTCTTTGGGTAGTATCTCTGCTTGATTGGCTTGTCGTCCTTCATTTTGATCTGGTGTTCTGCCATATTCGATGTTCCCGACATTGTGCTGAAGTCTGCCAGCTCTGTTTCAAGGAACGCTGTAGTATCGTCCAACTCGTTTACTTGTTGAACGACTGCTACTGATAGCTTCTCCTCGAGCCATCCATTGTGTCGGTTCCTGGCTGGTATTATTATTTCGTGTCCAGCACACCTTATCTCGGTTCCGACTTGTTTCAGGAAGTTTCATTCCAACACTAATGGATCCACTACCCCGGGTAAAATCAACAGGCTCATGGTCACTTGTTTGTTACCGAATTTGACCTCCACCTCGAGCTGCGCATTAATTCCGCCGCACCTTCCATC
Organism: Drosophila subpulchrella; assembly: GCF_014743375.2. Taxonomy (NCBI): domain Eukaryota; kingdom Metazoa; phylum Arthropoda; class Insecta; order Diptera; family Drosophilidae; genus Drosophila; species Drosophila subpulchrella. The sequence goes on from NW_023665555.1 coordinate 564,142, forward strand.
TGCCAACCTAACTTGCCGTCTCGTCCTGGTAATCTTTCCTAGAGCAGCAATATTGTCCGCCAATTTTTCGCTAACGAAGCTTGCCGTTGCTCCGGTGTCGATTGTGGCTTTGTAGCTTTTCCCACCAATCATCACAGCTGCGGACAACTGCTGCTCCTCCTCGATTAGCTTGCCCGTTAGTTTGGAGAGGTGGCATTGTGCGATCCCCGCTCGCCTCTCTGCGGCTGAGATCGCTGGCCATTTCCCGATCGTTGGCAGCAATCGACGCTCCTCACACCCACCTTGCCGCATATCCAGCAAAACAGCAGCCGCTGGTTTCGACATCCTCTAGCCCAGTGTCCGTTCCCACCGCATTTCTGACAGGCCTCCTGCGGGTCTGTGATATGGGTGGCATCTTGTGGCCTCTGTGTGTTGCTTGGCGGCCTCCACAAGGTGTTGTTTGGATGTCTCTGTTGCTGTGGGGGTGGTGTGCCATGACCTCCGCGTGGTGCGTCTGTTGCCTGCTGTCGTCTGGCTTGGTGTGGTGGTGACCATTGGTCGTTTCCTCGTATGTCCTGGTTATCTGCCTCCTCGCATCTTCTGCATGTCACCTGTGTTGGTGACGCCGACTTGGTCCTTGAGAACTTGTTCTCCGGTGCGAAAACTTCCCGTTCCTTTTCAAGTTCTTCGTACTCGTCTGCTAATATCATCAGCGTGTCCAGGTCCGACACTTTGTATGCCCTTAGGAAGATCCTTAGACTAGGGGTGCAGTTTTCCTTGATGATCCTTAGGGTCTCTTTAGCGGAGTAATTAAGTGGCCTCACCATCGTCTGCATGTCGATCATGTAGTCCTTGAACGACTTGCTGAAGCCCTGCTTCCTTTGCCGGACCTGGTCCGCCAGCCTGGTGAAGAAATCTCTTGGCAGGAAATATGTGTGGAAACTTTCAATGAATTCTGCCCAAGTTCTCCACTGCTTATTGTTGGCGATGAACCATTTTAAAGCCCACCCATTAAGCCCATCGCTCGGGGGATCATATCTAAGTCCAAACCGTACGTGTTGGCGGACCATTCTACTTGCTCCAGGAACTCGAATGGTTTTTCCGCCCCGTCGAACCTGAAGGACCATTCACGGACCTGTTTAGCGACCTTTGCATAGTCCGACTGGCTTGGTCTCGGGGTTAGCGCTGCTGCTTTCTTTTCTTGGCTTGATTCTCTCCTGTGGGCCTCTTTTTGCATGTTGTCAATGCTCAGGCTTGCCACCAAGTTGTCCCCTTCAGCGTTCGTTAGCGTAATGCTCGGGCCGGCTCTGTCGTAGTATGTTGCCTCCAGCTCGGCCCAGATGTCGACGAGTTGTGGATCATTCTCTGTTTCGGAGTAGTATTCCGATAGTGCCTTCCTCATGTCGTCTAGCCTGCCCTCCAGGGCGACATTGAGCCTCTGTGCGACATGGGCGAAGTCTTCCTTCTTGAGGCGGTAAATCCACTTCTTTCCCATTTTTACTGTGCTGTTCTCACTGTTGGGACAATCACGTTGGGCGCCAGATGTAACGAACTGATTTTGTATGTCTGCTCGCTACGAGATTCGTGCGGCTAGCTCAGAAGATTGTGCGTTCGTCCCACCAAATTTATATGACGTGACTGCCCCGTAGATCAGTGAGAAAACAAAGGTTCAAATGGCAACAGTGGGATTTATTCTCGTAGTATTGGTACAGCGGGTGTGTGGCTATGCTGGCTCCTGTATCTCCTTGATCTGGCTCTGCCGGCTGCTGGTGCTCCTCCTTCTGGCTTGTCGACGCGATGACTCGGCTTCCGCTTGGCTCCTGGGTCTCGGGATGCTCGTAGTGGCCGCCTCTGCTCACTCGCTGACGCGCTGCCTCGGGGTCGCTTGTTGCGCCTTAGACTCGCAGAGAGTTCGGCCTTGTGGGCTTAGGGAAGCGTCACCGTTCTCAGACTACGGTGAACAAGCCTTGCTCTCCAGGCCGACGCCTTTCGAGGCAATACCTGTCCCTTGCTCTGTCCCGGACGGTCCCGCTAGGTTCTTGCTCAGATCGCGCTGACAGTCCAGGCTGTCGCCAGGAGGCTGCCTAGCAGTCCACTTCGCTTTACGCCTAGCGCAGACGAACGTTCCACCCGACTTCACCCTACTGCTTAACGTCCGTGACGCGTCTGCGCTCCCCAATGAGCTCCGCGTGGCGATGGTAACGTGGCTGCCGGAGATGTCTGCTGGTGTCGCTGCCGATGTCTTCTGCGTTGTCTCCTGACCAGTAGCTTGTCGTTCTGGCACTCGGGGAGTTGGGCGGTTGCTGTTCAGGAACTTCGCCGGTAATCGCAGGGCTCTCCAGGCGCTCGCCTCTTGAAACCGCAAATCGATCTACCGCTCGTCCGTCACGCCAGGTCCTGCTTGGTCGGGCAAGGTACGCTGGGTCTCAGACAACTTTCCTCCCCAAACTGACGGTTCCTCGTCGTAGGACTCTTCCGCTTGTCTCTGACAGACCCGCCGGGCGACTCGCCAGGGTGTGGTCGTGACAAAGTTGGAAAACGAACGCCTTGACTTAGCCGTGTGATGCCTTCCGGAACTCAGCCACTTGTGTCTCAATTCGGAGATTCCTGATGTCCCAATCCCGAACTTCTCGACGTGGCGATCTCGCTCCTTGTGTGCTTCCCACGGCGCTGCTTCCGACGACTCGCTTGGTTGTAGCTCCCTCGTAGATTACTTGCTTGACTGATTGTTCGCTTGGTACTTTGACTGATCTTGAAGGCTTGACTCCTCGTGATCGACTGATCCAGCTGCCAGCGCTCTGCGGCCTTATATAGGGCTTCCGGGAACCGTTATTCCCCTTTTGCGCACGGCACGCTGGATCTCTCCACTCCGGGTCCAAAGTCCGCGCCTCCTGGTTGACCCACTTGTCCTTCACGTACCGCTCCAATCGATGTTCCGCCCACTGCTGCCGTCCCGCTGATTCCCATGATGTTTGTGGCACGCCTGTGTGCCACTCCACTGCCGAGATGTGGCACTTCTTCTCCCGGTCCAAAGTTCACGGGAGTCCAAAGTCCGGTACAGTTCCGTTATCCGCTTTTGCACACGGCACTCTTGCTCTGCCCGCGAAGTCTCCATTCTCTCTCGATCTCCATCCTTGGTCTCCAAACTCTCTCGCTCTCCTTCATTGGTCTCCAAACTCTCTCGCTCGCCTTCGCTGGTCTCCAAACTCTCTCGCTCTCCTTCGCTGGTCTCCAAACTCTCTCGATATCCACCCTTGGTCTCCAAACTCTCTCGTTCTCCTCGCCGCGCCGTTACTACGCGAATTCGCCGCGTATCTGGTAAGCGGCCGGCCATCTGCTGCTGCTTCTATTTGTGGGGAGTTATTCAACTCCTCACATTAGCTATAGCTAAGCACTATTCATTACAAGAAAAATCGACTTGTGTTAAAATAATAACATAATAAATGTAGTAAATATATTAAGAAAAAACCTTCAAAAACAAATAAAATAAACTTAAATTAAAGATTTAGAATTGGTAAAATAAATACTTATTTGATCTTAATTAAATATATTTCCATTTTTATTTAGAAATTATCAAAAAATTTAATTAAATAACTCAGATATACAAACGCCATAAGGTTCTAATAAGAGCAAGCGAGATGGCTGTTGAAAATATTAGAGGGCTTATTACATTAAATTCGATATCTTGAAAACTAAAAATGCCTCCAACGTATAAAAAACCGATTGTAGGTGACGAATGGGGGCATATATTAAAATAAAAAAAAAAAAATTTTTTTCGGTGGGGGCAATAAATTAAAAATTTTTTTAAACGAAAATTTGTTTTTATTTTTAAGAAATTAAAAATTTAGTGTGTTTATTTAAAAAGTAGAAGTTTCAGAGGATTTTATGCAAAAGACATGAAATCTGTTGGATAAATACAGATGGAGATATAGACTTGCAAACAGAGGGTAATTTTTGAAAACTAGCTTTTTTTTACAAACTTTAAAAAATTCGAACTAAAAAATTATTTTTTTTCGGCCTAATCCTGATACACGTGTTTACTTATTTACCGAATAGTATATGTAAAACAAGTTTCAGGCAAATCAAAAGTTGTTAAAAAAGGTGTTCGGTTTGTAAAAGAACGGCCCATATTCTTGATCAGCATGACTAGACGAGTCGATCTAGCCATGTCCGTCTGTCCGTCCGTTTCAACGAAAACTAGTTTTTAAGGCTATCGGGCTGAAACTTTGCCAAAAGTCTTATTTCTCTTGCAGGTAGTATGTAAGGCGGAACCAGCCGGATCGGGCAACTATATCTTATAGCTCCCATAGGAATAATCGGAAAAAAAATTTTTTAATATATCTTTGGTGATTTTTAACATATAACCTCCTAAGCTTGGAAATAACATTTTTTAATAAGTTTTGAACTTCGAAATAAATTTTATCGAAATCGGACGACTATATCATATAGCTGCTATACGAACGATCGGAAAATTGGTGGAAAAATAATATGAAAGAAATTATAGCTCCGTTGTTTTTTAACATATAACCTCCTACGCTTGGAAATAACATTTTTTAATTAGTTCTGAATTTCAAATTTAATTTTATCAACATCGGACGACTATATCATATAGCTGCCATAGGAACGATCGGAAAATTGGTGGGAAAATAATATAAAACAAAATATAGCTTCGATGTTTTTTGACATATTATCTTATACTATTGGGAATATCATTTTTTTTATTTTTATACCCGTTACTCGTAGAGTAAAAGGGTATACTAGATTCGTCGGAAAGTATGTAACAGGCAGAAGGAAGCGTTTCCGACCCCATAAAGTATATATATTCTTGATCAGGATCACTAGCCGAGTCGATCTAACCATGTCCGTCTGTCCGTCTGTCTGTCCGTCCGGATGAACGCTGAGATCTTGGAAACTATAAGAGCTATGCTATTGCGATTAGGCGTGCAGATTCCTGAGCTTCTTACGCAGCGCAAGTTTGTTTCAGCAGAGTGCCACGCCCACTCTAACGCCCACAAACCGCCCAAAACTGTGGCTCCTACAGTTTTCATGCTAGAATAAAAATTTTAACTGAAATGTATTGTTCTCATCAATACCTATCGATTGACCTAAAAAAAAGTTTGCCACGCCCACTTGAACTTGAACTTCAAAATATCGTAAATATGATCGCGGATATCTCGGAAAATATCAAAGATAGAGAAATGGGATTTCAGATTTAGATTCCGTAGGCTTGAGCGCAGCGCAAGTTCGTCACGCGAATATGCCACGCCCTCTCTAACGCCCACAAACCGCCCAAGCCTGTGGCGCCCACAATTTTCATGCTAGATATAAAATTTTAACTGAAATGTATTGGTCTTGTCAATACCTATCGATTGATCCACGCCCACTCTAACGCCCACAACGCTTAAATCTGTCTACCGCCGGTAGGTGGCGCATTTCAATCTCGCTCTGCTGCTTGCATATCTCCATTTACCTTTGGTCCCTTTAGCTGAGTAACGGGTATCTTATAGTCGAGGTACTCGACTATAGCGTTCTTCCTTGTTAAATTTAATAATTTTACTTGCAAGGGTATACACACTTTGGCTTGCCGAAGTTAACTTCCTTTCTTGTTTAACATATGACCTCCTACGCTTGGAAATAACATTTTTTAATTAGTTCTGAATTTCGAATTTAATTTTATCAAAATCGGACGACTATATCATATAGCTGTCTTAGGAACGATCGGAAAATTGGTGCGAAAATAATATGAAACAAATTATAACTTCGGTGTTTTTTGACATATTATCTCTTATATTAGTAGAAATATCATTTTTTGTATTTATAAGAATTTCGAATTAAATTTAATAATTATAACTGCAAGAGCATGCAAACTTCGGCTTGCCGAAGTTCACTTCCATTCTTGTTTTAAAAATATTCGACTACCCAAAAAATTACTGTACAATTTAGTAAAATAATTGTTCGTAGCCAATGTTACTTAACATGACCAGCACCCAAGTTGGGAACAGTACCAGGCGCCCAGTTGCACCCACTGCATATGAGAAGTGCTGATCAGCATATTATTTTTAATGTTTATTACTTAACGTCTCACTAACTGATTGTCCGACTCCACAGTACATTCACCCGCAGTGTCAGCCAAGCCAACTACGCAAACTTTTTGGCATAATCAAAGTAAATTGACTACTTTAGAATACAATTTGTTTCATTTTTCATTACACTAAACTTCCGTGTTACAAGTAGTATATAAGCAAGTAATTACTTTAGAATAAATTAGTTATCAACGCAACTTATAACTCCGCGGTCCTACTTCCCATCCGGGAGTAGGGATCGTAATACTACACCATCTCAATTAGCACTAACCTCCACAGCGCAGTACCAGCATCGCCTGCGGTCCATCAAGCGTCCCCGTGCCTGCGACAAGTGCTTACTTCCCCGTCCCGCGGCGTGACCGAGAAGTGTCTAGTTCGGTTAGGCAGAAGCAATAACCCTAAAATTTACTGAAATTACCGTGAAATTTAGAAAATATCTATTTTTTTAAATCTATTTTTAGTGCAGATACAATTTTGAAATGTAAGCTCCTTTGAACGGCTAGGTAACGCCGAACCTTATACATTTCGGTTAAAAATTTATTTTAGCTTCAAATTTGTGGGAGTTAAAATGGGCGTGCCACATTACAACTCCCTAGCTCCTATTGTTTCCGAGATCACAGCGTTGGCACGGACAGACGGCTATGGCTGGATAGGCACGGCTAGTGATCCTGATCAAGAATATATACACTTTATGGGTTCGAAAACGCTTCCTTCTAACTGCTTTTTTTCCTTCTTTCGCTATCCTTTGCAACGTTTTTCGAGGTCTTTGGCATTTATTTTGAATTGGTGTATGGCAAAGATATATCCAAAAGAACGATTGGGTCATTCCAAGTCAAACGTGACACGCAATTTGGAGTCACCTCAGAAAAATTGAAAATATTCTTTTCCATAAAGGATTGAAATATAACATCCGTATCCGTATCCGTCAGGTAGAAAGAAGCGTTTCCGACCCCATCAATATATCTTCCTGACAAGGTCACTAGCCGAGTCGATCTAGCCATGTCCGTCTGTCCGTATGAACGCTGAGTTCTCGGAAACTAAGAGCTACAAAACTGGGATTTGACCTACAGTTTTGATGATAGAATAAAAATTTCAACTGAAATGTATTGCACTCATCAATACCTATCGATTGACCCAAAAAAGTTTGCCACGCTTACTTTAACGCCCTCAAGCCGCCCACAAACTTTAAAAAATCGTAAGTATGAACGCAGATATATCAGAATCTGTTAAAGATAGAGAATTGGGATTTCAGATTTAGATTCCGTAGGCTTGAGCGCAGCGCAAGTTTGTTACGCGAATATGCCACGTCCACTGTAACGCCCACAAACCGCCCAAGCCTGTGGCGCCCACAATTTTCATGCTAGATAAAAAATTTTAACTGAAATGTATTGGTCTTGTCAATACCTATCGAATGATCCAAACAAAATATTGCCACGCCCACTCCAACGCCCACATACCGACCAAACCTGTGACGCCCAAAATGTTCATGCTGTATAAAACATTTTAACTGAAATGTATTGGTCTCGTCAATACTTATCGATTGATCCAAAAAGAAATTTTCCACGCCCACTTTAACGTCCAAAAACCGACCACAAACTTCAAAAAATCGTAAATTTGAACGCGGATATCTCGGAAACTATCAAAGATGGAGAATTGGGATCTCAGATTTAGATTCCGTTGCCTTGTACGCTTGTTACGCGAATATGCCACGCTTACTCCAAAGCCCACAAACCGAGCAAACCTGTGGCGCCCACAAATTTCATGCTAGATACAAAATTTTAACTGAAATGTACTGGTCGCGTCAATCCAATAAAAGATCCAAAAAAAGTTTGCAACGCGCACTCTAACGCGCATAACGCTTAAATCCGTCTACCGCCCACATAACCATATATTGAGATCCCGGGAAGGTGGCGCATTTCAACCTCGCTTTACTGCTTGCACATCTCCATTTCCCTTTGGTCCCATTAGCTGAGTAACGGGTATCTGATGGTCGAGGTACTCGACTATAGAGTTCTTCCTCGTTTTTTATCTAGTTGATGTTCGATGTTTAATTTATTTTGAATTTATTTAACTACTAGGAATTTGAAATTCATGTCAATACAACATATAAAAGTAAGACAATATAGTCAATGTGTCAATTTTCTCCTTTTTAGTCGGTTTTGGAACTTCTCCAATTCGAATTTTACTTGGGTGACTGTTATGTTGGTTTTAATTGCAAATTTTAAACTTTTTCATATATTTTTGGTTTTGTCTATAAATGTTTGCCAATTTTATAAACTACTGATTTGCTTATACATTTCGTCCAGTCCCAGTCGCGTTCCAGTCGTGTTTATTCTATTATAATAGCTCTATCCAAAGATTGGAATGGCGTCGAGTCAAGTTTGATGTGTATGTCAAGTTCTTCCGCCCTTCTGTAACTCGTCCATATGAACGGGCATCCGGGTCTACGTTGAGTGATCCTTTCAAAAGCTTATAGCTTTAGACTCCATCGCGTTAATCTGCAAGATAAATGCATTTGACCCATCAATTCCATTGCCTTAACTGCCTCTTCTAACAATTCAAATTTATTCACGCGGACTTTTTTTAAGCAATCGTGAAGCGGTGCTGCTGTTTGGTCGTAGTTTTGGATGAACCTTCTGTACCAGTCTTGCGCAAGAACCTTCGCATCTATTTGGATTGTATCGATTGTATTTTCGCATCGTCAGTTCAGATGCATCCTCCACCAACCACGTTTCCTAGGTATTTAGCCTGGCTGTAGCAAAACTAGCTTTTGTCTACACTTATAGCTAGTTTCGCCCGCTTTAAGACCCGCACTGACCATGCTCAACATATTTAGGTAAGCTTTAAATGTAGGTGAGCAGACCAGCAAGTCGTCCAGGTACACGAATAAATTTTCGAGTAGCGCCGCCGGTATGATATTTATCTATTAGTCGGCACATTCGCTCCGCGGTATTGCACAGGCCGAAGGGCATGGCTGTAAACTGATATTGAAGTCTGCCGGGTACTGTAAACGCGGTTTTTCTCTACTTTTGGGTTCCAGTAGTATTTGCCAAGGGGTGTCTTTCACGTCAATTGCAGAAATGTTAGACGTTTCCTGCAGTCGATTTATCAGACCCTCGATATGTGGCAGTGAGTAATCATCTTTGATCGTCCGGGAATTGACTTTGCGTGCGTCGAGACAAAGGCGATTATTCTGGCCTTTTTGCGCCAGAGTTACCGGAGAACTCCAGCTACTTTTGCTCTCGATCGAATCATCTAGCTCGGCATACACTAGTTTTTGTTTGGCTAGGAATATCGGGTAATGCCGTTGCTTGATCGGTAGGTCTTCGTTGGTCACTTCAATTATATGTTTCTCCAAGTAGGTCTTCCCTAATAGGATATGTCTTAGGATCGATATGTCTCTTGTTACGGTGTAAGCTGATGTGGGTTAAGGCAGTTTCGGGCTTGGGCGTGTCGTTCAAATCTATGTCTCCGGTCATGAGGTCGATCTCCGGTGTTGCTTACATGGTGGCAACCTCGCGTCCGCCCTTTCCGAGGAAGGTTAGCCCAAACGTATCCCAGTAATTAATTCCGAAATAGAATCGTTGTGCCAGACCTGGCACTTTCAAAAACTCCAGGTCCTTGGTTTCTCCTTCCCATTCCACAGGTAAAGTTAAAACTCCGGTTACTCGGGTCTGGCTACTGGCCGTTCGTACACATTCTTCGGTTAGCTATCTTATCGGCCGCGTGCGGTTCTTTAAGAATCCATCTGCTCCCCTGCCAATACCTTTCGCTCTAGCGCCTGTGTCCAGTAAGGATAGTATTTCTTCTCCATAGACCTTAGTTTTGGCAAAGAAACGGTTGTCGTTTTGTACGCTCACCTACGTGTCCACAACCTTTTGCTTGAGCCTGCGATGGTCCGCTCGGGCATCATGTAACTTCAGCATGTTCTGTGTGCGACGTGTCTCGTTACCTGTATCATCCGAGCCAATGAATATACGAGATCTCTCGTTGTTTTAGGCTCTTATGAGGGGAGATTTGTCTGGGCTTGGTTGCTTCTACCGGAAAGGTCGAACGTCCTTGTCTGCCCGGTTATCCCGGTCTTACCGGTCCGTTCCTATTTTCTCGCAGAACCGGGAGGTGGTATAGAGAAAACTGATGGGGCAGGGTCGTTTTTCGAAGGACGCTCCTTTACCACACTTATAGCGCATATGCTCGTGTAGCAGACATCTGCATTCTTGTCCATCTTAATATGGTCTGGTGTCTCTTTCCGCTTACGGTTAAATTCATCCACCGCGAGCGGAATGTCTCCAGGGTCTGGAACTCCTCTATCTCATTGACTTTCCTGCTGCGCGTATTTTTCCCAGTGTTTTTCAATAAGCGATCTACTCGGGGACCCTCTCTTTTGAGCTCCGCTTATGAGGTTATTGGGGATGTTAACAGAAATCCCCCCATCTGGGAGTTCATGTTGTCCTTTAAGAGCTCAACGAATTCATCTTCAGCGATTTTGTGCTTGAGCTTGAAATGCAAGTTATGCATATCCGAGACATAATCGCTAAAGGTTTCGTGTGGCCCTTGCTTCCTTTCCATCAGTTCCTTGACTTTCATAAGGTCACTCCCGGTAGTGGAAAATGCCCGTCTCATTTCTTGGGTCAATGAGTAGTAGTCAAAATCGTAGTCTTCGGCCTTGTCCTCCATTAACTGCCAATACCATTTCGTGGCTGCACCTGCCAACAGAAGATGGAATTCACGAAAGACTTGTTGGCGACTGAGGTCGTACAATTCTTGCAATCGGTCTACGCGGAACAGGAAACTTTCAACTGTCATGCCGCGACCGCTTCCATCGAATTTTAGGTTCCATCTGTCTAATCTGATGTCTTTTGGTCTTGGTTCCTGAAACGATGAGCTCCGATCGATCTCTGGGTGCAGTTGGTGGCTCGTCTCCCTCTCGTTTGTTCTGCACTGCCTGTGGGACGGGGTGTCCATCCGCCTGGGTGTTCTTAACCGGTGCATCTGGCTGTTGAGCATGTCCTGCGTTACGTGTTCCAGAGGCGGAGTCTCTTGGTATCTCAAGAAGCCGTCCGTTGGATTCGGAACAGTTCGGGGCGGCGAAGGCAGTCCCTTCTTTTCGGGTCTCCTGGGTGTCGGAGACTGCAATTCTGTTATTTGTGCTTTCAGCGCTTCTATCTGGGCGCTCATACCACGCTGCATTTCGTTGCTCTGCCTCAAGAGCTCCATCAACCTTCGTTCACGTCGCTCGCCAGCCTCTTAGTTGTCCTCCTCGTGCCTCTGAACTTGGAGAAGCATACTTGATCTCCCTTTCGGCGGTCCTAGGGTTAGATTCTCCCCACCGGCGGCTCCTTCCATTTCAGTGTATTGGTCCAAATTGTTTTTTTCGGACAGGGTATCTACCTGTCCTGGCTGGTTCTGTGCGAGCTCCCACGGCTCTCTTTCAGGTGAGTCTCCTAGCCTTGGCGCGCTCACACTCCGGGGTTGGGGATTGTCTCCGCGCGTTGTTGCTCGAGTCACTCTTTCGGTGCTGGGTTGGAATAGGACCTTCTTCTTGGCCCCCTTCATTTATGTGATTGGGCCTTATTTCAAGGCCTCCGCTTTCTTTTATAAATTGTCACTTTGTGCGAATTAATACACGCACTAAAATTTGTCTTCACTTTTTTGAGTTTTGGTATAAAAGGTTCACTTGATTCTTTTCAAAACACCCGGTCAGCGACGTAACGCTGAATAAGTCGACAAAAAAAAATGTTTATAAACTGGGGGTGCTTCTCTCTGCTTCTCAAGTTTCTCTTCGGTCAGGAACCGTCCGATATTTAAGCCCCAAAAATAAAACAAAATAAATATCCCTAACTAGGGGTGTTAGCCGCTTCTACACAACGCGGTTCCGCTAAGCTAACATGCCCTTACTTCCCCTTTTTCTAGACATCCCAAATGTTCCAAACGGAATGGCTGTGTCTAGATAAGGAATCTGTCCAAAAACCCCCTCCCGCCAGTCGTCGGAAAACAAGTTGTTTGACCGATCATTCTCGGGCTCCACAACCGTCTCCTATTTCTCTGGACTCGAACCAAGCAAACGACCTGACCAGCTAGCCTAATACGTTGTGGGGCGTCGGCCAGAGAAACTAAAAATCGTCCACTGCCCAAATATGTCAAGGGAAACAGCAAAGACTCGAACCAAGCAAACGACCGGACCAATGCCTAGTACGTTGTAGGGCGTCGGCTTTGCGTTTCCTGTCAGTTCCCCCACCCCCATTTTGTCCTGGATCGACAAACGAACAGTAGACCCGCACCGCAACTGCTAAATGCGTTACCGTAATGCTTGCGCTCCTGCTCTTTCTGGACTCGAACCAATTCAAACGACCGGGCAAATGCCTAGTACGTCGTGTGGCGTCGGCCAGAAAGCACCTATAAATTGTATTTACGTTAACTTTAACAAATAGTCGTTCAGCACGTAGTTTTATAGTATAATAAAAAGGATAACTCATAGTTCTTGGTTTAAGGAAATTCCGGTAAATTTGTCCATGAACAAAACAGGGAATTCTACAATTGTAATAGACAAATTGTAATGATACAAAGTTCTGGTTGAGAGGCCACTCAACACTGACAGTCACAGAAGTTGGGGACTTTAAAGTTACTAGTTGAAAGACAAAATAGATAAGTATGCGAATATTTAAAATTATTTAAGTTCCCTGCTCTATAAAACAGTCAAATTACTCATGGCAAATAAAGATGAAAGCTTTGCCATACTTAGGTGCATCCACTCCGATACCGCAGGCATCGAGATGGTTGACCCTAATAATATTCCTTAAGGAATATGAAAAATCCTAGCGTTGGGCGCCAATTCTGCGACAAAGTTCTGATTGAGTGGCCAGTCAACAATGACAGTCACAGAAGTTGGGGACTTCACAGTTATTAATTTAAAGACAAAAACAAATAAGTAGGTGCATATTTAAAATTATTTAAGTTCCCTGCTCTATAAAATAGTCAAATTACTCATGGCAAATAAAGATGGAAGCTTTGCCATACTTAGGTGCATCCACTCCGATACCGCAGGCATCGAGATGGTTGACCCTAATAATATTCCTTAAGGAATATGGAAAATCCTAGCGTTGGGCGCCAATTCTGTTACGTGGGCATATTAGTGCCCGAGTCCTGCCAGGGACTTGGGCCGAGGGAGAGGCGTCCGATATTCTGGCACCATTTGCCGGCATAAGCTACGTCGAATTCGGGTCGTGGTATCTTGGTAAGCCTCTCTCCTCTCCAACATAACGAGAATAATTATTAAAACTGCCTGAAAAATAATAATATTAGTTCATAAAGTTCGTCATTTGTCAGTCCACATTGCCCCACAAGCTTAGCTGTCGCTTGATCGCAATACGATCGGGCTGTGTTTTGGCCGTATTCCCTCCCCTTCACACGTTCGTGTGCCAATGGATCGTCGCGGGCCGCGCAATACGGTCCCCTATTGTCAAGGTTGTCCGTCAGAAGTTATGTCATTGTTCTTGACCTACTCCACATTTCGCGTCAGCACACCCCCCTTAATAAAGCTTTAGCACACCATGATTTCGAATACTTTTTCACACTACAAATTTATTAAGTAATATTTAGGGCGGCGTGTGCCGGTGTCGAGTAACATAATATTGGCTAATTCATATGGGGATTAAATTAATTGACAATTATTGTTTTAGCGGAGAGTATCGATTTGACCACCTGTGAAGGTTCACACATCAGCAAAATGCTGACTATTCACGACTACAAACGTCGCTCAGAGGGCTCTTGCAATTGTCATACAATTACAAGGCTGATACTCGCCGCTGAAAAATTAACATTTAATTATTATACATAAAAATGGTAAAATGTATAAAAAGAGGAACGTATATCTAAATGATTATATATATGAAATAATTATTGTATACGGATATTATTATATGAACTCCTAGAAGATTAATTCTTTGTCTTAACTAGGAAAGTATTAACATTGTCCAAAAACAAATTCTTATCTAGACGGGAAAGGACAATGACCGTTGGTACGGTGGAGACAATGATTGCCTTTTCGGTTTTATTACAATGGGCCAGTGGTGAGAAATCTAGACGGAAGGTCTCAATATATAAGTACTCTAATTCACTCACTGTTATTGGCAGTTTGGCTTTGGATAACAAGTATAGAATTCTTACGTTAAACTGTGGATCGTTGTTTATAGTCTTGGCCAAAGCTTCTGAAGTAATCATGGTGCACGGATATATATATATATTAATTATAAGAAAGGAACCGTGTTCCGACGAACTTACCCTCCTTTTAATCCTGGGCGATGAGATCTCGACGCTCCGGATCCTGGGCTTTGGGAGATTTTAGAATTGGTTTATACATACAAGGGTGGTCAAAAGTATTTTCACAAAAAAAAAGTTAAATATATTCAAAATTTGAACTTACATCTTTTTAACTTTGGCATCAATGGAAAGCTAATTTAAATGCCGTTTGAATGATACAATACATTTCTTAACACATTCAGTACTTATTGAAAAGGACGAATTTGTGTGAAAATGTCCTTTTTGAACTTTTTTCCTCGACTTGAAAACCTAAATTTTTTGATGCAAAAAGTTTCTTCAAACAAAAATAATAGTAACTGCAAAAGGAATTTTTCAAAAATCATTTTGCTTATATTTTTTATGATTTTTTGAAAATGCTTAGAAACATTCATTTTAGCCATATTTTTCTCTTTTTCATACAAATTTTTTCCGACAGTGTCACCTTTAAAAAATCATAAAAAATATAAGCAAAATGATTTTTGAAAAATTATTAAATTAAAAATTACAGTTACTATTATTTTTGTTTGAAGAAACTTTTTGCATCAAAAAATTTAGGTTTTCAAGTCGAGGAAAAAAGTTCAAAAAGGACATTTTCACACAAATTCGTCCTTTTCAATAAGTACTGAATGTGTTAAGAAATGTATTGTATCATTCAAACGGCATTTAAATTACCTTTCCATTGATGCCAAAGTTAACAAGATGTAAGTTCAAATTTTGAATATATTTAACTTTTTTTTTGTGAAAATACTTTTGACCTCCCTTGTATATATACGTGCAAGACTTGATGACGGTTTACAAAAACAAAACACAAAAATTACGTTACACAAAAAAAAATAACACCATCGCTGTATAGATATGTATGTATGTATACATCGTATGAGAGTTCCACTGCGGCACACGTCAGTTCCAATGCTCGGGCTGGGGCTGGTCGTTGCAGCTCCAATTTCTTGTTCAGCGTATGTAATTAGGGATTCTGTTTACACTTGCATTCAGAAATGCATGTACTCGCAAATTGTTTTTGATTGTTTTTTGGCAATTCACTTTTTGTTTATAGTATTGGAGTGCAATTTATTTATTATTATTTTATTGTTTCTATTGTCTTTTTATGGTTTCACTTCACTGTATCTGCTCGGCTTATGCTCCAATGTGGGTCACCACTTTCTCCAGGGCATGATGTTGGTCGCGGCGTCTCTGAACAGAGCGCTTGTACATCTTGACCACTTTAAGGATCACTATAACCAGTAGTAGTCCAGCTATGAGCTTCAGGGTCTTGTTGACATCTTGAATATCATCCCTGTGGTCAACGATCTCTACGTGATTAATCACATTGGCGGTGCTGTCGGCCACTTTTGAAGTTTCGCCGCCCATCTTGGGGTCCTTAGGCCATTCACTTGGTTCACTAGTTCGCTTCGTCCTTCGGGTTTTTGCTGGTTGATTTCCTCCAGATTGTGGTCGATCGCAGGACCGGTTATCGGGACTTTCTCCTGGGTGAAGTTGATCCTAGGGAAACGTCAAGACATCCTTCTGAACACCAGCTTTCTTCCAGTCGTGGTCTTTGTCGATGGGAGTTGTACTTCTAGACCACCGTCAGGGAGAGATCAGAAAAATTTCTGTCTGACTTCTTTATTTGGCTGGGGTCTTTTATACCGGACATACATATTGGATGAATTAACTAGCTGTTCCCACCTAGGGGTACTGTTTCTCCATTTCCCCTATTTTAGGAGTCAATGGCCGGCTGGTGCACTTCGCCACCTTACTGGAGTACGGTTACGAGCAGGTCGATCGTGGTCGTTGTTCTGGCCACGCGACACCCATGAGTTGTCGAATTGTTTTTGCCGTTTTGCCTTTATCAATCGGAGTGTGGTTAGTCATTACGGCCCCTACCCTCAACTAATGGCAGTTGTTTTGCCGGGGTTAATCTTGGTATGGGGGAGGGCGTACGTAACAAGCTCGAAGTGATCGATGCGGCTGCGCATGGAATGACTTCGCAAAAGAAATCTTCGTACGGCCATCTCTTTAGATCTCCTTCTTCTCCTTTATTCTTTTCTTAGGCGCCCATTTACGTGTGGCTTCGACCCACTACATTAACCCAGTCTCAGATGAGCTAGTCGGGCTTATTACTTTATTATTTTATTGTTGTTTTTGTTTATTATGTTATTATTATATATGCTGAAAACGAAAAGCTTTCCGGCCTCGCACGGAAACATACATACATACATATTTATACCTGTGAATAAAAATATGGTTCATAATAAAATATATAATATAGCTTTAATGAAAAATAATATATAAATATATATATAAAAATCAGAAGTGAGTAACAGCTAAAAAGTTGAGTATAAAATTGCTGAGTGTGCCATAACCATGGTTTTTGACCAGGGGCTACTCAGCTGAAAAGTGAAAAGTTGAAGAAAAAGGTTTCCCATTTCCCAAAGAAGAATAAGTATATTTTATATTATATTTATTTATTATATATTTATTTACGTATTAGTTACAATCTTAACTTAAGGTTTTCTTAAAATAAGTACAATGTCTTCCCGCGCCAGGATTCCTAAGCGCGGGCTTCTTCTTGCCATTTTTCTGGCGAGGCGGTTCATGCGCCGCCCGACCCTCTGTTGACTCTCCTGAATCCTGACTATCTGTCTTTGAGTCCGTACAAGTTGCTCCTGTACTTGGAGCAACTGACTACGGTAATTTTCCTGGTTTCGGGTCCTTTGCCCGATCTCCTGCTCTATCGTCTCTCGTTCTTAAGGCGCCGAAAGGAGTTGTATCCAGCGCTGCTGGATACACTCCTCATCTATGTTGGCGCTGTGGCAGAGCCCGTTCATCCATTCCGTGAGGAATGTTAGATACGAGGCCCTGCTCTCGTACTCCTTCTTAAGCCTGTTAAGCTGATGAGCAGCTTGGATAGCGTGTTCATAGGTGCTGAACGTGTTTATAATGTCTGGATAATTTTCTGTCCCCGGCTGTGGCTTTTATAGCGGAATCAGGGTAGTTCTGATAACGTGTTCACCTCATCAGGTGATCGGGACCTTCTATCAACTCGTGCTATCCCAAAGTTCTAAGTTTGTCGCCTTCTGGAGTCGTCGGACTACGTTCAGAGGTTCAGGCGACATACAGGTCTTTAGCATGGAATACCCCGACACTTCCCCACTGCATTGCCCAGCTCATATAGTGCTTTGCCCTTACGCTGGAGTACAACACAGCGAATTCGATTCGGGCCAAGCTTGGCATTATATCCGTCAGATTTGTTACACTGCTTGTAGTTTTTCCTATAGACAACTTGTCCTACGGAAAACTCTACGAGCTTGCTACGGGTGTTATATGCCTTTTCCGCGCGTTCATGAGTTCGGTTTAATCCTTGGGTCACTTTTTGTCGGATAAGTTCCATCTTGTCTGAGAGACTTATCTGTGGATCTCCTGCCTGTATTCCCCCCAGTTTCTGTAGAATCGAATAGGCTGTTCCATGGGTAACCATCCGCGTTCCGAACATGGCTTAATATCGTTCCATGCCTATTGACTCGTGTAGGCCATTCCTAAGGGCACACTCTATTCGACTTAGTTGGGTATCCCAATTTTGTTGATCGGTGGCAATTGTTGCTCGCAAAATTTGCAGTACAGATCGGTTTACCCTCTCAGCCGCGTTCGCTTGCGGGGAGTAAAGTCCAGTCTTTACGTGTCGAATACCATAACGGGTCATTAGCTCGCCAAAAATTTGAGACACAAACTGTTTGCCGTTGTCTGAGTGTACAAACTAGGGGACTCCAAATTGATGGAAAATTTTGGTCTCAAGGAATTTGATGACTTCTGCAGCTACTGCATGTCTCATCGGCTGTAGCCAGACAAATTTGGAGAAATGGTCTAGGCATACAAAAATCACCGAGTTCCCAGCTTTGGTCCTCGGGTATGGCCCCATAAAGTCGATGAACAACCTTTGGCCAGCCCGCTCCGTAACCCGCTGTTCTCCCATGGGTGGTCGGTCATTTTTGTTGGCGGTCTTGGTGATCTTACAGACCTCGCATTCCTTCACTACTTTTTGGACATCTACAGCCATGCCTGTCTGGACTTTTACCTAAATTTTCGTCCACCGCCTGCACTAGGTTGACATAATTCGATGACTGGAACGCTGTCGAATAGAGGTTGATGTGAATGTCCAGTTCTTCCGCCCCAGCCTTCTGTAGCTCGTCCATATGAACTCGTGAGAGAGCATCTGGGACTACATTTAGTGACCCTTTCCTGTGTTCTATGGTGAAGTCAAATGCTTGTAGCTTCAAACTCCATCGCGCAAGCCTGCCTGATAAGTCTTTCTGACTCATCAGCCATTTCAGACTAGCGTGGTCATAGATGACTTTGAAGGGCATCCCATCAACGTAGGCACGGAATTTGGTAATGCTGAGGATAGCGGCATAGCACTCCAACTCGGTTATGTTGTAATTCCGCTGTGCTTTGTTCAATTTGGCTGACATATAGGCGATTGGATGTTCTCCGCCCTCGTCATCTGTTTGGAACAAAACTCCCCCCACTCCAGTGGTCGAGGCATCACATTGGATGGTAAATGGTTTCTTAAAATCCGGGGTGACGAGTACAGGTGCTGTTGCCATGCTGGTTTTTAAAAGTTCAAACGCCTTGATTGCCTCTTCTGACAATTCAAATTTCTTTATGCGGTCTTCCTTCAAACAGTCGTGAAGCGGAGCCGCTGCCTGGGCGTAGTTTTGGATGAACCTCCTGTACCAGCCTGTGATTCCCAGGAACCTCCGCATCTGTTTGGCGGAGCTAGGCTGGGGAAATTCCTGTATCGATTGTATTTTCGCGTCATCCGTTCGGATGCATCCTCCCCCAACTACATATCCTAAATATCTTGCCTGGCTGTAGCAAAACTTGCTCTTGTCTACATTTATCGTTAGCTCTGCCCGCTGTAAGCAGGGACTGACCTGGCTCAACACATCCATGTGGGCTTCAAATGTAGGTGAACAGACCAGTAAGTCATCCAGATACACAAATACATTCTCGCGTAGCGCCGCTGGTATAACTTTATCCATTAGTCGGCACATTCGCTGCGCGGCATTGCACAAGCCGAACGGCATGACTGTAAACTGATACAGTGGCCTGCCGGGCACTGTAAACGCGGTTTTCTCTCTACTTTTGGTTTCGAGAGGTATTTGCCAAAAGGCGTATTTTAAGTCAATTGCGGAAATGTAATACGTTTCCTGTAGTCGGCTCAACAGACCCTCAATATGTGGTAGTGGATACGCATCTTTGATTGTCCGGGAATTTACTTTACGCGCATCGAGGCATAGGCGATTTTTCGGCCCTTTTTGCACCAGAGTTACTGGTGAACTCCAGCTGCTATTGCTCTCCTCGATCACGCCTAGACCTAACATGCGATCTAGCTCGGCGTACACCAGCTTCTGTTTAGCTGGGGATATCGGGTAATGACGCTGTTTGATTGGTAGGTCCTCGTTGGTCACTTCAATTACATGTTGCTCTAAGCTCGGCTTTCCTAATCCCTTTTCTAGACAAGAGGGATATGTGTCTATCACTTGCTGCAGCTTACAATGTTGTTCTGGTGTAAGCTGATGTGGAGTATAGGCGGTCTCGGGCTTGAGCGTATTGTTCATGTCTAGGTCGCCGGTCATACGGTCGAAATCAGGTGTTGTTTCAACGGCGGCAACCTCGCGTCTACCTTTACCGAGGAAGGTGAGGCCGAATGTATGCCAGAAATTAATTCCAAAATAAAATCGTTGTGTCAGACCTGGCACTATCAAAAACTCTAGGGCCTTGGTTTCTCCTTCCCATTCCACAGGTAACGTAATGGCTCCGGTTACTTGGGTCTCGCCACCGCTTGCTGTGCGTACGCATTCTTCGCTTAGCTTCCTTATCGGCCGCGTCCGGTTTTTATTAAAAAGCGTGTGCTCCTCTGCCAATACAGTTCGCACTGGCGCCTGTGTCCAGTAATGCGAGTATCTCTTCTCCATCGACCTTCGTTTTGGCAAAGAAACGGTTGTCATTTTGGACGGTCACCACTGTGTCCACCACTTTTTGCTTGAGCCGGCGATAGTCTGCTCGGGCATCATATAATTTTAGTATTTTCCGCGTTGTTCGTGTCTCGCTGTCTGCATCTTTCGAGCCAGTGAAGATACGTTCACGAGCAAGTTCGTACTCCCTCTCTCGTTGTTCTAGGCTCTTATGGGGGGAGATTTGGTTGGGCTTCGGTGTTTTTACCGGAAAGGGTTGGTCCTGGTCCGCCCGGCTATCCCGGTCTTGCCTGACGGACTCCGCGCAAAAACCGCTTGGTTAGCATCTGCATCCGTCCCGATTTTCTCGCAGAACCTGCAGGTGTCATCGTGGAATTTGATCGGGCAGGATTCTTCCTTCGAAGAATGCTTCCTGTAGAAGTCTGCTCCTTTGCCACACTTATAACACACCAGCGTGTGTATTGGGCCTCGGCATCCTTGTCCATCCTCATAACGCCCTCGCGTATCTTTCCGCTGCCGGTTGAATTCTTCCACCGTGACCGCGTACGGCAAGTCCTCCAGTGTCTGGAATTCCTCTATTTCGTTGACTGCAGCTCGGCTGCGCATGTTTCTTCCAGTGTTTCTCAACCAGCGATCCACTCTGAGACCCTCTCTTTTGAGCTCCGCCAATGAGGTTATTGGGGAAGTTAACAGCAAGCCGCCCATCTGGGAGTTCATGTTCTCCTTTAAAAGCTCGACAAATTCATCTTCAGCGATTTTATGCTTAAGCTTGAAATGCAAATTGTGTATATCCGAATTATAATCGCTGAAGGTTTCGTTACCTTCATAAGGTCAATTCCGGTAGTGGAAAACGCTTGTTTCATCTCCTGTGTCAACGAATAGTATTCAAAGTCGTAATCTTCTGCTTTCTCCTCCATTAGTTGCCAATACCAACTGTCATGACGCGACGGTTTCCATCGAACTTAAGGTTTCATATGTCCAACATGACTTCTTTTGGCCTCTGTCCCTTAAACGATGGGTTTTGAACTATCTCCGGGTGAAGCTGATGGCTCGTCTTCATTTTGTTGATTTGGGACTGTTTGTGCGACGGTGTATCTATCCGCCTGGGGTTTCTTAACCGGTGCGTCTGGTTATTGGGCATGTCTTGCGTTACGGGCTCTATGGGTGGCATCTCTTGATACCTCAAAAAACTATTGTTGGGACTTGGAATAGTTCGGGGCGACGGGGGCAGTCCTTTCAGCTCTGGTCTCATAGATGACGGATACTGCAACTTTGCCACTTGCGCCTTCATTGCTCTGCCCTAAGAGCTCCATCAATCTCTGCACATGCCTCTCTGCAAATTCTAAGTTGTCCTCTTGATGCCCCTGGTATTGGGGAAGCATTTTCCGCACCGACGGCTCCTTCCGATTCGTTTGATTAGTCCAGTTTGTTTTCTGCGTACCCTGTTGATTCTGTGAGATCTCCCACGACTCTCTTTCAGGTTAATCGCCTAGCCTTAGGGCGCTCGGTGATTCTGGTGGTGATTCTCCCCGCGCGCCATTGCTCGGGTCACCCTTCCGGTGCTGGGTTGGAATAAAACCTTCTTCTTGGCCCGCTTCATTTATGTATTTGGGCCCTCTTGTAACGCCTCCTCTTACTTGAACAGATTTATCACTTCGTGCTGATTAATAAAGGCACGCAATTTTTCGCTTAGTATTACAGAATCAACGTGATAATTATAAAACGCCCGGTCAGCAACGCGAACTTTTAATATTTCGACAACATATGATTATATGTTAGGGGGGTGCTTTTTGGCTAACATGCCCATAATATCCCTTTCTAATAAGCTCGAATGTTTCAAACGGAAACTGGGTGCTCCTAGAAAAGGGAGCTGTCCAAAAACCACCTCCCTCCAGTCGTCGGAAATCCGGTTATTTGACCGATCATTCTCGGGCTCCACAACCGTTCTCCTATTTCTCTGGACTCGAGCCTATCAAACGACCTAACAAACTAGCCTAGTACGTAGTGTAGCATCGGACAGAGAAACTAAAATCGTCCTCCGTTCAAATATTTCAAAGGAATCCGCAAAGACTCGAGCCTTTCAAACGACCTGACAAATGCCTAGTAATTCGTGTAGCGTCGTCTTTACGATTCCTGTCAGTTCCCACACCCCCTATTCTGTCCTGGATCGACAAACGAACAAAAGATCCGCACCGCAAGTGCTAAATGCGTTATATACATGAATGCTTGACAATTTTCCAGTCCAGAGAATACAATAGTTATAATTTTCTGAAATGATTTCGGCGCTATTTACTAACCAAAGGGTAGTCTCGTAAAGCGATATAAGCCATTGCTCGTCGAAAAAGACGTTATGCTTTATCTAGTTCGATTAGTTAGAATCTTGACATTATGTCAATATGTCATAAATTTTAGGGAGTTCATATATATGAGTCCGGTTTCTGTGTCTGTTATCCGTCTTCCTTGCACTCTATTTAGTTTGCTAATTACTTATTTTTGTTTGGTTTTAACTTTTTAATGAATGGTCCGATAATTTTTGGCATGTAGATGGATATTCATAATAGAAAAAATCTCATTTAACTAATATTTGTGGGATCAAGAGTGGGCGTGGCACCCTGCTGAAACAAGCTTGCGCTGCGCAGGAAGCCCAAGAATCTACATTTTTTTTACGTCTTTTCTGTCGTCTTTGCGAATTCTTTTAACTTATCCGTCTTCAAGTTTGGCAGGCCTACCACGTCGTCAGTTTTCCAATTCTCTCTAATGGACCAGCTGTTCTGGGATGCCAGACTCTTCCCACAATTTGTACACAGTTTATTTTATAAAGAAGATTTCATCTCTACTTTCATAGGGTACATCTCATGAAACACATTTTGAATTTCAAAAGTGAGTCACACGAGATGACCTCCAACATGCGAAATATGTTTAAGGCATCCGTGAAATCACGCCTGACTTCGAAAGTCACTTCGGGTGAAAAAACGGAGTGTTGCGCGTGCGTCAGTCGTGGCAGATGACACGTCAGCGATGATTCACCAGGTGATTCATGGGTAAAAACTGACTTTTTCACGTGAACATACACCAATATACATTCATGCATACACACATTCACAAACACTATTTTATATTTTTGTTAAATATGTATAGTTTTAACTTAATACAAAAAACACAAACACATATAACGGTTACTGTTAAATTCAAATCAAATCAAATCTCCTTACTAATCGTTCCCAGCATCCCCCTTGGAGAGGGGATCTCATCGGCTATTTTACTATGGTCGAGCTTTCGTATCCCATCTCGAAGTTCTCGTTCAGCTCCCTTAGTGGGCTCCAATATCAGAAGAGATTCAAACGGGGTTTCCACGCCGAGCCATAAAGTTACAATCTCTCACAGCCCGACGAACTACCTGAAGACAATGCGGTATGATAGTATTCTCGTTCTAATGTTTCCATTTCTCTAATATTGCTAAACAACCAGCTGGGTTACGTAGTTTGTTTTAAATACCAATATCGGGCCTCTAGTTTCCTCCTCGACGGCAAGGGCGTTGTTAATGCGCCCGTCATGCGCATCACTCCTTCAACAATTTACTGTTGTTCTCGATGTGGTCGCCACGTATCAGGGCTTTGGGTTCATCATGTTAGTCCAGATCCTGATTATGGTGGAATATAGTTGTCTCAGCATTATCGAATTCCGAAACCTCCAATGGTTTCCTTGTGGTTTTCCGCTTTTACATCTGGTAAACCCAGGCAACGACTCGTACCAATCTTGTGAATGAGGAAAACTTTTCCAACCAATTCTTGATCTCAGCATTAACTGTATCGAATGAAACTCCTCGCTCGAAGATTTAATGAGTATCCATATGTTCCCATTCCCTGGTGTTTTCTTGAAGAAACCTCGGTCTTTAAGCCGGAACCATTCCTTCCTTGTGCTTCCAATTTTTGCTCCGAAATCTGCGAGATTCTCCGTGGTCATTATCCAGTTTTATTAGTCAATTGAGGTAGTCTCCAGGTCAAGCCTGGCCACCGTGTATAGTTTCTTTGGGGCACACTTCGTCTTCCCCAATATAAAAGGATTCGTACATGTACAAGGTGAGTTCCAAAGTAAACAGGACTTTTTGAATCTAGCGCCCTCTAGTGGCGCCATCTATATGTCAACTGGTGCGTTAGAATCTGCTATCGCTTATCGACTTCCAGTAAAAATTTCATGACATTTCATCTATTGGAATTGAGGTTATTGCGTTTTAAGTGTCAGTATGTTTTTGTCATCGGTGCGAAAATGAGCTTCGAACAAAGAGCCAACATTAAATTATGTTTTAAAATTAGTAAAACTTTTACCGAAACGTTTCAATTGATGAAACAAGTTTATGGCAATGATTGCCTATCCTGTAGCCGAGTGCACGAGTGGTTTCAACGTTTTCAAAGTGGTCGTGAGGACATAAATGACGGACGAGCCGAAACCCAAAAAATCGCGCCTGGAGAAGTCAAAAGTGAAGACAATGCTGATTTGTTTTTATGATTCCAAGGGTATTGTCCACAAAGAATTTGTTCCACCCGGCCAAAACGTTAATGCGGTATTCTACCTTGGAGTTTTGAAGCGTTTGGTGCGCCGTATTCGACGTGTTCGGCCCGAATATCGCGAAGATGGAAGTTGGCGTTTGTTGCACGATAATGCGCCGTCTCATCGATCCATTGTGTCCGACTATTTGACCAAAAATCACATTTTAACCATCAACCACTTCCCGTATTCACCTGATATGGCACCGTGCGACTTCTACCTTTTCGGAAAAATGCATTTGCCGACGAAAGGAAAGCGTTATGCAGACGTAGAGGCCATTCAAACGGCTTGCACCGGCATACTGGCGGCCATAACGGGCAATGAGCTAAAACACTCGTTCGACATGCTTTTGGACCGTGCAAAACGCTGTATTAAAGCAGAAGGAGACTATTTTAAATAAAAAAAATTGATTTTGCCGAAAAAACTATTTGTTCTGCTTTTTTTTTTTAAAAGTCCTGTTTACTTTGGAACTCACCTTGTAGATACGGTAGGTCTGCGCTAGTATACGAATGCCGCGTAGCCCAGCTCGCTCGCGTCACCGAGTATGTTCAGCTCTGCTGAGGCATGAAAAAATTCCACTCCATAACACCGTGGTATGCTAAATTGGCTGACCTACGTCGTCGTCACTTATTGGCTTGTACCATTCTGTTATTTTTTGCCATAATGATTGAAGAATTAGTTTGACTATAAGGGAATAATCGGAAAGGATTGCGATCGGATCGAAGATTGACATAGCGACTCGAAGCACTTCTCTTCGTGGGTATCTGGGAATCAAAAAATAGTGTTAAATAAATATTTTGGAATAAGAACGAAATCCTGAACACATCGCTGTGGGTGTGCCGGGTCTTTTCCAATTCCTTTTGGTAGTGGGAGAAATCCTTCTTGTCAAATCGCCAGGTCATTCGCAATATCTTTTGGTATTGAGAGAAATCCTTTTTGTCAAAGCGCACCGAATTAGACGCAGCTTCGGCAAATACTTTTTTAAAGGTACTAGAGTTGAAAACAAATTTTCTTAGCTCGAGGCCAAACCGTTAATGGATTTAAACTATTTCTACAGTGATCCTTACAGCCTAATCTTTAGACGAACAACAATAGTACAAAGTAGTCTACGTAATGGTTCTTTATTATGGCATCGATGGGTTATCGAAAAGTCTCAAGTGCGTTTCATACTCAAGTGCGTTTCGGTGTTTTACATATTCAGCTGAAGCTGGTGAACATTTGTCGGTCAAGGATTTCATCCAAGGAATTCGTTGGACAGGCCAATCTTCTTCGCGTAGCATGACTTGATAGAAGATATCGCCTGCGCACACACCGATATCTTTCTGTCTAAAATTCATTAGAACCTTGACTAACTGCCATTCATCTGGTCCACTCGTAAGCGTTGAATTCAGGGACTCCCCTTCTGTTTCTGCTACCACGTCGAACACAATCATCAGCTTCTCTGGTTTGTTGGGGTTTTGGTTTCTCCAAACCATTGCAATTTCAGATTTTCTCTCGGTCCCTGCAATTCTAACGCTTCGACTAGAGACTCGATAATTAGCGTTACGACGGACCCTTCGTCTAGAGCAACTTTATATATTTTGAAGCTCACTGATACGATAGATCTGGCTCTTTACAAGTTTCTCAGGCCTTCTCAAATTCTGCTTCAGGGACTCTAATATATTTCTCCTGTATATTAGAAAACACTCGAAGGTTTCTCTGGCTCGGACTTTCAAAGCCTTCTAAAGGCGCAACTGATTTTGCCTGTCATAGTATCCATATTAATTGGTTGTCATCAGGAAAACTACATCAAACATCGGCAATTGCTCCGGAGAGCCATCGAATTCCTGTAAGTCGCAGAATTTTTGGTAAGGCATCGGAGCGACGACGTGCTGGAAATTTTGCACTCCTACGTGTTGTTAAAAGTTTTTTTTATGTCTTTTCCTAACGGCTCGTTTTGTCCATCTGGGTTTGGTACATCGGGTGCGATTGTCGCCACAGGTCCAACATGGAATTGGTCCCTTATTGGTAATCGTTAGTTGGATCACCCGCCACCGTATCAAGATTCCGTGCATCCGCAGTTTCGAGTTCTTTGCAGTCCTCATGGGACTGGCGCCCTAGTTGCGCTTGCCTCGCTCGTTGTTTCCTAGCTCTAGTTAACCTCACCAGTAACAACTATTCGCTTCTCTTGTGGGTTCCGTTACTTCTCCTAATATATGCTATTCTCCCTGTACCATAGAGACGTGACCCGTACCTACACGTTTATCTTTTTGGTCCGAGCGCGGAGGTTGAATGCTTCTCCGTGTGGAGTTATGTGGGTTTCATTTCCTGCTTAAAATAAAAATGTTAGCCTTATTAACTTCAAAATCTTAAGTACCTACGCTTCGTCTTTTCTGGGATGCTCGAAACTTTACATGTGTGACCGTTTTTTAATTTGTATAAATATAGTAACAAGTTCTGAACCAACAAGGTTATTATCTACAACATGACCTGAGTATCGTAACTTTTTAGGACTTAGATATATAATTTGACGTTTTAAATGTAAAAAAATTTTTTTTTTTTATTTTCACAGCAACAGTTTACTCTTCCTTAAATGTTCGGTTACATTACCGTCACTACAGTTTGGGGGCGGTCGCTGCATTAAAGTTTTACGCGCCAATAAAATTCCACCTGGCGCAATTGAAAGTATGTCAAATGGAAAAAGGTTAACAGGAATAACTGGTAGCCGATATCCCCATTGTTTTAGTCTTAATCTCTGTTTTATATGGATGTGTTGTAGCCTTTTATTTTAAAAACTAAGTTTAAGCAATAGACGTTCAACTGTCTTAATAATATATACGTTTTTTCACTTTTTAGCGATAAATTTACCAGGTTTTGCCAGTGGAAAAACTTGGAACTAAACTTACAAGTACGTATAATATTAGTGTAGTATTAGTATTTGTAGTATAACACTAGCTAACAAAATCAAATCTATGAAATTTTCCAAAGCCGTATGGCAGTTTCTTTTAGATCCAAAAATGTCCTTTTAATCTTTTGTCGGTTAAGTTTAAAATATAACACTTTCGAACTTTAACGTATTTAGTCGTATATCTTGAATTTGGGTTTGGGGTAGACACGATTCCGGGAAAACTATGAATCAGATCATTTTGATTTTAATACTCGTTACTTGAGAGTCTATTGTGTGCAACTGGTAGAGGAAAGCTCGTAGAGTAAAAGGGTATGTTGTATTCGGTGAAAAATATATAACAGGTAGAAGCGTTTCCAACCCTACAAGGTATATAAGGTATGTTTCCAAATTTTAAGACACTCTTAAATTTAAACATACAATTTATTATATATATTTTCTCTCATTATTTTTCATTTTTACAATGTAAACGAATAAAAAATGCTCTCTTATAGAAATCCCACCTCTCGCTATTGACTTTTTTTTCGACTTGAAACTAATAATACATTTTTTTGAGATATAAAATGCCGCGTGGTAGTTTATGGACAAGTAAAGAGTAAAAATTAATAGGATCATATGAGTTATCCGAATTTTTTTGAAGAATCCTCAAAACAATAATATAAAAAAAGCAAATTGGCCTTACTATACATTAGCATTATTTTTACATTTTATAGTCTATACTTTAATCGACTGGCTGTTATATAGCTGCCATAGGAACGATCGGAAAATTGGTGGGAAAATAATATGAAACAAATTATAGCTTCGGTGTTTTTTGACATATTATCTTATACAATTGGGAATAAAATTTTTTGTATTTTTAAGTTTAATAATTATACCTGCAAGGGTATACAAAATCGTATTTAAACGGACAGGCGGACAGACGCTTGTATAATAAATAACGAATAACGGATGTAAATAAAAGATAGGTTAAGAGTTTCACTAGTCGAAAAATCGTATTCTTTGTAGTGTGACCGAAGTTTTAAAAGTTCACCCGCGATGCATGTGGCATGGTCTTACTATCAAGCAGCTGGGCTTGTTGCCAAACGGAAAATAAATCCATTGGAGCAATTTAAAAAAGAAGAGTCTGCTCGTGCACAAAGAAATTAAAATAAAAACAAGAAAGAACGCTATAGTCGAGTGCCTCGACTATCAGATACCCGTTACTCAGCTAAAGGGACCAAAGGGAAATGGAAATAAGCAAGCAGCAAAGCAAGACTGAAATGCGCCACCTACCGGCGGTAGACAGATTTAAGCGTTATGGGCGTTAGGGTGGGCGTGGAAAATTTTTTTTTTGGTCAATCGATAGGTATTGACGAGACCGATACAGTTCAGTTAAAATTTTGTATCTAGCATGAAAATTGTGGGCGCCACAGGCTTGGGCGGTTTGTGGGCGTTAGAGTGGGCGTGGCATACTCGCGTATCAAAATTGCGCTGCGTACAAAGGTTCGGAATCTAAATCTGAAATCCTGATTCTATATCTTTGATAGTTTCCGAGATATCCACGTTCATATTTACGATTTTTTGAAGTTTGGGGGCGGTTTGTGGGCGATAAAGTGGGCGTGGCAAACTTTTTTTTAAGTCAATCGATAGGTATTGATGAGAACAATACATTTCAGTTAAAATTTTTATTCTAGCATCAAAACTGTAGGAGCAACAGTTTTGGGCGGTTTGTGGGCGTAAAAGTGGGCGTGGCACTCTACTGAAACAAACTTGCGCTGCGTAAGAAGCTCAGGAATCTGCACGCCAAATCTCAATAGCCTAGCTCTCATAGTTTCCAAGATCTCAGCGTTCATCCGGACAGACAGACGGACAGACGGACAGACGAACAGACGGACAGACGGACATGGCTAGATCGACTCGGCTAGTGATCCTGATCAAGAATATATATACTTTATGGGGTCGGAAACGCTTCCTTCTGCCTGTTACATACTTTCCGACGAATCTAGTATACCCTTTTACTCTACGAGTAACGGGTATAATAAATTAAATGTTCAACGAATGTTTTTACTTATGTAAATTAAATTAAATTTAAAGCTTCCTTAACGTCCCACGAATGCTTTGCCATCTTTCCCGCGCCACCGCAGTCCAGCTCCGAATCCCAATGGGCATATTGGACCTTGAGGAAGTGGGAGCCGGATTTGGGACGGGGTTGATCCGCTGATGATGCAGGAAGTCGCCCAGCATCCTGACAGTGGCTGGCCATGGCTTCTCCAACTGTTCCTTAGCGGGCGCCCTATTTTCCTCCTCCCTATAGAAGCCAGCGGGTCCTCCAGCTTCGCTTATGCTGCCAAGTAGCTGGTGGTTATGGTGTACGGAGCCGTCTTCGGAGATCATATTACTGGTGGTTCTGCTAAAAAGATTTTTCTATTAGTACAACGGAACTAAATTATTTCGGCCAGATCTTACTTTCTTTGTGAGGACACGCCCGGCAGGATGTCCATGTAGAGAGCGAAGGCCCACTCGGCATGTTCCTTCCCACTGGGATTTTCTAGTGGATCTCCTCCAGCACTTAAACTATTCTGCGGATTTGCCCTGTCGTGGTATTGCTTCCTGTCGGTCAAGTCCCACAATAATGGGCAACAGCTTGGATTAGGGGTCCTTTTTCATCTGCACTGACCTCCTTTAACCGTTTTTGGGGTTTTTCTTCCATTTAAAATTTTTAAATTCCCCACCGCTTCTGCACGAACACCGCCAAAGATTAAATTTCTTATTCTTTGGGCCGTGGCTAACGGCGTACATTCAAAATTCACTCCCGAAATCTGGAATTTTTTCTGGTATTTCCTCAGCTCATCTGAGTATCGCGCTGAAAAACAGACCGACGAAAAGCTTTAGCCGCCTGTTTGCCTCTCGCTCACTCCTATAGTTAGCTCGCGGTTTTCGTCGATGTGAGTACTAGGCTTTAACTTAAAAGTTAGTGTTGAACATAATCATAATACCTTTTACTCTTATGGACAATAAAGAGGAATTAGTTATAATTTGTTAACTCAGCACACCTGTTCGTAGCTGAAACGAAATATAACTACAAAAAAGTATCGTGCGTTTAATTGTTATGTATAATCATAAGAGTGGCAAATTCGTTATCTTCCCCATTTACATTTGATGACGACGTGATGGTCGTTTTAATCGGAGTCTGCATTTAGGTTTCGCTATTGTTTAATATCGTTAAAACAAAAAGCATTCTGGTTTTTGCTGTCGCTTGGGGGTATTTGGTCACAAACACACGCACATACATTACGCTATAATTTTTACATTTTCAGGCACAGGTTCAGACAATATATGGTTTAAAAGGTCCCGTTTCTTAAATATGAGTCCGAACATTCGATTTAGAGAAACAAATAAAATGCACATTTGCCTCAACTGTTTGCGCGAGGGGCATAGTTTGCAGCAATGTAAATCGACTCATTGTCGATATTGTCGGAAGAAGCACCACTCGTTGTTGCATATGACTCCGGATCGACCCGTACCATCTACCTCATTTTCATCTCCAACACCCGACGCACTCTTAAGCTGTCAATCATTACCATATATGTACTGCAGTATCATGCTCACATTTATAAACGCATCATTACTTAACGCACCTTCAACAAAAACCTCAAAAATTATGCCGACGGATTACGTGTTGCTTCCAACTGTTATAATCTACGTAAATATTAAAGTTGGTGCATTTATGCCTTGTCGAGCCATCTTAGACTCAGCCTCTCAGTCAAACTTTATAACTTCGCGTCTGGCTAGTCAATTAAATTTGAAACATAAACATTTGCATACACTCATTTCTGGGATCGGTGAATCTTCCATGAACTCGGATAAGGCAGTCGATATTCTAGCGCAATCACGGGATTAGCATTTGAGCGTCATTCACAGCATTCATAGCATCACCAATTAGCATTAGATAAAGGACGAGTTAAAAGAGTTCTGTCCACCTTTATCGAAAAATTGAGTGTCACAGCACAGTATGAAAAAAGATGTACGATCATAGAAAATTATAAGAAAAAAAATCGCCACTGCGCGAAGCGCACAGTAGTAGTACTACTGGCCATGGCAAAGTAGTGCGATTCTCAGCACTTAGGTAGGTATTGATCACTAAAATAAATTTAAATTTACACTGATACAAAATCTTTAAAAATAAGATCACCAGACAGACTTTATCGTTATGGGCCTTAGAGTGAGCGTGGAACTCCGCCAGAACAAACTTGGGCTGCTTAAAATATGTACGTTTAATGATTTTATTGTTTCCGAGATCTCAACGTATAGGAAAAATATTGACTTGCTAACAGTGGCGGATCCAGAGACGATTCATGGGGGGGGAAATTGAACTTATTCTTCGATTTGGGGTTCAAACTTATTATTGCGAGAGAAATACAGTACAAATTATAAAACAAAAATATTATTTGGTGAGAAGAGTGTCACTGTTGTATTTTCATTTTTTTATTGCAGAGAATATTTTTCTATCAAACAAGTAATATTTTCAGGTTCTGTGGTTCCAAGGGGGGGGGAAATTTCCCTAATTTCCCCCCCCCCCCCCCCCCCCCCCGTGGATCCGCCACTGCTTGCTAATGACTCTATATACCCTTTAGGGCCAAAAACGCTTTGTTCTACCTGTTACATACTTTTCGACGAATACAATATACGAGTATCGGTTATAAAAAATAAAATAATCTAACCCATAACATCAGTCCGTTCGCGAAATAATTTTTGTTTAATGTGGCATATTTATCATTACAGTATGTTGCTCGTAACAATCATCCTGTTATCATGATTTTTCCTAACATGATTTTTCTAAGTACCAACGCCACCACCACCAATTATGGGCAAAAGTTTTTTTTTCAGATTTTTTCAGCTTTTTTTCTGATTCCTTAAAAACGGTTCTAACGATTACAAATAAAATGTTAATATGTTTATTTTAGAATTTTACATGTAATGTAAAAAAAATCAAGAAATTGTATTTATTTAGTAGATTGTACATTTTCGTCACAAAATATGATATCAGAACTTTTGTTTGCGGAAGGTGCGATCGTCACTACATTTTTACCTCGTTAAGAGGTGTTTCTGTTTGATATAGATATATATAAATATAACCAAAAACAAGAGAGATACTTGTTACTCAAAAGCGCCACCCGTCGTTCATTCCTATCGGCTGTTTACGAGACTTCACTGCATGAATATATCTCCCTCCCTCTCGCACTCTATTGAATTTGATAATTATTTATTATTGTTTGGTTATAACTTTTAAAGGAATGGTTAGATTTGAATACATTTTGGCATGTAGGTGTGTATTGATAATAAGAACAAAATCGTATTTAAACGGACAGGCGGACAGACGGACGGACGGACAAACGGACATGGCTAGATCGACTAGTCTAGTGAAGCTGATACATATACTTTATGGGGTCGGAAACGCTTGCTTTTACCTGCTTTTACCCTCTTACTCTACGAATAACGGGTGTAAATAAAATATATGTACATTTGGAGGCAGCAAAAGAGCCCCGGTCACGAAATACCTATGCACGCTCCAAGAGGCGGAGCTAGCGTACAATTTGGAGACACTGCAGCAAACGCTCTAGCCAGAGAAAATTCTCAGGAGCGACAAAATACTGATGATCACGCAAATTGGCGTTCACTCGAGGAAATTCGAAAATCGTATCTCTCTCTCTCTCTCCATCGGTATAAAAACTTTGGCTTGACTAAGTTAGGTTCTATTCTGGCTTATCAATAAACTAGTTGAATTTTTAACTTAAAAGTTAGTGTTGAACATAATCATAATACCTTTTACTCTTATGGACAATAAAGAGTTAAAGAGGAATTAGTTATAATATGTTAACTCAGCACATCTATTCGTAGCTGAATCGAAATATAACTACAAAACATGAGTTGCCGTTATCGTAATCAACTGTGTGATTGTCGTACAGACATAGCTTACACCCAGAAAAAAATCGGTTCGAAGCGTTCAAAAATCAAGACCAAACGGGGTCAAAAAGTGCGTAAGCCCGTTTGTTGACAGTTCATGAACGGTCGTTCGTAAAATTTGACCGAAATTTCGAGAGTGGTTTCCGAACGAATGTGGTTAGTTTATGGACACTTTTGAACAGAACGTTCTTGACAAAAGAATGGTTGGTAAATAATCCTAATCGCCGTAATAAAAACCGTTTATACAGTTTTGTTTTTGTATATTTTTATTGGTCAGTGGGTGCATATTTAATTCTAAAAAACACTTTGCATTTGTTAAGGGGATAAATGTGAAAAGGTAGGGAATATATGTCATCGAATGTCTTAATACTTATAGAAGAAATAAAAATAATAAGTATTTTACCTTATTAAGAACTTTTGATTTGGAAATGTTGACAAATGTTGTTCCGTATTTGTTGACGTATTTAAAGTAGAACAAGGAAGAACGCTGTAGTCGAGTACCTCGACTATCAGATACCCGTTACTCAGCTAAAGGGACCAAAGGGAAATGGAGATATGCAAGCAGCAAAGGGCGTGTTACTCTGCTGAAACAAACTTGCACTGCGCAGAAATCTCAGAAATCTGCATGCCTAACCCCAGTATTGTAGCTCTTATAGTTTCCGAGATCTCAGCATTCATACGGACAGACGGACAGCGGAAAGACGGACATGGCTATCATGATCCTGATCAAGAATATATATACTTAATGGGGTCGGAAACGCTACTAAAACAAATCTGTTTTCACACTTTTTTTTAAGGTGGCTGAATAGCTTTGCTATAGAAGACTCTAACATACTATTTAGTGTACTTGTTTCAACATTTTGGCACTTTGCACAGTAAACAAGCATCAACCATGTGGGGAAAAATCATCGATTTTGATAGACTTTAACCCGTCTATCGCAGCTTTTTCATGAACGGCGTTCGATACCTGAGAACAATTTTCGCAATTTGGCAGCGACTAGTTCGTCGGTATAAAAAGTGAGAACTAACAAGGAAGACCGCTATAGTCGAGTACCTCGATTATCAGATACCCGTTACTCAGCTAAAGGGATTAAAGGAAAATGGAGATATGGAAGCAGCAAAGCGAGATTGAAATGCGCCACCTACCGGCGGTAGACACACTTAAGTTTTTTTTTGGATCAATCGATAGGTATTGACGAGACCAATACATTTCAGTTAAAATTTTGTATCTAGCATGAAAATTGTGGGCGCCACAGGCTTTCGCGGTTTGTGGGAGTTAGAGTGGGCGTGGCAAATTCGCGTAACAAACTTGCGCTGCGCTCAAGCCTACGAAATCTAAATCTGAAATCCCATTTCTCTATCTTTGATATTTTCCGAGATATCCGCGTTCATACTTACGATTTTTTGAAGTTTGTGGGCGGTTTGTGGGCGTACATGTGGGCGTGGCAAACTTTTTTTTGGGTCAATCGATAAGTATGGATGAGAACAATACATTTCAGTGCGTTAGTGGGCGTTAGAGTGGGCGTGGCACTCTACTGAAACAAACTTGCGCTGCGTAAGAAGCTCAGGAATCTGCACGCCAAATCTCAATAGCCTAGCTCTTATAGTTTCCGATATCTCAGCGTTCATCCGGACGGACAGACAGACGGACAGACGGACATGGCTAGATCGACTCGGCTAGTGATCCTGATTAAGAATATATATATTTTATGGGGTCGGAAAAGCTTTCTTCTGCCTGTTACATACTTTCCGACGAATCTAGTATACCCTTTTACTCTACGAGTAACGGGTATAAAAATGGGGAACGAATTTTTCGCAAATCATGAAAAATGTTCTTAATGTTTTTCGTTTTTTTTTCTGGGTGTAGGTGTAAAAATAACAAGGATGAGCGTTACAGTCGAGAGCCTCGACTATTATAACTTACTTAGGTAACCAATTTAACTTATTAATAATGACAAAGAGCCCCGGAAGAGTGCGCTAAGGCGACTATTATATATATACACCAAGAAACAAAAGCCTGCTGTGATGGTCCGATCGTAACGAGTGATATACCAATCGAAAGGTATTTCAAAAAGTAAACTTTAAATATTTTAATTGGTTTGGGAGAAAGAGCAGTAACGTTTAAAACTAATGATTTAAAAATTTTACCTTTTTTGGCTGTTAAATCCAAAACACTTTTCAAAATTTAAACGCAAAACAATAAAAAATGTGCCGATGCTTTGTGCAAGCCCTAAACTAAACTTTTCCAGATATGTCTTCTAGACTCATATTCCCAGAAGTTTGGAAGGAATCTTTTATCATTACACGTCATTAAAAAGGGAGCAAATCGTATATTATAAACTACAGCGGTATTGTAAAACTGAGCGCGCTTCCCAAGTTTTTTGAACAGCTAATTACCGCTCAGCTACACCACCAAAGCAGCTCATTAATTTCCCCGACTCAGCATGGCATTATGGAACGAAGGTCAACGTCTACGAATCTTCTTGTATTTACTTTTGTCATCAGAATCGCTTTTTATACCCTTGCAAAGGGTATATTGGTTTCAGTCAGAAGTTTGCAACGCAGTGAAGGAGTCGTTTCCGACCCCATAAAGTATATATATTCTTGATCAGCATGACTAGACGAGTCGATCTAGCCATGTCCGTCTGTCCGCCCGTTTCTACGCAAACTAGTCTCTCAGTTTTAAAGTTATCGGGCTGAAACTTTCCCAAAAGTCATATATCTTTTGCAGGTAGTATAAAAGTCGGAACCAGCCGCATCGGACAACTATATCTTATAGCTCCCAAAGGTATTATCGGGAAAAAATTAAAAAAATGATATATTTGGTGTTTTTTAACATATAACCTCCAAAGTTTGGAAATAACATTTTGTAATTAGTTTTGAATTTCGAATTAAATTTTATCAAACACGGGCGACTATATCATATAGCTGCCATAGGAACAATCGGAAAATTGGTGGTAAAATAATATGAAACAAATTATAGCTTCGGTGTTTTTTTAACATATGACCTCCTACGCTTGGAAATAACATTTTTTAATTATTTCTGAATTTGAAATTTTTTTTATCAATATCGGACGACTATATCATATAGCTGCCATAGGATTGATCGGAAAATAATATGAAACAAATCATAGTTTCGGTGTTTTTGACATATTATCTTATACTATTGGGAATATCATATTTTGTATTTTTAAATTTAATAATTATAACTGCAAGGGTATACAAACTTCGGCATGCCGAAGTTAACTTCCTTCTTGCTAAAATAATAATCAAACTGATGTAATTTTTACGGACTTCAGTAAGGCATTCGATTTCGTGAACCCCTACAGCCAGCTTACGATCACAACCATTTCAGCGAAAGTAAAGCAATCAAGTTCTCCGATTTGTCGCAATCGGATATTTTGGGTGACGGGCAGTCACGCATTATACTTTTGGTGGGGCAAACACACAATATCACTGAGCTAGCCGCAGCATTTTCGTAGCCAGCAAACAGTAAATAAGTTCCTTACAACTAGTTTCTGTAAAAAAAAAACTTCGTAGTTTTATAAATTACACCAGTTGAAAAAATAGAATCGTCAATATGCTACAACGAATTTCGGTTTTTATGCGTATATTTTAAAGATGGGATTTAGGCACAAAAACAGGCTAAGAAACGTTTTTAAGACTAAAAAATAAATTTTCACCATTAAAAAATATTTATTGTCATATTTTTAATCAGGGACTTCAACTTTAACGGATAAAACGTGATTTTATTATGTAAACTGGTGTTTTTATTTTCAAAGCATAAGTTACCACTACTACACTATTACCTATAGTCCGTCAGTTCTGTTATCTGCGGTACGATTAATTTATATTTGTATATTTTCAGCAACTTTGATAAGCTTCGAAAATCAAGCCCAAATGGATCCAAACATTAGAAACAATATTTTATTTAAACTTACTTACTTGTTTCGACTAAGGGTGGGTCCGTGTCGGAGTGCTTCATTGGAGTCCCGTCCAGGGTGAGGCGATAACTGTTCAGCTATCTTCCCAAGATTACGTTGTATTGCACAATTTTTTATTTTGTATAAAAAGAAACGGTGTCTAGCTTGACCACCCGCAATTGGCCCTGAGGGCAAGCCCTAACAGAACGGTACATTTTGCCAATATCCCTTTTTATTGCTACTGGGTGTGAACGTAACCGAAGAAGAACCTGAAACAGTTTATTCTGAATTACGGGACCCGCCATAATCACATTGTTGAGAGAATATCCAGATAAATTGCCCGCAGGTCAATTTAAAATTATTCGAAGTTTTGTGGTGGACGCAATGCTGAGGCAAGAAGTATCGGCACGACCCGATGTAAGCGGCTGAGACAATGCCCTAAA
Source organism: Drosophila subpulchrella (assembly GCF_014743375.2). Classification (NCBI taxonomy): domain Eukaryota; kingdom Metazoa; phylum Arthropoda; class Insecta; order Diptera; family Drosophilidae; genus Drosophila; species Drosophila subpulchrella. The sequence continues at coordinate 602,215 of NW_023665555.1, forward strand.
TCGAGGTATTCCTTTATGAATGCCGCATATTGAGCCTTCAGGACTGACCGACGATCCAGCTTTCTCTCTAGGGACAAGAATATACGATGAGCTTGCTGATAGGACTCTCTCAACAGATCAAGATTCAGTTTGGCAGGTAATCGAACAGAATTATCACCAGCTGCCAAACGAGAGACATGCCTTGTCGCCTCGTCCTATGTAGCCCGTATTATTATAGCGAAGGGTAGATCATGAGACGACATTAAGGAGAGGCCATAACCTCCATAAACAACCCAACCCAGGCAAGTCTTCTGAATTAGAGACAATCCAGGAGGATGCTTGATTTGCCCAACGCACAACAGCTCGAAGAAAATGCTGGCTCCAAGTAATGGGTCCACACGCTGGGGAGCATAAAACTTGGGGTCAGCTAACTGTATATTTTGAGGTATGTTCTAGTTTCCGATGTCGACAATGAAGCTAGGCTGTCGGTGCGATTACTGCATTGTAATATAAACCGAGTGAGCATCCGTCACAAAATTAGAATCTCCTATTCCTGTTACAAATGCTGAAGTCCTTATCTTCTGTGTTTGAAGCAGGGTGTGGTGTTTAGATCCGCATGTACGGCAACTACTGGAATTGCATTGCATCACTTGATGACCAGTCATCAATCAATCAATGCGTTGGTAAGGTCAGGATGACTATCTATGACCGTAGTGAACATAGAATAAAACTCACACCACTTCGCATAGCCTCCAAAGAATTTCGGAAGCTCAAAAGGGGGTAGTAAGGTTGCCCTATGTCGAGGCTGATGCTGCTGAGGGCCAAAAGCACCGGTAGTAATACCATCAGCAAATTTTGAGTGCGAAAGCAATTGCGAGGCGGGCTTTAATATTTCCGCCCAAACCGATGATTTAAAAATAACGAGAATGTCATAAAATCTCTCGAGCTCATCATTCTTTGAGCTCATTGAGAAGGTTTCTTGAAGCTCATCAATCATCTCTAGCCTCACGTGAAGGACGGACTTGTCACATAAAGTCAACGTCGCACTTGATAAGGAGTCCACTAGACGCTACACTCTTTTAAATTGTGCAGTTGCCTGGCTCTTTAAAAATATCACCTTGTTTGCATCAGCGGGAACATCTCCAACACTTCCCGTAGCCATGACGACAGCAACAACAAAAACCAGCAGCGGTTTCAGCGGAAAGATGAGCGTAGAGGGGACGAGGGAATAACGGTCCGTTAATTTACTATGTATAACGAAGCTCAAAACTTACATGAATATACAAGGAATGCAAATGAACAAACCGATAGAGCGAGATCGACAGAAATTCATATAATATAAGAGCTTGGAATCGGAGAAATTAATTACTTACTGCGGCTAACTTGACACCTATAAACTGAAATCTTTAAAAAGTAGAAAAAATTTGTATACGTGTTAGTCGTAAAGTGAAGTGGTATAAAAGATTCGTCGGAAAGTATGTAACAGGCAGAAGGAATCGTTTCTGACCCCATAAAGTAAAGCCGTCAGTCCTTACGAACGCTGAGATCTCAAAAACTATAAGAGCTAGAAAGTTGGGACTAAGCATACAGATTATTGGGTTTGCTTCGCAACGCAAGTTTGTTTTATCGGATTGCCTCTCTAACGTCCACAACCACCCATAATGCTAGGTATGCCTGTCTGGTCCACATGTTTTAATATTTTGTAAAATTTTTATTGCGATTTTATTCTTCTTTTTAACAATTATCTTCATGCCAAATATGGTTCATAGTTGACCATTCATTTAAAATTTATAAGCAAATAAAAAAATAGGCGATAGGTGGTGTGTTGGTGTGGTGTGCAATCTCGAAAGCAGCCGATTGGCTGCATTCGTATCTCCATCTCCCTTTCTGAGAATCGGGTATCCGATGGTCGAGGTCAACAACAAATTAAGTATTATTACACATTTTACTCGAAGATTAAAAGGGTATATGTACTAGATTCTTCGGAAAGTATAAAAGAGCTGGGGCGCAGGGGTGGCCTAATCGCTAAAATTGTAGGATCCCAGGGAAACTGGAACGGGCTGCTCCGTGACGTGCGTGGGTGTTTAATGTATTACTTGAAAATATGAACTATTTAAGCCCAGCTTGACTAATGCGCTCCAGAGCGGAGCGGAGACTTAGGGGAAAGATGGAGACGGAAAGCGGCGGGCAGTTCGAGCGAACGAGATGAGACATCTGGATAACACTGCCGCTCGACACGTCTCCAAAAATTAAACGCCCTCTATTTTTCTATGATTGCTCGCTACGAAACTCGTGCGGCTAGCTCAGTAGATTTGTGCGTTCGTTCCACCAAATTTATACTAAACGTGAACGCCCGGTTAACACTAACAACAACTTAGACTTCGTGTTATGAGGAATTTCTTCACGGCTCTGGGTTACAAGATTAATTTATCTTGTGCTGGTGCTTCTTGCGCTGATGCTTCTAGCAGTCCTCCGCTGTTGGTGGGCTCCGTTGCTCCTGATACTTCTGCCGTCACTGGTAGGAGATGACGAAGAGTTAGGAGTTAGTCAAGCATCACCGTCCTCAGACTAGGGTGCAAAGGCGCTGAGCTTTCAAGACAACTTAGCCGTGTATTTTCCCTTAAGGACCTTAGCTACCTGTGTCTGAACTCGGAGACTTATGCTGTCCCGAATGTCTCGACGTAGCGATCTTGCTCCTTAATGACTTTCACGACTGTATCTCCTTGACTTTGACTTGCTTGACGTTGTTCACTCGCGTTCTGATTCTCGATGTCTGATCCAGCTTCCTGCGCTGGCCCGCTTATATAGGGCTCCTGGAGCCGTTAATCATCGACTTCTCATTTTCGGCTTCTGCGCACGGACCCAGGATAGGGTCCAATCGTCCGAGAAAACCTCTGTGTTGATCGGCGGAATCTTTTAACGGAGTTACTGGAGCATGAGGCACAGGTGGATAAGGCTAGCGTGCAGGCACCCGGAATGTTTACACTGGCCTCAAACAGGTTCAGACAGTCCACTGTAGCAATAAATTGGTTTGGAGCGGATTTTACTGATAAAGCCATGAAGGAAAATAATTTGTAAATTTAATTTAGAAGTAAGGCAATGGAATCGAGCTAAAAACAAATTGAAATTTAGGAACCAATCGAAGTCCGTAAGAATATACGGGCACACAGTGCGCGGATAGGCAAAATCAATAATTCTTAATTATATGAAATGTTCGGAATTTTGTAAAGTTTTCTGACTTTATTTTTGTTTGTTTGAAACGAACATTTATTGTGAGCCCCGTGTCCCCTGCACAATTTAATTGCAGACGTTTTTACTAGAGTAAATTTGCGGATATTGGGTATTGTATTTAATTTTTAGAAAAAAATCGGGAATTTTTACTGTATCTGGGCTATATTTTAATTAAAAATATATTTGGTATATATATGGGCTGAATAGTACTACTGGAATATATTTTCTATGTCACTGGAATTGTTTTAAGTGTGCAATTGTGTGTATAAAAAACTGGATTATTTTCGCGCACAAATAACGTATTTGAAATACATGTAACAGAGAGTAGGCAAGCAGATCTACTAAAGGCACACTGGTTAACAGCAGCAGAAGTCGAACAGCAGAGTAACAGCAGCAGAAGTCATACAGCAGAGTAACAGCAGAAGGAGCAGAAGAAGTAGAAGTAGCAGCCGAACAGCCGAGTAAGCAGGAGAGAATTGAAGCAGCCGAACGTGTGTGGTAAATCAGCAGAAAGCAGAAGCATTTATCCATCAGTTTAATAGAAGCCAATTGTTCTTGCCATTACCTGTGCACCGCGAAATAATATTAATAAACCGTATCCAATAATATCTCACATTTGGGGCTCAACCAGTCGCGAATTGCCAGTGAAAAGTGAGAAAATGCGCAAGCCGCATGTCTCAGAAACAGTTAGCCGATAAAGCGAGACAAAAACAAGGAAGAACGCTATAGTCGAGTACCTCGACTATCAGATACCCGTTACTCAGCTAAAGGGACCAAAGGGAAATGGAGATATGCAAGCAGCAAAGCGAGATTTAAATGCGCCACCTACCGGCGGAAGACAGATTTAAGCATTGTGGGCGTTAGGGTAGGCGTGGCAAATTTTTTTTTGGATCAATCGATAGGTATTGACGAGACCAATACATTTCAGTTAAAATTTTTTATCTAGCATAAAAATTTTGAGCGCCACAGGCTTGGGCGGTTTGTGGGCGGTAGAGTGGGCGTGGCATATTCGCATAACAAACCTGCGCTGCGTACAAAGCTACGGAATCTAAATCTGAAATCCCAATACTCTATCTTTGATAGTTTCCGAGATATCCGCGTTCATATTTACGATTTTTTGAAGTTTGTGGGCGGTTTGTGGGCGTCCAAGTGGGCGTGGCAAACTTTTTTTTGGATCAATCGATAGGTATTGCTAAGAACAATTCATTTCAGTTTAAATTTTTACTCTAGCATCAAAACTGTAGAAGCCACAGTTTTGGGCGGTTTGTGGGCGTTAGAGTGGGCGTGGCACTCTACTGAAACAAACTTGCGCTGCGTAAGAAGCTCAGGAATCTGCTCGCCAAATCTCAATAGCCTAGCTCTCATAGTTTCCAAGATCTCAGCGTTCATCCGGACAGACAGACGGACAGACGGACAGACGGACAGACGGACAGACGGACAGACGGACAGACGGACAGACGGACAGACGGACAGACGGACATGGCTAGATCGACTCGGCTAGTGATCCTGATCAAGAATATATATACTTTATGGGGTCGGAAACGCTTCCTTCTGCCTGTTACATACTTTCCGACGAATCTAGTATACCCTTTTACTCTACGAGTAACGGGTATAACAAGGAAGAACGCTATAGTCGAGTACCTCGACTATCAGATACCCGTTACTCAGCTAAAGGGACCAAAGGGAAATGGAGATATGCAAGCAGCAAAGCGAGATTTAAATGCGCCACCTACCGGCGGAAGACAGATTTAAGCATTGTGGGCGTTAGGGTAGGCGTGGCAAATTTTTTTTTGGATCAATCGATAGGTATTGACGAGACCAATACATTTCAGTTAAAATTTTTTATCTAGCATAAAAATTTTGAGCGCCACAGGCTTGGGCGGTTTGTGGGCGGTAGAGTGGGCGTGGCATATTCGCATAACAAACCTGCGCTGCGTACAAAGCTACGGAATCTAAATCTGAAATCCCAATACTCTATCTTTGATAGTTTCCGAGATATCCGCGTTCATATTTACGATTTTTTGAAGTTTGTGGGCGGTTTGTGGGCGTCCAAGTGGGCGTGGCAAACTTTTTTTTGGATCAATCGATAGGTATTGCTAAGAACAATTCATTTCAGTTTAAATTTTTACTCTAGCATCAAAACTGTAGAAGCCACAGTTTTGGGCGGTTTGTGGGCGTTAGAGTGGGCGTGGCACTCTACTGAAACAAACTTGCGCTGCGTAAGAAGCTCAGGAATCTGCTCGCCAAATCTCAATAGCCTAGCTCTCATAGTTTCCAAGATCTCAGCGTTCATCCGGACAGACAGACGGACAGACGGACAGACGGACAGACGGACAGACGGACAGACGGACAGACGGACAGACGGACAGACGGACAGACGGACATGGCTAGATCGACTCGGCTAGTGATCCTGATCAAGAATATATATACTTTATGGGGTCGGAAACGCTTCCTTCTGCCTGTTACATACTTTCCGACGAATCTAGTATACCCTTTTACTCTACGAGTAACGGGTATAAAAACAGTTTGGTGCCGCATAGCTTAAAAGCCGCCAGCAGAGGAAACGAGACATCAACCGGCAGGAAAGAAGATCAGAAAAAGAAACCCGCAACAGAATTATTATGACAAATGAAAAGGAACCACCAGATAAGAAAGTGGAAAAATACGAGGGCCCAAATGGATCAGGGACAGGTGGAAAAAATCGCCGAAACGACACAAATGTCCTAGAAGGAAACACACAGACGCTCCAAGATCTGGTTAAACTTCTCACGTTAAGAATTAGCGCCGATGAAATTGACAAAAAACAAGAAAGAACGCTATAGTCGAGTGCCTCGACTATCAGATACCCGTTACTCAGCTAAAGGGACCAAAGGGAAATGGAAATAAGCAAGCAGCAAAGCAAGACTGAAATGCGCCACCTACCGGTGGTAGACAGATTTAAGCGTTATGGGCGTTAGGGTGGGCGTGGAAAATTTTTTTTTTGGTCAATCGATAGGTATTGACGAGACCGATACAGTTCAGTTAAAATTTTGTATCTAGCATGAAAATTGTGGGCGCCACAGGCTTGGGCGGTTTGTGGGCGTTAGAGTGGGCGTGGCATACTCGCGTATCAAAATTGCGCTGCGTACAAAGGTTCGGAATCTAAATCTGAAATCCTGATTCTATATCTTTGATAGTTTCCGAGATATCCACGTTCATATTTACGATTTTTTGAAGTTTGGGGGCGGTTTGTGGGCGATAAAGTGGGCGTGGCAAACTTTTTTTTAAGTCAATCGATAGGTATTGATGAGAACAATACATTTCAGTTAAAATTTTTATTCTAGCATCAAAACTGTAGGAGCAACAGTTTTGGGCGGTTTGTGGGCGTAAAAGTGGGCGTGGCACTCTACTGAAACAAACTTGCGCTGCGTAAGAAGCTCAGGAATCTGCACGCCAAATCTCAATAGCCTAGCTCTCATAGTTTCCAAGATCTCAGCGTTCATCCGGACAGACAGACGGACAGACGGACATGGCTAGATCGACTCGGCTAGTGATCCTGATCAAGAATATATATACTTTATGGGGTCGGAAACGCTTCCTTCTGCCTGTTACATACTTTCCGACGAATCTAGTATACCCTTTTACTCTACGAGTAACGGGTATAATGATGCGAAGCTGGTAGTGGAAAATTTTGCCAAAATAATTCCTGAGTTCAGTGGAGAAAATATGTCATTGCAGGAGTGGTTTAATAACTTGGAATTAAACGCTGAAGCATATGGGCTTAACGACAAACAGAAATACGTACAAGCTCGTGCCAAAATGACATGTACAGCCGCTCTTTTTCTGGAGTCTACAGAAGTGTACGAGTACAGCCAGCTGCGTCACCAACTTATAACGGAATTCGAGGGCGATCGTTTATGCAGTGCCCAAATTCACAATCAGCTGTCTGTGCGAGTGAAAGCAAACAATGAAAGCTTTCACGAATACATGCTACAGATGAAACGCATCGCTGCTCGTGGGACATTGGACACGGAGTCGGTAATTCGGTACATTGTCGACGGATTACAAGTACACCCTGTAAGGATGCAGTTCTTACAAGCAGCTAAAAGAGAAATACGAAATCTACGAACGAACGCGTCAGATCGATGAGAATCTGATGGTGAAGAAGAAAGAATAACAGCCGCTCGCAAGGAAGCCCGAGCAAAACAGCTGTGTGAGGAAACAGCACTGCTACAATTGTCGATCCCAAGAACATCTACGCAGGGATTGCCGAGCTGCTTTAAAGTGCTTCCGCTGCAATCAGAGTGGTCACATGTCGAAAGATTGCCCTGGTACGGCTGCCGGAAACGTAGCATACGAGGAAAAACGCCTTAAGTCTCTCAAAATCAATGATGTGCAATTCAAGGGGTTTATAGACAGATGTTACCCTATTAAAAATGTCCGTGTTTGAGAAAATGGGTAGCGTCTTCTTGCAGCCAAGCTGTGCAACTTTAAGAGGACTTGGAAACAACATCACACGCTCCGCTGGTCAGTTTATGGCAGAAGTGGAGATCGACGGAATGTGTCTGGCACACAAGCTTCTTGTGGTGGCCAATCATGCCATCGGATGCGATTTGCTGCTGGGATATGACTTTATATCCAAATTCTTATCAGTTATCTCCTCTGAATGAGGAGGAAACTGTGAACACGAATCAGTTAAGTATCTACAATGTGGTTGAAGCAAATACTGATATAGTTGTCCCCTAACAGTACAGAGATACCGTCCAATCGATGATTGAAGAATTTTCTGAAAATTTTACCGGATGAGAACATAACGCCGTTTCGACATGCTCCAAGCAGAATGGCTATTAGCGAAGCTGATGTAGTTAAACAGCAGATAGATATATGGGTGAACGCTGGAATAATACGTCGCTCATCCTCAAATTTCGCCAGCCGCACAGTCATCGTCAAGAAAAAAGATGGGCGCAACAAGATGGTGTTAAAAGATTGCTTCCCCGTTCCAATCGTTGAAGATGTGCTTGAAAAACTGGAAAATGCAATAATTTTCACCATAATGGACTTGGAAAATGGTTTTTTTCACGTTCCGGTCGAAGAAAGCAGTAAGAAGTGTACAGCGTTCATAACGAAGGACGGCCTCTTTGAATTCAATCGAGCGCCTTTCGGTTTTTGCAGTTCGCCAGCAGTCTTCATCCGCTTCATAGGTCATGTATTTCAAAACCTCATAAATGAAAACATTCTGGATCTTTACATGGAGGACATTGTTATACCCGCCGAAACTGCCGACGAATGCCTGGGAAAGCTAAAGAAGGTTTTAGATGCAGCAGCTGAATACGGGCTAAAGATGAAGTGGAAGAAATGCCGATTCCTGCAGTCCCCAATAACATTTTTGGGACATCAAGTTGGAGGAGGAGAAATTAAGCCTGGACCGGAAAAAACCAAAGCCATCAAAAAGTTTCCAATGCCGCAAAACATCAAGGCGGTGCAGTCGTTTTTGGGATTAACTGGGTTTTTCCGTAAGTTTATAAAAACTATTCACTGATCGCAAAACCATTAACGAATTTTCTGCGGAAATACGTTAAATTTAAAATGGGTCTGGACGAGCAGCAAGCGGTCGACCAATTAAAGGAAGCATTGGTGAGCGAGCCGGTGCTAAGACTCTACCGCAGGGATGCAAAAACCGAGATACACACCGACGCGTCGAAGGATGGGTTTGCAGCTACGCTGTTACAGTGGCATGAAGGGCAATTGCATCCGGTCTTATTCTGGAGCAAGAAAACCTCGGACTCCGAAGCACGACAGCAATGCTATATACAAGAAGACAAAGCTATTTTTCTCGCATGTCAGTACATACTCGGTACCAACTTCAAGCTTGTAACTGATTGCGCCGCTTTTAAACAAACGTTAAGCAAAAAGGACGTTCCGCGAGAGGTTGCCCAATGGGTACTGTACCTGCAGGACTACAGTTTTGAGGTGGAACACGGCTGAAGCACGTGGATTGCCTGAGTCGATACCCAATTAATCAAGAAAGAATCAAGAAAGCCCAGCAGGAGGATACGATGATCAAAGCAGTCTCCAAAATCCTGAAAAGTAAACCATATGACAACTTTAAATTAAAGGCTGGTCTAGTGTGCAAGGTTGTGCAGGGAACGGATCTGTTAGCAATACCGAAGTCGCTGGAGAGAGAGATAATAACAGAGGCACACAACGCAGGCCACTTTGCCGTACAAAAAACAATGCATGCCATACAGCACAGTTATTGGATCCCACATCTAGAATGGAAGGTACTGAAGGTCATAGGAAACTGTATGAAATGTATAATCTACAACAAAAAGCTCGGCAAAAAAGAAAGATTTTTGCATCAAATCGACACTATCATACTATACACGTAGACCATCTGGGACCAATGGATGCTACTTCAAAGCACTACAAGTACATCTACGCGATGGTTGACAGACGAAGTCCTCAAGAAGTTACGGGAATGGTCGGATATCTTTGGTAATCTTGCTCGTATAGTAAGCGATCGCGGAGCAGCATTTACGTCGTCTAGCTTTGAGGAATTTTTGAAGGAAGAAAACATCGAACACGTTTGGGGCACCACAGGAGTTCCAAGAGGCAAATAGAACGTGTAAACCGATCCATCCTGAGCCTTATTTCAAAGTTGTCGTCGGAGGAACCTGGAAGATGGTATAAGTTTGTACCTCGAGTTCAGATGGCTCTCAATGGCACAGTTCATGAATCTAAAAAGCGTTCTCCATTTGAGCTGCTGATCGGGATAAAAATGCGTTGTAGACCATATAGCGATATACTTCAACTAATAGAAAATGAGATGGTTGATAACTTTGATGACGAAAGAAAGAAGATGCGACAAGAAGCAAAAGATAATATTCAGCAGGCCCAGAAAAAATATAAGGAACAATTTGATAAAAAGCGAAAATGCGAGTACGGATACAAAGTTGGGGATCTCGTCGCCATCCCTAGAACGCAATTCGTAGCTGGGAGAAGGATGGCTAGTGAATTCTTAGGTTCATACAAAATAACAGAAGTGAAAAGAGGGGAACGCTATAATGTACGAAAAGCAGCAGACGTCGAGGGAATATTGAGTTTTGCTGTAAGCAACGAGGAGGCATGGTCATCAGGGACTGATGACTGATCAGGATGACCGAATGTAACAGAGAGTAGGCAAGCAGATCTACTAAAGGCACACTGGTTAACAGCAGCAGAAGTCGTACAGCAGAGTAACAGCAGAAGGAGCAGAAGAAGTAGAAGTAGCAGCCGAACAGCCAAGTAAGCAGGAGAGAATTGAAGCAGCCGAACGTGTGTGGAAAATCAGCAGAAAGCAGCAGCATTTATCCAGCAGTTTAATAAAAGCAAAGTGTGGTGTATTTTAGAACAACTTGCTTGCCGGCGGATATCGTTGGGTAGATCCTGATCAATCGGTACTTCCTGTCCACTACTTTGGGTATCGCCAGGGTGTACAAAAGAGTAGTCCCGTTTGTAAGGACTGTAGGCCTGGAAAATTCGACTGCCTCAGCGACGTTTTGATAAGGGAGGTTGTCCACCTCCGCCAATATCATGTTGATCTCGTCGTGATCCAAGAGATTCGTGTTGACCACTCCAGTCTTTCCTAGTTGGCAGGCTCTCAGTATCTCTCGTGTACCCGTCTATTTCGTTGACTCTCCCGATAACATCGTTCAGCTTTTGGAGCGATTCGTGCGTTGAGTCAAACAACTTAGTTTTGATTCGAATCTGCTGATTGTTGTTCCTTGCCAAGCTGTCCTCCTCTTTAAGGATGGCATTCCAATCCGATTGGTCCGGTGATCCCGCGACCCACTTCCAGGCTGATCCTAGCCAGTCGATTGAGCCTTGTCTTTGTGCTGGTGCGCTTTTCATGCGCAAGATTCCTTCCAAAGCGTGCTGCAGATAGTGGCCAACCAGTGCGTTAATCGGTGATTACCATAGCCTCGTTTGCTACCTGGTCGATGAGTTGCTGCATGCGGCCTAGAATGATGACGTGAGCCAGTTTGAAAACTCCATTGGTCCTCCAGACGGTACCTTGTTGTAGACGGTACCACGTAGATTGCAGACGCGCTTGTTGCGTCGGAAGAGGATTACATGTACATGAAATTGTAGATTCTTATAATAAAATTGTCTATTTGTCTTAACCTTAGTGTTCGTGTTGGTGTTTTTTTGTGTGTGTATTACTATTATTTTCGCATTTTTATTGTTTTTATATTATCATTATTTTTGTACTAATATTACTTGTGTATTTATTTTTATTTGTGTATAGCTATTACCAAATGAATTTATTGCTCCCCTTTTCTGAGGGTTTATGTTTTTCAATTAAATAGGTGTTTATCTTAAACTAGGTTTTTCTTAATTATATTTGGGAGGGTATTTAACGTTTTTATTTGGTTGAGTTTGAGGTTATGACTTAGTGAAACATTCAGTATGCATTTCCCTTTATGTTTTTAGATGAATTTGTATATTGTAAAGAGTTCAGATATTCTGTTGCTAGCCTCCCATACCACATATGTCTAGTAATTTACTTTTCTTTTTATTGTAGGTTCGTTTCCAAAATTTAATTCCTTAAGTGTGATTTGTGAAAGATTTTTCCCGACCTTGTTTTGATTGTGACCCTTTGGTCATCCTGAACTTCTTCTGCCTTGAACCGTTGTTTTTCCCTTGTTTTTATTTGTTTATTGGCGACATACACTGTGTCACCTTGTTCATAGGAAATTGGGTCGCTTCTATTTTTATTGCGGCCATTGTTGGTTAAAGTTTGCTTGTGCTCGATGAGCCCTCGAATGTCCTCAAGACTTTGTTGTTTAAAGTCGGATAATCCCTGGTAGTTTATTCTAGAAGTACAGTTGAAAAAAAATATCCAAGGGCTTTTTGTTCGTTACCGAGTGGACAGTGTTATTGTACTTGTCTACGACAATTGCGATAAGATCGGTGGTTTTAAAGGTAGAATATTCGCCTTTTAAGCATCGATATATTTCCATAAAGGTAGAATGGAATCTTTCTACCTGACCGCTTATTTCGCTTTTCTGAGTTGGGGAATGATAAAGTTCAATTCCCAGCGTTCGCAAGTAGTTTAGGACAGTTGGGGATAGAAGGCCCCTTTCGTTATCAGACACTATCATTCTAGGCACTGTGAAATAATGAAGTGCGTCTAGTATTGTCTCGCGAAGATGGATTGCTGATTTTGATTGTAAGGGAAAAGGTTTAGCAAATTTAGAGAATTTGTCGTGCTACTCAGGTATATTTTTTTCTCCAATGTGAAAACGTCGATATGAAGTATCTCACATGGATAGTTTGGAATAGGGGTTGGTTGTAATGGTAGCTTATTTGGGTGCCTGTCGTACTTATGCAATTTGCAAGTGGTGCAGGTTGACAGTTGTATGCGAATAATACTAGCCATCCTGGGGAAGTAATACTTTTCTAGGATTTGAATAGAGACCTTTTTTGAATTTCTATGAGCTCTGATGACTGAGCTCTCGATGACTTCGCAAATTTGCTTATCATCCGTAATATCCTCTACTAAGCGCTGTGTTATACAAATTTTGTACAATTAAAAATTTAAGAAGCAACAGGTTTGAAGGAGTTGTAGGTAATCGTCCGGGATTTTAATTTCATTGATTACTGAAGGTTTCAAGTATTTCTTTAATGAGTTTAGAAGGGTTGAAGGGATCATTAATCGGAATTGAGTGGCGCACATATCCAGCATGTGGGTGCCCGCACGGGCACGTGGGGAATAAAACAAGAGGCGTCTTGAAGAGCGCTATGAACCGTAGCTATGGAATCCGACTCGGAGGCGGTATCATTGTCAGAGCCCAGGTGATTAACATACGTTGAACCTCTTGAAAGGGCCTCGGCCACTATATTTGACTTCCCTGGTTATACCCGTTACTCGTAGAGTAATAGTATGTAACAGGCAGAAGGAAGCGTTTCCGACCCCATAAAGTATATAAATTCTTGATCAGGATCACTAGCCGAGTCGATCTAGCCATGTCCGTCTGTCGGTCATTCTGTCCGTCCGGATGAACGCTGAGATCTCGGAGACATAAGAGCTAGGCTATTGAGATTTGGCGTGCAGATTCCTGAGCTTCTTACGCAGCGCAAGTTTGTTTCAGCAGAGTGCCACGCCCACTCTAACGCACACAATCCGCCCACAACTGTGGCTCCTACAGTTTTGATGCTAGAATACAAATTTTAACTGAAATGTATTGTTCTTATCAATCTCGGAAACTATCAAAGATAGAGAATTGGGATCTCAGATTTAGCTCCCGTAGCCTTGTACGCAGCGCAACTTTGGTACGCGAATATGCCACGCCCACTCTAACGCCCACAATCAACCCAAGCCTGTGGCGCCCACAATTTTCATGCTAGATAAAAAATTTTAAGTGAAATGTTTTGGTCTCGTTTATACCTTTCGATTGATCCAAAAAAAAATTTGCCACGCCCACTCTAACACCCATAACGCTATAATCTGTCTACCGCCGGTAGGTGGCGCATTTCAATCTCGCTTTGCTGCGTGCATATCTCCATTTCCCTTTAGCTGAGTAACGGGTATCTGATAGTCGAGGTAGGCGACTATAGCGTTTTTCCTTGTTTTTATATTAATTTGCAATTGTATTCCTCAATACGGGACTTCCAGCGTTTTAACTTAGCGTTAAAATTTTTATTGTCCAGTCCAAATGTTAAAGGCTGGTGATCAGTGTAAATCTTAATAGATCCAGCACCATACAAATAAGAACGAAGGTTATCTAAGGCCCACACTATCGCGAGCATTTCTTTTTCGTTGGTTACGTAGTTCTCTTCTGTCTAAGTCAAAGATCGGGAGATATACGCTATTGGCCGATCTTTGCCAGAGTCCACTTGTGAAAGAACTGCTCCGATAGCGTAGTTTGACGCGTCTGTGGTTAGGTTAGGAAAAACTTGGAAATGCCAATACCTCTGAGGATGAAAGGATAGTTTTCAAATCATTGAAGGCTTTCATCGCGGCCTCATCGAGTTCAATGGGGACTTTTTTCGATTGTGAAGATTTAATTCTAGCGAACTCTTCTCGAGTTAAATTAGTCAGTGGTTTCGCGACTTTTGCATAGTCTTCAATAAATTTTCTATAATAGGATGTCATGCCGAGGAAACTCTTTAGTTCCTTTACATTGGTAGGTGGTTTCATTTTTGTGACACCCTCTACTTTTTTTTCGTCTGCTTTGATGCCATCTGCAGTTACTACATATCCTAAAAATTCAACATGCGTTGATAGGAAATTAGTTTTTTCTAAATTGACCTACAGCTTGGCTTTCTCCAGGTTGTTGAAGACAGCGCGTGGCCAGTGGCCATAATAGTCCTAGTCCTCACTGAAGACTTATGTTGTCGATGTACACATAGCAAATCTTGTCAATGTGTTCCCTTAATACATCGTCGATCATTCTTTAAAATATCGCTGGGGCATTTATAATTAATGTTAATCGGATAAGTGTCCGCAATCGTGACATCTTTTAAGCGCTTAAAGTCGAAGACCATGCGGTATTGTTTCTCTCCGTTCGGTTTGGGTTTCTTTGGAACTACCCATACCGGGGAGTTATAATGACTTCTTGATGGTTTGATGATCCCATCCCGCAAGAGTTCCTCTATCTGTCTATCCACTTCCCCTTGGTAGGGTAGGGATAGCTCTTTGTGTATATGGGGTCTGAGATGCTGGTGCGAAATATCAGCCCTAACGCTCGTGTCTACGGCCTCTCAGTGTGAAAGTGGTTCAAAGAATTTGAAATATTTGCTGATAAGCGCGTTTAAAGCTTTCTTTGCAGATTCTAAAAACAGATGTATATTTAGGGATTTTTTTGCAAGAAGGGGTATCTTAATACCGGGTGATATTGTCAAGAGATTGTTTTTTCTGTCGATCGGGGCTTTTAAGGTTTTTAGGGTGTCGTATCCTATAATGCCGTCAAATGATTTTAATCCGGAAGAACAAAAAAGGTGAGAACAGTATCGTTCCCAATTGGTTTATAAAATTGTCCAGTGATTCGGTGTGTTATTTTAATATTACCCCCCGCGGGGGGTATAATAAAATTATTGTTAGCGCCGGTGTCTATAAGAAATTGTAATTTAGCCCCTGTTTTAGTCTCATATTCTATGTATGGTATGCTAGAGAGGCGTCGGTCATAAAATTTTGTTCGCCATCGCTAATACACCCTACTTCCTCTAAGGGAGAACAATGTTCTATTCCTTAAGATGAGTCCCCAGTTCCTCTTCCTCGTTATTGGAATGTCGTTGATAATACTCATTGGGAGTGGTGTTCGATGATGGGGTGGATTGAATATGGTAAAGCCTTTGGGCTTTACGGAAGGGATTCAAATTAGAATTAGCGCTCGGGCATTGCTTGATGCCACCGGCCTCTCCTTGACGCGAGTTAAAATTTGACCTATAACTTTGACCTGATTGGTTTGACTCTTGTTTGATCGCTGGTCTGGCCCCCTGGAATCTTGGAGAGCCCTGCACGCTTCCACTTGGAGCATAGTTGAGCCCTAAACTCGTTTGTGCCCTATTGTTGAATTGATGCGTCTGGGGGAACCTCAGTGGGTTAAGTGGTCTATAACTCTGGTAGTTTTGATTAAAGGTCTGTCTCCATTTTCTGTAATTATTAGTAGCCTAGAAGCGTCTCCGTTTAGTCCCCTAATAAAGGCATTAAGAGCCTTATCCCTTTGTTCGGCAAGGAAAGCATTGGTTATCTCCGTAGAGTAATTCATGCTTTTTATTTTGTTCATTATGAGTGAGACGTGGTTATTAATCCTTAGGCAAAAGTCTTCTAGCTTTTGGTTTCCCTGAGTCATTTGGGTCAGCTCGTACTCTAGCGTATCGACATCTTGTTTATCGGCGAAGTGTAATGCCAATACCCGTTTGATTTCCGTCCAGTCGTCATCCAGCATATCGTAGGCATTGAGCGGCATGTCGGCGTTGCCCCTAATTTTCTGTCTAATCTGGATAATGACTGACCTATATAGGGGTTTCTCCCGATTGAACTCGTAATCGTTAATGATGGATTGGGCCCTATTAATCCAAGAGATGTAATTTTCGGAATCACCCTCGAAAGTCAAAAGTTCCTTTACGCAATCCAGTACTGCCGAAGATTCTTTTAATTCGTACTCCGTACGCGGACGCGTTAATGGTAGCAGTATGTCCGCTACCGGGTTGCGCTGTTCGAAGTCGGTTTCTAGAATGTTCACCTTATTCCCTATTTTCCTAACTTTATCTTTCATGCCCACCATCTGAGTGGTTAGGGCCGCAATGGTAGAGTCAAGACGGTTCAATACCTCCTTCATTTCCTCCATTTTTAATGTCAATATTTTCAAGCGTTTATTTTATTGGAATGTTAAGCAACAGTTTTCTTTTGGAAATTTATCTTTTTAAGGGAAATTTATAATAAGGGAAATTTACGCAGAATCGCTTCACTCACCCTTATTATTTTCCTCCTTTGTTTTGTTTGTGTTTCTTTTATTGTAATCCGTTTTTGCTTCTTACAGGATTATTACTCTGAAATTAAATTGTAATTAGCATTTGTTTCGTTTTTGGTTCATTAAAAAATTGTATGGGAATTTTCGTTTGGGGCGTTGTACGTTTTTATATGTGTGTGTTTTCTTTTTCACTTTTGTGTACTTGTGTTTATTGGCGCGGTGGCCCGTATTTGTCCGTTTTGGCGTTTCGCCTACTAAGGTACGGTTGCCACACAAACCACTGGGCAGCTTTTTTGAATGCATTCCACATCCGTTAGCCTTTCCAGCAGATTGCTACACAAGAGAACAAGAGAACGGCAGCATCCCCACCGCGGCGGGTAACTGTGTTTCGCAAAAAATTCTCGAATTTTCATTTTTTGTATTTTTTCAAAATTTTACAAGTGCAGGCACAACCCCATATTTTTGGTTTTTTTTTGTAATATTTTATAATTTTAATTTTTAAAATTTTGTTTAATTTTCGCAGTTAACATTTGCAATCTTTTTTTTAACTTCGGGGCGTTTTTTGGTCCCACTTTCACGAGAAAGTGGACACTGTTCGGGCGCCAGTTATGGCCAGACATGGCCAGAGGGGGGAGTATTACCTAGTTAGGGTTAGCCGCATCGTGGTTCCTTCCGTCTTTTAGTTTCTTCGTCTCTTCCTTCTATGACTTTGTATTCAATCTTTACGAATTTACGTTAAAATAAAACAGTAAACGTTTCGATACGTTACAATGGTTTTATTGCTTAAGATAAAGTAGTCTTCTCTAGTCGGGGGTACAAATTGACATAAATCTAAAATCGTTCTTGGAGTCGCTGGTTGGCTTAAACAGAACTGCCCGTCAGCATAATGCTGACATAGCGGCTGCCGAAACACGAAGCCGACGGCAGCGGTTTTGGGTATTTTGCCCAATGTGTTGCTAAGCTCCATGTGCTAACGCTGCATTTCCGTTAGGGCGCAGCGATGGGTAGGGGTAGCGGCGGCTATAGCTGAGGCAGCTAGCAGGAGGTCAGCGCTCTTCCACTGTCGCGCTGCTGCCGTTGAAATTCTCCCGCGGACGTCATGTCGCTGTGCTGTCGTTCTTACGCCGCCGTCGCTTCGTCGCTGTCGTTGTCTCTGTTGCTGCATCGCTGCTGGTCCCATAACTTAGCGGCTGCATTAATGTAGCCACTTGAATGTTTGGTGTCGTTGCGTGTCCGAGAGGGGTAAAGGCAATGGGCCCTAGTTTGTTGGTGGCCGAGAGGGGTGATGAGAGAGGTGCGGTGTCCGTTATCGGAGTCGAGTGTTGGTGAAGGGAAGGGGGCGGTTGGCCGGTGTTAACTTATATACAAGGTGAGCTCCAAAGTAAACAGGACTTTTTGAATCTAGCGCCCTCTAGTGGCGCCATCTATATGTCAACTGGTGCGTTAGAATCTGCTATCGTTTATCGACTTCCAGTAAAAATTTCATGACATTTCATCTATTGAAAGTGAGGTTATTGCGTTTTAAGTGTCAGTATGTTTTTGTCATCGGTGCGAAAATGAGCTTCGAACAAAGAGCCAACATTAAATTTTGTTTTAAAATTGGTAAAACTTTTACCGAAACGTTTCAATTGATGAAACAAGTTTATGGCGATGATTGCCTATCCCGTAGCAGAGTGGTTTCAACGTTTTCAAAGTGGTCGTGAGGACATAAATGACGGACGAGCCGAAACCCAAAAAACGGCGCCTGGAGAAGTCAAAAGTGAAGACAATGCTGATTTTGTTTTTATGATTCCAAGGGTATTGTCCAAAAAGAATTTGTTCCACCCGGCCAAAACGTTAATGTGGTATTCTACCTTGGAGTTTTGAAGCGTTTGGTGCGCCGTATTCGACGTGTTCGGCCCAAATATCGCGAAGATGGAAGTTGGCGTTTGTTGCACGATAATGCGCCGTCTCATCGATCGACGCTTGTGTCCGACTATTTGACCAAAAATCACATTTTAACCATCAACCACTCCCCGTATTCACCTGATATGGCACCGTGCGACTTCTACCTTTTCGGAAAAATGCATTTGCCGATGAAAGGAAAGCGTTATGCAGACGTAGAGGCCATTCAAAAGGCTTGCCGGTGCAAGCGGCCATACCGGGCAACGAGCAAAAACACTCGTTCGACATGCTTTTGGACCGTGCAAAACGCTGTAATAAAGCAGAAGGAGACTATTTTGAATAAAAAAATTGATTTTGCCGAAAAAACTATTTGTTCTGTCTTTTTTTAAAGTCCTGTTTACTTTGGAACTCACCTTGTATGTGGGTTGAAAAGTAGCACTGAAATATATTTTGTAAGTCACTGGAATTGTTTTAAGTGTGCAAATGTGGGCAAAAGAAAATAGAAATACATATATTGCATTCCGTTGCATCAGATAAATCACTTTTGGATGTAGACAATACATGGCCACCGCTGCTGCTGAGAAAAATCCAAGTAAACTCCAGGAGAGGAAAATCCAATGATTTTAAAATTCGGCTCGAAGGTCCAAATCCCAGGGAAACTGGTAAAAAAGAACTCGGGAGAACTTTCGGATTGTTGCGCGACGTGCGTGGTATATTGTGTCACTTGGAAATATTAACTACTTAAGCCTTGCCTAACTAAAGAGGTACAGAGCGAAGCGGAGACTAAGGAGAGAGATAGAGACGAAGAGAGGAGGCCAGTGCGTGGATCAACATGTAGACATCTGGAGAAAATTGCCGCCCGACACTGACCCCAAACTATAAACACCATTTTGGCGTAAACACAGGTAGAAGGAAGCGTTTTCGATCCCATACAGTACATATATTCTTGATCAGGATCACTAAACGAGTCGAGCTAGACATGTCCGTCTGTCCGTATAAATCTTCGGACCAGACGCTTTGCTGTCTATCTTTATCTCCCTCGCACTCTCTTAGCTGAATAACAGGTATTTGATAGTCGATGACATTGACTATAGCGTTCTCTCTTGTTTTTATCTCCAGTTCTGATAAGCCGATTTCCGTCATCAAAGATTCGTTTTTTTATTTATTGTTAATCGTTGATGCACTAAGAGCAGTACAAACAAGTGGGCCAAACGACACCAAGCACGTGCTTGTTACGCGCGGGCACATTTTTATTTCGGGCAATTACGGTTCGCGAGGGAGGTACATAGAACAAATAAAGACAGGACAAAACATAGATCAACAAGACGTGAACCACTCTTTTTTTTGCACTTTTAAAAGTTGTAGGGTACGGTGAAGAACGATTCGTTTTTTATGTAACTGCCAGCAGTTAATGTTATCTGGTAATGATATGTCTTTTTACACAAAAACAACGATAACAATTTAAATTCTTGAATAAAATAAGTTCGTCACCATACCGTACAAAAAGTTAGTCACGATACATTACAAGGTAGACTTGGCGCAAAAAAAGAACGCCAAGTACCGAAAACTGTTGATAAAGATCTCATTTGTACGTGCATATATTTACCTGATTTTATTTTCCAGTCATCTTCGCTCTGGCACTGCTGAAACACAAAAAAATTCAATAGGTTTGCTAATTTGCGCACCACATTTTTAGTGAAAACAAGGAAGAACGCTGTAGTCGAGTACCTCGACTATTAAATGCCCGTTACTCAGCTAAAGAAGCAAAGGGAAATGGAGATATGCAAGCAGCAAAGCGAGATTGAAATGCGCCACCTACCGGCGGTAGACAGATTTAAGTGTTATGGGCGTTACAGTGGGCGTGGCAAATATTTTTTTGGGTCAATCGATAGGTATTGACGAGAGCAACACATTCAGTTAAAATTTCTCTAGCATCAATACTGAAGGAGCCACAGTCTTGGGCGGTTTGTGGGCGTTGGAGTGGGCGTGGCACTCTGCTGAAACAAACTTGCGCTACGTAAGAAGCTCAGGAATCTCCACGCCAAATCTCAGTAGCCTAGCTCTTATAGTTTCCGAGATCTCAGCGTTCATCCGGACAGACGGACATGGCTAGATCGACTCGGCTAGTGATCCTGATCAAGAATATATATACTTTATGGGATCGGAAACGCTTTCTTCTGCCTGTTACATACTTTCCGACGAATCTAGTATACCCTTTTACTTTACGAGTAACGGGTATAACAATTCAGATAGAGTCGTACAATGTTTCGAAAGCATTTAGATAATGGAATATAGTGAATCTCACGACCGTAGAACTAAAGCACATAGAAAATCTATTTTTAAGTTTTTTAAGCCTTTCCTATAAATAGATATTTTTTTTGGCCGTTCAATTTGCTAGATTTCTGATAAATTTACCTTAGTTATAAACACCGTCCGCACTGTGAGCAAAGCCACCCTTATTTTACTTACTATATGTGTAACTCTACTTGTTCTTAAAAGCAGAATGAAAATATTGCAACTAAATGTCTTTATAGTACAAAGCACATTGGTGTTATTTTTTTTGCCGCGTTTCCGTTCCGAGTACAAATGAAAGAGTGGCTTAATTAAGAGCTGAGTCTTCATCGGAGGTATTCCGAACATGTATGAAATATTTTCTGGTGCGTGTTAAAGAATTAAACCAAATATCGTGAATGTACAAATTAAAATAGAAGTCCAGCAAGTAAAATATAAAATTTGGTATGAAACTGAAAGAAAATAAAAATATACAAGGAAGAACTTTATAGTCGAGTACCTCGACTATCAGATACCCGTTACTCATCCAAAGGCATCCAAGGGAGATGGAGATATGCAAGCAGCAAAGCGAGATTGAAATGCGCCACCTACCCGTGATCTCAATATATGGTTATGTGAGCGGTAGTCAAATTTAAGCGTTATGGGCGTTAGAGTGGGCGTAGCAAACTTTTTTTTGGGTCGATCGATAGGTATTGACGAGACTAATACATATCAGTTAAAAATTTTTCCTAGCATACAAATTGTGGGCGCCACAGGATTAGGCGGTTTGTGGGCGCTAGAGTGGGCGTAGCATACTCGCGTAACAAACTTGCGCTGCGTACAAGGCTACGGAATCTAAATCTGAAATCCCAATTCTCTACCTGTGATAGTTTCCGAGATATCCACGTTCATATGCACGATTTTTTTAAGTTTGTGGGCGGTTTGTGGGCGTTAAAGTGTATGTATGTGTAGGTATTGATGACATGACAATACATTTCAGCTAAAGTTTTTATTCTAGCATCAAGCCACAGTTTTGGGCGGTTAGAGTGGGCGTGGCACCCTGCTGAATTAAACTTGCACTGCGCATGAAGCTCAGGAATATGCATGCCAAATCCCAATAGCCTAGTTCTTATAGTTTCCGAGATCTCAGCGTTCATACGGACAGTCGGACATGATCGATTCAGCAAGTGATCCTGATCAAGAATATATATATTTTATGGGGAAACGCTTCCTTCTGCCTGTTACATACTTTCCGACGAATCTAGTATATTCTTTTACTCTACGAGTAACGGGTATAAAAATGTCGTATTGTTAAGTGGGTTCAGGTGTACCCTTAATACAAAAGCGAACGCAAAGGCGATTGTCTTGACTATTATGTACCCGTTACTCAGCTAACCAGCTTAACTTATTAATTATTGGTCCGATGTTATTAACTTTTTGCCCGTCGATAGATATTGACAAATAAAATAATATGAAATGTACACTGAAAAATGTTTTGCTGATTGTGGGCGTTAAAGTAGGTGTGGCAAACCTAATAAATTTCAGTTGAAAATTGTATTCTAGCAACCAAACTGTGTGCTCCACCGTTGTGGTCGGTTTGTGTGCGTTAGGGTGGCCGTGGCACATTCGGATCACAAATTTGGGCTGAATCAGAAGTTAAGAAATGTCAATAAGAAATCTCAACCCACTAGCTCTTATCGTTTCTGAGATCACAATGTTAGCACGGACAGACGGACAGACGGACTGACGGAAGTTCTGTCAGACTAACCAGATCGACTCGACTACTGATCCTGATCAAAAATCGCTATACTTTTCTCTACTTCTTACATTCTTTTCCCAGAATAGCTTTGGCAAGCAAAAGTTTATTTGCCCTTGCAGCCTTGGTTTGTTGGTTTGTCAACTTATTTTTGTTGTATATGTATGTACGTATAGAAACACACTTGGAACTGCAGTATAAACATAAATTATTATACAAACATACAAATGAAAAAACGTACTGTATTGAAAAAAAACTTCTTTGTTGCAACCGGGAGTAAAACCCCTTGCCTGGCAGTTTGCGTTCAAAGCACTGTACAAAGTCTGTTTACACTTTGTTTTCTTGGGTTCTAGGCTTATAATCTTATTTTGCCATTCATTTTAATCAAAACAAGGAAGAACGCTATAGTCGAGTACCTCGGCTATAATCCGTTACTCAGCTAAAGGGACCAAAGGAAAATGGAGATATGCAAGCAGCAAAGCGAGATTGAAATGCGCCACCTATCGGCGGTAGACAGATTTAAGCGTTATGGGCGTTAGAGTGGGCGTGGCAAACTTTTTTTTGGACCAATCGATAGGTATTGACGAGACCAATACATTTCAGTTAAAATTTTTTATCTAGCATGCAAATTGTGGGCGCCACAGGATTGGACGGTTTGTGGGCGTTAAAGTGGGCGTGGCATATTCGCATAACAAACTTGCGCTGCGTACAAGGTTACGGAGTCTTTATCTGAGATCCCAATTCTATATCTTTGATAGTTTTCGAGATATCCACGTTCACATTAACGATTTTTTGAAGTTTGTGGGCAGTTTGTGAGCTTTAAAGTGGGCGTGGCAGACTTTTTTTTGCATTTAACATTATAATATTCACATGTGCACTGACAAATTTAAACCAACTTTGAATATTTTTCAGCTAACTATGAATGATTTCAGCGTACATAGGATAATTGGACGCGGGGGTTTCGGAGAAGTGTATGGATGCCGAAAAGCAGACACTGGAAAAATGTATGCCATGAAATGCCTAGACAAAAAGAGGATTAAAATGAAGCAAGGAGAAATGCTAGCATTAAATGAAAGAAACATGTTGCAAGCAGTCAGCACTGGAGTGAGATTACTTATATATATATATTTTATTGCATATATTTAATTACATTACCTTCTTTAGGTTGATTGTCCGTTTATAGTTTGCATGACTTATGCCTTTCATACACCAGATAAACTTTGTTTTATATTAGACTTAATGAACGGCGGAGACCTGCATTACCATTTATCTCAGCATGGAATTTTCAGTGAAGACGAAATGAAATTTTATGCAGCTGAGGTAAGCATTGTTAATAAAAATTTGATGGTAACTTAAACAATTTGAAATATTAGGTGATTTTGGGCCTAGAGCACATGCATAAACGTTTTATTGTGTACCGTGATTTAAAACCCGCTAATATATTGCTCGATGAAAATGGACACATACGAATTTCTGATTTGGGATTGGCTTGTGACTTTTCAAGAAAGAAACCGCATGCATCAGTTGGAACCCATGGATATATGGCCCCAGAAGTATTATCTAAAGGAACATCGTACGATTCTTGTGCTGATTGGTTCAGTTTCGGCTGCATGCTATATAAATTGCTTAAAGGTCATTCTCCATTTCGACAGCATAAAACGAAGGATAAGCACGAAATAGACAAAATGACTTTAACTATGGTATGTTTTTAAATTTTAATAAAAAATATATTCAACAAAATCTTATTATACCCGTTACTCGTAGAGTGGAACATTTGAATGGATTTCCTAGGAAAAAAAAACAAAAACTTGCTATAAATTTTTAGTTGCAAACTCGAAAAACTATGAAAAATTTGTGCGATCGACTGCGGGACTGCCGCAAAGGTTGGTCAGGTCAGGTTGTCGCTCGTCCTTAGGCTCGTTGCGTCGACTCCGTTCTCGACGCCTTAGATCCTTCAGGATGGCAGCGGCCCTGTTGACTACCGCGTCCCACTTGCATTGGTTTTCCAGCATGCAGCTGATCACGTTGTCCGCTGTTAGGTTACGCTCAGTTATTGTTTCAGCTTCGGCTCGGTTCCTAGCGTATAGGGGGCAGATGAATAACGCGTGCTCCGCGTCTACGGTGCTTCCTGCGCCGCAGTGGCCGCAGCAGGGGTTTGGCTCATGCTTAAACCTATGCAGGTATTCTTTAAAGCATCCGTGCCCGGAGATCATCTGCGTGAAGTAGAAGTCTACCTGTCCGTGCCTTCTATGCAGCCAAGGTGTTAGACTGAGGGTTAGCCTGTGCGACCACCGTCCTGTGGTCGCATTGTTCCACCTCCTTTGCCATGCCTCGATCGTGCAACTGCGCTGGGTCCCGCTTCTTGTGCTCCCCCTTCTTCGTTCTGCCGCCAAGAGGTCTATCGGTATGGTACCAGCTACCACTAGCGCGGCTTCCTCAGATACCGTGCAGAAGCTGCTTTTGATGCGTAGTGCGCAGCGTCTGTAGACAGCTTTGCACTGGCGGCTGTATGTCGTGGTCTTCATAGCTTCGGCCCATATGGGCGCGGCGTACAGTATAGTAGAGGTCAGCACCGTGACTATGATCCTTCTGCTGTGCTGCTTTGGTCCTCGGGTATTGGCCATCATCCTTGAGATGGTTGCAGTCGATCTAGATGCTTTGGTTGCTGCATACGCAAGGTGTGTCTTGAATGATAGCCTGTGATCGATCAGTACTCCAAGGTACTTGATTGAGGCACTAGTTTCTATCGGAGTTGATCCGACTCGTATTGTTGCCTCCTCCACAGTCTTCCTGCTGCTTATGAGCACTGCCTCCGTTTTGTGCTCGGCAACTGCGAGCCAGCACATAAGGATGTCTATAGAGAAGCTGCATCTATCCGTGACCACTTCGAGAGTTTGCGCTACCGTTACCAGCGCTGTGTCGTCCGCAAAGCCCACAACAGTACATCCTTCGGGTAATACCTGCCTTAGGATCCCGTCATACATGGCGTTAGATAGTATCGGGCCCAGGACTGAGACTTGAGGTACTCCTCCTGTCACCTGGTACTCATGCTCGTCGACGTCAGAGGAATATGTGAGCACTCTGTCCTTGAAGTAGGCCAAAATATGAAGTGTGACCTGTTTGCATACAATACATAATTTGCACGCCAAAAAGGCGTTTAATTTCTATAGGCAATTTCTCCAAATGTCTACATCTCGCTCGTTCGCACTGCTCTCCGCTCTCCCTCTATCTCTCCCTTAAGTATCCGGTCCGCAATATATGTATGTAAGATATTATTGGATACGGTTTATTTATATTATTTAGCGGTGCACAGGTAATGACAAGAACAATTGGCTTTTATTAAACTGCTGGATAAATGCTGCTGCATTCTGCTGATTTTCCACACACGTTCGGCTGCTTCAATTCTCTCCTGCTTACTTGGCTGTTCGGCTGCTACTTCTACTTCTTCTGCTCCTTCTGCTGTTACTCTGCTGTACGACTTCTGCTGCTGTTACTCTGCTGTTCGACTTCTGCTGCTGTTAACCAGTGTGCCTTTAGTAGATCTGCTTGCCTACTCTCTGTTACATTCGGTCATCCTGATCAGTCATCAGTCCCTGATGACCACGCCTTCTCGTTGTTTACAGCAAAACTCAATATTCCCTCGACGTCTGCTGCTTTTCGTACATTATAGCGTTCCCCTCTTTTAACTTCTGTTATTTTGTATGAACGAAGCTACGAATTGCGTTCTAGGGATGGCGACGAGATCCCCAACTTTGTATCCGTACTCGCATTTTCGCTTTTTATCAAATTGTTCCTTATATTTTTTCTGGGCCTGCTGAATATTATCTTTTGCTTCTTGACGCATCTTCTTTCTTTCGTCATTAAAGTTATCAACCATCTCATTTTCTATTAGTTGAAGTATATCGCTATATGGTCTACAACGCATTTTTATCCCGATCAGCAGCTCAAATGGAGAACGCTTTTTAGATTCATGAACTGTGCCATTGAGAGCCATCTGAACTCGAGGTACAAACTTATACCATCTTCCAGGTTCCTCCGACGACAACTTTGAAATAAGGCTCAGGATGGATCGGTTTACACGTTCTATTTGCCTCTTGGAACTCCTGTGGTGCCCCAAACGTGTTCGATGTTTTCTTCCTTCAAAAATTCCTCAAAGCTAGACGACGTAAATGCTGCTCCGCGATCGCTTACTATACGAGCAAGATTACCAAAGATATCCGACCATTCCCGTAACTTCTTGAGGACTTCGTCTGTCAACCATCGCGTAGATGTACTTGTAGTGCTTTGAAGTAGCATCCATTGGTCCCAGATGGTCTACGTGTATAGTATGATAGTGTCGATTTGATGCAAAAATCTTTCTTTTTTGCCGAGCTTTTTGTTGTAGATTATACATTTCATACAGTTTCCTATGACCTTCAGTACCTTCCATTCTAGATGTGGGATCCAATAACTGTGCTGTATGGCATGCATTGTTTTTTGTACGGCAAAGTGGCCTGCGTTGTGTGCCTCTGTTATTATCTCTCTCTCCAGCGACTTCGGTATTGCTAACAGATCCGTTCCCTGCACAACCTTGCACACTAGACCAGCCTTTAATTTAAAGTTGTCATATGGTTTACTTTTCAGGATTTTGGAGACTGCTTTGATCATCGTATCCTCCTGCTGGGCTTTCTTGATTCTTTCTTGATTAATTGGGTATCGACTCAGGCAATCCACGTGCTTCAGCCGTGTTCCACCTCAAAACTGTAGTCCTGCAGGTACAGTACCCATTGGGCAACCTCTCGCGGAACGTCCTTTTTGCTTAACGTTTGTTTAAAAGCGGCGCAATCAGTTACAAGCTTGAAGTTGGTACCGAGTATGTACTGACATGCGAGAAAAATAGCTTTGTCTTCTTGTATATAGCATTGCTGTCGTGCTTCGGAGTCCGAGGTTTTCTTGCTCCAGAATAAGACCGGATGCAATTGCCCTTCATGCCACTGTAACAGCGTAGCTGCAAACCCATCCTTCGACGCGTCGGTGTGTATCTCGGTTTTTGCATCCCTGCGGTAGAGTCTTAGCACCGGCTCGCTCACCAATGCTTCCTTTAATTTGTCGACCGCTTGCTGCTCGTCCAGACCCATTTTAAATTTAACGTATTTCCGCAGAAAATTCGTTAATGGTTTTGCGATCAGTGAATAGTTTTTATAAACTTACGGAAAAACCCAGTTAATCCCAAAAACGACTGCACCGCCTTGATGTTTTGCGGCATTGGAAACTTTTTGATGGCTTTGGTTTTTTCCGGTCCAGGCTTAATTTCTCCTCCTCCAACTTGATGTCCCAAAAATGTTATTGGGGACTGCAGGAATCGGCATTTCTTCCACTTCATCTTTAGCCCGTATTCAGCTGCTGCATCTAAAACCTTCTTTAGCTTTCCCAGGCATTCGTCGGCAGTTTCGGCGGGTATAACAATGTCCTCCATGTAAAGATCCAGAATGTTTTCATTTATGAGGTTTTGAAATACATGACCTATGAAGCGGATGAAGACTGCTGGCGAACTGCAAAAACCGAAAGGCGCTCGATTGAATTCAAAGAGGCCGTCCTTCGTTATGAACGCTGTATACTTCTTACTGCTTTCTTCGACTGGAACGTGAAAAAAACCATTTTCCAAGTCCATTATGGTGAAAATTATTGCATTTTCCAGTTTTTTTCTTTTAACACCATCTTGTTGCGCCCATCTTTTTTCTTGACGATGACTGTGCGGCTGGCGAAATTTGAGGATGAGCGACGTATTATTCCAGCGTTCACCCATATATCTATCTGCTGTTTAACTACATCAGCTTCGCTAATAGCCATTCTGCTTGGAGCATGTCGAAACGGCGTTATGTTCTCATCCGGTAAAATTTTCAGAAAATTCTTCAATCATCGATTGGACGGTATCTCTGTACTGTTAGGGGACAACTATATCAGTATTTGCTTCAACCACATTGTAGATACTTAACTGATTCGTGTTCACAGTTTCCTCCTCATTCAGAGGAGATAACTGATAAGAATTTGGATATAAAGTCATATCCCAGCAGCAAATCGCATCCGATGGCATGATTGGCCACCACAAGAAGCTTGTGTGCCAGACACATTCCGTCGATCTCCACTTCTGCCATAAACTGACCAGCGGAGCGTGTGATGTTGTTTCCAAGTCCTCTTAAAGTTGCACAGCTTGGCTGCAAGAAGACGCTACCCATTTTCTCAAACACGGACATTTTTAATAGGGTAACATCTGTCTATAAACCCCTTGAATTGCACATCATTGATTTTGAGAGACTTAAGGCGTTTTTCCTCGTATGCTACGTTTCCGGCAGCCGTACCAGGGCAATCTTTCGACATGTGACCACTCTGATTGCAGCGGAAGCACTTTAAAGCAGCTCGGCAATCCCTGCGTAGATGTTCTTGGGATCGACAATTGTAGCAGTGCTGTTTCCTCACACAGCTGTTTTGCTCGGGCTTCCTTGCGAGCGGCTGTTATTCTTTCTTCTTCACCATCAGATTCTCATCGATCTGACGCGTTCGTTCGTAGATTTCGTATTTCTCTTTTAGCTGCTTGTAAGAACTGCATCCTTACAGGGTGTACTTGTAATCCGTCGACAATGTACCGAATTACCGACTCCGTGTCCAATGTCCCACGAGCAGCGATGCGTTTCATCTGTAGCATGTATTCGTGAAAGCTTTCATTGTTTGCTTTCACTCGCACAGACAGCTGATTGTGAATTTGGGCACTGCATAAACGATCGCCCTCGAATTCCGTTATAAGTTGGTGACGCAGCTGGCTGTACTCGTACACTTCTGTAGACTCCAGAAAAAGAGCGGCTGTACATGTCATTTTGGCACGAGCTTGTACGTATTTCTGTTTGTCGTTAAGCCCATATGCTTCAGCGTTTAATTCCAAGTTATTAAACCACTCCTGCAATGACATATTTTCTCCACTGAACTCAGGAATTATTTTGGCAAAATTTTCCACTACCAGCTTCGCATCATTATACCCGTTACTCGTAGAGTAAAAGGGTATACTAGATTCGTCGGAAAGTATGTAACAGGCAGAAGGAAGCGTTTCCGACCCCATAAAGTATATATATTCTTGATCAGGATCACTAGCCGAGTCGATCTAGCCATGTCCGTCTGTCCGTCTGTCTGTCCGGATGAACGCTGAGATCTTGGAAACTATGAGAGCTAGGCTATTGAGATTTGGCGTGCAGATTCCTGAGCTTCTTACGCAGCGCAAGTTTGTTTCAGTAGAGTGCCACGCCCACTTTTACGCCCACAAACCGCCCAAAACTGTTGCTCCTACAGTTTTGATGCTAGAATAAAAATTTTAACTGAAATGTATTGTTCTCATCAATACCTATCGATTGACTTAAAAAAAAGTTTGCCACGCCCACTTTATCGCCCACAAACCGCCCCCAAACTTCAAAAAATCGTAAATATGAACGTGGATATCTCGGAAACTATCAAAGATATAGAATCAGGATTTCAGATTTAGATTCCGAACCTTTGTACGCAGCGCAATTTTGATACGCGAGTATGCCACGCCCACTCTAACGCCCACAAACCGCCCAAGCCTGTGGCGCCCACAATTTTCATGCTAGATACAAAATTTTAACTGAACTGTATCGGTCTCGTCAATACCTATCGATTGACCAAAAAAAAAATTTTCCACGCCCACCCTAACGCCCATAACGCTTAAATCTGTCTACCACCGGTAGGTGGCGCATTTCAGTCTCGCTTTGCTGCTTGCATATCTCCATTTCCCTTTGGTCCCTTTAGCTGAGTAACGGGTATCTGATAGTCGAGGTACTCGACTATAGCGTTCTTCCTTGTTTTTGTCTCGCTTTATCGGCTAACTGTTTCTGAGACATGCGGCTTGCGCATTTTCTCACTTTTCACTGGCAATTCGCGACTGGTTGAGCCCCAAATGTGAGATATTATTGGATACGGTTTATTAATATTATTTCGCGGTGCACAGGTAATGGCAAGAACAATTGGCTTCTATTAAACTGATGGATAAATGCTTCTGCTTTCTGCTGATTTACCACACACGTTCGGCTGCTTCAATTCTCTCCTGCTTACTCGGCTGTTCGGCTGCTACTTCTACTTCTTCTGCTCCTTCTGCTGTTACTCTGCTGTATGACTTCTGCTGCTGTTACTCTGCTGTTCGACTTCTGCTGCTGTTAACCAGTGTGCCTTTAGTAGATCTGCTTGCCTACTCTCTGTTACATGTATTTCAAATACGTTATTTGTGCGCGAAAATAATCCAGTTTTTTATACACACAATTGCACACTTAAAACAATTCCAGTGACATAGAAAATATATTCCAGTAGTACTATTCAGCCCATATATATACCAAATATATTTTTAATTAAAATATAGCCCAGATACAGTAAAAATTCCCGATTTTTTTCTAAAAATTAAATACAATACCCAATATCCGCAAATTTACTCTAGTAAAAACGTCTGCAATTAAATTGTGCTGGGGACACGGGGCTCACAATAAATGTTCGTTTCAAACAAACAAAAATAAAGTCAGAAAACTTTACAAAATTCCGAACATTTCATATAATTAAGAATTATTGATTTTGCCTATCCGCGCACTGTGTGCCCGTATATTCTTACGGACTTCGATTGGTTCCTAAATTTCAATTTGTTTTTAGCTCGATTCCATTGCCTTACTTCTAAATTAAATTTACAAATTATTTTCCTTCATGGCTTTATCAGTAAAATCCGCCCCAAACCAATTTATTGCTACAGTGGACTGTCTGAACCTGTTTGAGGCCAGTGTAAACATTCCGGGTGCCTGCACGCTAGCCTTATCCACCTGTGCCTCATGCTCCAGTAACTCCGTTAAAAGATTCCGCCGATCAACACAGAGGTTTTCTCGGACGATTGGACCCTATCCTGGGTCCGTGCGCAGAAGCCGAAAATGAGAAGTCGATGATTAACGGCACCAGGAGCCCTATATAAGCGGACCAGCGCAGGAAGCTGGATCAGACATCGAGAATCAGAACGCGAGTGAACAACAAGCAAGTCAAAGTGAAGGAGATAC
This sequence comes from Drosophila subpulchrella, assembly GCF_014743375.2. Classification (NCBI taxonomy): domain Eukaryota; kingdom Metazoa; phylum Arthropoda; class Insecta; order Diptera; family Drosophilidae; genus Drosophila; species Drosophila subpulchrella. The sequence goes on from NW_023665555.1 coordinate 633,840, forward strand.
AGTCGTGAAAGTCATTAAGGAGCAAGATCGCTACGTCGAGACATTCGGGACAGCATAAGTCTCCGAGTTCAGACACAGGTAGCTGAGGTCCTTAAGGGAAAATACACGGCTAAGTTGAGTGAAGACTCGTCAGACGGTTGCCCGAAGGAATTAAGCACTCGTAGCACCGACGTAACCTGTCGATCCTGACGTGGAGTCAACTGGTTGTGGCGCCCGATGGTTGTCTGAGGCGCTTCAGTTACGAACTCAACAGTTTTGAGGAGAGGCTACACAGAGAGAATTCTGACGTTTTAATCTGAGTTCAGAATGTTCCTAATAAGAGAACGAAATTTTCGAATACAAAAATGTTAGCATTGTGCTTAAATCAAGATGAATTGGAGGTATTTGCATTGTATACCTCAACAACTAAACTATTAGTCCAGTGAGTAGTGCATACTTATTGAAAAGTTTTTAAATAAACTCAATTTAACTTTTCTCTTCTCAACATTTCGTTCTAATATTGAGACAATTGATACAAAAATGTACTTATACTGTTTTTAAGAACGAATGTTCTCAACTGAAGAACAATGTACTTAAATATTTCCCTCTGTGTAGGGTGGAACGTTCGTATTTCACTCGGCGTTCGCTATAGAGACTGCTGGCGTAAGCCGGGCGAGTTTCGTAACGACTATTGGGTTGCTTATTCCGCTTTGGATGGCAGACGTTCCCGAGGTATGATTCCCTACCAATACCGAGTCTTCCAAAAGATCCATCATATACCTACATATCCACAATTACTGCTCCAATTGTTTGGCCCACAATCATTCGGTGACTTGGTAGTTGGTAGGCCTTAACAGTTCCCTATGCTTCTCCAGAAATACGTGAGAGAACGCTATAGTCGACGGCCTCGATTATCAGATACCAGTTACTCACATAAGGGGAGTGTGAGGGAGATATATATAGGCATAGCCTATTGCATTTTCATTTCTTTAAAAACTTCAAAAAAGTGTGCGATAGACAGGTTTTATAGTGAATGTTTGTGGGTGTTAGAGTGGGCGTGGCACCCTATTGAAAAAAACTTAGGAATTTTGGCGCTGAATTTTGGCAATGCCAAATTTGGAAGTCGAGCTCCGTCCGTCCGTCTGTCCGTCTGTCCGTATGAACGCTGAGATCTCGGAAACTATAAGAGCTAGTACGTTGGCATGTAGATTTTTGGGCCTCCTGCGCAGCGCTAGTTTGTCTCAGCAGGGTGGCACGCCTACTCTAACGCCCACAATCGACTATACAACTAAAACTCGTTTAGTAACCACATTTCTTTATAATTTTGAACAATTTAAATAATGTTTTGTTCTTATTATCAATACCCATCTACATTCCAAAAATTATTGAGATCGGACCATTCATTAAAAAGTTATAACAAAGTAATAGTCATTATTTTCCAAATTCAATTAAGATTGCACCACCTCATGCTGAAAGTCATCTGGTCTCACTTTTAAGCCACCAAGCCTCTAGGGGCTATGGGCTAGTTGGTGTTATGTGCTAGGTGGCGCTAGGTAACGCTAGGTGGCGCAAGGTAGCGCTTGGTGTGGCTAGCCACAAGCAAGCATATCCCAATCAAACCCTCTTGCACTCTCTTTAGCTGTGTAACGGGTTTTTGATCGTAGATGGCATCGACGTTCTCTATCGTTTTTGACTTGATTACTATAGAAAGCTCTTCCAATTTATTGCTATCATCTATATCTTTTATGTGTTCTTGTAATTTATTTGCCTTATTATTTCATTTAAATTCTCCAGCCTAAAATGTAATTCTTCGTCTTGAATCGGAATCTGGCCATATTCTGGTTGGTCATTCAATCGGCGGATGCTCATGAATTTTGGCTTATCTGGAATCAGTTTTAATTAATTATGTAAATGTAATTCTTCGTCTTGAATCGGAATCTGGCCAGATTCTGGTTGGTATTTAATCGGCGGATGCTCAAGAATTTTGGCTTTTCTGGACTCAGTTTTAATTAGTTATATATTAGGCACCCAAAAAATCTAAAATAAATTATTGATCCACAGAACAATGTTGTAAGCGGATTATTAGTATTGTTTAGATCAGAAAGATTAGATTCACTTATAACAGAAAAATGGCAAAAGAGATTGAATTCGAGTAAAGTTTAAATTTATATATCAACTCAAAGCGGTTTTTTTGTAGCTCCAACGATATTTTAAGATTAACTTTCAGCTAAATCAAGTTGCACACAGAAAATGATTCGCATTTCTCACAGCACATCATCAGTGGTCTTGATTTTATTAGTTTTCCACCTGAAATAGATTTATTCGCCCATTTTCTTTGTTCCATTAAACGCTTTTTTTAAATTTCCATTTTTTAAATAAAAAGCAACTATTACCTGTATTGTAAAATGGTAAGTGAATGTGGTTTGTTAGTAGTGGTTATAATTAATGGCTGTGACTTTTTCCATGTTCCCCAGAGACAGCAAGATGTGGACACCAAATAGAATAGAACATAGAACAAAATAGTTTTACTAATAATGTAGGATACAGGTGTGAAGAATAGCCGTGAACCTTTTTGTTAAAATATAGGAACTCAATATCAATTTGAGAACAAGGAAGAACGCTATGGTCGAGTACCTCGACAATCAAATACCCGTTACTCAGCTTGAGGTACCTAAGGGAACTGGAGATATGCAAGCAGCATAGCGAGATTAATATGCGCCACCTACCCGCGATCTCAATATATATATATATTTAAGCGTTATGGGCGTTAAAGTGGGCGTGGCAAACTTTTTTTTTGGGTCAATCGATAGGTATTGACGAGACTAATACATTTCAGTTAAAATTTTTATTCTAGCATCAAAACTGTTGGAGCCACCGATTTGGGCGGTTTGTGGGCGTTAGAGTCAATCGATGGGTATTGACGAGACTAATAAATTTCAGTTTACATTTTTTTCTAGCATGAAAATTAACTAATACATTTCAGTTAAAATTTTTATTTTTGCATTAAAACTGTTGGAGCCACCGTTTTGGGCGGTTTATGGGCGTTAGAAGTATGTGTGCACTTTTTAATTTGCTTTTATTTTCTCTAAAGATAACGGTACAGCTTTTGTAAGTACGCAGTTTTGTGTTCTTATCTTTTATGAACATCTTTTAATTCAAGGGTCCTCTTTGGGCCTCATTCATTGTACCGTTTTTAATAACATGTGCTGAAACTTGTGTTTTTTATAGGAAATAAGTATATGTGCAAATTGAGATTATTATGTTATTGATTGCGAGTAAGCTAAGAAGTGTGATCTAAAAATATTTTTTAATCAGCGGAACGTAAGTAAAATAGACTGTTTATTCTTGTAGAATAAAATAATTAATATAAAGTTTGATTTTACGGTAGGATGCCACGTGGTTTACATTTGTCAGAGGATGATCGCGGCATGATCAAATGACTGGAATTTTGGTCGGAGGAGTTTAAAAAAGTTATATTTTCGGACGAAAAAATATTTAATTTGGACGGTCCTGACTCCTGTCAAAAGTACTGACACGACAATAGGCAAGCACGACAGGTCTGCCATAAACGAAACCACGGTGGAGGATCATTAATGATTTGAGCCGGATTTGGGTATGCTGGGAAATCTCCACTTTATTTTTTACCGACTAGAACAAATTCAGAAATTTATATAGAGTTACTAGAAACAGTTCTCATCGAATTTGCTTGAGACAAGACAACGCGCCAATCCACACAGCTCGTAAAACTAAAGACTTTCTGGCAGCTAGAAAAATACCGCTATTGCATTGGCAAGCAATCAGCCCGGACCTAACCCCAATAGAAGATCTTTAGAAAATACTTTCTAATAAAGTTTACAAGAATGGCCGCCAGTTCGACACAGTTATTGACATCAAAATCAAGGAATGGGATCAAATTAATCAGACAACTCGGCTAAACTTGGCAACTTCAATGCCCAACCGGATTAATCAATTTTGTATTAAGAAAGAAAAACATACAAATGATACAATACTTTTTTTAACCCATTCAGTACTTATTGAAAAGGACAAATTTGTGTGAAAAGCTACTTTTTAAACTTTTTCCTCGTCTTGAAAACTTACATTTTTTGATGCAAAAAGTTTATTCAAACAAAAATAATAGTAACTGCAAAAAGAATTTTTCAAAAATCATTTTGCTTATATTTTTTTATCATTTTTTGAAGGTGACAATGTCGGAAAAAATTTGTATGAAAAAACACAAATATGGCTCAAATGCTCAATTTCTAAACAATTTCAAAAAATCATAAAAAATATAACAAACTGATTTTTAAAAAAGTCTTCCTTCTTTGGCAGGTAGTAAATAAGTCGGAACCAGCCGAATCGGACAACTATATCTTACAGCTCCCATAGGAATAACCGGAAATTTGAATGGTACAAGACATTTCTTAACCCATTCAGTACTTATTGAAAATGCCTAATTTTTATGAAAATTACTTTTTCAACTTTTTTCCACGTCTTGAAAACTAAAATTTTTGATGAAACAAGTTCCTCTAAACAAAATTAATAGGAACTCCTTCATTCTTGCAACCATAATGGTTTTGGTTAGAGATGGCTCAGAAACCTAATCCCGGGCAGAGCACTCGATTCGTGTTCACAGCTCAATTTCATGACGGATTCGTTCGTACAACGGCTGCAGATTCGTCGAAACAAGCATCACATCAAAGTTCGCAGTATTAGGCAATAAAAAACTAACATCATAGCTAGCGCGAATACTGTTTTGATTTTGCTTATCGTCTCATATAGCATATAAGCTAGATTTTATCTGCTTTTAAGCACGGATGCATTTCTTTAATGTTTATCAGTAGGACAGATAAATCTTGGAGAACATTTGCCACTCCTTTAGAAGACCTTGTTCGAATGGGTAATCTCTGGAAAATATCAATCTCAACGTCTTATAGAAGCCTGAACATGCTTGCCATCAATAGATGGAAGTATTGATAAAGGCCTTCCACTACTTTGGAACATCGAATCAGTAGACACGGCATTAAATTCAAGTTTTCTTCTTGTGTGAAGATATCCATAGTCGATTTAACAGAGCTTTCGGGCATCAAGAGAGAAGTAACCGAGATACTTCGCCGTGGACATTTCCCATTTCCCAGTTTGAGTCTTGCCGAAATCGCTATTACCTGCGCTTTGGGAGTGACTTGGGACCAACAACTCTTCTCATTGCATTTGAACACATTCGACTATATTTTCGACTGTGTCATCCTTGTTTGATCCCCTGGGATTGTTGTCGCCTTTCATCATCGTTTTAAAAATCATCATACAGGAGCTTTGGCCCCTAAAATTGACTTGGGGTGAATCTGTACCCCATTCTCTTTAACAAGCATGGATTAGGTGCTTATAATCGCTAAAATCATTGTCAAAAATGTCAATAAATCGATTTTGCCTACAAGCTGATTTTCGCGATGTTTTGATACATACATACGGCGAGTGGCAACAGTTAAAAAGCAATCGCTGCCAAGACGCGAATTAAGCGCAGCGCAGTTAATAACACAATTGTTCACGAAAGTGAAAAACATATTCATCACTCAATTACAATATCAACATTCGTCGGAAACCAAGTCCCCTTTATCCATCAGCGGCTGTCGACGGACAAACCATTTCGTCATGATGAAGTCGATGTTTGCGGTGCAGTAAAGACTTGCGTAATTAAGGAAAGGGGCCTACCAAGTCGGACATCTACAAAATCGTCTGCGCCGTGCAAGGCTGTTCACAACGATATTGTCTCGATCTATCAACGAACAATTTTTAAAAGCTTTAAACCGCTCGATGTGGGCCAGTACATGTATGACTAACGTTATTGTTCCACAGAAGAAATAACATTTAGTTTTATTCTTCCTAATTAGGGGTCCAATCTTCGGGGGCCTCTGGGAGGCCGTAATCAAAAGCGCAGAAGGCCTGCTGGGGCGAAGTCTACTCAACACTCGGTTCACATTCACAGTCGAAGTAGAAGCAGTATATGCGTGAAAATGCTCAACGCGCCTAACCTGAGCGTTGTGGGATCAATGTGGTTAACATATCAAACTTGGAAACTTGGTCTGCCGAACGAGATTCGAGCCATGACGAAATGGAAATCGGAATCTCCAAATCTGACGGTTGCATCTTTGGTCATAGTCAAGGAAGATAATTTGCCGCTGTCAGGTAGTGTCCGTTGTCAAGAGCAAGGACACGAGGGTTCGTGTTGCAAACATACTTGTAAAACAAAAAACGTAATTACACATTCCCTTTTCGAACTCTGTAAATTAACATTCCTCTCTCATGTTAACATAAAAAATAGATATTTTAACTTTGCATAGGATCGAAAACAAACACATTTCGTCTCGTTCATTTTTCTTCGAAAACTTTAAGGAATTTCAGGCCTCGATACACGCCGCAAACTTAGTTTTTCTGCGATCTATATAGTTTTTACAATACTGGGCACTGTAAAATCAGACCGAGCACCTAAATATTGGGAAAGGCAGATTGTCTTTCGGAAGTGATAAACTTTCTATAGAGCCTCTGTCATATTAGAATATGAATAAAGCTGACTTTTTAGAACTACCTTCAGTTTTGTACCCGTTTCGCTACTCCGCTCAAGCCTTAGGTGATGTGGGTCTTCAGTCAAAGTAATTTCACAGGTTCTAACTATGCAAACACCATTTAAACTTAAACAAAGCACAAATCCAGTAAGCTTCCTAAAAAATGTTAAACAGGGTATACTTGAGACAACGAAACATCAAGCCAACCGTCAAGAAAAACATCCTGCTCTGAAGTTAATTAAACAAAAACATCTCTTAACGAGGTATAAAATAGTGACGATCGCACCCCCAACATAAAAAACTATCTAATTTACGCATTCGGCCCGGGTGTTAATGATTGAGCTTTCAACCCACTGTCACTGTCATTTTTAATTGCCGCGTGCCGAATAAATATATTTGTATTTATTTACTCAATTTAAAACCATTTTTCGTCACTGAAGTTGATATCAGAACTTTTTATGTTGAAGGTGCGATTGTCACTATTTTTATACCCTTGCAGAGGGTATAATGATTTCAGTCAAAAGTTTGCAAGGCAGTGAATGAGACGACCCCATAAAGTATTTATATTCTTGATCAGCATCACTAGACGAGTCGATCTAGCCATGTCCGTCTGTCCGTCCGCTTCTTCGCAAACTAGTCTCTCAGTTTTAAAGCTATCGGGCTGAAACTTTCCCAAAAGTCTTCTTTCTTCCTTCTTCTTTCTGCTGGTAGTATATAAGTCGGAACCAGCCGGATCGGACAACTATATCTTATAGCTCCCATAGGAATAATCGGAAAAAAATTAAAAAAAAAAAATTTCTTTGGTGTTTTTTAACACATAACCTCCTACGCTTGGAAATAACATTTTTTAATTAGTTTTGAATATGGGTTTTTATAAAAATCGGACGACTATATCATATAGCTGCCATAGGAGCGATTGGAAAATTGGTGGGAAAAAATTATGATACAAATTATAGCTTCGGTGTTTTTTAACATATAAATCTTAATAAAATCTTAACAAAAATCTCCGAAAACATGCAATCAAAAATTGATTTTAGTTTTAATTTTGCAGGGATTTAATAAGAACAATTAATATTAAATTTATATTTCCAATGACATATAAAATGTCTTTAGCATAAGGCGTTAAGGAACTGAAACCTTTAAGTATTATCCATTTCTTGCTCTAGCGGGTTTTGCAAACGGTAAATCAAATGTTTTTCAGTACAATCCGATTAACACGAAAACAATTATTTACGAACTGTACCACAAAAAAAAAGACAAACAAACAAATATACTTTTCGGTCTACATTTGAAAGTGGCCAAGATGTAATTTAAATTGCATATATTTTTAATGGAGTATCGTATTCCAATACTTTTACGCGTATTTCTGTAAAGAAAATGAAGTAATAAAAAGTGCTGTATATTTAGCTTCTCTTGCTTACGTAGCTTAAATTTTTTAAATTTAACTTTTTCTACATTCACCGCAATTTTTCCTAAACCAATCTTCTTATTAAAGGGGTTAGTACCGAAAATTTAAGAAAATCACAATATCTTGCGATCGGTGTATTACTTTTTCGATCGGACTATCGTAGGATATTTTCAATTCAGTGATAATATATTTAATTTTTCGGCGGAGGACCATGTCGCCCTAGGTATTTTATAGTCACAGTTGCTTGAAATTGACCGGATATTGGACAACATTTCAGACGACGGCGAAATGTAGGAACACGTTATGTATATAGCATTACCAAAATCTGATATGTTTTTACTGCAATCAAAACTCCACGTTGGGACGGACGATCAAGCCTGTAAATTATTTACTAACTTAAAATTTGAAGCTAAGAATTTCCTAAGAACACAATAACATGGAAAGACAAGGAAAAACTATCTCATAGAAAGAAAGTAGGAAAACATCTATTGATTTGGAATGGATAAGGAAGTAGAAGGCGCTTTTTTATTCGGATTTCCCGCCTTTATTTAACATATCTACTTTATTTTATATCACTGTCGACGGCTGTATATGTAGTGACGAAGAGCACCACGAGAGTGTGCGAAGGCGCCCACTAAGTACAAGGTCAGTTCCAAAGTAAACAGGACTTTATGGCGAAGTGTGTTTGCCATTAAAGTTTTATTCAGATTAAGAACTACAAAGTTTATTAATAATATCAAGACACGTGTGTCGCTCGCTGGTTCTTGCCGATAAATCTCCGAGTGTTGCCACACCATTCTTTTTAGTCATCTGGCAAGCTTCTGTTGGCGCTGCTGCCATATTAGGTTGCCACAGTACTCCCCCTCCAGTGAATGCGTACCGAGTCCTGGTTTGAAAATTTAACTCCATGATTTCTCTCATATGTCCTGGTCAGTCTAGGGGTAACTTCTTCTGAATCCAACTGGCGGTCGTCCTTTACTAAAAATGCTGGTTTGAGGCGATCAACTGATACTGCGGTCTCATGGCCATTGAGTCTGATAGTGAAAACACGATCGTTTTCGCGTCTGTCAATCTCATGAGGACCAGTGTAAGGGGCTTCCAGAGGCTGTTTTACGGCGTCAGTGCGAAGAAATACATGCGTACATTTATCGATCCCTTTCAATACGAACATCTTCTGCTTGATATGATGTGCTGTTGATGTCGGTCGCACTTTTTGCATGTGCTCTCGAAAGATACTCAAAAAAGAGGTGGGGTCAACCGTATCGTCCAAGTCGGTAAAAAACTCATTTGGCAGTCGAATAGGTGTTCCGTATACCATTTCTGAGGCTGAAGATTTGATGTCCTCCTTGAAACAGGTACGAAGTCCAAGCAAAACTGTTGGCAGTAACTCCGGCCACGGAGTACCTCTGTTGCAAATCAAAGATGACTTAAAGGATCTGTGCCACCTCTCTATGAGTCCGTATGTATGTGTTTACTTCCAACCAGATTAGCAAGATGTTTGAAAACTGCTGACTCCAATTGTGTTCCTTGGTCCGCAGTTATCGTTTTTGGAGAACCAAATCGAGATATCCAGTGAGTCCAGAACGCCGTAGCTATTGTCTCAGCAGTAATATTTGAGAGAGGTACAGCTTCTGGCCATCGCGTAAATCTATCAATCATCGTCAGACAGTACCGATAGTTTTGTTGTAATGGCATAACTACAATGTCAAGGTGAACGTGGTCAAATCTACCATTTGGCACTTCGATCTTTTCTGGTGAGAGGTGGTTGTGTTTGTGGATCTTAGAGCGCTGACAAGGTAGACAAACTCTGCACCATTCGAGGACATTTTTATTCATCGAGGGCCATACAAACTTTTGGCGCACTTGACGAACTGTTGACCGACCACTGGGATGAGACAAACCGTGAACGAACGAAAACACAGCATTGCGCAAAGATTTGGGTACATAAGGACGAACGCTTCCTGTAGAAACATCGCAGTAGAGTGAGATGTTGTCATCAAATCGAACCCTTTGAAGTTTTAAAGATGTGGTTTCTTTTAAAAGGTGTACCAGTTCAGGATCTGACGCTTGCTCCTCTTCAATTTGCGATAATTTTATGACAGTCGGCATTGTTATAGAGCATAATCTTGAAAAAGCGTCTGCGACTGCATTCTCGGATCCTTTCACATGCATAATAGTCGTGCAGAATTGAGAGATGTAAGCCAAATGTCGTAGCTGTCTCGGTGATGCTTTTTCTGGTCGCTGCTGAAATGCGTACACGAGCGGCTTGTGATCCGTTCTGATGACAAAAATGCGTCCGTCAACAAGATGTTTGAAATATTTAATGCATTCGAAGATAGCGAGCAGCTCTCGGTCGTAGGTTGAGTAATTTTTCTCCGTGTTGCTCAGCTTCTTTGAGAAAAATCCTAGAGGTTGCCAATTTTCGTGTGTACGCTGCTCCAAAACTGCTCCAATTGCGAAATCGGAAGCATCGCAAACCAGCTGAAGTTCAGATTTTGGTGCGGGAAAAGTCAAGAGGGCTGCGTCTGCTATGCTTTGTTTGCAAGCTTCAAAAGCTGCATGGAGCTCTGATGTCCATTTAATTTTACGTTGATCATTTTTTTTAACATTCTTTAGCAACTCAGTGAGCGGTGCTTGTATGTGTGATGATCGAGCCAAACATCTGCGATAGTAATTTATAACGCCCAAGAAACGACCAAGTTGGCTTATGGTTTCAGGACGTGCATAATTAAGAATGGCATCTATGCGTTCGGTGGGTGGTTTAATTCCAAATTCGTTGATCGTATAGCTGAGAAAGTTTACTTGAGATTGCGCAAACTGGCTTTGGTCAGATTGATGCTTAGGCCATGTTTCTGAAGTACTTGCAAGACAGCCCGAAGATGTTCTTCGTGTTCAGCGATGGAATGCGACGTTATAAGTATGTCGTCTATGTAGCAATAAACGAAGTCCATGCCGCGAAAGATGTTGTCCATAAAGCGTTGAAATGTTTGAGTCGCGTTTTTTAACCCAAAAGGCATGTATTGAAACTCATTGAGACCAAAAGGAGTGCACACCGCTGTTTTTTGGATATCGTTTTCTGCCATGGGAATTTGGTAGTATGCTTTAACCAAATCGAGGGTTGAAAAAATCTTCTTTCCTTGCAGTTGCTCCGTGAAGTCGTGTATATGGGCGATTGGGTAGCGATCTGGTATGGTAATTGAATTTAGTTTTCGATAATCTCCACATGCCCGCCAGCCACCGTCTTTTTTGGTAACCATATGTAACGGGCTGGACCAAGGACTTTTTGACGGGCGACATATGCCTTGCTCCATCAAGAAGTTTATTTCTCTCTTGGCAGTGACAAGTTTTTCACCGGAGAGCCGTCGTGGTCTATCAGCAACAGGTATTCCATTTGTTTCAATGTAGTGACGCACGTCGTGCTGCGTAGCTGCTTTTATCGATGGCTTTGTCACGTCGACAAATTCACTTAGGAGTTTTTGAAATTTGGACATACACTGCACTGTGGAAACTGCTGGTGTCGATAGTCCAGTAACTGAGTCGATCAAGCGTTGGTTTTTAAGATCAATGAGCAATTGGAATTTGCTTAAAAAGTCTGCCCCAATAATAGCTGTGTGCACGTCAGCGATAATGAACGGCCATGTAAAGTTTCGGCGAAGATCCAAGTTCAGCTGAGTGACGTATTTTCCATAAGTATGAATGACTGTCTGGTTCGCTGCGTACAGTGTCAAATCGCTCAGAGTAGTTTTTTGTCTAACCAGCGTTCGTGGTATGACGGAAACCACAGATCCAGAATCAACGAGGAAGCGGATGTGAGATGTGCGATCGGTGACGTGTAGGCGCTGCTCCCGTGGAACAGCTGGCTGAACTGTGGGCTCGCTGGTTATATTCGTGCGACAGCTCCTTTAGTTTAACGACGAGGAGCGGGAACATGGAGGGCGGCACTTTTAAGCGTTCTCCCAAAATCGATCGTGGTAGAAGCAAAGCTTCTCTTGAGGCCCAGATGCCTGTTGACTCGAATTTCAAGTTTGTACCTGGCCACGCGATGAACTGCGTGAGCGTCCTTGGAATTGGAGACGTTTGACATCCTTTTGCAATACGTCAAACTTCTGTGATAGCGAACGCAAGTTGTCGTTGATCTTTTTCCAGGGGTCTTCGGTGGAAGTTGCGCAAACAGGTGGGGCCGCTGCAGTCGAGGTATTCGTGCTGATCGCAAAAGTGGCGTTGTGGTTTACCGCTTCGAGCATCATGTCTGCGATCTTAGCTAGCTTATCCAAGTCCGTCTCTTCCCAGACTGTAAGAGTGGGGCGAATTGACGCCGGCATCTCTGCCAGGAAAAGAGTAAGAATGATGTTCTCGCTGCCCGGGTCCGGAGCTAGTCGTCGCATGTTGGCCAGGATCTCGGATGGTTTTAGACCAGATGTACCTCCACCCTGCAGAAGTCGGCGCAGTTTCGACTCTGGAGATTCCGCAAATTTTTGTAGTAAGCGATTTTTAATTGCTACGTACTTGTTTTCGTTGGGTGGTCGAATGACTAAGTCTTCCACTGCCAAAACTACATCCTCCTCCAGGTGAAGGGTCACAAGGTCGAACTTGTCGGTGTCGTCGATAATCTGGTGCAATCGAAATGACCGCTCCACTTGCGCAAACCATAGTTGAGGGTTGCTATGTGCGAATTTTGGCAAGTGGACAGTCGCACGTGTGTGTGTGCGAGTAGTCTCATCCCGGTTGCCAGGTGCATTTGTCCGAAGTGCCTCGAGTTGCTGCTGCAGATCTCGGACTTGAGCAGTTAAATCAGGATTTGATTCCGGCATGATGAATAGAAAATCGGAGCGATCGCTTTCTTCGTCGAAATTTAGCCGCCTACCTTTTATTTTTCGCAAATCGTATTGGCGTCTGTTCATTCAGTGCGCAAATTCTTAATTGTGAACGTGTGTGTCAATTTCGTGTAATAAGTAACTTTTACCATGGTTTTACTTTCCGGGGTCACCACTATGGCGAAGTGTGTTTGCCATTAAAGTTTTATTCAGATTAAGAACTACAAAGTTTATTAATAATATCAAGACACGTGTGTCGCTCGCTGATTCTTGCCGATAAATCTCCGAGTGTTGCCACACCATTCTTTTTAGTCATCTGGCAAGCTTCTGTTGGCGCTGCTGCCATATTAGGTTGCCACAACTTTTTGTATCTAGCGCCCTCTAGTGGCGCCATCTATATGTCAACTGGTGCGTTAGAATCTGCTATCGTTTGTCGACTTCCAGTAAAAATTTCTTGACATTTCATCTATTGGAAGTGAGATTATTGCGTTTTAAGTGTCAGTATGTTTTTGTCATCGGTGCGAAAATGAGCTTCGAACAAAGAGCCAACACTAAATTTTGTTTTAAAATTGGAAAAACTTTTACCGAAACGATTCAATTGATGAAACAAGTTTATGGCGATGATTGCCTATCCCGTAGCAGAGTGGTTTCAACGTTTTCAAAGTGGTCGTGAGGACATAAATGACGGACGAGCCGAAACCCAAAAAACGGCGCCTGGAGAAGTCAAAAGTGAAGACAATGCTGATTTTGTTTTTATGATTCCAAGGGTATTGTCCACAAAGAATTTGTTCCACCCGGCCAAAACGTTAATGCGGTATTCTACCTTGGAGTTTTGAAGCGTTTGTTGCGCCGTATTCGACGTGTTCGGCCCGAATACCGCGAAGATGGAAGTTGACGTTTGTTGCGCGATAATGCGCCGTCTCATCGATCGACGCTTGTGTCCGACTATTTGACCAAAAATCACATTTTAACCATCAACCACTCCCCGTACTCACCTGATATGGCACCGTGCGACTTCTACCTTTTTGGAAAAATGCATTTGCCGATGAAAGGAAAGCGTTAAGCATACAGGCGGCCATACCGGGCAACGAGCTAAAACACTCGTTCGACATGCTTTTGGACCGTGCAAAACGCTGTATTAAAGCAGAAGGAGACTATTTTCAATAAAATAAATTGATTTTGCCGAAAAAACTATTTGTTCTGTCCTTTTTTTTAAAAGTCCTGTTTACTTTGGAACACACCTTGTATAGCCTAAGAATTGAAATCTGCAGCTCTTCATCAAAACCGTACATATATTTGCCTTCATGCATATTGTACTGCAGCGTGCCGAATGAGAAAAATGTAGAAAGTTTATTTATTTAGTAGATCGTATAATACATTTTGGTCACAAAAGTTGTATTAGAACTTTTGGATGTTGAACGTGCGATCATCACAAGTTTTTTACTTTGCTAAGAAATGTTTTGTGTGATCCATATTACTTAACAAGATAATAGGTAAGGACTAAGCCGTAAAAGAAATATTTGCTTCCGCAGCGAGACACATGTAACTGTTTTTGCTAACACGCATGTAACCGGTTTTTGTACTACATTAATGGCTGCACTACCAGTTTCAGTCAACTCTCCGGACGTTAGGTCAACATCCAGCGTTGGAATCAATGTTATATTATTAACATCAGATTCTTCGGTTTCTGTTCCAAAAATAAAGTTCTGCTCGGGAGTGACAAAGGGCGGGTTACTACAGTTCAGACCTTTCTCTGAATAATCAGCCGAATTTCTTCGGTAACGCGACTGGTTTCGGTTGCAAATTTAGTGCCTGGGTTGTTGTAAGAAAAAGTCGCGCATTCACGTTCCTGGGCTCTACTTTTTTTTTCCATGTAGTTTTCTTGCTTATATTACACACGAACTAAAAATTACCAAAAAGCTACGTCCACAGCTTGCCTTACAGAGTGACCGTACAAAATATATATATCGCACAGCATTCCAAGAAACAACATTAATGACTATAATTTCAGACTAAATAGACAGACCGGCCTTGATAGGATCCGGAATCCTTCAACTACCTTCTTACGTTACTCTAAGCAAAGCGGTTCTATTTTATGCAATGGTCTTTGAAGATCTCCCTTCTGCGTTTGGAGATCCACAATTCGCATCTTGATATGCTGTGGTCATTTGGCACTGCCATCAATCTATGTAGTGGTGGTTTGACTTCTCTTCCAAGTGTTCTTCTGGAGCCAAAATTAGTGAGGAACCAATAAGAAAATGAGCTGGAGACGGTGCTTCTCTAACATATGGTTCGGCTGACGCTGAAGTGATTGGCCACGAATTGAGTATGGCCTCTATTTCCGTGAGGATAGTTTGTAGCTCCTCGAATGTAAAGTTTTCTTCGGCCATGTTACAAGTAAAGTCTTTTCGGAGTTAACCGCGGCTTCCCACAGGTCCCCGAAGTGGGGCGTACGGGGTGGGATAAAACAGAACTCAAATCCTTTAGCTGCGCTGTAATGGTATAGCTGGCCGATCGTTTCGTTACTTAGGATGGACTGTTTTAATTCAGCGGATTCGGTACTTCGTCAACAATGGTCCGCAACAGTCGACTCCCGTGACAAGGAAAGGTCGTTGGCTGCGCAATCAGTCTGCGGACAGGTGACCCATGATTTGAGTCATATTCTTGTGCTTGTAATGGAAACAGTGTGAACATGAGCGTACGGCTTTTCGAATTAAGTCTCTCCCGTTTTGGTATCAATATCTTTTCCCGTAAGAGAGAGAGCAGCATCTGTCTGTCTACGACCCTGCTAGCTGGGACCTTATTAAAGAATCGAAATAAGAATTGTAACGAACTGATTTTGTTGTCTGCTCGCTACGAGATTCGTGCGGCTAGCTCAGAAGATTGTGTGTTCGTCCCACCAAATTTATATGTCGTGACTGCCCCGTAGATCAGTGAGAAAACAAAGGGTTCAAATGATAACAGTGGGATTTATTCTCGTGGTATTAGTACAGCGGGTGTGTGGCTGTGCTGGCTTCGGTATCTCCTTGCTCTGGTTCCGCCGGCTGCTAGTGCTCCTCTTCCTGGCTTGTCGACGCGTTGACTCTACGTCCGCTGGCTCCTGTGTCTCGGGACGCTCGTAGTGGCTGCCTCTGCTCGCTTGCCGACTCGCTGCCTCGGGATCGCTTGTCGCGCCTTAGACTCGCAGAGAATTCGGCCTTGTGGGCTTAGGGAAGCGTCACCGTTCTCAGACTAAGGTGAACAAGCTTTGCTCTCCAGGCCAACGCCTTTCGAGGCAATACCTGTCCCCTGCTCTGTCCCGGACCGTACCGCTAGGTTCTTGCTCAGATAGCGCGGACAGTCCAGGCTACCGCCAGGAGGCTGCCTAGCAGTTCACTTTGCTTTACGCCTAGCGCAGACGAACGTTCCACCCGGCTTCACCCTAATGCTTGACGTCCGCGACGCTCCTGCGCTCCCCAATGAGCTCCGCGCAGCGTTGGTAATGTGGCTGCCGGTGATGTCTGCTGGCGTCGCTGCCGATGTCCTCTGCGCTCTTTCCTGTCTTGCCGCTGGGCTTCTACCAGGACTAGTAGCTTGGCGTTCTGGCACTCGGGGTTTTGGGCAGCTGCTGTTCGGGAACTTCGCCGGTAATCGCCGGGCTCTCCAGGCCAACGCCTTTTGAAACCGCAAATCGATACACCGCTCGTCCGTCACGCCAGGTCCTGTTTGGTCGGGCAAGGTACGCTGGGTCTCAGACAACTTTCCTCCCCAAGCTGACGGTTCTTCGTCGCAGGTCTCTTTCGCTTGACTCTGACAGACCCGCCGGACGATTCGCCAGGGTGTGGTCGTGACAAAGTTGAACACCAAACGCCTTGACTTAGCCGTGTGATGCCATCCGGACCTCAGTCACTTGTGTCTCAATTCGGAGATTCCTGATGTCCCAATCCCGAAACTCGACGTAGCGATCTTGCGCATTGTAGGCTTCCCACGGCGCTGCTTCCGACGACTCGCCTTGTTGTGGCTCCCTTGTAGTTTACTTGGTTGACTGACTGTTCACTTTGGTATCTTGGCTGATCTTGATAGTTTGACTCCTCGTGATCGACTGATCCAGCTGCGAGCGGCCAGCTTTGCGGCCTTATGTAGGGTCTCCGGGAACCGTTATTTCCCTTTTGCGCACGGCCCGCTGGATCTCTCCACTCCGGGTTCAAAGTCCGTGCGTCCTGGTTGACTCTTTTGTCCTTCACGTACCGCTTCCAACCGATGCTCTGCCCACTGCTGCCGTCCCGCTGATTCCCGTGATGCTTGTGGCACGCCTGTGAGCCGGCGTCCCGGTCCAAAGTTCACGGCAGAGTCCAAAATCCGGTGGAGTTCCGTTATCCCCTTTTGCACACGGCACTCTTGCTCTGCCAGCCAAGTCTCCATTCTCTCATTATCCGCTCCTTGGTCTCCAAATTCTCTCGTTCTCCATCCTTGGTCTCCAAACTCTCTTCGCCGCGCCGTCACGCGAATTCGCCGCGTATCTGGTAAGCGGCCGGCCATCTGATGCTGCTGCTGCTTAGACTTGTGGGGAGTTATTCAACTTCTCACAGAGTGCAATAGTTCGCAGGGCTCGATGATAAGAGGATGCATTTTCAAATTTTATTTGGAGCTACGCGATATTTGGCTATTAGGAGATTGACCTCAATTCCTTGGTTTGTCTAAGGGCGTTGTAAGGATGCTCTCTGGCCAGGATATAACTCTCAGTCGAATGCAGAGGTCTTTTTACAAGAAATTTGTAAAGTCACTGAGACATAGGGGTAGAGAGTGATATTCGCGGGGCGAACGATGATTTCTGATCAATTATCCCGGAGATTCTACGTCTATCCGCTCCAAGGGGGCGGGGGGTATTCCAGGACCTATGAGGTTACGGTAACATCAGAACACCAAGTCCTTTCGTGTCGGAAAATTCCACGGGCTGGACCTTCGGGCGAGGCCGCAGCCGGGTTCTATTGTACGTGGCCGAGGTATGAGGCCCGCGAGGCCAAAACTTCCACGGGCTGGACCTTCGGGCGAGGCCGCAGCCAGATTCTGTCGTGGTTGGCCGGCTAAAAGCAATAAACCCAAGCAAAACCCAATATGTATATCAACACGGCTTGTCCTTTCCTTTCGTATATGTTCACTCAATTTTATTGTCGTATTTAATTGTTCCTGGGTTTCACTGCGCCGATTACACTGATTCACTAACCTTGCTTCCCACCGATAGTGCTTTCTTTCCCGTGTGTTTCTTTATTTTTTTCGTCCGCGTGCGCGACCGTTCGCCTCGAGGTACCAGAACAGAGTGCGGAAACCGCCGTGTGGCCCTCTCATCCTTTTTCCCTTTGCCTTGCCAGATCGGTTTGGTATTTTCTCTATTTTTTAGTATTTTTCCCAATGGCTGCCACCTCGGGCTGATGGTGCGGAACCAAACTTGACCTATTTTGGTTTTGAACCTAAAATCCAGATGTTCGCTTTCCACTTACTAAATCATAAACCATCATTTTATATCTCTTACGTACTAATAATAACAATGCCAAACTTAGATAACTACTGCTTATATATATATATTGTGGCGGTCTAGCCGTCAGGCAGGATCGTCACAGCGTATGTAAATGCAGCATCCATATGCGCGCTCCAACGCGTCTGCGAGCCCGTGTACTTCGTATTTGTAGTTCAGTGATGTAAGTAAAAATCTTGGACTGCATAGAGTCAAGGTATTTTTAAGTTCTCCATGAAGAGTTCTCCTTGAGGCCCAAGTTGACTTCTGAGGGCTCGTCATATTCTAATTTTTAAAAGAGTTAAATTTTCTAAAAACCTTTTGAAATGTATAACAATTGGACTAATTAACCCCAATGAACCGAAAATCCTTGCGGTGGCTGAGAGAACTGTTCTTTCGTTGACGAAAGCTTCGTGGTGAAACCCGAAAGTATCCTGAAAGGAATTCCACTCTAATTCAAGGACTGTATCTGGCTCATCGAGTTGTATCTTAACTTCTGATTGTTGTGCGTGTACCAAACTTGTTAAGTTGCTTAAAAACTTAGTAAATACGAGGCCCGCTCTGCTTAGCGTTTCGGTTAACTGCCGCCTTCTGATGTCCAAGAAGAATAGATCATCGGCACTGGCGTGTACGTCGTCCACGTACAGATCGGATTTGGGTACGCTGGCTCCGATTGGAAACTCACTCCCAAATATGTCGACAATATACGCCAAGCTGCGAACAGCTAGAAACGGCGCAGCTGACAACCCTTTCGTTACCGTATTGAGTTGGTGTATTTGTGGCTTCTCGGAGTCGCCCTTCCAAAGTATTAGTTGATACCTCCTATCCCGTTCGTTCGTTAAGAATAGTCGATACATCTTTCCTATGTCGCAAGATAAGACATATTTGTGTAACCGGAAAATAAGTGTAGTTACAAACAGAACCTGTTGGATTTCAGGACCAGTTATCAATATGTCGTTCAGTGATTGTCCATTTGACGACGTGGCCGAGGCGTCAAAGACGACGCGAAGCTTTTTCGAACTGCTCTGCCTTCTTAAAACGCAATGATGCAGAATATAGAAGTGTTGATGATTCCAGTTTATATTCTCGAGGCGAGACATATGTCCTTGGTCTACGTATTCCTGCATGAATTAATAATATTGTTTCTATAACTCTGGGTTGCGTAAGTGTTTGAGTTTGAGCATGTGGATGCTTTTGACCCTATATCGAAAGATGATCCGAGGGTGGGATGTCCTTCCTTTAATGGTAAACGCCTCAGAATTTCACCGGACGATGGCTACGAAATGATCCTTGCAAGCTTATGCTTCAACCGATAAGCTTTATGGTGTCGTTTGGTACTCTTTGCAAAGCTGATGCGCTCGTTTGGATGGCACTCGTTAAAAGCTGTGCAACTGTGCAGTTCAGGTAGTAGTTAAACTTATCGATATTCGAAATACCACAATCAGTGTCTACTAGATATTAAAATGCACTAGTGAAACGTTTATAGTTTCAGTATTTTTTATCAAAACAGATTTGGCAAACGATTGTGATGAATGCCTGACGTGGCTTCCTGTGGCAGCATCACCTGTGTCAAGCATGGTACAACAAATCTGGTAGAAAAATTATCTCTGACAAATAGAACTGTAAATGGAGCTAGTTAAATTTGGCGTACAAACTGAGCACTATAACCACAGCAAATAACAATGAATCTCAATAACAACCTTTGCGGACAGAATATTTGTTGTGCAATAGCAAATTGTTAAAGTAAATAATAATCGTTTAGGTTATGTAGCAGATCTTGGAAATGCGCGGCTTTATAGTTACTTACTGCAATCCCATGTACGTGAGTGTGTGTTGGATGGAGTACCTGTACAAGCTGGGAGTGTTGCCATGATCTGCGAGACGCTTTTGTGGTCTGTGCGGAAATTAATGGCGTGGTCTATACAACACCAATATCTTGGCCCTGTTGAACGGATCGCTCGTCCTGTCACGGTCGCCAAATAATGTTCAGACCTTTTTCTGAACTTCTTCTGGTACATGGCTGGTTTTGGTTGCAAATTTAGTGCCTGGGTTGTTGTAAGAAAAGGTCTTGCGTTCACGTTCTTGGGCTTCAGTTTTTCTTTATTCCATGTCGTTTTCATGCTTTTATTATAAGCACACTAAAAATCAAAGAAAAAAAGCTTACTTCCAGGCTTGTCTAATCAGGCTTGTCATTATCGCATAAAAAATACTGGATTGGTTAACATTCCAATAAATAACATTACAGATTATAAATGCAGGCTTAATAACTCGCGAATTTGGCTCCAACAAACTACCGTTTAAGCTGTTGCCGCTTCAAACAACGTTTGGAAGAAACGAAAAATTCAAAGACAAAGCAATATCAACAAACACAGCACTAAAATAATTTGGTTTATTTAAGGGGGATATACTTGTAAATGGTTAAGACTCAGTTATTTTTCATAATTTTCTTTTAAAGAAAATAATCAAGCAATGCGCATGAATTTAAAGATGGTACAATAGATGTTTCACAAATGTATAATATACAACTATTTTACAAAATGGCGGACTTGTGGAGTATGTGCCAAAGCGTGTCGTACTTTGAGATTCCCGGTTATGGACTGGCTAGAACTCGTAATTCGTGTCTGATATCATTATCAGATTATATATAATGAAAAATATATATATGATTATATAATGAAAACTAATAAAGTAGAAGACAATTTACTACTGAAGAGAATGAACTTTGATTCACTCCGATATAGGTTGCATAGGTTTTTGTGAATCGTGTCCATAGGAAGGAAAAAAACGCAAAGAGAACATCGGAAAAAAATCAGTTTAAAGTTTTCAATGTGAATATGAGCCAGTTTTAGATCCGCGCTTACATGCCTGATCTGGGGTTCTTAGAGTTGGAATTCAAATTAAAATTTCTCTCAGCATATTGTCCAGATGATAAACTTTTTTTAAAGCAAAAAAATGTTTGCTCTAAACATTTCGATCTACATGTATATCCCCCTTAAACACAAAACAATACCAATGCACTCGTGACGGGAACGGAAGTTTCGCAAAACAAAAGAAAGAAAAGAAAAAGCCGCCCAACAAAACTGCTAAGATAGAGAAAAAACGATTTATCAGTTTTCGTTTAAATACTTATAAGTACTGCGACTTACAATTTTATAGCTGCCCTGACACGCACTACTAGCGACACTCGGATTGGACCAAACAGATCGACTACGCTTACTCTAGAGGGTCGACTGACTCTGACACAGTCAAACGGCAGGTTTCCCATTGCTTGCGACTTTACCGGAGCAGCTCCGCACTCGCGTCGGCCATTGATCATGCAAATTGTGTGGCGAAGAAAGATTACTGCTCGCTGTATAATGTAATAAATCGTTTTCCATAGGCATTAATATAGGGGAATTGGCACTAGGTTTTAGATCCGTGTGCGCTAGTCGACCGCCCTTTTGCACCAATGGTAAACTACAGTTTTCGAAAGTTTCATTGCTGATAAATGGGCTGAGCCTTTGGTATGCACTGGGTAATGGCAAACTTTCCGTAATTTTGTTGAATCCGATTGGAAACGACTCTCTCTGAACAGCTTGTGCGATGACAAAGAACGAAAAACTGAGTTTTGCAGCTGATAGAACTGGCTCGTTCTACAGTTCCAAGGTCCTGCCGTAAACAAAAGAAAAGATAAGTGTTGTTATTCTCACAACCTTCACATAGGAAGAAGAGTTTTCAACTACTTTTAGCATAGGATAATTAAAACGCAGTAACCATCTGGGCGCTTACTAGCGGTTTTATTTCACGTTAGATTTCGAGGGACATTGCTGTCAAGTGCTGGTTAACTGGCCAATGGATCGGGTCCTTCAATCCAAAGCGACGTATTGAGATTTTTGACAGTAGTTTCTCTAGAGGGTAGATTCGCCGGAAGTAATTAAGTCGGGACGTGTGGCCATACTGCAGTCGGAGCCAGTCTAACGGATCGAATGGACGCATGGATCGCTTAGTGGGTGGATTTTCGGGATGTAGACTCTGGGCGTTGAATTTGAAGGTAACCTGTTTTGAACTTCACGTGAGACCCAAAGTTTTCGTATCGGCTTTATCGCCAAAAAGAACTTCTGACTCGGCGACCTGTCGTTTGTTGAGAGTGCAATGCGTCACCCACTTAGCCAAGACGAACCCTGCGGAATCAAAACTCCCTGTGGTTTCCAATCGTAACTTCTTTAACTCTTGGATGGAATCATCCCCTGTCAAAAGGTCATCGACATAAGGGAAAAGAATCAGAGTAGGTCTTGCCAAGCTGTTTCAAATACCGTATTGAGAGAAAAGGAGCACTTGCCGTACCATACGTAACGGTGTTCAGACGATACATTTGTAGAGGGTCTAGTGGAGTTTCATGCCATATGCACAACTTAAACTTTCTATGTGCATTATTTGTCTTTACATTTTAGTGATGCCAGCCGACAATGCGAATGTATAGAATCTGATTTTTAGTAACGTGGCCTGTACTATATACTTTATATAGTATAGTTGGCCCTACCGAGACGAGACTTTTAATTTTGTGGAAGAACTTTCTGGTCGGAGAACGCAATGAACGATTTAGCGTCGCTTGTGACCGGTTCTGTTTATCTTGTGCTCTGTGATTTTTGGCGTTTTGTCATAAATACCTGTTTTACTGGTGCCATGTTTATGTTTAATTGTCTATTTTTTTGTAGCAGCTTTAACGAAACTAGATTCTGTTTTTAGCCTGTGCATTTTGTTATTGTAACTTCTGTACGCTGTGGTGCATTTCTTTCAATAGCCCTTGTTGTTGTTTCCATAGATCTATGTAATCTTTCTCCCGTTTCTTGTCGTCTAGCCTGTTGTCGTGTATATTTTGTTTGTGTTTCGCAAGCCACGCTCAGTCGATACCCATAGCTCTCTGTAATCTTTCTCCCGTTTCTTGTCGTCTAGCCTGTTGTCGTGTATATTTTGTTTGTGTTTCGCAAGCCACGCTTAGTCGATACCCACTCTCTCGCACTCTCTCGCTTTCGCAGTCTCTACGCGCTCTTATACTTTTGTATTTTTGTGTGTCTACCTTTTTTTTTTTTTTCTGATCCCAGTGTCAAATTGAGTGAGGTTTTTATAAATCTTTTGATTTTTATAAATAACTTTTTTTATTTATAATTTATATATTTAAAACCAACTATAAAAATAGATCTCTTTTGCTTCAAAAAAGATTGTCATCTTGGATCGTCACCTAATGACGTTTTTATTTACTGTCGTCTCTGCAACATAGTCAAACATTCGAAAAGTACTGGACTTGTTGGCAGAGTAAAAGACTAAATTGATCTGCGTGTTGGTTTTTCGTGTACTTGTGCCTCAAAGAAAGAGACCGTGATGTCTATGTGGCGCTGACCAATGATCGTTTTAAGAAACTGTTTGATAAACTTAGGAAGCAATTATTTGTGTCTCGTTTGGAGTTTATACACCAGGAATTCCCATTTCCAAACATCACATATCTTCATTTAAAATATCTGCTCCTCCTGAAGTACTTAATGTACTAAATTGTAAAAGTTTTTTGCTTAAATATAAATTGGTAATTAAAGATTTTTTTCCCAACAGACGGTGAACCAATAACAGGCCTTCCACGGTAGTACCTACGCCAAAAAAAAGAGCAGTTTATTTTTGGCCTGTTAAAATGTTACAAGACTTTATATGAAGCTACCTAAGCTTTATGCTGACTTCTCTGTTTTTTCTGAAGACATTCTGGCCTTTACTTTAACTTGGCTGAAACCGGAAATATCAGACTCTGAAGTTCTGTCCAACAATTTTAATACGTATAGAACTGATCGCTCTCCTCGTAGAGGGGTGTGGTGCTGATTGCCGCTACCTCTACTTTAACATCGGAGAGAATATACTTTCTTAATCCCAATGACATAGAATTCGTTGGTGTCAAAGTCTCTTTGCAATCTTTTTTTCTTTTTGTAACATGTTCTTTTATTCCACCCGGATCCGACTTAATAGTTTATGAGAAACATTTGTCTGCAATTATGGTTTTGTTAATGAATAGATATAAACAATTAAGTATTATTTTTCGACACAGAAATCACGCATTTCGTTAGAAAGATATTCCCTTCTATTATCGATATATAAATTCACAATTTTTAAATTGAAGTGAGCCTCACTCTTCGCTACGAAGTCCTTAAAAACAAAAAACACATCCGACTTATAAGTTATTAAATAGGTCACACAGTAATGTGTATACTGATCAATAAAAACTACATAGTAGTTCTTATTATCAATGGTAGAGGGAGTTATTATTATTTTTAAATTTTTGAGACTTTAATCTAGCTTGCTTGCCATTTATACAAGCCTCGCATAAATCATGGTTTAAATCAATATTGTTTAACATATTAGTATCTTCAAAAAGACTATTTCGTTTTATTTCTAAAAATTTTCCAACACTTATGTGGCCTAATCTTTCATGCCGTAATCGATACTCAGCACTATTAGAAATTTTAGACGTAAATATTTTACTGTTCAATTGATATTTTATAATAGGTACATTGTACTCACATATTCCATTAATGGCCAATTTACCATTTTTAGATACTTTTACACCTTCAGGGTAAAATTCGATGGTCATGCCTGCATCCTGCATCTTCTTTACCGATAGTAGGTTGTGTGAAATATCCTTACAATACAAAACGTTTTGCAAGGTGATTTTGTTTCCGCAGCTGTTAAGATTGACCACTCCTTTGGCTGTAGCGTATATAAACTCTCCGCGTTTGGCAATCTCGATGGCCACATTTGATTGCAAACGCTCATATTCGGAGAACAATGCTGTGTCATTTATAAGGTGGTCCGATGCTCCTGAGTCTAGGATAAACTCAGCCTCGCTTGACTTTGAATTGGAAGTTGCATTTCTCAACATGAAGGCAAAACCACGCTCTGCTTGGGCTGTTGCTGCTGCTGCCATCTGAGCCTGCCCATCTTTTCTTTTATTTTCACTAAAGTTCTGATTCGGCTGCCTTATCAAAAGGAAACAATCTTTCTTTAAATGACTGGCTTACCGCAATGAAAACATTTTGGATTCGGTTTGAAACTTGGCTTAAACTAAATCTTCTTGAACTTCTGCACTGGATTATTTTTAAATTTTCTATCTTTTAACTCCTTTTTACTTACTGCTTGCAAAACTTTAACTTTAACACTCCTTGCTTATATTCCTAAGCTTGATCTCTTGGTCAAGAAGTCGTGTTTTTACAAAAGCTAATGTTAAGTTACTTTCAGATAGAGTCTCTATTGCGGTTATAACTCCATCAGAACTGGGTGGAAGAGTTAGGAGTAAATGGGAAATTTTATACATATCATCTAACTTTGCTCCTGACGCGTTAAGTTCAGTAACGAGATCATCGAAGAAATTAAAATGATTAAGGAGTGAAGTGTCACCTTTTAATTTCATGGCTAAAAGTTTCTTTCGCAGAGATAGTTGCGATGCCAAGCTTCTTCTCTTATAAATGGCATCTAAGTTTGCAAAAATCTGCTTAGCAGTGCTTTCACTGTTAGCGTAAGATAAGAACGCATCACTTAAATATTCAATTATTAAACTTTTTGCATTTCGGTCTGCCTTTTTTATCTCATCGGTCACTTCTGCATGAGATTCATCTATGACCCTCAAAAGATCGTACTCTTCTAACAGCGCTCTCACTCTGAACTTCCATATTGAATATTTTTCACCGTCAAACGGTTTGATATTTCTTTTCCCTTTATCCATTTTATGGTTCTCTATCAAAACCTCCTCAGCAACACCAAACAGCAACCCTTCACAGCAATAATTTCCACAACAACAACTTTTCACAGGAATATTTAGCAACAGCGGCCAGCAACTTTCAACAGCATTAACGTCGCTCAACACTGTCCAGCAACAATGTCTTTCAGCAGCAGCACTGTCTGGCATCACTGTCTGTTCAGTCCCACGGTACTTGGTTCGTATGCACAGCTGATAGCCCTGCCAACTGAAGACGAAGGTCAGGACATCTGGCAACCCTACAGAACTTGAGAGGAGAGCAGTGAGAACTACAAGCTTCAGCGACCGGAACAACATTGTCTTCTTTTATTTTCTGTCCATTGCGACCCATTATTTTGTTAAAGTTAATTAATGAAGAAGAGTGAAGTGTACACATTATAAGCTAATGAATTAAAGGCTAAACTGTTATATTTGAACTTCAGTCGTTTAATTACTCCCAAGAGCCCCTCTTACAATGACAGCCGTACAGAGCTTTTTTTCGGCACGGCGTCACAACTGAACATGGTGGCCCATGAGGGGACTCTTGCTTGAAGTTTAAAAATCTCAGTTTGATCTTTCAATTGTTGGTTCTAATGCATAACACCCATCACTCCATCTAACACAAATTGCGATCGTCTCCGTTTGTGTCCCCAACAAGTGCTCTCACACCGATAGAGCGCAGTCACCAATACCAACACACCCGGTCGCCTGACAGCGCTTCTACACACACGGGTGCTGCAAGAAGGCCCGTTATAATTTCGCAACCAAGAAAAATCTTCTACTCAAAGCGGAATCGGAAAAGTACAGCCTGCGCTCCCGCTATATTCAACGTTACTTAAACTCAGGCATAAGTAAAAGGGGAAAGATCACGTGAGTACGGGTGCTTTTTTATTTATCAAGCAGAGCTAGCTAGGTTCAAAATAAATTGGTAAAAATTCTAATAATATGTCTGACCACGAAGCTGATGATCCGGCCTTAGCAGGTTTTATTACACTTCAAAAGGAGCGTCTTCAAAGTCTAACCCGTCTGCAGCAGAACTATAAGAAGGATTCCGCGTCTCGAAAAACCGAAAGCTATTATATGAAGCGCCTGCAGCAGATCGAGAGTTTAAACGCAGCTTTTGAGACCACCCATCAAGTAATCATCTGCACCGAGGGATATGTCAAAACGGACTATCACGCCAAGAAGATCGCCGTCAGCTTCGAGGATCTGTACATGGAAACCTATTGCCTTGTAGCGGAAGGCCAACGAATAAAGTTCGCAGTGACGCCGTCCTCAGCCTCGGCACCCACCGCCGTGTCGACGGTTGCCGACGCACGTGTCCACATGCCACAACTGCCAGTGCCCAAGTTTAGCGGAAACTGTGTGGACTGGCCTGGATATTATGACGCCTTCACTCGGTTAATTCATCAAAATGAGCGGCTGGACAATATTCAACGGTTTCATTTCCTCAAGGAATCTCTGCCAGCTGATCGAGATTGCGATATTCGTCAAATTCCTTTGACGGCCGCTAACTATACGGTGGCATGGGACACACTAATTCAGCGCTATAACAATCCACGCGTGGTCTTTTCCAATCACATGAACATGTTGTACCACTTGCCAAGCCTGAGCAAGGAGAAGCCAGATGATATTCGATCTATGATCAGTGCAGTCAACGTCTGCGCAGCCGCCTGTAACACCGTCAACGCGTCGTTGCAGAACGGGGATCGCTGGCTCGCCCATTATTTGACTGCAAAATTACCGAAAGAGATGCACTCCGCCTGGGAACATCATCTCGGCAGTCAAACCCACATTCCCTCGTACAAGGATCTCGAACAGTTTCTCAACAACCGGTTAATCACCCTGGACGCCATTGAAAATAGAAACTGTTCGGCCACCAACAAATCTGGATCATCACTGGATCATCACCCAACAAAACGTATCTCGGTTCATAACACCCACGCGCAACTAAGCCCCCCTGTGCTTCGTTGCCCACACTGCAATGGTAATCATATCCTTCGTCGATGTCAGCGATTCCTTAGCTTGGATTGCTACCAACGTAAGGAGGTCGTGAGTAAGTCAAACCTATGCCTCAACTGCCTGAGCAAATCGCACATGCTGGCCCGCTGTTCAAGTGTAAAGAATTGCTACCACTGTGGACAACGCCACCATTCTTTACTTCATCTGGCCGCGGCGCCAAGCATCACTCAAGCACCCCAACCTTACTCGCCGACCGTATCATCCAGTCAACCACATATCGCTTCGATTATGAACAACGACACCTCACCACTTAGCCCCCTTGCTAATCCAAACCTCCAATGTTATTCTTCCACAGCCTCCCATGCAACGCGACAGAATATCTTGCTAGCTACCGCACGGATTATTGTCTGCCACCCCCAGAGCGGCGCTCAAGCAACAATAACTGCCCTCATCGATCAGGGGTCGGAAGCTACAATAATCTCAGAGCATACCGTCCAAGCTCTCCAGCTTCCACGATGCAGAATCCGCGCTTCGATCGCCGGCGTCGGCCAAACTACTGGTCAACGGTGCAACTTTACGGCAAGATGCTGCATCCGAACGTCGCTAAACCTAACGTTCAATCTAAATGTCGACTCTGCGTACGTTATGAACTCGCTGACCTCACATCTACCAAACCAATCGTTTTCGCCTCAAAACTGGAAACACATCAACGGACTCCAGCTCTCGGATCCTTTATACTATCGCTCGAAACGCATAGATCTCATCATCGGAGCCGATGAACCCGGGAACCCGAATCGGAAATCCATACGAACCTATTGCACAAAATTCTCACTTAGGTTGGATGATACTCGGCAAGTTCCAGGAATCAATCCACACGCTTAATATTCGCTGTCATCAAACCACGCTAGATACGGAATCGCTTTTGAAGAATTTCTGCGAAATAGAATCGGTCCCAAGCCGATCACTTCAATCTGACGAAGAGCGGTGGTGTGAGTCCTTCTTTAAGGAAACGCACACACGCCAACCAAACGGTAGTTTTATGGTAAGACTACCTTTCAAATGGCATTTCGATCCCACAATGGCCCTAGGAAAATCGCGTCAAGTCGCTTTAAACAGGTTTCTTCAATTAGAGCGGCACTATGAACGGGATCCAGACAAATGGATTCTCTACAAGGAGGGCATCGAAGAATATTTTGAATTGGGACAAATCACACCAGCAGTCTCTAGTGAGAGATCAACAGACAGTACCTCCAAAAAATCCTGTCGGGTTGAATCCTGCGTTCTTCCTCATCACGCTGTCTATAAAGAAGACAGTCTCACCACCAAACAGCGCATTGTATTCGACGCATCGGCAAAGACCTCCAACGGTCGATCTCTAAACGATGTATTGTCCGTAGGACCCACTTTACAAAATGATCTCCCTGCAGTGTTGCTGAATTGGAGACAGTACCGGCATGTTTTCACCGCCGACATCCAGCGCATGTACCGCTGCATAGACGTACATCCGGACGACACGCAGTACCAGCGGATTTTATGGCGGGCGGCGGATGGAAACATCAAGGAATATTGCCTGTCAACTGTAACTTTCGGTACCGCTTCTGCACCATTCACCGCCATCAGAGTCGTTCGTCAACTTGCAGAGGATGAACGCGAAAATTATCCACTGGCGGTAGAGGTCTTAAAGCACGAAATCTACGTCGACGATATTCTTTCTGGTGATCACACTATCTCAGCAGCACAAAACAAGAGTTTACAAATCCAGAACGCTCTAAAATCCGCAAATATGGAATTGAGAAAATGGTCTAGTAACGACATAGCGCTTCTAGACAGCATTCCTTCATCAAGCCGATGCAATCAAACGTCACGAAGCTGGGACAGCTCTGATACAGTCAAAACCTTAGGAATGCATTGGTTACCTAACCAAGACTGTTTCACCTACAAATTGCAAGCGAGCATTCCCACGGGTTCAACCAAAAGAGAAATTCTTTCGAGCATCTCCAGACTTTTCGATCCCTTAGGACTAATCGCCCCTATTCTCATTTCAGCAAAATTAATTCTAAAGGAAGTCACAATGGCACACCTCCATTCCGAGAACGATCGCAAGCACTTAGGGTGGGACGACCCAGTGCCCAGTTCCATCGCTAACAAATGGAAAAAGTTCTGTGTCAATCTGGAGGACATCAGCAAAATCCGAATACCTCGCAGCGTACGGTATACGCCAGACTTTAGCCATGATATCCAGTTGCACGCTTTCTGCGACGGGTCCACTCTCCATCTTTGATCTCTAGTGGCACGGACCATCATGGTTGAGGCAACACTCCAGTGAGTGGCCGGACACAGAGGTACCGAACATAAAGTTTGATGAGCAATCCCTAGAAGCAAAATCTTTGCAAATTCGTTTGCACACCACCCAAGTAGACATTAATATCATTGAGCGGTTTTCGACTTACACCAAACTCGTTCGAGTCATAGCATACATACTGCGCTTTCGTCACAACGCTCAATCGAAGAAAACCAGATCTTACAGTCATCTGTCGCCAGAGGAACTGGACAATGCACTTCGCTGCGTCGTGAAAATAGTACAAGCCGAAACCTTTCAATCCGACATGCACGCGATCCTCGCAGAAAATCCTCTGCCTCCGAAGAGCATCCTAAGAAATCTCACTCCCTTTCTTGACGACGGCATCTTACGCGTTCGCGGTCGTCTCAAACATTCCAACCTTTCTTTGGATCGCAAAAATCCAATCATCTTACCGCAGCGTCATTTCTTTACAGAGCTGGTAATTCAGAACTCCCATCAAGCTACCCTGCATGGCGGCGCTCATCTTACTTTAGCCCACACGAGGTACAAGTTCTGGATTCCAAATGGAAGACAAGCCGTCCGAACGATCCTTCGAAAATGCATCACGTGCTTCCGCGCGTCACCCAGCATCGGAAGTCAATTGATGGGCGACCTGCCGGTGCACAGAGTCAACCCACCAAACCGCCCATTCATTGCGACCGGCGTCGATTATACCGGGGCAATCGAAATCAAGGCAGCACGGCTTCGTGGGACAAGTACTTACAAAGGATACATTGCTATTTTCGTCTGCTTGGCTACGAAGGCAGTTCACCTAGAAGCGGTTACCGGACTCTCGTCGGAACACTTCCTACTAGCATTTTCTCGTTTTACTGGTCGGCGAGGACCAGTTCAACATATGTATAGCGACAACGGAACAAATTTCGTTGGCGCCAATAAGTTATTAGCAAGCGCACAACAGGCGGATCGCGACCACGCTACGTGCCCTATATGGCATTTCACTCCGCCATACTCTCCCAATTTCGGAGGCCTGTGGGAGGCTGGGGTCAAGTCCGTCAAGCATCACCTGCAGAGGACTGTCGGAAGTCACAAGCAAACTTATGAGGAACTCGCAACGGTGCTCATCAGGATTGAAGCTTGCCTAAACTCTCGGCCACTTTGTCTGCTAACAGCTGATCCAGACGACTTAGAAGCTCTCACGCCGGCACATTTTCTCATTGGTGACATCCTGCTCGCACCTGCCCAGTGTCGCCCTCAAAACTCGTCGTTCCGTGAGCAATTTCTATCTCATCAAAATTTGATCCGTCAGTTTTGGACACAATGGAGCCGAGATTGGCTGTCCCATCTTCAAACTCGTCCAAAATGGTGTCAGGAAAAGGAGAATTTTAAAATCAACGATTTAGTACTCATCAAGGACGATCAACTGCTTCCATCGCAATGGACGCTCGGTAGAATTACCAGTCTCCATCCTGGAGAGGATTCACTCGTTCGTGTCGTAACACTGAAAACAAAATCAGGCAGTCAAAAACGCTCCATCTCCAAGCTTTGTCGCCTGCCGATCTCATGCTAATATGAACCAGCTATCGCTCCCTTGGTAATCAATTGCATCCGTATGTCATTTCTCTTTCTCTTTGTCTTAGCCGCTACGAGTACAAGGGAATTTAGATCCAGAATCCTGAACAACACATGTATCACGCGGATTTCGCATTGGCGGGCGGCATGTTCAGTCCCACGGTACTTGGTTCGTATGCACAGCTGATAGCCCTGCCAACTGAAGACGAAGGTCAGGACATCTGGCAACCCTACAGAACTTGAGAGGAGAGCAGTGAGAACTACAAGCTTCAGCGACCGGGACAACATTGTCTTCTTTTATTTTCTGTCCATTGCGACCCATTATTTTGTTAAAGTTAATTAATGAAGAAGAGTGAAGTGTACACATTATAAGCTAATGAATTAAAGGCTAAACTGTTATATTTGAACTTCAGTCGTTTAATTACTCCCAAGAGCCCCTCTTACAATGACAGCCGTACAGAGCTTTTTTCCGGCACGGCGTCACAACTGAACACTGTCCCGTCGCAACGTGAAGATTTGCGGCAAATTTGTCGAAGCGTTTGTATTTGTGTGTTCAGGAAAGATTTCTCGGCGAATTCGTAAAAGTGTGTTCTAGAAAGATCACGGCGAATTGGTGATATGTATGCGCTTCTTCCTGGAAATATAAAAATGTTTTGCAACGAATTTGTCGCAGCGTTATACATAAAACCAATTTAATCCTCTTTATTGTTCAGAAATTGCTCCTTGTTCTTCATGGACCACTCCGCACGTATGTACATATATGAACATACATACATATGTAGATGCGCATATTAGAATGCACACACACACATATAGTTAGTTCACTTTTATGCACTGTCAAATTGTAACAATTAAAGCACTATTATTTATTCACTGCAATTGTGTCTGGGCCCATAACTTATGGTTTTGTTAGTGAATAGATATAATACAATTAAGTATTAAACAGACAACCTCCCAATGAACAAATAATAATGCAAACTTAGATTGTGTGAACCGCACGCTCTTAACGCCAGAATCGAAGTGAACGAGAATATCAAGAGAGAAAAAGAACAACGAGAAGATAGGAAGAAGAAGCACGATGGTCCCGTTTCCTTAAGCGGTTTCCTAGGAAACCAAGACATCGAAATATCCGTCTACCTCGTACACATACATTCATGCAAACATGAATTGCACAATTATCCATGTGACTTTTGTATATTTGAACATGCAAACTCCAACAGCAATAAAAACTGTTCTATCTCATCTTTTCAAAAGGGATCTCTTGATTTTTTTGGGTGGTTTCATTCTCCCTGACATTTCTTGGTACCCTTCCACTGACTCAGTTATCTCTCCCCTTTATCTGTCCTTGACTTCGTTGACGGTCTGTTAGAATTATCATTACAGCAAGTAAGCTTTATACGTAATTCACTAAACAGACAATTAGATCTTGTATTTGTTTTAGATCCGTCTGAAGTCACGGTGTTTAGAATTGACCCACTTGTTGTGCCAGAAGACCGATATCATCCCACATTGGAACTTACAATTTTTGTCCCCTGCGTTGATACCCTCTCTCCTTTACATTCTCCAACTTAAAGTAGATGCTTTCCTTAATGTGACTATAATAAACTCAACAACTTGATTTCTCAAAATAATATATTATTGCTTGAATATTAAAAAAGCAACGGAACTATTTTATAGTGTCCGAAACTCTTTTTTAGTGAATGTTTCTGATAGTCTTCCTTCAAAGTTAGACAGACCTCCATGATTTACCAATGAGCTTCAAAGACTTAGAAGCCTTAAAACGAACTTCTATAAAAAGTACAAAAAGTCGGGTAGGCCATTCGATTTTTCAAGATATGTAGTGGCTCTTACTAATTTTAATGTACTTAACAGTCATTGCTATTCCATGTATTTGAACTGATGTAAATTTGAAAGCGAAAGTCTTCAGCATTGCCATTATCGGTACGATTAAACTCTATTAAAGCATCTACGGATCCCGAAATTTCAGATTTATTTGCTGAATTCTTCCAATCTACTTATAGTTCTGTTTCTTGGTCTAATTCTAGCTACCCTAATCACTTAAATAGTGCAAATTGTATTTTTTCTCCTGTAATTACCGAAAGTTCTCTCTTAAGTGATTTAGAAACTATAACGCCAACCTATTCTCCTGGGGCAGATGGACTCCCTGGTTTTTTGCTTAAGTTTTGTGCTTGAACTATTTGTAAACATATTCTTAAATTTTTTCATTTGTCTATCTCATCATCTGTTTTTCCTACTATCTGGAAAGATTTTTTTATTATTTCACTCCACAAAAAGAATGCGATGGTGAATGTTCAGAACTATAGAGGAATCTCCAAGTTGTCTGCAATTCCTAAAACATTTGAACGCATTATTACCTCTCATTTGCAACATTTGTGCTCCTCTTTGATATCTCCGTGTCAACATGGTTTTGTTAAGCGAAGATCGACCACCACTCACCTGCTCGAACTTACATGGATTTAACAAAAAATTGCAGACACCCGTTATATAAACAGATTATAGTAAGGCCTTTGACTCTGTAAACCACTCTCTTTTTTATACCCTTGCAGAGGGTATAATGATTTCAGTCAGAAGTTTGCAACGCAGTGAAGGAGACGTTTCCGACCACATAAAGTATATATATTCTTGATCAGCATCACTAGACGAGTCGATCTAGCCATGTCCGTCTGTCCGTCCGTTTCTACGCAAACTAGTCTCTCAGTTTTGAAGCTATCGGGCTGAAACTTTCCCAAAAGCCTTATATCTTTTGCAGGCAGTATATAAGTCGGAACCAGCCGGATCGGACAACTATATCTTATAGCTGCCATAGGAATAATCGGAAAAAAAATGTTAAAAAATGATATCTATGGTGTTTTTTAACATATTACCTCCTTTCCTTGGAAGTAACATTTTTTAATTAGTCTTGAATTTCGAATTAAATTTTATCAAAATCGGAAGACTATATCATATAGCTGCCATAGGAACGATCGTAAAATTGGTGGGAAAATAACATGAAACAAATTATAGCTTCGGTGTTCCTTAACATATAACCTCCTACGCTTGGAAATAACATTTTTTAATTAGTTCTGAATTTCAAATTTAATTTTATCAAAATCGGACGACTATATCATATAGCTGCCATAGGAACGATCGTAAAATTGGTGGGAAAATA
This sequence comes from Drosophila subpulchrella, assembly GCF_014743375.2. NCBI lineage: Eukaryota > Metazoa > Arthropoda > Insecta > Diptera > Drosophilidae > Drosophila > Drosophila subpulchrella. The sequence continues at coordinate 668,838 of NW_023665555.1, forward strand.
ATATGAAACAAATTATAGCTTCGGTGTTCCTTAACATATAACCTCCTACGCTTGAAAATAACATTTTTTAATTAGTTCTGAATTTCGAATTAAATTTTATCAAAATCGGACGACTATATCATATAGCTGCCATAGGAACGATCGTAAAATCGGTGGGAAAATAATATGAAACAAATTATAACTTCTGTGTTTTTTCACATATAACCTCCTACGGTTGTAAATAACATTTTTTAATTCATTCTGAATTTCGAATTTAATTTTATCAAAATCGGACGACTATATCATATAGCTGCCAAAGGAACGATCGTAAAATTGGAAATAAAATGTTTAATTAGCTCTGAATTTTTTTATACCCTTGCAGAGGGTATTATGATTTCAGTCAGAAGTTTGCAACGCAGTGAAGGAGACGTTTCCGACCCCATAAAGTATATATATTCTTGATCAGCATCACTAGACGAGTCGATCTAGCCATGTCGGTCTGTCCGTCCGTTTCTACGCAAACTAGTCTCTCAGTTTTAAAGCTATCGGGCTGAAACTTTCCCAAAAGACTTATATCTTCTGCAGGTATTATATAAGTCGGAACCAGCCGGATCGGACAACTATATCTTATAGCTCCCATAGGAATAATCGGAAAAAAAAAATAAAAAAAAATTATATCGTTGGTGTTTTTTGGCATATAACCTCCTAAGCTTGGAAATAACATTTTTTAATTAGTTTTGAATTTTGAATTAAATTTTATCGAAATCGGACGACTATATCATATAGCTGCCATAGGAGCGATCGGAAAATTGGTGGAAAAATAATATGAAACAAATTATTGCTTCGGTGTTTTTCAACATATAACCTCCAACGCTTGGAAATAACATTTTTTATTTAGTTTTGAATTTTGAATTAAATTTCATCGGAATCGGACGACTATATCATATAGCTGCCATAGGAACGATCGGAAAATTGGTAGGAAAATATTATGAAACAAATTATAGCTTTGGTGTTTTTTAACATATAACCTCCTACGCTTGGAAATAACATTTTTTAATTAGTTCCGAATTTCGAATTTAATTTTATCAAAATCGGACGACAATATCATATAGCTGCCATAGGAACGATCGGAAAATTGGTAGGAAAATAATATGAAACAAATTATAGCTTCGGTGTTTTTTGACATATTATCTTATACTATTGGGAATATCATTTTTTGTGTTTTTAAATTTAATAATTATAGCTGCAAGGGTATATAAGCTTCGGCTTGCCGAAGCTAACTTCCTTTCTTGTTTTTTATTCAAATTAGATCAGCTCGGCTTTCCGAATAATTTGTTAGCTTGGATTTCAAGTTATTTGAATGGTAGATCTCATAGGGTTTTATTCAAAAACGCTGTTTCCAAGATGATCAATGTGACATCTGGAGTGCCTCAGGGCAGTCATTTAGGCCCTTTGCTGTTTACTCTGTTTATAAATGATCTTCCCACTATCGTAACTCACTCTCGTATACTAATGTATGTTGACGATGTTAAGCTTTGTTCTTCATATAATAATATTGAGTCTGGTTTCTGCTTGCAGTCAGATATAAATAGATTCTAGGAATGGTGTCAGTACAACCTTTTGAATTTAAACTATCTTTAGTGCAACGTTATGACTTTCTATAGGGGTACGCCAACGTTCATGAGTTACTCTGTTCAGAACATGTCCCTGAATCGAATATATTCAGTTAACAATTTGGGTTTTCTCCTGGATCCAAAACTTAAATTTGACTCCCACATAACCTCTACTGGAAATAAAGCTGTGAGTGTTCTTGGGTTTATAATGCGTTGGTCTAAGCATTTGATGATCCATACATTACCAAATTATTAATCACCTCCCTTGTCCGTCATAATTTATAATACTGTTCTTCCATTTGAAGTCCTCATTATCAAGAGCACATAGACCGAATATAGTCCGTACAGAAACGATTTCTTCTTTTTGCCTTACGTGGTTTGAACTGGGATCAAAACGTCAGGTTGCCTTCTTACTTGAGTAGATTGCTATTGATTAATTTTCCTGCTCTAGTAAATCGTAAAGCTATGCTTGATACTATTTTTATGCATAATCTTATCGAAGCGAAATTGATTCCGCAGATTTGGTGAGCCGCCTAACTTTCAATGTTCCTGTTAGACTAATGCGAAACTACTATCCTATTAACTTGCCACGATGTACATCTAATTTTAGTCAGCACGAGCCCTTTCGCGGTTTCGAGTACCTCGACTATCGGATACACGTTACTCAGCTAAAGGGACCAAAGGGAAATTGAAATTCGCCACCTACCCGCGATTTCAATATATGGTTATGTGGGCGGTAGACAGATTTAGGCGTTATGGACGATAAAGTGGGCGTGGCAAATTTTTTTTTGGGTAATCAATAGGTATTGACGAGACTAATACATTTCAGCAAAAATTTTGTTCTAGCATGAAAATTGTGGGCGCCACAGGCTTAGGCGGTTTGTGGGCGTTAGAGTGGGCGTGGCCAACTTTTTTTTGGATCAATCGATAGGTATTGGCGAGACAAATACATTTCAGTTATCTAGCATACAAATTTTGGGTGCCAAAAATTTGGGCGGTTTGTGGGCGTGGCATATTCGCGTAACAAACTTGCGCTGCGTACAAGGCTACGGAATCTAAATCTGAAAACCCGATTCTCTATCTTTGATGGCATACTCTTTTTTGGGTCAATCGATAGGTATTGATGAGAACAATACATTTCAGTGAAAGTTTTTATTCCAGCATTAAGCAAACGTTTTGGGCGGTTTGTGGGTGTTAGAGTGGGCGTGGCACCCTGCCAAAAAAGCTGCGCAAGAAGCTCAGGAATCTGCATGCCAAATCCCAAAAGCCTAGCTCTTATAGTTTCCGAGATCTCAGCGTTTATCCGGACGGACAGTCAGACAGATAGACGGACATGGCTAGATCGACTCGGCTAGTGATCCTGATCAAGAATATATATAATTTATGGGGTCGGAAACGCTTCCTTCTGCCTGTTACATACTTTCCGACGAATGTAGTATACCCTTTTACTCGACGAGTAACGGGTATAAAAATGTTGAGGCTCGTTGTTTAACCTGTTATCTGTAGCCTCCACGCGACCGAGAGCTAAATATTCTTTCAACAACTGGGTATATAATATATGATTTATATGGGCTTACTCTTATGCGCCGCTCTAATGGCGAAATTCGTCGTCGTGCTGTTTTATACGTGGAACCGAGACAAGGACTTGATTTGAAAGGCAGATTTACTACAAAATGTTCCGTAAATGATACCTAACTCAACATTTTGTCAGGGGTACACAACTGTGATTTCGTTAGGTCAGGTATCTTTCGATTTTCCAAAACTTCCTTAGGGTCTGATTCAAATCGTTGTCTTCCGTAGCTACTAGAGTGGAATATGAGATCAACCGCGCAGGATTTTCTTTGCAGTTACTGACGCTACCCAGCCAAAGACAGTATTTTGTAGGGTTGGACCTGAGTGCTTGTAACGCGTTTTTCCTTCCCCAAGCAAGTCGAAAAAGAAGTTAGCGCCGACCATCCCGTTTAGGTTTGAAAAGTAAGGGTCTGCTAGGAAGATGTCATTGTGATCTAATCAGATCGGACGGATTGGACGAGATTGATGGTAAAGTTATGTAGACGGCACTTTCTAGGTGTTTCTTCTTAGGCGGTCGCAGCAAAAGTGATCTTTATTGCACAGATTTGTACAGGCTTAGCCTATTTCACAAGCGTTGGGGGTATACAGTATGAGGGAGTGATACAAGCATAGTGTTTCTTAAGAGTAACAGAGATGTATATATGTGCATTCGGATCGCATTCGGATCGCGGAAGTGACTCCCGTCGTGAAGAAATGTGCCACTTCGGCGACACTTCTCGAAGTCACTTCTGCGTTACTTCTGGAAGTGTCGCCGAAGTCACTTCTAGAAGTGTCGCCGAAGTGGCACATTTCTTCCCGACGGGAGTCACTTCCACGATCCGAATGCGATATCGCCGAAGTAACTTCTGGAAGTGTCGCCGAAGTCACTCATAGAAGTGTCGCCGAAGTGGCACATTTCTTCCCGAAGGGAGTCACTCCCGCGATCCGAATGCGATATCGCCGAAGTAACTTCTGGAAGTGTCGCCGAAGTCACTCAAAAGTGACTTTACATATGCTTGTAGAAGATACCTAGAAGAGTCTTTCCCAATTGGAAAATCTTGAATAAAAACATATTTTTTTTACTTTTTCATATTTTGCATTTATTTCTTGTATACGTGCTTTGTGCGCTTGTATACACGGTCCCCGGCATGTAGGACATTTTGCTAAACAATGTTATTTAGGTCCAGCTCCGTCGACATAAGAAATTTATTAATTACCATTTCTAAAAGAAATAGAAACAAAAATTGTTTTTTGTTCAAAGTTTAAATAAAGTAAAATACATTACCTTTTACAATGAAATATGTTGAGAATCGTTGGATGCTGGGTTTCTCCGCAGTTAGACGCCAAGTAGTGTCCACAGCTAGCTTGTCCGTAAAAAGGTTTAAATAATCGTACAGTTTACGATAAGCACGTAATTTCGCACGCTTTGTTGGGGGGACATTTAAATATGTTAAGCAATTAAAAACATTTAGAAAAAAACTAAGCTATATTTTTAAAACGAACAAATTTGATACAAAACCGCACTGTCTACAGACAATTCACGCAACGAAATGACGCTCTGGCGAAAAATAACGTCGTGGGTCAAAAGGAAGACCCAAAAAATTTTCAGAAAAAAGGGGTAACGGAAAATTACCGCGACCTCTTTTTATCGCGTGTTTTACTCACTACTATCGTCTTTCTATCGCGCAGAAGTGTCTCAGAAGTTACTTCTTCGCGATCCCGACCCTTTTTGTTTTTGTAAAATGTGTACTATCGCCTTTCTATCGTCCAGAAGTGACATAGAAGTGACTTCTACGCGATATATGTATATTTTGTTTTTGTAAAATTTGTTCTATCGTGTTTCTATCGCGCAGAAGTTACTAAAAAGTGACTTCCGGACGACAGGCGATAGAAACATCGCCCTTTTGCTTGCAGGGTATGTATGTATGACAGGTGCTTAGGAATATGTATGTGTGTGTGTGTGTCTGCTTGCTACAGTTATGCATTCAACTACCGCTTCTAAGGAGTTAAGTCGAGACTCAACAGTCGTCTGAATTAAAAAATTAGCTGAAAACAATGCCAGACAATTGGGCCTCATGGCGGTATCGTTGAAATAGCCAATTATTCACAAAATTCTCCGTAATGAAGTTAAACTGTGACAACGAGTCCAGCAAAATTCTTGCGCACAGATTGGCTCCTGACTGACTTCGAACCTCAACGAGGGCCGTTGCAATTAAGACGTTATCCACTTTTTGGGGCATAGGTTGATTTAGCGAGGCATTCAGTGACTGTTGGGCTTCTTGATTGTCAGAAGGCGGCGGCAACTGATTGCAAGACGATACTTGAGAAGTCGAGGTATGCCGATGTAGAAGTGTATGATAAGGCCTTGTGCAAATTCGACAACGAGATAATTGGCATATTAGGACTCCATATCATCTGGGTAGACAATTGATGAGGTGCGCTCATTGCTAGTTTGAACCGAGCTTCTATTCAGATATTCACGAAGAAGTGACATTACAATTTTTGTTCTTCGGCAGGTCGGGAGACTGTTAATGCCGCTTTGGTATTTTTAGGCTTGTTCTCTTCTGCCTGTCGTGGATTCCTCAGCCGCTAAGTGTTGGTATCGTTTATTTAGAGTGTCAGACCATTTTTTCCATAACGGAATGGAGTCGTAACTAAGTTGTTCTTCGCATCGCGACCGCGTTTTGGAATCTATGCTAGACATGACGATGTAAATTATCACTGCGTTGGCTATTATTTTCTCGTTGCCAAGGGAGAGAAGAGATTCGTAAAAGGCAGTGGCGCATGCATTGTTGGGATTTTAAACAAGCGAGATATACTATATTAGGCACGGATCCGAGATATGCGATTGAAAGAAGGGAGTTGTAAAGTCCGACACAACCAAAGAGAGCGCGACGTACGAGGCAAAGCAAGACCGAATAACCGCAATATTATGTGTGTGAATGTTTTGGGTATGGGCCTATATGCGTGTAATGACTGAAAGCTACGTGATCTAGTGAAATTATGATTTGTGTGTATACAACTGGTAGTAATAAAGTTTGCGTGTACTTAAGTAGTCAACTTTACCATCGATGGTGCTCTAACTACGTGCGATTAGAGGTGAAATGGGCAATCCTCCGATGAGTTTGGGATGCGGATTTGCTTTAAGGGCGCTCCGCTGATTCTTTTCTGCGATGATTTTGTGGTTAGGGACGCAGCCGATGTGCGCTCCCTCCACAAGGTTGAGATTTGGGATGCACTGACCTCTGGATGTTCCAGCGACGAAAAATGAACTTCTAAGCGCACCGCTCTATGGCTGCCTAGACGACGAGATGGAAAATAGGGGTGCAGCGTTTGTGCGCTCCCACTACGAGTATGAGGTTAGGGTGCACCGATTGTGCGCTCCTACTGCGAGACTGAGATTCGGATACACTGCTCTGTAGGCATAACGACCAAAGATAAAGTTGAGATCTCAGCGCTATGTGGGTACTCCGATGATGTCATGTAGTTTATGCGCACCCCTACGTGAATGCTCCAACGACGAGTTTAAGGTAAGGGCTCACCACTATTTGGGTGCTCCGATGGCTACAATGCACTCGATGTGCATTGCCAATGCGCTTCCAGTTAACGCAATGCAAGTGTTGATCACGTGCTTCTTTAGGAGATGAATGTCTTGGGGATTCCCGAACTTTTCAGATTCCGCAAGTACGAACTCCAGACGGCTGATAAGTCTAGTGTGTCCACCCGGGGGCGCTCAAGGAGCAAGTATGGAATAAGGAACTTCGCAAATCCACTTGTTTAATTAAAACAAAACTTAGCCGTCATACGTGAACTTTGCGTTTATTTCAAAGAGCTTTTCTTTCAATAATCTTACCAACTATCTTTATTCAGATCTTATGTATAAGATGATGTATCATTCACCGGTATTTTCAGAAATTTCTTAAACTAGTAGTAGTAACAGGAAGAAGGAAGCGTTTCCGAACCCATAAAGTTTATAAATTCTTGATCAGGATCACTAGCCGAGTCGATCTTGCCATGTTTTAACTGAAATGTATAAGTCTCGTCAATACCAATCGATTGACCCAAAAACGCCCACTCTAACGCCCATAACGCTTAAATCTGTCTGCCGTCCAAATAACCATACATTAAGATCGCAGGTAGCTGGCGCATTACAATCTCGCTTTGCTGCTTGCATATCTCAACCACCTTTTGGTCCCTTTAGCTGAGTAACGGGTATCTGATAATCGAGAAACTCGACTATAGCGTTCTTTCATGTTTGTTGTGTTATAGTATGATCGTTGCTTGCTGACTCGTTGGGGTAATCTATTAACGATATCAGCTGTGCTATGCCACTTCATAAAGCTATCTTTAGCCAATCATTGTAACGAACACCGTCTAAACAAAATTACAATGAAAACCCGAAACACCATTAATCTCTGTAATATTTATATACTTTGCAGAACGTAGAGCTTCCAGAATCATTTTCTTTGGAACTAAGGAATTTGTTGGAATTGTTACTTCAAAGGGACGTACCAAAACGGCTTGGTTGTATGGGAAATGGGTGAGAAATTTGTAATATATTTTTTTTAAAACAATAACATTTTTTCTTATTTAGTGCGGATGAAGTAAAAATGCATCATTTTTTTTGTGGTATTGACTGGTACCAAGTTTACATACAAAAGTATACTCCACCTTTAGTACCCCCTAGAGGAGAAGTAAATGCCGCTGATGCTTTTGATATCGGATCGTTTGATGAAGAAGACACGAAGGGCATAAAACTAAACGATGCGGATCAGGACCTTTACAAGATGTTTTCGTTGACGATATCTGAAAGGTAATATTTAACATTGGTTCTTAAATTTATCAATAATGTTTTCATTCATTATATATTATTCGATACTTTTAAGCCCGCCTATTCCTTCACGAGTGAGCGAATAGTCGTCGTTTAGTGTTCGAAAAGACAAGAAGACATAATATGTGAAAACTACTAAAGACCTTTGTAAAATAAATATAAGCACTTTTATGTTACAACATATCCCAAAGAAAATGTTACTTGAAAATAACAAATCCTACATACATGTAAAATAACTTTTGAGACAAAACTTTTAGCCAGATTCCACCATACAATTTTATGAAAGTTTTTAACTAACTCGAAGTCAAGCATCGTCTAGGTTTGAAAATATTAATTAAAACTTTGGTGCTATATCAGCACAAATGTTTACTAACTTTCTCAGCGATCAAAGGTGATGCACCGTACCCTCGAATCTAGAACGCGATCACGAAAACTTCGGAAATTTGTTGCTTCTTATACCCTTGCAGAGGATATTATGATCTAGCCATGTCCGTCTGTCCGTCTGTCCGTCCGTTTCTACGCAAACTAGTCTTTCCGTTTTAAAACTATCGGGCTGAAACTTTTCCAAAAGTCTTATTTCTTTTTTCAGGTTGTATATAAGTCGGAACCAGCCGGATCGGAAAACTATATCTTATAGCTCCGATAGGAATAATCGGAAAAAAATTATATCTTTGGTGTTTCTTAACATATAACCTCCGACGCTTGGAAATAACATTTTTTAATTACTTCTGAATTTCGAATTAAGTTTTATCAATATCGATAATACTATTTATCGATATACTATATCATATAGCTGCCATAGGAACGGTCGGCAAATTGGTGGGAAAATAATATGAAAGAAATTATAGCTTCGGTGTTTTTTGACATACTCTTATACTCTTGGGAATATCATTTTTTGTAATTTTAAGAATTTCGAATTAAATTTAATAAAAATCGGACGACTCTAACATATAGCTGTCAAAGAAACGGCCAGAAAAATAATGAAATAATTATATTTAAAAAAATTTTTGACGTGGTGTTGGGGCTGAGTACGTAAAATGTTTTTAAGGATTGTTGCTAGCTTCAGTGATGTTTGTGTAAAATTAAGTTCGTAATGCTAAAAAGACAAAATATTCTATGTTCCAGAGTAAAAGCGGGGGGGTAGCGGGGTACCGTGGTGGCGCTGGTGGAATGGCGTGGGAGGCGACGGCGGGAAACTGGCGGCGTCGGCGGGCTGCTTCGCTGGGCTTCGGTGGCTTGCTGCTGGTGCGTTTGCTGCTGGTGCTGCGGAAGCTGTAGGGGAGAAACCACTCGAACGCGTATTGCCCCTTAATCGAAAATAAATGTACGCACAAAAGTTAATTTGTAATAGTAGGCGGGGGTACGACCTCGGTTTATTTCCGTAAGAACTCCAAAATCGAACTAATTTAGTCTAAGCTCCGCTCTGCGCTTCAAAGCGCAGCGGAGACTTCATAGAGGGAGCTAGGAACAGCGCAGGAGAGCGGGAGCGCGAGAGAGCGGGAGAGTGGTAGAGCGGTGCAGCTGGATAGCGGGGCCAGTCCAGATTCGCCGGACAGTGGGTCTGAACATTCCGCCCCCCTTGCAATCGCTAGCGTTGCAAAAAATAAAGGAGACGGAACTTCGGCCATTCGCCTACGCCTCAAGCCTGCGTACAGGCGCCGGAGACGATCCACCCGAACACCGTCTTCTGGGCTACTGCCAGTCCCTCGTCGACCACGTGGAAGCCCGGCTGTATCACCTTCGGGTAGACGTCCGCGCCCAGGATCAATGAAACAGTGGCTGGCCGGTGGAAAACCTCATCCGCGAGCGGTAGATCCTTAAATTTTTGGACGCTGCTCTCACTGAGCGCACGGATGGGAGTGCGGATGCGCACGTTCGGCTCGATCTTGAGGACCACCTCCAGCTTGACGGCCTCGTCGACCTTCGAACGAATCGTCGCCGTGCATATGCTCTCATCGCCCACGTTTGTTGTCGGCAAACGAAACGCGGCGGCCAGGGATGCGTCGATGGAGCTTGTCGGGGTGCACGGATCGATGAGTGCGGCGGTGTCGAACGTCTTCTCTCCGGTCTCGACGATCACCACAGCAGTCGGGAGGACATTGACGCTATGACGCTGGAGCAGTGCGGCGAGCGACGGAGCTGGTGTCGAGGATGCTGAGCGCGGTGGAGGGGCAGGCGTTCGGCGAGTTGGCGGATCTTGCGGGCGCGAACGCTGCGGAGAAGCGGGCTGTTGCTTGGAGCCGGACTTTTTCCGGGAAACAAGTTCGTGCATGTGGAGCAGCGTGTGATGATTCCGGTTGCACGTTCTGTACCGGTCACCGCTACGACAGCTCCCAGTGGAGTGCTCGTGTGCGAGACAGTTCGCGCAGTACTTGTTAATAAGAACTGCCCGCAGCCGCTTCTCTGCGCTCAGCTTTAGGACACTTCCGAAGAGGATGGATTCCGCGGCAGACTCGGCATCGGTAGGACTGAGTACCTCTAGTACGTCTGCTATCCAAAGCCTGAGCGCTACGTGGACGGGGAGCCATTTTCCTGTTTAGAGTGTGGATAAGGAAAAAACAAACAGGGCTGATTAACAATGACGTGGATAATGGCTACGGACTAAGGTGTGTAAGAAACGCGGCTCGTTACGAGGTAGTTTTGGGCGGCTCTCTTGGAAGAAGAACCACTTTGGTCACTGGACGTTTGACAATGCCGCGTGTCGTACGAATGTCGACTACGCGGACATTGCCATCGGCTCCCGGAAAAACGGAGTCTATTCTTCCGAGTCGCCACTCATTTGAGGGCAAATTGTCATCCTTAATGACGACCAGATCGCCAACACGCAGATTTTCTGTGGGGATTTGCCACTTGTTGCGCTTGTGGAGCTCCTTAAGGTACTCATCCTTCCATCGAGTGCGGAATTGTTGATGGAGAGACTTTAAGTGCTGCCACCGGTTCAGAATGGACTTGGATTCGCCCTTTACTTCAGGTTCCACTATGGATAGAAGAGGTCCACCAACAAGAAAGTGCCCTGGTGTCAACGCTAAGAGATCAGTTGGATCCTCGGACATGGGAGATAGCGGTCTGGAATTCAGACAAGCTTCGATTCTCGCTAGGAGGGTGGACAGCTCTTCAAAGGTGTACTTCCGAATAGCGGTGGACTTGTAAAACAAGGTCTTGAAGCTCTTGACACCAGCTTCCCATAGGCCTCCCATATGGGGTGCCCCAGGAGGAATGAATTGCCAGGTGAGCTGCTGATGACTATACGCATCGGTCACAGACTCCTTAACGGCTTGCAGGAAGTCTCGGGAAAGCACGGTGGAGGCGCCGACGAAGGTCTTTCCATTGTCGGACTGGAATTGGCGAGGACACCCTCTTCTAGAGACGAAACGAGCGAAAGCGGCAAGAAACTTTTCAGTCGTTAAGTCGGATGTAGGCTCTAGATGGATGGCCTTTGTAGTCCATCCCTGTGTACGTGAACGGACGGGAGAAGGACACTCGCTCTTTCGGGAAACTTCCCATCATCTGGACTTGCAATCTCTTTTTGTGGATAACGCAGACCTTGCAGGAGTTAACCACTGCCTTCACCAAGTTCTTTATTCTCGGAACCCAGTATCTGGACCGAGTGAGACGCACCATTAACTGGTTGCCACCATGTAACGTAATGAGATGCGTGAATTTGACCACAAGCCGCGAGAGTGCACATTCGTACGGCAGGATTATCGGATGTCGTTCATCATACCGCAAACTGTCGGAGGCCGTTACGCGGCCGCATGCCCTGATTACCCCTTTCTTATCTAGAAAGGGGTTCAGGGAGAGAATCGAACTCGCCGCGGGCACAGGACGCTTCTGACTCAAGCAGCGGTATTCTTCAGGAAAATACGTGCGCTGAGTGTAAATTGTCATGAGCTCTTCCGCGGCGGCAACGTCCTGGGCCTCTAGACGGACCCCGGAAGGCGGTGATTGTCTTCGACATCGTTGGACAAATTGATGGACATACGCGAGGACCCGCAAAGCTCTATTTAACTTGGAAAAGCGATCTAGGAAATCTTCTGACGGCATAGACGCCACATGGACTTTAACGGCACGCTTTTCGATCTCAGTCACCGGCAGGTCGGTTCCCTGGCTGGGCCAATGATCGCATGGACGTTGCAGCCAAGTGGGTCCATGCCACCAAAGCGGGTTATCCACCAGCTCTTGAAGGGGAACTCCTCGACTAGCCAAATCAGCTGGATTATGTTCGGATTGAACGTGCGACCAATTGGCCGCCTCAGTGGACTCGGTGATCTTCGTCACCCTGTTGGCAACGAACGTAGTCCAATGGCACGCTGGTTTTGCTAACCATGCTAGCACAATCGTGGAATCGGTCCAACAATGGAATTTTGAGGTCAGCCTCGGCATATTTGGAAGAATGGCTTCGGCCATCTCGGACAAAAGGAGAGCCCCACATAACTCCAGCCTGGGAAGGGACACCGTTTTGACTGGCGCCACACGCGTCTTGGCCGTGAGCAAGTGCACCATCGTCTTATGGCCCACTTCTACGCGCACATAGATCGCACCGTATGCCTTTTGCGAGGCGTCACCGAATCCGTGATGCTCTACGCGGAACTCTGGACGGAAGGAAACCCATCTGAGTATTCTGACCTGGTCTAGGACCGAATAGCTCTGGAGAAAGCTGTTCCACCTTTGGCACAGCTCAATTGGAAGTTTATCGTCCCAGCCTAGATCCTGAAGCCAAATCTCTTGCATAAAGATTTTGGCACACACAACAAATGGAGCGAGCCAGCCTGCTGGATCAAACAGCTTGGCAATTTGGGAAAGGACTTGGCGTTTCGTGTGGGAGATTTCCGTTGCTAAATCTGGTGGGACGAAAAAGAACTCATCGGACGTCGCCTTCCATCGTACGCCGAGAGTTTTGGCTGTGCTCTCAGTGTCGATGTCGAGGAAGTCGGTTGTCAGAAGATGATCGCTTTGGATATGAGCTAATATTTCTTTGTTGTTGGAGGTCCATTTTCTCAATGGAAACCCCGCGGAATCTAGAGCACTTTTTAGCTCGCGAACAATGGACTTAGCGTCCTGGCCGGAGTCAGCTCCCGAAAGGACATCGTCTACATACATATGATTTCGAATGACGTTGCTCGCTCTTGGATGGCTGAGCTGCACGTCAGTTGCCAACTGTTGCAGGACTCGAATGGCCAGGAATGGCGCGCAATTGACTCCAAAAGTTACCGTCTTCGGATCTACCCATATCTGCCGATACATTTTCTCGATATCGGCACTGTAGACGTATCGGAAATATCGCCACTTCAGGATCTGGATAGTTAGATCGGACTGTAAGACTGGGCCAGCATGAAGGGTATCATTTAAACTGACCCCATTCTCTGAAGGGCTGGAGGCATTGAAAACCACACGTAACTTAGTGGTTGTACTTTCCGGCTTCAGCACGGCATGATGCGGAAGGTAATAACTGGAAGAATTATGGGTAGGACGGACTTCTTTCATGTGATCGAGGTCGAGATACTCTTGAATCACGGAGTTGTATTTGTCTTTCAGCTGACTGTCCCTCTTTAGGCGTTGCTCGGTTCTTAGGAACTGCGACAACGCGGAGGATCTGGAGTGACCGAGGGCGGATTTTATGTTTTGAGGATAACGAAACGGAAGACTTACGACATACCTGCCGTTATCGTCTCTCGTAGTCGTTCGGAGAAAATTTTCCTCACATGTCAAATCGGAAGATTTTGTCACTTTTACTGGCAGATCCTCCACCTCCCAAAATTTGGTGAGAAGCCTATCCAGGGACGTGTCAACTGTGTGGGAGATTCGTGTGGAAAAAACGGAAATCGGATTTTCCCTTGGAGCAGGAACGGGTCCTGTTAGGATCCACCCGAAAATGGTTTCTTGCCCGAGGAGAGAGCCACAAATATTCGGCCGGGTGCCGCTTAGGAGAATGGATGGCAGTATGTCGGCCCCGACCAGAATATCTATCTGTGCACTCTCGTAGAACTTTGGATCCGCTAGTGACAGTTCGGGAAGATCCCGTAGAAACTGTTGCGGAATCGGACAAGATGGAAGGTTTCCAGCTAATTGAGGAAGAACATAGGCCGTCGTGTTTATTTGCAAGCCAGGCCTGGTCGGAGAACGGATGGTAAACTGACAGAGCTTTTTGGATTCAGCGGATACTGTCTGGTTTAAGCCTGATACTTGGGCTCGGATTACCTGGTGAGGCAACTTAATTAGTTTGAACAGCCGCTCAGAAATAAAGGTTGCCTCTGATCCTGAATCTATCAAGGCACGAGCTTTAAAATTCGACCCCAGGTGACATATGTCAACTATGGCGGTGCCCAGCAAGACGGATCTATACCCCGTCGCGAAGTAATTTTGGACTGTAGAGTCCGTGGACCGGGAAGCGGTGGCAACTGGTGTACTTGGTCTTGATCTGAGTCTTGGGGCGGGATTCGAAGGCGATTGGGAGGAGTTGCCTCTGTGTAGTAAGGTGTGATGGCGGCCGCGGCACGTAAAGCAGCTATGAGTGCTTTCACAATCACGCAGCTGATGCCCTCGTGCGAAGCAGTTCAGACACAGCTGCTTCCTCTTTATATATACCGACCGCTCGTCGACCGTCATCTGCAGGAACCGTGCACATGTGCGGACAGGATGGTTTTCCTTCTTACAAAGGTCACATCCTTTTGGCTTGGGTGCTACCCTTGTCTCGTAAGAATTTATTCTTCGAGGCGCTGCAGTGGGGGCGGATGTTTTTGGCAGAGATTGACTCGAGCCTGACGGCCTTACGTCGTCTATGGCTTCTAAGGTCCGGTGACGCTCCGTAAGGAAGGCGTTCAGTTCCTGCCACGTCGGAGTCTCTGCCTTATTGTGCAGGGACTGTTCCCACAAGGATAGCGTGAGCTTAGGAAGTTTGGAGGAGCACATATATACTAGGAGACAATCCCAATTTTCGGTTTCAATTCCGGACATTTCTAAAGCCGTAAGGCAACCCTGGATGGTACGTTGAAGTTCACGGATAGCTGACCCAGATTCCTGATTAACGGACTGCACATTGAAAAGTATTTTTAATTGGCTATTTACTAACAACCGCTTGTTTTCGAAACGCAGTTAGGTTAGCCCAAGCTGAGCGAAAGCCGTCGTTAGTAAGGGGGGAGTTCGACACTATCGTGTGTGCATCGCCGCTTGTTTTGGCATTTAGGTGAAACAATTTTTCGACTGGCGTCAGCCTTGGATTGTTTATATAAATGGCCGTAAACAGATCCCTAAAGGTCGGCCACCGCAGATAATCTCCGGTGAAAACCTCGGTATCGCACGGAGGCAGCCGACATCCAGAGGAAATATAATTCTGGGTAGGAACAGCTTGAACTTGGGGAGCCTGGGCTATCATATCCGCGATCTGAGCCCCACATCTCTCGTAAACGGAATAGCCTTGAGAACTGGCAAACTATCAGCTGCACTGTCTCCGGCTGCTGCTATGCACCCGGTGCATTCATCGTATTCTGCCTTGATGCGGTCCCATAACGCGCGTATTTCTTCGCGGCGGATGTTCAGCATGGACAGAGTAGGAGGGATCGGCGAAGGAGTGTTTGCTCTGGATTCAAACTCACTCAGCCGATCTGAGACCTCAGTAAATTTACTTAGAGCGATTTGGGAAGGTGTTAGTGCCATTTTGACGTTTGCACGGGTGGCCCTTTTTCGGGGCGACGAGGTCTTGGCGGTTAGTTCGGGTGTGGGCGGATCTACGGCAGGTGGAATAGACAACTTGTTGTTATCACTTCCAACGGACATTTAAAGGAAATGACCTTTTTTTCTTTTTTTTTTTGGGTCAGAATCTGCTCGCCTTTGTTTATGTCGGATAAATAGGAAACCTGGCCCACTTTTGGAACAGTGGAACGAGGTGTCGACAAAAAAAGTAGTGGATCGGAGAAGTAGAAATTGGAAGCAAGTACCGACTTGGTTACTTTGCGGAATTAAACCCAATGATACGGATTAGGAACGGTGAGAAAGGAGTTCGAATATCACCCGTTGAGAAGTAATACTATAATATTTAACCCTTTTGGTATATGTATTTTGGTTGGTATCAAGTTTGGTATATTTTTGCTGGTATTTTTTGCGTTTGGATAAATTGAGGGGGAAAAATACCAACTATGTGTTAATATATAGTCCCCGGTGGAGTAATTGTACTATTTCGCCTTTATTTAAACTTCTGAATTAAGAAAAAATACCAAATTATGCCAATAAGTTGTTGGCTGGAGGATGCGATCGGTTGATTATTTAATATTGGAGTATTGCTTTAATTTGATTTAATATTCCGAGGGAAAATTACTAAAAATATACCAAAAAAATTGGTGGACGGAGGCTGCTATGCATGCGGTGGAGTGCTGGTATTTTTTTCGTTTAAATAAAACAAATTTTATGGAGTAAATACCAAATACCGAAAAAAATACTAAAAAGTTTGATGGTAAATAAAACACAATGACCAAAAAATTTTCACGTCGGTTGGTGTAATTTTTATTTTATTATTTTTTACCGGATGGCCGACGGAAAACTTTAATTAGTCGGAACGGGATGGTGGAGTTAAAAAATTATATGTGACTGTATGTAGATATGTGTATATACCCTGCAGTACCATTCGGCGCCGATTAGGCACTCAATCACTGCAAAAAGTTCATCACTCAGCGCCTAATAGGCTCCTAATTTATATGGGATTAGGTGCTCAAATTAACATGGGCATGTCCTAGGGTTCATCAGTGCCTAAAAACTAGCACCCATTCGGCGCATTTTTGAGCACCCCTTTGGGCGCTCGATTAGGCAGTAGAAAAGGCACACATTCGGCACCCATTGAGCGCTCGATTAGGCAGTAGAAAAGGCACACATTCGGCACCCATTGAGCGCTCGATTAGGCAGTAGAAAAGGCACACATTCGGCACCCATTGAGCGCTCGATTAGGCAGTAGAAAAGGCACACATTCGGCACCTATTGAGCGCTTAGCAGCAAATATAATTTCAATTGTAATTTTTATTTTTATTTATTTTTATTTAAAATTTCAGCTCGGGGGTTCCCGGTGTTATCGGAGTCGTCGGTTCTTCAGCATCTGGGGCCGGCGTTGACTTTTTTTTTGCCCAACATAGGTTTTTCACGCACCTCATTGCTTTTTGCAGTGCCTTTTCGGGAGGCTCCGAGGGCTCCACCAGAGCGATTGAATCTAGTATTAGAAGAAAAATTAGTTTTGAAAATAGAACGAGACGAAAATAAAAACGAGTGATCGAAAGTAATCATTATTTGTAAGTTTTATTTATAATAAAAGATGTGTTATCTTTGGTATTCAATGTAAAAATCCCAGAAGTCATTTAAAAATTAAACTTACAAACAATAGTTACTTTCGGCCCCAATAAAAACTTACTTAACAAGGCGCGGACGAAATTTGGGTAGACTTTGAGCTTCTTCTTGTTTTGGCCCCCTCCAAGTTGTGGGACAGAACAAGTTCCTCGGATAATATGCTTAAAATGGATCGACTTAGCCATCCATTTTTACCATCAGCCTTGTCTAAAAATATAAGAAAATTAAAAAAATATCGAGAAGAAATTTGCAAACTTTTGTTTTCGGTCACTTGATTTATTTTATTTTGTTGTAAAAAATTATTAAGAAAAATATAGCACACACTATTTATGTATTTTTTATTATTTATTAAAACATTCATTGGTTTTGCAGATGCGGAAAAAAATAACACTTTTCCAGGGACTGAAAATAAGAGATGTTTGAGATTTTTATTTAAATAGCCACGTTTGTTTACGTACACAAAAGTAAGAATTGTGGTTTAATGTTATTAATATTAATTTTTAACGAATTTTAACCACAAACATAAGTTTCAAAAACAAACATCTCTTATTTTTTGTCCCTAGAAACTTTGCACTCAATAAGATTTTTTAATGCTTTCATAGATTTGTTTATTATATGCACCATTTGTTGCTTTTCACATCAAAAATTAATATTTTTCACAGCTATTTTTTTTCCGCCACGTGTTATTTTGGGAATCTTGTATTTCCCTTATTTTAAATATAGATTATCTTGTTTTTTACTCTCACTGTTTTCAATATTATTAGTCTGCGACAGACTTACCTGGGAATCGTTTCTTTCTCACTTTTAAGGCACTGATTTAATAAATATAACAATGTTAATTGCTGGTAGTTTTGCTTCAACTTCTAACTCCTTCACCAAAGTAAACGCAAGTGAAAAAGACGAAAACAGGAGCGTGCCTTCCAGAAAAACAACAACAACAACGGTTCCGCTAAGCCGTTGTTGTTTTTTTGCATGTCCCGTTTGGTCTATGCATCTTGCACTTAAAAGCAGGGTATTTATAGACATATTCGACTATGCAAATCGGTTTATAAAAATATATTTTTAAAACTTTACATATTATTAAATAATATTAATAAACATATAAATTTGTTTAAGAAATACAAATATTTTAAAACCCAAACATATTATTTTAAATGGTTGTTTTAACATTTACGAACAAATGTCGCATTATTCAAAAGGCAAGGGTGCACAAAGGTCTATATATTTTAGTTGCTGGGCCTCCTTCCCTTCACGCGCACTTTTCCGTCAGAGACATGACGAGAGAGGGAGAGCCCAAAATTACTTTTTTGTGCGTTCTCTTTGCAGACCCGACTGAGAGCGCGTCGCTTTGCCGCCGTTGCGCTCAGCTCTGCCGGCGTCGCTGGCTGCTCTGCCGACGTCGCAGTCGGCTTCGTGCCGATTAGGCGCCTAACTCAATTTTGGAACTGCAGGGTATGTAGATATTTGTATGTATGTAGATATTTGTATGTATGTAGATATTTGTATGGATGTAGGTATTTATATGTATGTAGATATTTGTATGGATGTAGATATTTATATGTAATTTTCGCCGGTTTTAAATTTATTAAATAATTATTGCCGGCGGGGTATGTGTTGTGGAAGTTTTCGATTTATTGTGTGTGGACTGTATTTGGAAAAACGAAATAATATGTGCAAGTACTTTAGCGGCTGCGGATATACAGTGAGAAAATCTTGGAAAGTTTTGGGGGCCTGAATCTGCAGAACACTGGAAATTAAATAATTCTCACTGTATGCTTGGCTTGTATTTGCACAATATTTTTTCTCGATTTTATACAAGTGTATGTATGTATGGATGAGCGGCCAAATGCTATTAAAAAAAGGAGTCGGAAAAAATTGGCAATATGGCCGCACGTAGCAAAAGGAAAATCGAAGAAAAAAATGGCGAAGTAATTTATTAATTGCCGTTGTCGGATTTAATCGGACTAGGATTTTGGACAAATCGTACAGAAAGTCAAACGAATTATATTTTCGAGTGGCTGACTGCAGACCGGCAATTAATAAGACGAAAAGCTTTACTTATCTTATCGGCTCGAATGGAGCAAAATGTACGCCGGGGGGTAGCGGGGTACCGTGGTGGCGCTGGTGGAATGGCGTGGGAGGCGACGGCGGGAAACTGGCGGCGTCGGCGGGCTGCTTCGCTGGGCTTCGGTGGCTTGCTGCTGGTGCGTTTGCTGCTGGTGCTGCGGAAGCTGTATGGGAGAAACCACTCGAACGCGTATTGCCCCTTAATCGAAAATAAATGTACGCACAAAAGTTAATTTGTAATAGTAGGCGGGGGTACGACCGCGGTGCAGCTGGATAGCGGGGCCAGTCCAGATTCGCCGGACAGTGGGCCTGAACAACGATCAATTACGATTAAGTATTTCATTATTTCTCTGCCCGTTTCTTTGACAGCTATATGTTAGAGTCGTCCGATTTTTATTAAATTTAATTCGAAATTCCCAAAAGTACATAAAATGATATTTCCAATAGTATAAGATAATCGGGGGTGTCACAGAAATCCCTTCCAACCAAATGTCCCCCGTGAGGCAAATCTCGGTGTCACAGACGTCATTTTTGACGGTTTCTAAATCCGCCGTATTTTGACAGAAGTTTTAATCAAATAAACCAACTATCATATGCTTGCCAAAAATAAAACTTTATTTAAAACAACACTAATGAAATCTATGAACTTCTGCATACTACAATTTTTATGTTTATACTTAAAAATAAGCATTTTATAAACCGTCTTGAAAAAATACGCTAAAAAACCGTCTGAAAACAATCCAGCCTGACCAATTTGCTCGAACATTAAAATTACAAATATCAGAGTAGTTATCGAAATGTTGTGTTAACGAATTATTTATAGTACGGTACTTAGTATTGTAGTAAGAAATAAAATCCTTTTCTGGTAAAAATTTCATGTTAATAGAAGTTGTAGTTATGGAGAACAGTTATAAAAACATGCCGCCTTTGCAAAAAGGTTGCATCACTGTTGTGAAAAATGTTCTATTTTTTACCGGATAAGAAGCCGGCTATGAAGAAGAAGAAAACATGTTAGTAAAAGTAAACTATTTTTGTTTATTGCTAATTTAAATTAAATTAATAAGCACAAAGCGCCATATTCTTGCGATTCATTCGCGAAAATATCGATATTGCAGCCACAAGCAGCTGTTCAGGGCTGCAGTATGTAGCCTGGCGGGTAATTCAAATTTTTCATTTTTTTCTTCGATAATAATTCAATGTTCGATATTTAGTGTATGTATCCAGCCCTGGTAATTTTTCGGTAATTTTTCCGAAAAAAGGATATTGCTCGAATTTCTGTGACACCTACGGTATTGATGGGTTGGTTTCCAAACCAACCGTCCCCAAATCCCACCCTTTCTAAAGCGAAACAAATCTGACTATTACATTTTTACTCCTTAAGTATTTTTTAAAATTGTTAATATTAAAATGTATTTAATATTTAAATATTAATAATTAATTAATAACTAAACTAAAAAAATTACATTGCACAAGTAATGCTTACTTAATTTTATTAAGATCAAATAATTTACTTTTATAAAACAATATTAGTTTTTTTTTTCGAAACACAATAACGCTTTTAAAATATTTGGGCATTCACATGTCGCTGCACCACAAAACTTTTTCCGCCTATATTTTCGTCGCCAGCTGGAGAGACGCAAAAAAAAACAAGGGAGAACGCTATAGTCGAGTACCTCGACTATCAGATACCCGTTACTCAGCTTAAGGGACCAAAGGGAAATGGAGATATGCAAGCAGCAAAGCGAGATTTAAATGCGCCACCTACCGGCGGTAGACATTTTTTTGGATCAATCGATAGGTATTGACGAGACCAATACATTTCAGTTAAAATTTTGTATCTAGCATAAAAATGGTTTGCGCAACAGGTTTGAGCGGTTTGTGGGCGTTGTAGTGGGCGTGGCATATTCGCATAACAAAATTGCGCTGCGTACAAGGTTACGGAATCTAAATCTGAGATCCCGATTCTCTATCTTTGATAGTTTCCGAGATATCCACTGTTTTTTGGGTCAATCGATAGGTATTAATGAATACAATGCATTTCAGTTAAAATTTTTTATTCTAGCATCAAAACTGTAGGAGCCACAGTTTTGGGCGGCTTGTGGGCGTTAGAGTGGGCGTGGCACTCTGCTGAAACAAACTTGCGCTGCGCAGGAATCTCAGGATTCTGCATGCCTAATCCCAGTATTGTAGCTCTTATAGTTTCCGAGATCTCAGCGTTCATACGGACAGACGGACAGACGGACATGGCTAGATCGACTCGGCTGGTGATCCTGATCAAGAATATATATACTTTATGGGGTCGGAAACGCTTCCTTCTGCCTGTTACATACTTTCCGACGAATCTAGTATACCCTTTTACTCTACGAGTAACGGGTATAATAACGGACCGGTCGAAATTTGTCTCTGCAAGCGCCGAGCGCAGGCAGATTATAGGACAAAGAAAGAGAGGGAATCTCCGAATATCTGCTTCTCTTTGTTGCACGACCGTTTTATTCGGCAGTCTTCTACGCTGCGTCGACTTCTATGCTGCCGTCGACAGCGGCACTGTTTTTTTTAGGAAAAAAAATATCAAAAAGCCGACGCGTATGTATGTGATTGCCATTTCCTTTTTATTTGGACTGTATTTCAAGTAAAAATATGTCTGCCTGCTGGTCTGTTTGTCTGCCTGCAGACCTCATTTAGGTAAATCGAAACCCTGCAGTAACATTCAGCGCTTATTGAGCACTCAATCACTGCAAAAAGTTTATTACTGGGCGCTCAATGAGCTGTATGAAAATGAGTGCTTAAATTAATATAGGCATGTCCTAGGGTTTGTCAGTGCTCAAAAATTAGCACACATTGAGCGCTTTTTTTTGGAGCAGCAGAAAAAAAAGCTGGCAAAAAAGTTATATTTGTGCGTGTTCTTTGCGGACCTCGACCGAGAGCGCGTCTGCTTTGCCGCCGTTGCGCTCAGCACAGCCGGCGTCGCTGGCTGCTCTGCCGACGTCGCAGTCTACTTGTGATGATTGGGCGCTTGTCTCAATTGTGGAACTGCAGGGTAGGTACAAGACCAATACATTTCAAATGGAAGATTTTTTAAGTTTGTGGACGTTAGAATGGGTTAGGTTAATTTTTAATACATTCAAAGGGAAGATTTTTGAAGTTTGTGCGAGTTAGAATGAGTTAAGTTAATTTTTTAAAAGATTTTTAAAAGAAAATGTTTCTTGGTATCGCTGACTCCTTCCTGTATCTCGGTACGCTCGTCTCTCTTCGTTGCTCGCTCGCCGACGCGTTGACTCGAGGCCACTTGTCGCGCCTTGGACTCGCAGAGAGATCGGCCTTGCGGGCTTAGGGAAGCGTCACCGTTCTCAGACTAGGGTGAACAGGGGCCCCGCTCTCCTGGGCCAGTCTCTTGCTTCGTCACGAGCGGTCCCACTGGGGTCTTGCTCAGTTCTCAGTGCTGACAGTCAAGGCTAACACCAGGAAGCTGCCTAGCACTTCCTTCACTTCGCTTTACGACTAGCGCAGACGAACGTTCCACCACAGCCTCACCCTATTGCTTGACGTCGTGCGCTCCTCAATGAGTTCTCCGCTGCGATCGTGAAGTGCCTGTCGGTGAAGTTTACTGATGTCGCTGTCGATGTCCCCTGCTCTGCTACTTATCTCGCTTACTGCGGTGCTCGATGTATCGTGGCCTCTGCCCCTTGAGACCTCAACGGGTCTGGTCAGGCCAGGTTCTGGCTGGTAGTGTGGTTCTCTGGCACTCGGGGTTTTGGTCGGTTGCTGTTCCGGGACTTCGTCGGTAATCGATAACAAATCGATCGACCGCTCTTCCTTCGCGCCGGGTCCTGCTCAGTCGGGCAAGGCACACTGGGTCTAGACAACTTTTCCCTCGAGTTCACGGTTTCTCGTCACAGGACTCTATTGCTCGACTCTGACGGACCCGCCGGGAGATGTGTCAGGGTGTGGTCGCGACAAAGTAAGAAACAAACCGAGCTCCCAATACCGTCCCAATACCGAACGTCTCGACGTAGCAATCTTGCTCTTTGTAGGCTTCCCAAGGGGTTGCACACGGCACCCTCACTCTGCAATCGAACTCTCCACTCTCTCTCTCTACAACCTCTCGTTCTCCGAACTCTCTTTCTCCAAATTCTCTCGACGCGACGCTCAAAACTTTATACTGAGTTCCACAGCGCCCGGTTCGACCAAGTTTTCATTCCCATCATCAGCGTCTGCCTCCACCAATTTAAATTCTTTCGCGACGATACTTCCACTAGGGTATCGATAATCATTGGCTATCGATCCCCAGCTCTCTGCTCGTTACTGCGTTCTCCTCCTTTTCGATGTTTCTCCGTCTGGTCACACCATCTGTGCTTGACAGATAGTTCATCGTCTATCGATACTGATGGCGAAGCGTTGCCACCTGCTCGTTGCGATGTTTCACCCTTTGCCGATATTTCCAGTATTTTCTTGTGCCCATCGATCGCCACTATCGTCCAGTGACAATCGCCTACTAATCGCAAATTTGGATTTGCCAGTACAGCCTTCGGTTTATTTTTCTTGTCTTTCCTTTCCTCTCGTTCGTTGTCTTTACGCTTAAGTACAATAGCCCCAGCGTCTTAAAATACCGTTTAGCCCTCGTTTGCAGCCCGTGGTGAGTTGCACTTTTGGTTGAACCGGCATTTACATCTCTTTCATTCCAGGGTTTTCCGGTGTTTTTTTTCTGTTAACTGTTGGTGCGATGCGTGTTTCTGTCTTGTGTGACCAGCTGGATACGTCCCCCTCTTTCCTCGGGTAACAACTAAAAGAGCTCTTCCGGCGCATCCCGTACAAAATCTCTTCCTTGCCTCCCTCCGCGCATACTCCCTTCTACGTGGCGTAATCGGTTAACTCTTGCTTGCGCCCGACGCTGAAACCGTTGCCTCGTCGTCGGAGTCAGCGTACACCCTTTATCGTGTTCTTGTGCCGTATCCGATTGATTGTTCCTTTCTGCGTGGCGTATGGAGGACTCTCGCTTAGGCCTGACGCATAATCCTGTTGCCTCGCAGTCTGGATCAATGTGAAATCCTGATCGTGTTCTTGTGCTGTATTCCATGTTTGTCCTTTCCGCCTGAATCCTGTTGCCTTGCGGTCTGGATCTGCCCTTGTGTTTGTTGTTGCTTAAGTTCAGCAACGTGGATAGTCCGCTCTTTCTTTGTATGTATGTAATGCTCGTACCCAAGGGTGCTCAACACAATCAGCACCAACAAATCTAGCAGTAGGCAAGTTGGGAACAGTACCAGACGCTCAGTAGCTCCCACTGCAGATGAGAATTGCTGATCGGCATATTATATGTCTCACTAACTTACGGTCTCACCGACTCAATAGCACATTGACCCGCCAATGCGGTCAGCACATTTCGCAGTCCCAGCCCAGCCAACTACGCAAACTGCTACCATAATAAAAATTCCCTGACCTACTTTAGAATACAGCTTATTTAGTATATAAGCATGTATCAAATAAAGAATAAATCAGTTATCAACGCACCTCATAACTCCGCGGTTCTACTTCGTACCTCTGGGAATAGGGTTCGTAATACACTATCTCAACTAGCAGCTAACCTAAGTTAGCTAAACCTCAGCGCAGTTATTGCAACATAAGATTATAACTACAAAAGAACCAAGTTACCTATATAATAAAATTATATTCTCGAGTGTTCTTAGCGGAGCTCAAGGTCGTGCTCCACAAACATTCTTAAATAGCTTTCGATGTATATACACTTCTTCAAAGCGAAGATCTTATTTTCTGTACAGGATACGAGTGTGGGAGCATGTCCCACCGATTATGCGCTTCCTAAACGCCCTCTTGAGCGTCTCGGCTGTCGCACTGAGCAGGGGTACCAGTTCCGTCCATTTCGAAAATCTGTCTATCATGATCCGCAGCATTTGGTTCCCGTGCTTAGATCTTGGTAGGGGTATAACGAAGTCTGCACATACCGTGGCCTATGGTTCCTCCGGCAATTGGGTCAACAGCTTCCCGGCCGCCTGCATTTGATTGGGCTTAAACCGCATTTTTTTACGTGGGCTCGGGCGTCTCTATGCATGCCTGGCCAGTAGTATCGGGCTGCCCACCGTGCAATTGTCCTCCGGCTTCCTATGTGTCCCGCCGATGGTGCGTAATGGTTTTCCGTCAACACTGTTTCCCGTAGCGACTTTGGGACGTACATCTTCCATGGCGCGACGTCTTCACTGCGTGCTCGGTGTGGTACGTTTCTGGACAGTGTCTCACCATCCATAACATAGTCCGGGTACTTTTGCGGTTATGTCCTTATCTTTGCGCCCATGTCCTTGATCCAGCTGCACCCTCCTGGAGCTATTGTCGCCGATGCCTCTTTTAATCCTCGTAGCGTCTCTGGTAGTGATTGTCTTGATAATGCGTCGGCCACCACGTTTAGCTGACCCTTTCTGTACGCTTTCTCAAAGTCGTACTGTTGTAGCTCCAGGGCCCATCTTGCGATCCTTCATGAAGGGCTTTCGATGCTGTTGAGCCACTTCAGAGGCATATGGTCGGTTACTACTTTAAAGTGGTAATCTTCTAGATACGGATTGAGCTTTCGGATCGCCCAGACAATTGCCAAGCACTCCTTCTCCGTTGTTGAATAGTTTTTCTCCGCGCCGTTCAACGTTCGGCTCGAGTAGGAGATTACTTTTTCGCCATTTTCGGTGTCCTGGGTCAGTATTTCTCCGATGTCGTAGTCGCTGGCGTCTGTTTGTATGGTGAAAATTCTACTGAAGTCCGGGCACGCTAGTACTGGGTCTGCCACGAGTCTTGCCTTCACTTCCTCAAACGCCATCTGGTGCTCCGGTGTCCACTCCCACTTACTGCTTTTGCGTAGCAAGTCATTCAGGGGTTTGACGATTCTGGAAAAATCTGGTACAAATCGGCGGGGTACATCGACGCTACTCCCAGGTATTGCCGGAGTTTTTTGACGGTCGATGGTGGTTCCAGTTCACCGATGGCGGCTACATTTTCCGAATATGTTCCTATTCCTTCACTAGTAACTCGATGTCCCAGATACAGCAGTTTCTTCTTATAAAATTGTCATTATCCCGGATTCAGTCTCAGGATTGCTTCCTTTAGACGCCGGAACACTTCTCTTAGGTTTTCCTTGTGTTCTTCTAGCGTGCGTCCGATCATTATTATGCCATCTGTTACGTGGGCATATTAGTGCCCGAGTCCTGACAGGGACTTGGGCCGAGGGAGAGGCGTCCGATATTCTGGCACCATTTGCCGGCATAAGCTACGTCGTATTCGGGTCGTGGGATCTTGGTAAGCCTCTATCCTCTCCAACATAACGAGAATAAATATTAAAACTGCCTGGAAAATAATATTAGTTCATAAAGTTCGTCAGTCGTCAGTCCACACTGCCCCGAAAGCTTAGCTGTCGCTTGATCGCAATACGATCGGGCTGTGTTTTGGCCGTATTCCCTCCCCTTCACACGTTCGTGTGCCAATGGATCGTCGCGGGCCGCGCAATACGATCCCCTATTGTCAAGGTTGTCCGTCAAAAGTTATGTCATTGTTCTTGACCTACTCCACTTCTCGCGTCAGCACACTCCCTTAATAGAGCTCTAGCACTTCATGTTTTTATATTCTTTTACATTACAAATTTATTGGATAATATTTATATCGGCGAGTGCCGTGGATGTATAACATAATATTGGCTAATTCATATGGGGATTAAATTAATTGACAATTATTGTTTTAGCGGAGAGTATCGATTTTACCACCTGTGCACACATCAGCAAAATGCTGACTATTCACGACTACAAACGTCGCTCAGAGGGCTCTTGCAATTGTCATACAATTACAAGGCTGATACTCGCCGCTGAAAAATTAACATTTAATTATTATATATTAAAATGGTAAAATGTATTAAAAGAGGAAAGTATATCTAAATGATTATATATATGAAATAATTATTGGATATGGATACTATTATATGAACTCCTAAAAGATTAATTCTTTGTTTTAACTAGGAAAGTATTAACATTGCCCAAAAACAAATTCTTATCTAAACGGGAAAGGACAATGACCGTTGGTACGGTGGAGATAATGATTGCCATTTCGGTTTTATTACAGTGGGCCAGTGGTGAAAAATCTAGACGGAAGGTCTCAATATATAAGTACTCTAATTCGCTCACTGTTATTGGCATGGTTGCTTTTGATAACAAGTATAGGACTCTTACGTTAAATTGTGGATCATTGTCTATAGTTTTTGCTAAGGCTTCTGAAATAATCATGGTGCACGGATATATATATATGTTAGTTATAAGAAAGGAACCGTGTTCCGACGAACTTACCCTCCTTTTAATCCTGGGCGATGAGATCTCGACGCTCCGGATCCTGGGCTTTGGGAGATTTTAGAATTGGTTTATACATACATATATGTGCAAGACTTGTTGACGGTTTACAAAAACAAAACACAAAAATTACGTTACTCAAAAAAAAAAACACTATCGCTGTATAGATATGTATGTATGTATGCATCGTATGAGAGTTCCACTGCGGCGCTCGTCAGTTCCAATGCTCGAGCTGGGGCTGGTCGGTGCAGCTCCAATTTCTTGTTCAGCGTATGTAATTGGGGATTCTGTTTACACTTGCATTCAGAAATGCATGTACTCGCAAATTGTTTTTGATTGTTTTTGGCAATTCACTTTTTTGTTTATAGTATTGGAGTGCAATTTATTTATTATTATTTTAGTGCGGGCTTCTTCTTGCCATTGGATAATTTTCTGTCCCCGGCTGTGGGTTTTATAGCGGAATCAGGGTAGTTCTGTTTACGTGTTCACCTCATCAGGTGACCTTCTATCAACTCGAGCTATCCCACAGTTCTAAGTTTGTCGCCTTCTGGAGTCGTCGGATTACGTTCAGAGGTTCAGGCGACATACAGGTCTTTAGCATGGAATACCCCGACACTTTTCCCCACTGCATTGCCCAGCTCATATAGTGCTTTGCCCTTACGCTGGAGTACAACACAGCGAATTCGATTCGGGCCAAGCTTGGCATTATACCCGTCAGCTTTGTTACTCTGCTTGTAGTTTTTCCTATAGACAACTTGTCCTACGGAAAACTCTACGAGCTTGCTACGGGTGTTATATGCCTTTTCCGCGCGTTCATGAGTTCGGTTTAATCCTTGGGTCACTTTTTGTCGGATAAGTTCCATCTTGTCTGGGAGACTTATCTGTGGATCTCCTGCCTGTATTCCCCCCAGTTTCCGTAGAATCGGATAGGCTGTTCCATGGGTAACCATCCGCGTTCCGAACATGGCTTAATATCGTTCCATGCCTATTGACTCGTGTAGGCCACTCCTAAGGGCACACTCTATTCGACTTAGTTGGGTATCCCAATTTCGCTGATCGGTGGCAATTGTTGCTCGCAAAATTTGCAGTACTGATCGGTTTACCCTCTCAGCCGCGTTCGCTTGCGGGGAGTAAAGTCCAGTCCTTACGTGTCGAATACCATAACGGGTCATTAGCTCGCCAAAAATTTGAGACACAAACTGTTTGCCGTTGTCTGAGTGTACAAACTCGGGGACTCCAAATTGATGGAAAACTTCGGTCTCAAGGAATTTGATGACTTCTGCAGCTACTGCATGTCTCATCGGCTGTAGCCAGACAAATTTGGAGAAATGGTCTAGGTATACAAAAATCACCGAGTTCCCAGCTTTGGTCCTCGGGTATGGCCCCATAAAGTCGATGAACAACCTTTGGCCAGCCCGCTCCGTAACCCGCTGTTCTCCCATGGGTGGTCGGTCATTTTTGTTGGCGGTCTTGGTGATCTTACAGACCTCGCATTCCTTCACTACTTTTTGGACATCCATGCCTGGCCAATAGTAAAACTGTCTCAATTTGGCTAGTGATTTGTGCAACCCCCCATGCCCTGCGGTTATGGCATGGTGTGCTCTCCAGACTAAATCAGGACGCAGCTCGGCGGGAACCCAGAGCTTCCATGCTCGGGCTTCATCCACAGCGTCATTTAAACAGAAACCCATCCGTTTATATACATAGCCTTCTGATGTTTGAGAGTCTGGACTTTTACGTAAAATTTCGTCCACCGCCTGCACTAGGTTGACATATTCCGATGACTGGAACGCTGTCGAATCGAGGTTGATGTGAATGTCCAGTTCTTCCGCCCCAGCCCTCTGTAGCTCGTCCATATGAACTCGTGAGAGAGCATCTGGGACTACATTTAGTGACTCTTTCCTGTGTTCTATGGTGAAGTCAAATGCTTGTAGCTTCATACTCCATTGCGCAAGCCTGCCTGATAAGTCTTTCTGACTCATCAGCCATTTCAGACTAGCGTGGTCAGTGATCACTTTGAAGGGCATCCCATTTACGTAGGCACGGAATTTGGTAATGCTGAGGATAGCGGCATAGCACTTCAACTCGGTTATGCTGTAATTCCGCTGTGCTTTGTTCAATTTGGCTGACATATAGACGATTGGATGTTCTCCGCCCTCGTCATCTGTTTGGAACAAAACTCCCCCCACTCCAGTGGTCGAGGCATCACATTGGATGGTAAATGGTTTCTTAAAATCCGGGGTGACGAGTACAGGTGCTGTTGCCATGCTGGTTTTTAAAAGTTCAAACGCCTTGATTGCCTCTTCTGACAATTCAAATTTCTTTATGCGGTCTTCCTTCAAACAGTCGTGAAGCGGAGCCGCTGCCTGGGCGTAGTTTTGGATGAACCTCCTGTACCAGCCTGTGATTCCCAGGAACCTCCGCATCTGTTTGGCGGAGCTAGGCTGGGGAAATTCCTGTATCGATTGTATTTTCGCGTCATCCGTTCGGATGCATCCTCCCCCAACTACATATCCTAAATATCTTGCCTGGCTGTAGCAAAACTTGCTCTTGTCTACATTTATCGTTAGCTCTGCCCGCTGTAAGCAGGCACTGACCTGGCTCAAAATATCCATGTGGCTTCAAATGTAGGTGAACAGACCAGTAAGTCATCCAGATACACAAATACATTCTCGCGTAGCGCCGCTGGTATAACTTTATCCATTAGTCGGCACATTCGCTGCGCGGCATTGCACAAGCCGAACGGCATGACTGTAAACTGATACAGTGGCCTGCCGGGCACTGTAAACGCGGTTTTCTCTCTACTTTTGGTTTCGAGAGGTATTTGCCAAAAGGCGTATTTTAAGTCAATTGCGGAAATGTAATACGTTTCCTGTAGTCGGCTCAACAGACCCTCAATATGTGGTAGTGGATACGCATCTTTGATTGTCCGGGAATTTACTTTACGCGCATCGAGGCATAGGCGATTTTTCGGCCCTTTTTGCACCAGAGTTACTGGTGAACTCCAGCTGCTATTGCTCTCCTCGATCACGCCTAGACCTAACATGCGATCTAGCTCGGCGTACACCAGCTTCTGTTTAGCTGGGGATATCGGGTAATGACGCTGTTTGATTGGTAGGTCCTCGTTGGTCACTTCAATTACATGTTGCTCTAAGATCGGCTTTCCTAATCCCTTTTCTAGACAAGAGGGATATGTGTCTATCACTTGCTGCAGCTTACAATGTTGTTCTGGTGTAAGCTGATGTGGAGTATAGGCGGTCTCGGGCTTGAGCGTATTGTTCATGTCTAGGTCGCCGGTCATACGGTCGAAATCAGGTGTTGTTTCAACGGCGGCAACCTCGCGTCTACCTTTACCGAGGAAGGTGAGGCCGAATGTATCCCAGAAATTAATTCCAAAATAAAATCGTTGTGTCAGACCTGGCACTATCAAAAACTCTAGGGCCTTGGTTTCTCCTTCCCATTCCACAGGTAACGTAATGGCTCCGGTTACTTGGGTCTCGCCACCGCTTGCTGTGCGTACGCATTCTTCGCTTAGCTTCCTTATCGGCCGCGTCCGGTTTTTATTAAAAAGCGTGTGCTCCTCTGCCAATACAGTTCGCACTGGCGCCTGTGTCCAGTAATGCGAGTATCTCTTCTCCATCGACCTTCGTTTTGGCAAAGAAACGGTTGTCATTTTGGACGGTCACCACTGTGTCCACCACTTTTTGCTTGAGCCGGCGATAGTCTGCTCGGGCATCATATAATTTTAGTATTTTCCGCGTTGTTCGTGTCTCGCTGTCTGCATCTTTCGAGCCAGTGAAGATACGTTCACGAGCAAGTTCGTACTCCCTCTCTCGTTGTTCTAGGCTCTTATGGGGGGAGATTTGGTTGGGCTTCGGTGTTTTTACCGGAAAGGGTTGGTCCTGGTCCGCCCGGCTATCCCGGTCTTGCCTGACGGACTCCGCGCAAAAGCCGCTTGGTTAGCATCTGCATCCGTCCCGACTTTCTCGCAGAACCTGCAAGTGGCATCTTCCTTCGAAGGATGCTTCCTGTAGAAGTCTGCTCCTTTGCCACACTTATAACACACCAGCGCGTGTAATGGGCCTCGGCATCCTTGTCCATCCTCGTAACGCCCTCGCGTATCTTTCCGCTGCCGGTTGAATTCCTCCACCGTGACCGCGTCTGGCAAGTCCTCCAGTGTCTGGAATTCCTCTATTTCGTTGACTGCAGCTCGGCTGCGCAGGTTTCTTCCAGTATTTCTCAACCAGCGATCCACTCTGAGACCCTCTCTTTTGAGCTCCGCTAATGAGGTTATTGGGGATGTTTGCAGCAATCCCCCCATCTGGGAGTTCATGTTGTCCTTTAAGAGCTCAACGAATTCATCTTCAGCGATTTTGTGCTTGAGCTTGAAATGCAAGTTATGCATATCCGAGACATAATCGCTAAAGGTTTCGTGTGGCCCTTGCTTCCTTTCCATCAGTTCCTTGACTTTCATAAGGTCACTCCCGGTAGTGGAAAATGTCCGTCTCATTTCTTGGGTCAATGAGTAGTAGTCAAAATCGTAGTCTTCGGCCTTGTCCTCCATTAACTGCCAATACCATTTCGTGGCTGCACCTGCCAACAGAAGATGGAATTCACGAAAGACTTGTTGGCGACTGAGGTCGTACAATTCTTGCAATCGGTCTACGCGGAACAGGAAACTTTCAACTGTCATGCCGCGACCGCTTCCATCGAATTTTAGGTTCCATCTGTCTAATCTGACGTCTTTTGGTCTTGGTCCCTGAAACGATGAGCTCCGATCGATCTCTGGGTGCAGTTGGTGGCTCGTCTCCCTCTCGTTTGTTCTGGACTGCCTGTGGGACGGGGTGTCCATCCGTCTGGGTGTTCTTAACCGGTGCATCTGGCTATTGAGCATGTCCTGCGTTACCGGTTCCAGAGGCGGAGTCTCTTGGTATCTCAAGAAGCCGACCGTTGGATTCGGAACAGTTCCGGGCGGCGAAGGTAGTCCCTTCTGTTCGGGTCTCCTGGGTGTGGGAGACTGAAATTCTGTTATTTGTGCTTTCAGTGCTTCTATCTGGGCACTCATTCCACGCTGCATTTCGTTGCTCTGCCTTAAGAACTCCATCAACCTTCGTTCACGTCGCTCGGCAGCCTCTAAGTTGTCCTCCTCGTGCCTCTGAAATTGGGGAAGCATACTTGATCTCCCTTTCGGCGGTCCTAGGGGTAGATTCTCCCCACCGGCGGCTCCTTCCATTTCAGTGTATTGGTCCAAATTGTTTTCTTCGGACAGGGTATCTACCTGTCCTGGCTGATTCTGTGCGAGCTCCCACGGCTCTCTTTTAGATGAGTCTCCTAGCCTTGGCGCGCTCGCACTCCGGGGTTGGTGATTGTCTCCGCGCTTTGTTGCTCGGGTCACTCTTTCGGTGCTGGGGTGGAATAGGACCTTCTTCTTGGCCCCCTTCATTTATGTGATTGGGCCTTCTTTCAAGGCCTCCGCTTTCTTTTATAGATTGCCACTTTGTGCGAATTAATACACGCACTAAAATTTGTCTTTACTTTTTTGCGTTTTGGTATAAAAGGTTCACTTGATTCTTTTCAAAACACCCGGTTAGGGACGTAACGCTGAATAAGTCGACAAAAAAAAATGTTTATAAACTGGGGGTGTTTCTCTCGGCTTCTCAAGTTTCTCTTCGGTCAAGAACCGTCCGATATTTAAGCCCCAAAAATAAAACAAAATAAATATCCCTAACTAGGGGTGTTAGCCGCTTCTACACAACGCGGTTCCGCTAAGCTAACATGCCCTTACTTCCCCTTTTTCTAGACATCCCAAATGTTCCAAAAGGAATGGCTGTGTCTAGATAAGGAATCTGTCCAAAAACCCCCTCCCGCCAGTCGTCGGAAAACAAGTTGTTTGACCGATCATTCTCGGGCTCCACAACCGTCTCCTATTTCTCTGGACTCGAACCAAGCAAACGACCTGACCAGCTAGCCTAATACGTTGTGGGGCACCGGCCAGAGAAACTAAAAATCGTCCACTCCCAAATATGTCAAGGGAAACAGCAAAGACTCTAACCAAGCAAACGACCGGACCAATGCCTAGTACGTTGTAGGGCGTCGGCTTTGTGTTTCCTGTCAGTTCCCCCACCCCCATTCTGTCCTGGATCGACAAATGAACAATAGACCCACACCGCAACTGCTAAATGCGTTACCGTAATGCTTGCGCTCCTGCTCTTTCTGGACTCGAATCAATTCAAACGACCGGGCAAATGCCTAGTATGTCGTGTGGCGTCGGCCAGAAAGCACCTATAAATTGTATTTACGTTAACTTTAACAAATAGTCGTTCAGCACGTCGTTTTATAGTATTATAAAAAGGATAACTCATAGTTCTTGGTTTAAGGAAATTCCGGTAAATTTGTCCATGAACAAAACAGGGAATTCTACAATTGTAATAGACAAAAATTAAATTATCTTAAAGTCAAGCCTCTATTCTGAGACAAAGTTCTGGTTGAGAGGCCTCTCAACACTGACAGTCACAGAAGTTGGAGACTTTAAAGTTACTAGTTGAAAGACAAAATAGATAAGTATGCGAATATTTAAAATTATTTAAGTTCCCTGCTCTATAAAACAGTCAAATTACTCATGGCAAATAAAGATGAAAGCTTTGCCATACTTAGGTGCATCCACTCCGATACCGCAAGCATCGAGATGGTTGACCCTAATAATATTCCTTAAGGAATATGAAAAATCCTAGCGTTGGGCGCCAATTCTGCGACAAAGTTCTGATTGAGTGGCCACTCAACAATGACAGTCACAGAAGTTGGGGACTTCACAGTTATTAATTTAAAGACAAAAACAAATAAGTACGTGCATATTTAAAATTATTTAAGTTCCCTGCTCTATAAAATAGTCAAATTACTGGCAAATAAAGATGGAAGCTTTGCCATACTTAGGTGCATCCACTCCGATACCGCAGGCATCGAGATGGTTGACCCTAATAATATTAATTAAGGAATATGGAAAATCCTAGCGTTGGGCGCCAATTCTGTTACGTGGGCATATTAATGCCCGAGTCCGGCCAGGGACTTGGGCCGAGGGAGAGGCGTCCGATATTCTGGCATCATTTGCCGGCATAAGCTACGTCGTATTCGGGTCGTGGGATCTTGGTAAGCCTCTATCCTCTCCAACATAACGAGAATAAATATTAAAACTGCCTGGAAAATAATATTAGTTCATAAAGTTCGTCAGTCGTCAGTCCACACTGCCCCACAAGCTTAGCTGTCGCTTGATCGCAATACGATCGGGCTGTGTTTTGGCCGTATTCCCTCCCCTTCACACGTTCGTGTGCCAATGGATCGTCGCGGGCCGCGCAATACGGTCCCCTATTGTCAAGGTTGTCCGTCAGAAGTAATGTCATTGTTCTTGACCTACTCCACATTTCGCGCCAGCACACCCTCCTTAATAAAGCTTTAGCACACCATGATTTCGAATACTTTTTCACATTACAAATTTAGGGCGGCGTGTGCCGGTGTCGAGTAACATAATATTGGCTAATTCATATGGGGATTAAATTAATTGACAATTATTGTTTTAGCGGAGAGTATCGATTTGACCACCAGTGAAGGTGCACACATCAGCAAAATGCTGACTATTCACGACTACAAACGTCGCTCAGAGGGCTCTTGCAATTGTCATACAATTACAAGGCTGATACTCGCCGCTGAAAAATTAACATTTAATTATTATATATAAAAATGGTAAAATGTATAAAAAGAGGAACGTATATCTAAATGATTATATATATGAAATAATTATTGTATACGGATATTATTATATGAACTCCTAGAAGATTAATTCTTTGTCTAAACTAGGAAAGAATTGCCATTGTCCAAAAACAAATTTTTATCTAGGCGGGAAAGGACAATGACCGTTGGTACGGTGGAGACAATGATTGCCTTTTCGGTTTTATTACAATGGGCCAGTGGTGAGAAATCTAGACGGAAGGTCTCAATATATAAGTACTCTAATTCACTCACTGTTATAGGCAGTTTGGCTTTGGATAACAAGTATAGAATTCTTACGTTAAACTGTGGATCGTTGTTTATAGTCTTGGCCAAAGCTTCTGAAGTAATCATGGTGCACGGATATATATATATATTAATTATAAGAAAGGAACCGTGTTCCGACGAACTTACCCTCCTTTTAATCCTGGGCGATGAGATCTCGACGCTCCGGATCCTGGGCTTTGGGAGATTTTAGAATTGGTTTATACATATATATACGTGCAAGACTTGATGACGGTTTACAAAAACAAAACACAAAAATTACGTTATACAAAAAAAATAACACTATCGCTGTATAGATATGTACAGTGGTCGGCATAAGTATTTTGACAAAATAAAAGTTAAGTATACTCATAACTTGAATTTACTTCTTGTAAACTATAGGCATCAATGGAAAGGTAATTTCAATGCCGTTTGAATGATACAATACATTTCTTTACCCATTCAGTACTTATTGAAAAGGACGAATTTGTGTAAATCAACTTTGAAATTTAAAAAAAAAACTTTTTTCCTCGTCTTGAAAACTTTAATTTTTTGATGCAAAAAGTTTCTTCAAACAAAAATAATAGTAACTGCAAAAAGAATTTTTCAAATATCATTTTGCTTATATTTTTTATGATTTTTTGAAGGTGACAATGTTGGAAAAAATTTGTATGAAAAAGACAAAAATATGGCTCAAATGCCTGTTTTTAAGCATTTTCAAAAATTCATAAAAAATATAAGAAAAATGATTTTTGAAAAATTCTTTTTGCAGTTACTATTGTTTTTGTTTGAAGAAACTTTTTGCATCAAAAAATTTAAGTTTTCAAGACGAGGAAAAAAGTTTTTTTTTTAAATTTCAAAGTTGATTTACACAAATTCGTCCTTTTCAATAAGTACTGAATGGGTAAAGAAATGTATTGTATCATTCAAACGGCATTGAAATTACCTTTCCATTGATGCCTATAGTTTACAAGAAGTAAATTCAAGTTATGAGTATACTTAACTTTTATTTTGTCAAAATACTTATGCCGACCACTGTATGTATGTATACATCGTATGAGAGTTCCACTGCGGCACACGTCAGTTCCAATGCTCGGGCTGGGGCTGGTCGGTGCAGCTCCAATTTCTTGTTCAGCGTATGTAATTGGGGATTCTGTTTACACTTGCATTCAGAAATGCATGTACTCGCAAATTGTTTTTGATTGTTTTTTGGCAATTCACTTTTTGTTTATAGTATTGGAGTGCAATTTATTTATTATTATTTTATTGTTTCTATTGTCTTTTTGTGGTTTCACTTCACTGTATCTGCTCGGCTTATGCTCCAATGTGGGTCACCACTTTCTCCAGGGCATGATGTTGGTCGCGGCGTCTCTGAACAGAGCGCTTGTACATCTTGACCACTTTAAGGATCACTATAACCAGTAGTAGTCCAGCTATGAGATTCAGGGTCTTGTTGACATCTTGAATATCATCCCTGTGGTCAACGATCTCTACGTGATTAATCACATTGGCGGTGCTGTCGGCCACTTTTGAAGTTTCGCCGCCCATCTTGGGGTCCTTAGGCCATTCACTTGGTTCACTAGTTCGTTTCGTCCTTCTGGTTTTTGCTGGTTGACTTCCTCCAGATTGTGGTCGATCGCAGGACTGGCTATCGGGACTTTCTCCTGGGTGAAGCTGACTCTAGGGAAACGTCAAGACATCCTTCTGGACACCAGCCTTCTTCCAGTCGTGGTCTGTGTTGATGATAGTTATACTTCTAAACCACTGTCAGGGAGAGATCAGAACAATTTCTGTCTGACTTCTCTATTTGGCTGGGGTCTTTTATACCGGACTAGAGCTTTCGCTAGCCCCCCATATTGGACGAATTAACTAGGTGTTCCCACCTAGGGGTACTGTTTCTCCATTTCCCCTATTTTAGGAGTCAAAGGCCGGCTGGTGCACTTTGCCACCTTACTGGAGTACGGTTACGAGCAGGTCGATCGTGGTCGTTGTTTTGGCCACGCGACACCCATGAGTTGTCTAATTGTTTTTGCTGTTTCGGCCTTATCAATCGGAGCGTTAGTCATTAGGGGCCCCTACCCTCAACTTCTGGCAGTTGTTTTGCCGGGGTTAATCTTGGTATGGGGGAGGGCGTACGTAACACATCCTGGTAAGCGAATGCGTAAGGTGACATTTCGTGGCCAATAACTTGGTCCAAAACCCGCTGAAAGGTCGCAGACGCAGAGTGTAGACTAAACGGCATTAACCTCCACTGGAACAAACCTTTGCCTGGTTCTGTGAAAGCCGAGTATTGCCTACTGCTTTCTTCAAGTGGGATCTGCCAGTATCCATCCTTTAGTTTAAAGCTGCTGATGTACCACACTTCCTTTAGTTGGTCTAGGGTATAGTTTAAGCGGGAAGTTGGTAGGCATCCTTTAGAGACTTCGCGTTGATCTGTCTAAAGTCGACGCACAGCCTCCACTTGCCTGACTTTTTTTCACCGTCACTATGGGGGAACTGTATGGGCTCTTTGAATGCTCTATAAACCCCATTTGGAGAAGCTCGTCCACCTTTGCATTGATCTCCCCATGGATTATTGGGTTCGATTTGATTGATTGATTGATTTCGATCTGGGGCTCTGCCATGTTCGACGTTCCCATCATGGTGTTGAAGTCTGCTAGCTCTGTTTTCAGTAACGTTGTAGTATCGTTCACCTCGTTAGTCTGTTGACCGACTGCTACCGATAGCTTCTCCTCGAGCCATCCATTGTCTCACCTTATTTCGGTCCCAACTCGTGTAAGGAAGTTTCATCCCAACACCAACGGATCCACTACTCCTGGTAAAATCAACAGGCTCATGGTCAGTTCTTTGTTGCCTAATTTGACCTCCACCTCGAGCTGTGCATTTATTCCGCCGCATCTTCCGTCTGCCAACCCAACTTGCCGTCTCGTCCTTGTAATTCTTCCTAGAGCAGCAAGATTGTCCGCTAGTTCTTTGCTAACGAAGCTTGCCGATGTCCCGGTGTCGATTGTGGCTTTGTAGCTGTTCCCACCAATCATAACCCCTGTGAACAACTGCTGCTCCTCTTCGATAAGCTTGCCAGTTAGTTTGGAGAGGTAGCACTGTGCTACCCCCACTAGCCTCTCTGTGGCTGAGATCGCAGGCCATTTCCCGCTCGTTGGCAGCACTCGACGCTCCTGACATGCCTCCTGCGGGTCTGTGACATGGGTTGGATCGGTTCTAGGGCCATTACTGTCCTCACGCTATGTGAAAGTTCTAC
The DNA here is from genome assembly GCF_014743375.2 of Drosophila subpulchrella. Classification (NCBI taxonomy): domain Eukaryota; kingdom Metazoa; phylum Arthropoda; class Insecta; order Diptera; family Drosophilidae; genus Drosophila; species Drosophila subpulchrella. The sequence goes on from NW_023665555.1 coordinate 707,805, forward strand.
CTTATGTACTTTCTGAATTTAACGGCCATATGTACATTGTTAAGAATAGCTGTAGAACGTATTAGTCTTACCAACAGGGAATAATTTAAAGTAAATGAGTGGTCAAGATAAAATGTTCTCGGGCTGAACACAGCCAAAACGAAGTGTGTAGATATTCTTTAAAAAAATTTCCTAAATCATAACCACCAAAAACATTCTCCTAGAATGTCCTCTCTTTCTATCGGAAAGAAACAAGTTCCTATCCTCAAACCCCACTAAACTCCTTACTCCTAACACCCTTAATATCCTAGCTTCCATAAAGTTCTTAAAGGCAATAAAATTATACCATCTCATTTAAAACCTACACATAGTCAAAATGTAAAAATGAAAATTATTATATACTAAACGTAGCTTAAGGCCACAGTAGCTATAGCCACAATAAAAAATCATAGGTTATAGGTAATTATCCGTTACTCGAATGTAAAAGGGTATACTAGATTCGACGGAAAGTATGTAACAGACAGAGGGAAGCGTTTCCGACCCCGTAAAGTATATATATTCTTGATCACGATCACCAGCCGAGTCGATCTAGCCATGTCCGTCTGACCGTCTGTCCGTCTGTCCGTATGAACGCTGAGATCTCGGAAACTATAACTGTGGCTCCTACAGTTTTGATGCTAGAATAAAAATCTTAACTGAAATGCATTGTTCTTATTAATACCTATCGATTGACCCAAAAAAAAGTTTGCCACGCCCACTTTAACGCCCACAAACTGCCCACAAGCTTCAAAAAATCGTGAGTATGAACGTGGATATCTCGGAAACTATCAAAGATAGAGAATCGGGATCTCAGATTTAGATTCCGTAACTTTGTACGCAGCGCAATTTTGTTACGCGAATATGCCACGCCCACTACAACGCCCACAAACCGCCCAAACCTGTTGCGCCCACAATTTTTATGGTAGATAAAAAATTTTAACTGAAATGTATTGGCCTCGTCAATACCTATCGATTAATCCAAAAAAAAATTGCCACGCCCACTCTAACGCCCATAACACTTAAATCTGTCTACCGCCGGTAGGTGGCGCACTTCAATCTCGCTTTGCTGCTTGCATATCTCCATTTTCCTTTGGGCCCTTTAGCTGAGTAACGGGTATCGGATAGTCGAGGTACTTGAATATAGCGTTCTTACTTGTTTTCAATTGCCTTTTAACCTAAGAATAATTAAAAAAAAATAAATAAAACTTGAAAACAGAACTATTGAATATGTTGATAAAGTAACAAACTTATGGATAGCATTTAATAAAATATTGACACAGTACTTATTACCATCAAAAAATCATAAAAAATATAAGCAAAATGATTTTTGAAAAATTCATTTTG